>NC_134274.1:25967358-26569024 GCF_031893055.1 Leptodactylus fuscus
TCTTCTGACGCCTGCGCAGTTGGCTCTGCCACTGAGACACTAGTAGAGCCGACTGCGCATGCGTGCAATTGTGGCCTCGGAACTATGGTGAAGAGGTGAAGCCGCCGAAGAAAGGGGAGGATCCAGCAGAAGATAGAGGCGGCGCAGGATCCTGTTCTCAGGCAGCGGTGGGGACTCCCTCATCACATTTTCAGCGCTGGGGCCCGCCCCCATCGCTGCCAGAGAACTAATTTACATACCGGTAAAAACCGGCATTACTAAGGAACGGCGTGGCGGAGATCCCATCTAAAGGTAAGAGATGAATAGCCTTTCTAAAGGCTATTCCGACGTGTTAGCCACAGAAAAAAGATTTTTAATGGCAGAATCCCTTTAATGCTACGATGCGGGGATTAGCCAAATCAGTATCCCAGCTGTGAACAGCGCTGTTTCTATCTGGTTGGATCTCCTCAGCACAGCGTAGTTAAAACTGATTTGGCAAAGATGAGAGACTTCTAGAACAGGTTCTGGGGATAATATCACGGAGAGATCACCTTCTCAGGCATCTTGGAAAACAGATTTGCATATTTTTCCCATAATCCTGCCAGTGGAAAAAGGATTTTGTAAGACTCCATATGCCTGAGAAGGTGATCTCTTCTTAAAGAGCGATATTCTCTCCAGACTTTGCACTGAAGTGTATAGTATGCCAACAATATAACTATTTACTGGAATATAAGTACGTAGACCTGTTATTTGCCCTTTCCTGTAACATTGGCGGCTTTAGACAATCACTTACAAGAGAGTTATGACAAATGCTCACAGCAGGCAAAGAAAACCAATGTTCTTGATCACAATGATAAAGACACCATCGAAGCGTCAGCTGCATGCCCTACAATTTGTTCTTAAGGTCATATAAGGACAGGCAATGGTAACTAATGGTAGTCTGACTTTCACAATGACAATAGAGCAGAAAACATCACTAGTATACTGTATGTGCCGCATCAGCAGATTTCAGAGACAGAGTTGATATACTTTATAGGTCTATACGGCCTAACTTCTATACGTATAACATTGTGGCATTATCTACAACGCTAATAGCTTTTTTCGATCTGGTAATGCTTTCCCCAGTTGCATTTACTATTGCTGAGATGCAGACGGCCAAGTGCATTTCAAGGTAAGTCTGAATTAGAATGGGAGAGAGAAGAGCAAATTGACAACCCAGACATCTCGATGTCAATAATGTTTATCCATAGGCTAGACCACAGGTTTTACAATAAAGAAAAAAAACATCCTTCAAGTTCGACCTGTAGCTTAATCTTAACCATGCAATTTGGAAGAAGTCCAGATCTACAGTCTTATAAAATACGTAGAGCTGTAGGTATGCACTTACATTGCTGGAATGAGGATATGCCTGACTGCTTTTATATACAACTAGCCTCTGCCCGTGACTTAGTCTGCGTGTTGTTGTTGTCGATGATCCACTTATATTTAGCCAATTGCTGCTGTCGATGTTCTGCCTGCTCCGGTGTTTCGGCTCTGCTACATCTCTGCATATGGACAGCATACACAGCTGTGCTACATCTCTGCATAAGCTCTGCTACATCTGGCAATTTGGATGAAAGGGGTTTTCTTATGTCAGTGTCTGAGCAGCTTGTGTGTTATAGACGGCTGAACGGATTTTGATGAAATTTGGCACAGTTCTCACCCCCCATCAGAGCCGGAATCCCACATTCCGCCTTCTAACTCACACAAAGTCTACACCCTATATACCACTCTTGTCCACACACAGCCTGCATGTTCTCTTCTCTCCTCGCCTTCCATTAGACGCCATACTCGGCAGCTTCCACACTGTCCGGTTCAATATGATATAGCTCCGCCCACAAAGTAATGTGTAGCTCGGCCCACACAATAGCGTGATCCTATCCTAGACGGCTCAAGGACCTTTGATGATGTCATCAAGGGTTCTTAATTCTAGTATGAACATAAATTCGTTCCTCCCATTCGTGAAGCCCTGTAATTTCCTAGGATAAAAAGTAGCCTGTGTGTTAATTGAGGTTACAATCTATGTATGTGCCAAACTTCATTCAAATTCGTTCAGCTGTTTTTGCGTGATTGAGTAACAAACATCCAAACACACAAACTTTCACATTTATAATACTAGTAGGTCCATTTAGCACCGTGCAACAAATGTAGTATTATAGAAATTTAGCAAGGTGAGATTTTTGCTGTCTGTTGCGAGTCGTAGCACAAGCACATTCACATCAATGGGTACAATGTAGCAGCATGACACTGCGATCTTATGTCGACATGTTGTGGTGTAGCCATTGCTTTATGGTAGCAAATATAGATGCACAGATTCAGTAGGGTTGGACTCTTAACTGTCGGGCCATGGTGCCATTAGGGTCGCAACGCGACTATATTCCTTATCATACTGTACTGTACAATGTAGTAGTGTGACGTTACAGTCTTATGTCACACAACTACATGTTGCCAGGTAGCATTAAGACAGTCAGTCCCCACAACCCAACATATCAAACCAGCCCTAGAGATTGATATGTTAGGGTCACCTGAATTTTCCCTTTGTGAATTGCTGCCTCCATTGCCGAATATCACGGTTTTTGCCAATTTTCAGATAAACTGTTTAGAGAAATGAGACTATTGCTACTTACCTCTTTGGAGCAATGGGAATGCCCTCATTGCTCCAAACTGACAAAAACCAGCTCACAAGCGGGAAAACCCCATTGATTCAGATGACCCCACTCTATCTGCGGGGTGATATGCTGGGTTATAGTGACAGACTCCCTCTAAGAGGAAAGAGAAGAAACAAGACTTATAATGGAGTAGTGTTTATTTGGCCAGACCCGTCACCTCTGGATATTAGTAGCGTATGAGGGTATATAGATTTCACCAGAAGATTATCAATTTTCTGGAGCACCGTAAAAATTACTACAAGGATAAAAATCACACAAGCATTAAAACCACAAGTAGAGCTCGAGAACTCAAGAAAACACATAAAAATAATCATTATAATACTAAACTTAGCTACATTAAAATCACATACTACTCCATACTAGTCCAGATTGTTGTCGTTTCGCTTTTTTTAAGCAATCTAATGAAAGAGTACGGCTGTGGTTATAGGATTGTCTTACTGTGTATATACAATATAATCTATATAATGTATAGCCAGCTAAACGCTGCTGTACTGCGCGCTGGAAACCCTAGCCTCCTACCATCCTTATTTCAGGCCATCTCCACCCAAAAAGATCAAAGACACCACATCTTGGAGTTGCCAATGGAGTAATAGGATCGCCAACTTGCAGATGTGAATATCAAATGGAAGAACATCTAAAGATAAAACTATGTTTTTTGAGGGCGTTCAAAAAGAAAGAAAAAAAAAAGAAGTGAATTTAATATATATTAAAAAGGTGTAAAATGGCCGAATATGGTATTGGCATAGTGGGATAGGGTTGCTTAAAGGGAGTTTGGAGCCGGTAGGCCAAACCATTGACTTAGACTCGCACATTGTTCCACAGACAGACTCCTTCCACATAAAGCTCAGTTCACATCTGCGTTCCGGCCATTCCGTTCCTGCAAGCTGCACTCTTCTCGCCGTATTATTCATGCGGAAACCATACGGACCCCATTATAGTTTATGGGGTCTGCGCAGTGGCGTAACTAGGAATGGCGGGGCCCCGTGGTGAAATTTTGACATGGGCCCCCCGACCGACACCAACGCCGAAGACCTCGACTGACCCCCTCCTCCACATTCCTGTGCGCTCTATTATGTCCCATAGTGGCCCCTGCACACAGTATTATGTCCCATAGTGGCCCCTGCACACAGTATTATGCCCCATAGTGGCCCCTGCACACAGTATTATGTCCCATAGTGGCCCCTGCACACAGTATTATGCCCCATAGTGGCCCCTGCACACAGTATTATCCCCCATAGTGACCCCTGCACACAGTATTATGCCCCATAGTGGCCCCTGCACACAGTATTATGTCCCTCAGTGGCCCCTGCACACAGTATTATGCCCCATAGTGGCCCCTGCACACAGTATTATGTCCCTCAGTGGCCCCTGCACACAGTATTATGTCCCATAGTTGCCCATAAAATACAGTATTATGTCCCACTGTGGACACCCATAAACAATTATTATACTCTGGGGTCTCAGAATAAAAACATAAAAAAAAAAAAACACTGTTGCTTACCTGTTCCCCGGCTCCTATGCTGTCGGCCGCCGCTCTTGTCCTTCTTTAATGACGTCGGACATCACATGACCCGGGACGCAGGCCGGGATCATGTGACGTCAGACAACTACCGTAGGCCTGAGGCCTGCACGGATCGTGGAGAGGTAAGTAACATTGTTTGTTATGTTCCCTTACCTCTCTCGGGCCTCCGATCATTATACTCGGGGGTCTGAAAATAATGATAGTCTTTGTGGGGCCCGCGGTGTCGCAAATAGGGCCTGTTACCAGTTGAAGTAACTTCAGCCGGTAACGGCCTATTAAAAAAAAAAACAAAAAACAAAAAAAACACAGCAGTAGCGGCTGTCACCGGGCCCCCTAATGGCCCGGGCCCTGTGGCAGCTGCCTCTGCTGCCTCTACGGTAGTTATGCCCCTGGGTCTGTGGGTTTCCTTAGGTAACTGCTTTTTTACGCGGACTATGTTTCTGTTCGGGGGGGGGTCCCCCAAGCGGACTCCTTGAACGGAAACTCATGTGCAGATGTGAAGCCTGACAGCCATGGTCAGTCATATGTAGTAAAACCCCTCTAATTCATTAAAAAAATAATTGGTTGAATTCCTATTAAAAAGTCAATATACTATGCATCTAATTATGCAATACTAACAATAGTATAATATAATTAAAAATTATTTTTTTCTGAAACTGGAGTCGAAAAAATTTGTACAACTCTGACTCCAGCCCCACAACCCTTCACCTAACACAACACAAATTCTCCCTGCTGCATAATAAGGGTCAGCTTACACTGAGTTTTTTTGAAAGCGGATTTTGAGGCGGAATCCGTCTCAAAATCCGCTCCCATTGACTTCAATAGGAGCCGCTTGCTTCTTTTTTTTCCGCTAGCGAGTAGTGGAAAAAAGTAGTGAGATGACCATTTTTGCTGCGTATTCCGCGGCTGAATCAACTGTGGCACAAGGCTCCCTCTTGATTAGGCCCATTCAGGGTCAGTACTCATGGAGTTTTTTGGCGCTGATTTTGATGCTGAGTCTGCCTCAAAATCAGCCTCCAAAAAAAGTCTCCCAATAGAGTTCTATTGGGAGGCTATTTTTTGGTAGCTGATTTTGAGGCGGACTCAGTGTCAAAATCAGCGCCAAAAAACTGTGTGTATTGACCGCTATTTGGGCCTAATCCGGAGCAGAATGCCACGTATATAGTTACATAGTTGATGAGGTCCATCAAGTCCAACGTATAACCCTACAATCCCTACAGTGTTGATCCAGGGGAAAGCAAAAAACCCCCATGAGGCTCATGCCAATTGCCCTATAATGTTCACACACGGAATGAACATACCCTAAAAGAAGACAGCAGTATTCTCCGACTCCGACGTGATTCACACCTACCAAAGTTACTGCTTATTGCAAGGCGTAATAAAAGCTAAAAAAAACTAGATCCATCTGCGCCATTAGTCTTTTGACCACATGTATCACCATGATGTAAATATCCGAGACCACACACAATGCTATGTCCTCATATCATATCAGTACGCTCAATGCCAAGAAGCTGCTGCAAAACTTCTAGTTGTTTGGAAGTCAACGCGCGTGCTAAGGACAGAGGACAAACTCATATTTTGCAAGGGTTGTGTCTTTATGCTAAACCTGCGATTTTGTCATCTGACATTTTTCCTTTGTCCTTGTATAATTAAAGGATTGCACGGAAACCAGAAAATCCATGTTTACATCTGTGTGCAAACAAAGCGGCGGCAGATTCTCCAGCCTATCTGGGCATAAAAGCCGTACTCCGAGCTAGGGTCAAAGAAGGGTTATATAAAGAGGCTCTGGAGATTGGAACGGCACAGCTGGCACCACAAAATTACAGTCATACTGTAGTAGAAACAGCAGCTCGTAGCAAGCGCGCTGGAGCCGGTCATTTGTGCTGCGGGGAGTAAGCGCGCGTTACCTTTATTTTTTTTTGCCGTGCATCGATTACAATATATTTAGCGTTTTCAGACATTTCAGGGGAAAGTTGACATTTTTAAAACTGCCTTGATACCAAAAACCTACACATTAACTATTTTAGTATTAAACAGTATTACTGGCAGAGCGGTTAAGCCAAAAACCAACATCATTATGAATAATGGGTTATAGTGCAGCTCGCGTTTCATGACTCTCTGCAGAACCCATTAATATAGCGAAACGTGAGCATATTCTAATGTATTTCATCAGGCTACGGTGCTCCTTTTACGTAGTATGGGAAATATTAGATTACCCTACAGTTAGACCCCCTGGTGGTCTGATGCATATATAAGGGTTTAACATTTGGACAAAGCTCCTACCTCCAAACCTAACACGACTAAATCACAGGCGATGGATGACAAAACCATTCCCAAAAGAATGGTCTCTCCCCAAAATGTCAAATAATAATATTGAAAATTCAACAGAAGGTCAAGTTTTTCGGAGACTGGTGGTCTATAGTTTGCCAGCCTCAAATCTGTCCTGCCCTTTTGTCCAGTAGACCATCAGATGACATTTATCTCCTGTATAAGTTCTGCTCAAAGAGGACCTTTCACCACCTCCACCAACTCCAGCACTTTGCATCCTTCAAAAGCTTTCACCAATTCCAGCACAGTTGGAATTTTTTCTCTAGCCCCCACCATTCCTGAGCAATCATGTTTGTTACTTTCAGCACAATCATGTTTTTTTCCGGTCAGGTGGTCAGTCCTGGGTGGGAGTTAGGCAGGGTTTACCCACCTACAACACAGAGCATAACTGGGCTGAAACTACCAGCAATGATTTCCGGGATAATGAGGACTAAAGAGAAAATTCCAACTGCGCCAGAATCAGTGATGGGCGCCTATGAACGAGTACAAAGAGGTGGAGGTGGTGAAAGGTCCTCTATAGAGAAACCCTACAGATACTTTAGATACCTTCCACCATTAAACTCTTATCTCTTTGATCCCATATTCTTCACTATGAATCAGCCATGTTCCCCTCCTTCTACTCTTCACAAGACTACTGGCTACAGCAGGACAAAGAGATAATTAAGCCCCACCCCCTTGGATAAATCCCACCTTCTCCATCAACCAAAGATGCAGTAGATATCGGGAACTTTTCTCGAATATCCACCAAAACATTGCATACCGAAAACAGTTAGAGGTACCATAAAGTGGTCTTTAAAGGAACACTAAGCCTAAAAAAAACAAACATACAAGAAAAGATAATATAGAACAGCCTGTGTGGCAAGGAAAGACAGAAGGTTATATAGCAGACTTCCACTAACCATAGGGCAACCTGTACTATAATGGTGGCCACCAAGCAGGTAATTGATTAGTCAATCAAAGTAACCTAAAGGCTTTATTCACACATGCATTCTTTTTTTTTTTTTCTTTTTTTTTAAACTGTTTTTCCTGTCTGTCAAAAACACAAAACAAACATGTGAACACACTCATTCTTCCTCCTGGTGGCGTCACTTGGCCGTCATGTGAACATAGCTTAAGAGGTCAGAAAGGAAAAACACATTTTCCCCGGCCATTTTTTTATGGGATTGCAGAAATTCTGGCCATATAAACCTCATGTTTAGGTTGTGATTTGCAGAGCCGTAAACCTAAGCGGCCACAGTGATTAGTGAAAGCTGCTTTTCTTCCAGCCAGCTAAACTTGTGTGTTGTTTCGCTGTCTGATCTACTTTTCTTTGGCCCAGATACAAAACTGTATCACAATAAAAACACATTTTAAAATCCCAGTCAGAGACTTTTCTGTCTGCCTCGCCATCTTCCCCTGCTGTCTATTGTCTGCTTTCCCTGGCTTGCTTTTAATAAAAAGAGCAAATGCAATAATGTATAAAGCAACCCTGAGACGCTAATAAACCCTCTATAGCTATTGGCTGAATGATCGTTCAACCGGCGGCGAGTTTCCAACTCCCCCATACACATGCACGCTTGGATAGGCAAAGCATGCATGTGTTTTCAATGGGAAGAGGGGTATAAGCCGCTGTCGGACAAACTCTGACAGGTGATACAATTCAATGTGCCCAATCCTTCCATTACTTGACATCAGGGGGGCGTCGAGGCTGGCCCTGACAAAATCAGAGTTGGTGAATGTTCTTTGAATGGAGTCCTTGTGTCTTACTGTTTGCTTTGGTGAGCGCTGTGTCAGTGATGTCACATTCATTCATCATGTGGCCATTCAAGTGAATGAGGCTGAGCTGCAATACCAAGCACAGCCACTAAATACTGTGTGGCGTTATGCTTGGTGAGCAATGTGTAGACATTGCGATCTCTTCAGTCCATCAGTGGGGTGCTGGGTATTGGGCTCAACCATTCTGATATTGATGACCTGTCCTACGGTATGTCTTGGAATATCCCTTTAATATAATGGACTGGTTCCCATGAGTCATTCAGTGTGGCTACATAAGTGCATATTTACACTCTATATAAGTGGCTTTCATGTGTCTCTGGATGACAAGGTAGGAGGATGCCATGAGGGATAAAGCATATCCACAGCTGTTTGATGTGCGGTCTCAGGGAAAAGAAATGTATTCCTGAATAAAATCCATAGAGCAGTGCCGCTAATGCACTATATGGCAAATGCATCAATTTTCTATAGGTAGGCTTTTATCGTCATCCATTTCCATGCATTCAGCTACTCTAACATAAAGGGAGGGATGTAGAACGTCCTTTAATATTTCAGTAGCACACACAATAGTAAGTCTGGTATGGTCAGCGACTAGGACTAGCAAATAATTCCTATTAATATTATGGATATCTCAAGCATCCAAAATAAGCCTCAATACACAAAGCAAAGCTTCACAGCACGTTACAGTTGGAGGATATGTGGGTGCTCTAGAAAGGTATTATGAGGGTATATATATATATATATATATATATATATATATATATATATATATATATATATATATATATATATTTTGTCCCAAGAGAAAACGGTCATCATCTTTAGAACATATAATAATTCCCAATTTAGTGATTTTCCTGTTCCCTATTCAGACTTGGAAAGTAACCAACCGTGAGCTGTCACTCTCTATTTACAAGACTCATACACTCAAAGGTTTATGTATTTCCTCTCATCTCAATGATCGCTTTTTAAGAACCCTAAAGGAACACTCCAGGCAAAACAAAGACATTGTATTAAATACAGTGGTGCAAAGATCAAATATGAATATTCAAAAAGATTCATAACAAAAGAAAGAACGACTGCCACAAGCACTAAAGTGTAACACAGTATCGGTATAACACAGATAAACCCCCTCCTTACTTCCATGCCAAGAATCATATACAGGACACACACACACACACACACACACATACATATGTTTCTGTCTGTCCATCTGTCTGTTCTTTATACACGATCAGACGACTGCACTGATCTCCACCAAATTTGGCACACAGGTACAGCCGATGTCTATGAAGGTTTTAGTCCAGGTCTCATCCCTCTAGGATGTACCGTTCCTGAGAAACAGTATTCCCCAAAAAATGACCTGCATTAGCCAAAATAAGCCTGCAATTCTTTCACTCATATTCCAACTGCCATACACACGGTCACATGTCCCTTATCAGCCAATAGAAGCTCACAAGTGCTTAGTCTCTACATGCACAGAGCTTTACTACAAGTTTCCATAACAACCCAGCCATTCCTCTTCACTGCTATAGGTCAGCTTTAAAGGCACAGGGCACTGTGGACGACACTGTTGCACAAGGTCACATACACACAGCTTTACTCCAGGTGTTCAAAACAAGCAATTGCAGGTTTTTCACTCATATCCAAACTGAGATACACATGATCACATCCAAAATACAGGACCAGCCTCGCGGAGAAAGGCAGAAAATCAGCGCTCACCCGGTTTGGAATAGGAAAGGCAACTTTATTTGGCACTATTGGCACCGGGTGAGCGCTGATTTTCTGCCTTTCTCCGCGAGGCTGGTCCTGTATTTTGGTTGTTGTCCTGACGTCTACGTGACTGCCATCAGCGGCTGCCTGCCAGTAACACACTGGTTCTCTGATTGCTACGATTATAGGTTGTTGTGTCCAACACAACCTAGCCAGGTGAGCGGACACCTGTATTGATTTCTCCATACCCTTTTTTTTCCTTTTCATTAACTATATACCAAAGGTATTACACAAGGAACGGCTCGGTGCCGGGGGTTTTTTCTTTTCTTCTTTACACATGATCACATGTCGCTTATGGAGCAATGGAAACTCTCAGGTTCTTCGGTCTTGACATACGCACAGCTTTACACCAGGTTTCCATAAGAAACAAACTATTTAGGACCTGTATTAGTTAACAGCAGTTCGCAGGTCCTTAAATATTCAGTCGTATGACGTGTATCAGCAATATAACTGCACATTTCATTCTCCAGGTTTCCATAACAACACAGCCATAAATAGACTGTACCTATAGTGGACTGCCATACTGGATGTCAGCATTGTTAGAAACTGAAACGTACTTAAAGTACACACAAACGCCATACAAAATAGACCACTACACAATGGAAAAATGAAATATAGACATGCGAAGCTGGGTCCTTATACTAATATATAGCTATTTCACATCTATCTGTCTATCTATACATTCATCCTTCAAGTGTTATTAGTTTATTTTTGTCAATTAACAACATTAAATGAATGAACAAAATAGAAATGTAAATCCCACCAATATTTGGTGTGACCTTGGCCTTCCATCAGTTCTTCTCTGTACGCTTGCGGGCCGTTTTTGAAGGATCTCGGTAGAGAGGTTGTTCATGCCATCTTGGCTTGCTGCGATCCTTCTGTCTCTTCATGTAATCCCAGACAGACTGGATGATGTTGAGTTCAGGGCTCTGTGGGGGCCATATCATCACTTCCAGGACTCCTCCTCCACAGGGCAAAGGTCACACCAAATATTGATGGGATTTAGATTTCTTTTTTTCTTCAATAACGTTATAGATAAAATGATCATTTTGATCAACTTTAGACCATGTAAATGGGCACCTTAAGAGCGGAGTGGGAGAACCCCGGGTCTTTGCATACACAGTACAGTCTGTTAAACATCCAACTTATGTAAACTATGTCTGCAGCTGGAAATGTACACGATTCCCTTAAATTTAGCACCGTGCCAACTCCAGTAAACACTTGCCATTAAAAACAATCACAGCTCTGCAAGCCAAACCCCAATATAGTTCAAGAAGATAAGAACAGGCATATGTTTAGTCAGTAGGTGGCAGGCAACACAACAGCAACGGCAGGCAGGCAGCTTCATGCAATCACTGGAATAACTAATCTTACTCTATCAAAGGGATCCCAGCTCCATAATGGGGGAGGGGGACCCGGTCAATTTATAGCCAAGTATTTCAACACAGCATTGATTTACAGCAAGCCAAATGCACAACAAGTCTCTGCCGAACATCATAGGTAGAGATTGCGAACTGCGAACAAAAAAAAAGCGCAGTAGCCAGGATGTGGGGGCCATGTTTATTTTCCTCATTGACTACCTGCACAGATACAGGCATGGGGACCTCATCGGCCTGCCTTGGAGATCTAGCGTCCACTGTTATAAAGCATGACCTCTAAATATATTCACTCGTGATCCCTGCCTGGAATGGAAAGCAGTTTCGTCACAATTTTGTTAGAATTAAAGAAAAAACATTTAATGAGAAATCCACCGTATATTTTTTTCCCCACATTCAATACAGATTTGTTTTATAGTAGAGCTTTATAGGGTCAGAGTTCCAGGTTTCTGCTACATATCTACCAGCATTAGAAAACCATGGCTGCTTTTTCTAAAAATGGCACCACAACTGTCCACAGGTTGTGCCTGGCATTGCAGTTCAGCTCCACTAAAGTGAGTAAGACTCAGCTCCAGATCATATGTATTAAATTGGCCCAGCATTAGGACGAGCTGTACATTCTACACACTCCTTACATGTACAGCACCAGATATTGCACAGTGGTTGAGCCTGCTATTATCTGCTAGGTCAACGTGACTAATGAATGTGAAGTCACTTCAGTTCTGATATAGTTGATCAGTGTGGGTGTTGGGTATCTGACCAATCCTATAGATAGGTCATCAATATATAAAGAGGACCAGAGACCAGGGCTAAAAAAGTACAATGACACAAGATCTGATAGGCGCCGTCACTCTGAGCATTGTGGAGTTTTGTTTATCCAAATCTGTTCAGCCATTCCAAAGGTATAAGCCCTTTAAGAGTTGATGCAAATTGTGACCTACTAGCCAAGTTGGTAGTAATACTGTAGCTTCTCCGGGTCTATATGTCATGCAGTAGAAGAATGCCCACTTGACTAATATTCCCTAATTTGCATCAACACTAATAGGGCTTATATCTTTGGAATGGCTGAACGGTTTTGGATAAACAAAACACCAAAAAGATTCAGGGCGACAGCACCTATAACATGATGTAAGTCTCATAAGTAGTAAGAATTTATCATCAATTTTATACTTTAGACAACATATCTTAGAATTACGTCAAACTGCCCAGCCACAGTGCAATGAAATAAGATACAGAACACTTATTTTACCAATCCCCTGCTTCTCCCATGTAAAAGCACTCCAAGTTCCTGGTCTGTCCCAGTCTGATCTGGCTACAACATGATAGCTTGGCATGACAAGTGACCCCTTCAGGCGACCACTGACCATAGCATTCACCTTAGCAGCACCATGGCCAGTGCCATCACTGCACACAAACTACTGTATATATCCACTGGTTGCCTCTACTGGATTTCCATATATGATCATTATGCCGCTGATCAGACTGACATCCAATTACTGCATTATTTTTCACGGTGCAATAATCATAGTAAAAACTAATGGATACAGTCAAAATATAGCTAGAAGAGCGAAAATTCCCCCCACCCCCCAAGTGGAAATGATCATCATGTCCTTATTCACGCAAATTGTAGAAAAAGAACACCATGTAAGTTTATCCTACGAAGCAATAACTCTGTAGCACGCAATCTACTGAGACAATGGCTTTACCCCCCCAGAGTTAGCTCATTGCAACTTTGCACGATATAGTGAGCCAAGGGCATCCATATAATGTAAGGCTATGTAACGACACAGTCCATCGGAAATATAATAAACACTCAATAACCTAAAAACGTAGCAGAAGGTATTCTTGGTAGAGAGGACATACAATAACTAGATGTGGAAGCATGTTACATAAACCGCTCAGTGGGAAGTGGAATTGCAGACCCAATGAAACACTCCAGACATGCAGGACGTCCCCGGGAATTCATTATACATTGGCTCATGCAGCTGGAAGCAAATTGAAAAGCAGACACAATGATGTCGCGTTGAATAGAGGAAAACCTGAAGACCGAACTATTATCAAAAACACTGCATTTCATTATTTCTTTCTCCACTGGATCATCCATCATCTTGTAGCAGGCCTTTCACTCCTTACAAGACATCACTCAACAAAAGCTTCTTAATTAAAATCCTGGGAAGATTATCATAGATTTACTGAGGAGTTAAGAAAAATGTCAGAATTTTCTATATGAAAACCAAACCACTGGTAATGTTCATCAGATCATCACCGGGAAACATAGAATTGGTACACATATATACATGATAATAACGACCAAGGTACGAGGACAAACATTTGCTTGGCAATGTGGAGAAGAGTTAGTGGTTGCCATATGGGCGCCCAAACCAGTTGTTTATATGGAGAGCCAATAGACCCATTAGTATATTTTTGGCATGTAGGTGGAAACCAGAGTGCCCAGAGGAAACCCACGCAAACATGGGGAGAACATATAAACTCCTTGTAGATGTTGTCCTTGTTCAGATTCGAACCCAGGACCCCAGCTCTGCCCCAAAAGACACATAAAACAGTAAACATGCAGAGATTTCAGGAATCTCTTTCTGGGTTTCACAAGTCATACAAGGAAAATCTGATGGTAGGAGACACGACCTTTAGATTGGCCATAGAAGGAGAGGCATTGGGCACCGTACGGTTATCTCAATACTGTAGCACCGCCTGAATGTTAGGGATGTCATTAGCTATATGTACAAGTACGGGAGCTAGAACCATAAAAATGATGAAGTGGGGCTTTATATAGAATAACAGTATACATGAATATAACCTGTACATCACTGGTCTGCATCCTGTGTCTCTCCAGATCGAGAATGCTCAGTTTTACGACAAGTGGAAAGCCATAGGATGCAAATCAATGGCCACATCATACAATGACCGTACTTTCTCAAAAAGACACATAGACTGCACCACCATGGTAAAACAAATGTGCACACTGTGTACACTGCTATGGCTGCAATACAAACACAAAATGAAGCTTCAATCTATAGGGGTTCACTAAAACATATGCAAACAATGAGTGAATACACTGCATTGCTACTGTAGTCATTATCTAGGGGTCTACATTCGAGGTTCTTGGTGCACTAGTTGATCAGATTTAGAGCCAATATCATTCACTCAAATATGAGACTTCTTTTTACGCATCTTATGTATTTTTTTGGAAGTGTTGCCGCTTACATTTAACAAGATATAGGCAGTCATCACCTGAAATTTTAGAATAATTCAACAATAAAAAGATGGTGGGACACCAATTTTATCCCTGAACTCCCACTGACAAGCTCCACACCAATCCAAGGAGCAAAAACATCTTCTGTATCGCCATTCCTGCAGCTAGACTGTATGCCCAGGTCCCTGGTTATGGTCGTCACCCCCTACCTGTATAGGGAATGATGACTATAAAGTGTCAGATAGCACTAGCTTTTAAAGATGCCCTCCAAGTATCCAATGAATCATTTCTTTTGCTGGCCAAAATACGCTCATCAGATTGATAAAAGCAATGCTTAAGGTGGCCAAACACCTTCAAAAGCTGGAGGCCAAAGGCTTCTTCCAAGAGACAACAGCTATTCCTGGAACCGCCCCTTTAAAGAGGACCTTTCATCAGATTGGGCACAGGCAGTTCTATATACTGCTGAATTCAGCGCACTGTCGGCTTTCCCGATCTGTGCCCCGGGTAAAGTGCTATCAGTCCCGGTACCGTAGCGCTTTACAGTCAGAAGGGCGTTTCTGACAGTTAGCCAGGGACGCCCTTCTGCCCAGCAGCGCCTATCGCGCTGTGCTGTGTGAGCGGGGAGGAATGCCCCTTCCCTCTGCTCACAGTGCTCATCCATAGATGAGTATTATCAGGAGGGGAGGGGGCGTTCCTCCCCGCTCCACAGTCCAGCGCGATAGGCGCTGCTGGGCAGAAGGGCGTCCCTGGCTAAGTGTCAGAAACGCCCTTCTGACTGTAAAGCGCTACGGTACCGGGACCGATAGCGCTTTACCCGGGGCACAGATCGGGAAAGCCGACACTGCACTGAATTCAGCGCACTGTCAGCTTTCCAGCAGTATATAGAGCTGCCTGTGCCCAATGTGATGAAAGGTCCTCTAAGTACATACAGCTTGGCTTAATTAAGTAGGCCTATGTTTGAAGTAGGGAGATGGAAATTAATCACTGCAACGCACCCCTGGCATTGGTTTATCTCCCCTGGAAATAAAGAACTGGGCATGCTGGAATTCAACATGCTTGACCTTTCCTCCTCCAACAACATTGGGGTCTATCACGTTTCTTTTACTACTACTTCTTTATACTACTTTTTTTTCCCATTGCAGTGTGGGGGGGTAAGCCTACGCAAACACGGGGAGAACATACAAACTCCTTGCAGATGTTGTCCTTGGCAGGATTCGAACCCAGGACTCCAGCACTGCAAGGCTACAGTGCTAACCACTGAGCCATCGTGTTGCCCCATACATGTTATGTTTTTTTTTTTTTTTATGCGAACGGCGCCTTAGATGGTCCACCAGTTCTACATACATAAATTACCAATTATGGTAGAAATAAATAGAAAATAGATTGGGTTAATATTAAACATATCTTTTTATTACCTCTGTGTTATGTACATTATACATCTAATTTCTTAATATTTTCTTTTTTTTTCCCATCCACCTACAAACCCCATTTCCAGAAAAATCTCTTATTTTTATCTAAAAAGTCCACAATACTCTAGATTGTCTACGAATGCCATTAGCATTCACGTCGCCCCCTCCAGTCTCTGCGAGTCTTGACCTTTAGGTCATTTCCACATTCAATGCCATGTTAGAGTTGTGTTGATGTATGTGCTGTGCTTTTCCCATACTTCTATATTTTGCTCTTTTATTTCTCGTTCACGCGCTCCATATAGATCGGTCGCATTCATTCTCCCCAAGGCTCCAAATCCCCAGCAACAGTAACCAAAGTAGGCCGCGTGTAGCAACAGCCACGGAGAGGTCAGCTCACGCAGAGACACCGCGAATATAATCGCTTCTCCCGCTAATGGCATTGGCATTTGCAAATCTTCTCCAACGACACAAAAGCCTCCACATTGGAAAATGATGTGCGAATATATTGCCTACAAATCCCGAAATACTACAAATACTTATAAGACATCTTCTTCTAACGCGGTCTCGGTCACTTCCTTGAAATTTACTTATTTCAACGGCAAATCGTACGAGCGTATTCATTAGAACGAAATATACGGTAAATTCATTAAATGGTACGTAAAAAAAATAAAATAAAATAATTGGAATTAAAATGAAGAACTTTTCTCTTTTTTCGCCTTTTACTTTAGAAAGGATTGATTATTTCGAGGCCAGAAGCGAAGACTAGCGGGAAGGCTCATTTTCACCTCGCCATCAAGCGTCATTTACGCTAGTTTCCATGGCAATGCAGTAACCGACGCATCAGCCTAGTTTCTGTTTCCTAGCAAAATGTAATTTTATCATTCAAAACAAGAGGAAAATATATCTAGTCTCCATGGAGAGATGTTCTGACAGAACTCGCATTTGCCCGTTTCCGCCTGGCGTTGAAAAAAAAAAAATCAATTTATTGTAATTAGAAAAAAAGGGGCGACTCTTGAATGAATGGTCGGTTTCCACAACATCCGAGAATGGAAATAGTGGGGGCACCGAAAACAAGGCGCATGTTAATTTACCCGAGTAGAATGGTATTTACTAAGAAATTTCATGAGATCCACCGTGATTTGGTTGGGTCCCATGACATCACTCAAATCACAGGGTTTTTGGGGAATCACTCAAAACACCAATATACACTATTGTACCCTACAAGGGGGCATTCACACGGAGTAACGCCGAGCGTGTATCACAGCCGTACACGCGGGCGTTACGGCAGACTGCCGAACACTTCCCATTCACTTCAATGGGAGCGCTCATAAACGCCGCTGTTACGAGCGCTCCCATTGAAGTGAATGGGAAGTGTTCGGCAGTCTGCCGTAACGCCGGCGTGTATGGCTGTGATACACGCCCGGCGTTACTCCGTGTGAATGCCCCCTAATACTGAAATTCAATAATAAAACATAACTTTTAATAAGACAATTAAAACCAACAATTCAGTGCTCCAGGCCCAGATATGTGATATTCCTTCTAACTGGCAATTCCAGACATCACTACAAACAAAAAACCCAGACCCTATTAAATATAAATATATATATATATATATATATATATATATATATATATATATATATATATATATATATATATATACACTCACCGGCCACTTTATTAGGTACACCTGTCCAACTGCTCGTTAACACTTAATTTCTAATCAGCCAATCACATGGCGGCAACTCAGTGCATTTAGGCATGTAGACATGGTCAAGACAATCTCCTGCAGTTCAAACCAAGCATCAGTATGGGGAAGAAAGGTGATTTGAGTGCCTTTGAACGTGGCATGGTTGTTGGTGCCAGAAGGGCTGGTCTGAGTATTTCAGAAACTGCTGATCTACTGGGATTTTCACGCACAACCATCTTTAGGGTTTACTGAGAATGGTCCGAAAAAGAAAAAACATCCAGTGAGCGGCAGTTCTGTGGGGGGCGGAAATGCGTTGTTGATGCCAGAGGTCAGAGGAGAATGGCCAGACTGGTTCGAGCTGATAGAAAGGCAACAGTGACTCAAATAGCCACCCGTTACAACCAAGGTAGCCAGAAGAGCATCTCTGAACGCACAGTACGTCGAACTTTGAGGCAGATGGGCTACAGCAGCAGAAGACCACACCGGGTGCCACTCCTTTCAGCTAAGAACAGGAAACTGAGGCTACAATTTGCACAAGCTCATCGAAATTGGACAATTGAAGATTGGAAAAACGTTGCCTGGTCTGATGAGTCTCGATTTCTGCTGCGACATTCGGATGGTAGGGTCAGAATTTGGCGTCAACAACATGAAAGCATGGATCCATCCTGCCTTGTATCAACGGTTCAGGCTGGTGGTGGTGGTGTCATGATGTGGGGAATATTTTCTTGGCACTCTTTGGGCCCCTTGGTACCAATTGAGCATCGTTGCAACGCCAAAGCCTACCTGAGTATTGTTGCTGACCATGTCCATCCCTTTATGACCACAATGTACCCAACATCTGATGGCTACTTTCAGCAGGATAATGCACCATGTCATAAAGCTGGAATCATCTCAGACTGGTTTCTTGAACATGACAATGAGTTCACTGTACTCCAATGGCCTCCACAGTCACCAGATCTCAATCCAATAGAGCATGGGATGTGGTGGAACGGGAGATTCGCATCATGGATGTGCAGCCGACAAATCTGCGGCAACTGTGTGATGCCATCATGTCAATATGGACCAAAATCTCTGAGGAATGCTTCCAGCACCTTGTTGAATCTATGCCACGAAGAATTGAGGCAGTTCTGAAGGCAAAAGGGGGTCCAACCCGTTACTAGCATGGTGTACCTAATAAAGTGGCCTGTGAGTGTGTGTATATATATATATATATATATATATATATATATATATATATACCCCACAAATAAAAAAACCACTCCAGATAGCTTTGGATGTATCTCTAGAGTAATGGATGCCAGATACTAGGCGCTCATTTCCTTCCTTAGGGTCTGTGCTATCAACTTAGTGTATATGCAGCAATGTCCACTAGTGTACATGTCACAATGGCATAGGCAGGAGCTCGGGTTGTGCAACATATGTTCAGCTGTTGGGTGGGGGTACTTCAATCTATTTAGCCCGGTCAGCCCCTCTTGGTCACTCAAAGTCCTTAAGATGAAGCCCGCTATAGTAACCAATTGCACCCTGATAAGGTAATTCAGGCACACCTCTCCGGCCCTAGCCACTAAATAATTATATTCACTAGGTAATTCTATTCATATTCCTCAACGCGTTTCTCCAGTTGGATCATCAAGTACCGGGGTCTACCATTAAGGCCCCGGAAATTGCGGTTGTTACCGCACATCTATGCTGCATCTAGTGAACGTATCTGCCTCCTGATGATCGAGCTCCAACTCACTCCATACAACTCTTCGAGTTCCTCAATGGTTCGCTGTTGATCTTCACGCACGAGCTTGTTGATTTTTTGGACACTTTCGTCCGTTCAGGATGTTGACGGACGTCCAGAACGTGGTTGATCATCAGTTGACATTTCACCATTTTTAAAGCTGGTCAACCACGAGTAAACTTGAGCTTGACACATATGCGGACCTTGTAAGCGGTCTTCAACATTTGAACAGTTTTCGATGCTTTTTTCCCGAGTAGAAAGCAAAACTTCACGCCGTGCGCTGCTCATAAAACTTCTCCATGAAGAAAAACAACGGCTGGTCAAAACAGCTCTTGCAAGAAAATTCACTGCGGGTAGACGAAACCTTCCGCATCAACAACGCTTGGCACACTGACTGAGAAGGCGTGGTTGAACAAATAACTAGCTGCAGAATCGCGTACTACGAAAACTGCACACGCAGCAGCCTCATTCTGGAGACTTTTGGGTACCCCCTCATATACAGTATAATTTGTATTTATTTATTCATTTATTTATTAATTATTAGAGATGAGCGAACACTAAAATGTTCGAGGTTCGAAATTCGATTCGAACAGCCGCTCACTGTTCGAGTGTTCGAATGGGTTTCGAACCCCATTATAGTCTATGGGGAACATAAACTCGTTAAGGGGGAAACCCAAATTCGTGTCTGGAGGGTCACCAAGTCCACTATGACACCCCAGGAAATGATACCAACACCCTGGAATGACACTGGGACAGCAGGGGAAGCATGTCTGGGGGCATAAAAGTCACTTTATTTCATGGAAATCCCTGTCAGTTTGCGATTTTCGCAAGCTAACTTTTCCCCATAGAAATGCATTGGCCAGTGCTGATTGGCCAGAGTACGGAACTCGACCAATCAGAGCTGGCTCTGCTGGAGGAGGCGGAGTCTAAGATCGCTCCACACCAGTCTCCATTCAGGTCCGACCTTAGACTCCGCCTCCTCCGGCAGAGCCAGCGCTGATTGGCCGAAGGCTGGCCAATGCATTCCTATGCGAATGCAGAGACTTAGCAGTGCTGAATCAGTTTTGCTCAACTACACATCTGATGCACACTCGGCACTGCTACATCAGATGTAGCAATCTGATGTAGCAGAGCCGAGGGTGCACTAGAACCCCTGTGCAAACTCAGTTCACGCTAATAGAATGCATTGGCCAGCGCTGATTGGCCAATGCATTCTATTAGCCCGATGAAGTAGAGCTGAATGTGTGTGCTAAGCACACACATTCAGCTCTACTTCATCGGGCTAATAGAATGCATTGGCCAGCGCTGATTGGCCAGAGTACGGAACTCGACCAATCAGCGCTGGCTCTGCTGGAGGAGGCGGAGTCTAAGATCGCTCCACACCAGTCTCCATTCAGGTCCGACCTTAGACTCCGCCTCCTCCGGCAGAGCCAGCGCTGATTGGCCGAAGGCTGGCCAATGCATTCCTATGCGAATGCAGAGACTTAGCAGTGCTGAATCAGTTTTGCTCAACTACACATCTGATGCACACTCGGCACTGCTACATCAGATGTAGCAATCTGATGTAGCAGAGCCGAGGGTGCACTAGAACCCCTGTGCAAACTCAGTTCACGCTAATAGAATGCATTGGCCAGCGCTGATTGGCCAATGCATTCTATTAGCCCGATGAAGTAGAGCTGAATGTGTGTGCTAAGCACACACATTCAGCTCTACTTCATCGGGCTAATAGAATGCATTGGCCAGCGCTGATTGGCCAGAGTACGGAACTCGACCAATCAGCGCTGGCTCTGCTGGAGGAGGCGGAGTCTAAGATCGCTCCACACCAGTCTCCATTCAGGTCCGACCTTAGACTCCGCCTCCTCCAGCAGAGCCAGCGCTGATTGGCCGAATTCCGTACTCTGGCCAATCAGCACTGGCTAATGCATTGTATTGGCGTGATGAAGCAGTGCTGAATGTGTGTGCTTAGCACACACATTCAGCTCTACTTCATCGGGCTAATAGAATGCATTGGCCAATCAGCGCTGGCCAATGCATTCTATTAGCTTGATGAAGCAGAGTGTGCACAAGGGTTCAAGCGCACCCTCGGCTCTGATGTAGCAGAGCCGAGGGTGCACAAGGGTTCAAGCGCACCCTCGGCTCTGATGTAGCAGAGCCGAGGCTGCACAAGGGTTCAAGTGCACCCTCGGCTCTGCTACATCAGAGCCGAGGGTGCGCTTGAACCCTTGTGCAGCCTCGGCTCTGCTACATCAGAGCCGAGGGTGCGCTTGAACCCTTGTGCACACTCTGCTTCATCAAGCTAATAGAATGCATTGGCCAGCGCTGATTGGCCAATGCATTCTATTAGCCCGATGAAGTAGAGCTGAATGTGTGTGCTAAGCACACACATTCAGCACTGCTTCATCACGCCAATACAATGCATTAGCCAGTGCTGATTGGCCAGAGTACGGAATTCGGCCAATCAGCGCTGGCTCTGCTGGAGGAGGCGGAGTCTAAGGTCGGACCTGAATGGAGACTGGTGTGGAGCGATCTTAGACTCCGCCTCCTCCAGCAGAGCCAGCGCTGATTGGTCGAGTTCCGTACTCTGGCCAATCAGCGCTGGCCAATGCATCCCTATGGGAAAAAGTTTATCTCACAAAAATCACAATTACACACCCGATAGAGCCCCAAAAAGTTATTTTTAATAACATTCCCCCCTAAATAAAGGTTATCCCTAGCTATCCCTGCCTGTACAGCTATCCCTGTCTCATAGTCACAAAGTTCACATTCTCATATGACCCGGATTTGAAATCCACTATTCGTCTAAAATGGAGGTCACCTGATTTTGGCAGCCAATGACTTTTTCCAATTTTTTTCAATGCCCCCGGTGTCGTAGTTCCTGTCCCACCTCCCCTGCACTGTTATTGGTGCAAAAAAGGCGCCAGGGAAGGTGGGAGGGGAATCGAATTTTGGCGCACTTTACCACGCGGTGTTCGATTCAATTCGAACATAGCGAACACCCTGATATCCGATCGAACATGTGTTCGATAGAACACTGTTCGCTCATCTCTATTAATTATATATATTTTTTTTTTTCATTTTTTTTTTTTTTTAAATTAAGGCTATCCCAGAAAACCCTTTTAGAAGTAGACAAGTATGCCTTTGAACGCCTCTAAAGCTATTTCTAGATGGCTGGAAAAAAGATCCACTCCTGCCAACACTCCAATATATATACATAGCAAAATAAATACATGGACTAGCTAACAGCTCTAGATGACGGCTACATATACCTATCAAAACATGGACACGTATCAAAATAACCTCTCTATTAAACTCCTACTGGTTCACAGTTCTAATTCTAAACGTTGAAAAACATAGTAAAATCAGTTATTACCTCTCCGATTGCAGGAAGCACAGCCATATTTTTTGTCAATTAGTCAAGTTGCAGTAAAAGAGCAGCGCCACTTCCGTCCATGGTCGATGTGTGGTATTGCAGCTCAGTCCCAATAAATTGTTTCCTTAATGATAGATTAAAACCAGCCTGTTATTGCAGACCGCTAAAAAAAAAAAAACCTGTGACATCACCAAAAAATCCAATCTATTTTTTTTTTTTTTGGTTCAAGAGGGTAAGATTGTGTATAAAGTATTTAGCAGGACCCTCACATTACAGAGATTAGAGCAATGATTGCCTGGTGGTAATTGAGTCACAGCTGCACATATAAACTTATCATATGGACAGCTGGAGACCTCATCCATCAGACCGACTGTCACAGATTCCTGACCTGGATTCTGAAACTATTTATATGTAAATGAAGTCTTTCTACTCCGCTTTCTGTATGTACTTTAAATGTCCCCGTTGTGTGCTCGCAAGTTATTTGTCTTCAGGAATGTGAGCCCTGGTGGCTTCCTATGTCCTCTGGAAGCTTTGCAAGATGCAGGTTCTATAAATTATTTAACCAAACATCTATTCTGCTCAACATGTACACTTCTCTATTTTCCATCAAACCGATTCCCTTAAAGGGAGTGAGCAAAAAAAAATACAAAAAATTGTGTTTGATATTGCTAAATTCATGTAAAAACAAGACCCTATGCATATGTT
Organism: Leptodactylus fuscus; assembly: GCF_031893055.1. Taxonomy (NCBI): domain Eukaryota; kingdom Metazoa; phylum Chordata; class Amphibia; order Anura; family Leptodactylidae; genus Leptodactylus; species Leptodactylus fuscus. The sequence continues at coordinate 25,990,908 of NC_134274.1, forward strand.
TTCGGAAATGTATCAGTCTTACTCTAAAGAAATTGTGTCCGTAGAGGCGTGCATTGTTTTTTCTTATAGGAAACGGGCTGCAAAATAAAATAAAAAAAATTAACTATGCAAACAATTTTAGGGCCAGTTCACACAGAGTTAACGCGCTCGCATTCTGGCGGCTGCAAAATTACGCGCGCAAAATTATGCGCCCGTAAAGATCCATTGAAATGAATGTGATGCTGTTTTGAGCGCTCACATTCTGACACATGTATACGTGCCAGAATGCGCACCCGTTAACTCCATGTGAACTGGCCCTTATTTTGGTGGGCTGTTGCTATTCCTTTCCAATATTGGCCCATGTATACGTTCTCTTGATTCGCGCCATCTTTTGCGTAGCATATAAGATGCTTGACTGTCGACGCATGTAAACAGGGATGTGTTGTGGAAAGTAATGGAACGGTAGGCATCGCACCAGCAATCGTGCAGGCACATGGAAAGATTTGTTATTGTTTTGGAAGAAAAATCGATGGAAGTGGCGTTTTTACGTTGCCAGAAGGAGGCATGGCGAGGGTATACAGTGGGCAAGGCCAATGGCCCTGCTAGATTTATCATCATTCACACCAGTTTTCTGGTGCAGCTGATGCCTGACATCAACACTAGATGCTCCTGAGTTATACTTCATGATAAAGTAAGCAACTCCCCCTCCCCCATTGTCGCCCCCCTCTCCCGTCCCCGTCACCCAAGTGGTGCAGAGATTATCAAAACCAGTGTCCAAATGCCGGTCTTGACAAATGTCCCCCATAGAGTCCCAATAATTGCCCCATATAACTGAAGCTTAACCCTCGTTAACCTGTTCTCTACTTCTTGCCAATCTACTGAATAAATAAGAGACGGAAGCATGACTACAGGATGAGAACACCGTAGTCTGCTACCATGGAGACACATACGTCTGCCGGGTACCAAATCATGATGCATAAATGCAACGATTTACTGTAACCTCAAAGTGAATGAGATTCTGGCTAATCCCATCCACACAATGCAGATTTGTGGATGGGATTTCAAAAACATCTGTGTTGCAATATGTCGATTATATCTGCGGATATGTGGGGGGGGTTTTCCTATAGGTATAATAAGGGCAGAGAAAAACGCTGCAGAAAAAAATTTAATGCGTTTCGTTCCGTACGGCCTTAGCCTATAGGGTCGCCTTTAGTAGAACAGTATATAGCCCTTATCATCATAAACAACTATGTAGAGAATCGATTTAGCCAGTTTTGCCATAGAGAAGGAAGCTTGTATTTCGGAGCTAATGGCAATTCCAAGCTATAATATGAAGATTCATTATTACTGCAGACAGGGCTAAAAAGGTACGAAAGTAAAAGTTCTGTGTTTTTACCGCCATGCTAATTAAGCAAATTAGGGCTTGAGATTTGGAGTTTGTAGCTGGCAGTCGGCCAACGTGTGCTCGTATTTATCTGCATAGCTAGACAGCAAGAAAATGCATCTCTCATTGGACACATGGAAAAGCAGGCAGCATGGGAAACCGACCAAGTCCTGAAATTAGAAAAACAAATCTCCGCACTGATTAACCTATTCCAGGCTTCTGATTGACAGATGTGGGAAATTCATTTTTTTTTTTCTATGTGCTGTCTGCTGTGTACTGCGGGATTCAGTCTTTAGTAAAATATTCATGACTCATTCACATTTACTTAGGTCTGGGCATAAGTGAAGCAACTGAGAAGCTCACCACACCATTACCTTTTTTTTGCTGGGTTTGTGGTTCGCTTAAACAGGACATTTCATCAGCTCCACCGACTCCAGATGTTTGCATCCTACAATAGCCACCACTCCACTGATTCCAGTGCGGCTGGAATTTTTTTTTATCCTCTAGCCCCCACCATTCCTGAGCAATCTGTGCCCTTAACTGTATCCTCTAATGTACTAATTAGGCTCTATACTGTCAGGTGGGCAGTCCTTGGTTCTCTGCTCCAGCCTAGATCCGCCCACCTGACCGCAAAGAGACTAATTAGGATGTTGGGTGCTAAAATTGGCAATTATTGAAAGACAAAAAGGGTTGAAGTTACGGGAAGTAGTAAAAGCCCCCTTTAAAGAAATAATGAGTCTAGGTTCACATCTGAGCTTGGATTTTCATTAAAACTGAAACCCAATTCACTTAAAGAGAACCTTTCATGTCCTTGGGCACATGCGGGTTTATATACTGCTAGAAAGCAGACAGTGCGCTGAATTCAGTGCATTGTTGGCTTTCCCATTATGTGCCCAGGGGGAAGAGCGATCGGTGTAGTTACTGATATCTCTTCACTGTCAGAAGGGCATTCCTGACAGTCTAGCTGGGAATGCCCCTCCTGACAGTACTGTATGTACCGCTATACTGTGAGGGGGCGTTCCTTACCGTCCAGCCATGATGCTGAGGGGTGAGGAACGCGTTCCCCCCCAGTACTAGTCTAGGAATGCCCCCTCACAGTACAGCGTTACAGACAGACTGAAAGGAGGGGCGTTTCCAGCTAGACTGTCAGGAACTCCCTTCTGACAGTACAGAGCTATCGGTAACGGCACCAATATCTCTTCCGGCTTTGGCATTCTAGCGGTATATAAAACCGCATGTGCCTGAGTACATGAAAGGTCCTGTTTAAAAAGGTGGTTACCCACGGAAACCCGTGGAGCCCATTAACTATAATGGGGTTCCACTGGGTCTCTGCCAGAAAATTTTTTCAATCGGATTCAGGGACAAACTCTCCAAAGGGAACCAAGTGCTGGTGTGAACCCAGGCTGAGTGAGAAAATGCACATTTACCTGTTTATTTGCAGCTAAGACCAAGTGAAAATTCACACAGTAATATAAATATAACTATACACAAGAGTCACGTCAGATGAACAAGTCGATATTAGCAGAATTGGGCTCCTATCTCACCAAGAGATGACACTGGAAGATAAACCCAATGCAGAGGATCTATAAATTACCAAGTATCTCTCCTAACAAATAAATACAACTACAAATAAAGGGAGGGAAAAAAATTATAATTCATTTCATGCCGTTGAAGGAAATTAATTAAAAAATCATTAAAAAAGCGTATAGAAAAAGAGCAATCCTATTGTCTAAACACAAAAACAAGACATTACATTGTAAATTGATCCGACACAATAAACAACACAAAAGCCACAAACATTTCCCTTTACAATTGCGATAAACAACGAAACGCGCCAACCTCATGTTTGTCAAGTCTTGTGAATCCTACAGCAGTATTTCTTCAGACCCAACAAATGTTCTGCCAAAAAATCTGAGACACGGGATATGGGAAGCAATTCTGATCTAAAATTATGACTCTGAGGCCCGAAAGGGAGTTTTGCTCAATTATTATTGGCAAGAACTTTTCTTCTTGTATGCATGTTATTGCTGCCACAAGATTCACATGTGAGAGCAAGACCATCTGGCTTCCTTATCCTTGGGAATTCCGTATGCTCATTTATTTAGAATAATCAGAAGTCAGGAAGTCTCCTTGTTAAACTACATAAGCATTAACCCTTCACGTCCTTAACGACCCAGGCAGTCCGAAAGTGTACATGATCATATTCAAAACATCAAAGACCACCCATGTAAGACACAGGCTATGGCGGAAATATTCCAAGCAAAGTATTTTTTTGTATGTGCACACAACAGATTTTTATTCCCTGCAGAGGTTTTTATGCATATGAATGTGCAGGGCATCGTGGCTATCCATATGAATGTGCAGGCCATTGTGGCTACGTAGTCATCTTATATGGATGCAGCCAGAGCGGTTCTGCTTCTTGAATCCAGGAACAGAACACCCAAAGTGTGAAGAGGAATCCCAAAATGAATTACAAATAGAATCTAAGATGCCACCAGTCTGAAGATTGCTAGAATTAAGAAGGCAGTGCTAAGAACACAGTGCTAATGGGTGATACACACCAGAAGATGCTCATTTCACTAAATGTTTCACACACATGGCAAAGTTTAGATTTGGAGTTTTTTTTCTGTGGGGGAAGGGGGTCTGACAACCAGAATCTGCAAATAACAGCTGTGCTGGAAGGCTCCAGGGGCTGGAAGCTGGCATAGAGGATGTGGAGTGGGTTATCTGATAGGAGTGTTGCTGCCATTCCCTGGAAACCCCACTATACAGTAGAGGGGTCTGCAACTTATTTGAATAGGAGAAGCCTGCACATACTCTCCCCCCCCCCTCCCCCGTCTACTGCACCAGACTCAGACAACTAGAGGCTGCCAAAACAGAAGATCTGTGTGGGGTCTGTGTGGAGAAGTCATCATAAGTTTTCAGCATGCCAACTCCATTTGTGTCTGGAAAACCTTCTACACGACAGAGAGATAGCTGAATACTGCGTCCCATAAGAAGTGAAGGGAGTGGTGGTCCCACATGGTTTCCATGTAAGAACAGTATTTACGACATGCTGACATACATTTCTGTCCAGATTTGTATATCTAACTATGGTCAGAATGTGCTGCAATGACACCACCCATGTGTGTGAATGAGGTTCTAAGACAGGACAGCCAGAACCTGTCAGATCTCGATTTCCTCCACCAGGGAACGTGATCATTACATCATTGATGATAGGCCCTCTAAAAGCCAGCAGGATCTGCCAGAAATCATCTATTATCTAAGGACAGCTTTAAGCTAGGGTAACACAGCGTTGTTACAGGGGTAGCTGATAAATATACGGTCTGACTGCTAGGACACACACCAATTACAGGAATGGGGACCTAAGATCTTGGTATTGCACTGTGAGACCTCAGTACCTTTTACTTCTACATGACTGAGGGGGATAGCCGAATACAACGTCCCATAAGAAGTGAAGGGAGCGGTGGTCCCGCATGTGTACTACTGCCCCATTCACACAAGGAGCTCTAGGACTCCCATTCTTGTGATCAGCAGGGATCCGAGTGGCCAGACTCCAAGTGGACAGACTCCAAGCGGCCAGACTCCAAGTGGCCAGACTCCGTGTGGTCTTATGTCTATAACCTGTAGATGTTATTCTAATGGGAAAACCCTTTAAGATTCATGTGCAAGTTACACATAAAACACAAGTTCAATTATTCACAAGCAACTGTGACAGCCGCCTAACTCACGCTGCCTCATGTCCCTAGTCAAATTGCTAACGTCTCTCCTAAAGTAAAAAAATAAGCATAAATGGGATTTGGATATGTACATTTCTGTATCTCAGACCCGGATTTCTAAGTGTATAAATGTTAGCACTTTCCCTATTCCCACTGTGCCGCTCTAATACTCTTGTTTTTTTCTCTCCTAGATCCAGGCTATTGTGTCTGAAAAACACAGACACAATGACTAAAGCAACAAGCCAGCAACTGGGAGAAAGAACAGGTTCTGTAAAATAATACAACTGCAGACTATCACCCCCCTCTGAAGTGAAAACATCTGCACAGCGGCATTAATAACATGAACTCTATAAAATCCTGCGCGGTGCAGATATGGAATGTACCTGGAGCGTAACAAGCCTTAGAAATTCTGAATTTCATAATGTACTACTTACATATTCTTTCACATTCTTCGTCTTCACAGCCTTGTATGAATTGTAAGCCGGGTACAGCATACCAAACACCAGCCTGCAGAAGAAGGAGATGGATTACATTCACACCAAGAGAAGGGAATATATCATGATATGTCAATTGTGCTTTCTGACATGTTCAGAATCGGCTGGAACATGGGAAATTTACATTTGCAGGCAGAGAATATGAAGCTGTTCCCTATAGCCTCATTGCAATGTGCGAATAGGTTATATCGAATGCAATTATAGACATACTGTAGCTTACCAAAAAGTGGTCCACGGTCTGGATCTGGGTGCTAATGGGGTTCTCAAGGGTTCTGGTATCACTAATAAATACACACAAAGAAATTTCCTAATATATTACCATTTCACGTTCAAAAGGGTTGGTTAAAGGGGTTGGCTCACAAATGTACAATTGTTTGGGTTCCAGCCGATTGGACACTCACCGAACCCAAAAAATGGAGTCCCAAGTCAAATATTTCACTGGACTGTTGGTAATGCATGCACACTGCCAAAGTATATGGGACCGACAAAGATAGCTTAGGGCTGTACCCGGGTATCTCTATCAGTCCCATAGACTATCGGATCAGTAGGGCGCTTGCATAATTGGGATCCCCATTCTAGTTACTGGTGGGAGTCCCAGTGTTCGTACATTTATCATCTATTCTGTGTAAGGCCCCAAGCACATGGATACACCCAAGACAGAAATTCCTTTCTGGACTTCCAATGGATATCCCAGCCCAAACCTGGTTAGAAGAAAACCAGGACTCAAATCCATGTGTGATCTGATGCTGGGAGGCTCTTCCTTTCCGTCCCTGCACCGTCCTGTACTGTATATAGTATGGGACAGGAGAGTCGAAAGGAGCCAGGGACTCCCAGGAACATTATGATCTATAATGCTGGGGTCCTCTCCAATGCTTCCCCATTCTGTACTGGGACAATTGAGGTAGGAGGAGGAAAGGACTCCCAGCATCAAAGATCAATATGCCGCACGTAGTCCCGCTCTCCTCTCTGAGTTGAGACCAAGAAATCTGGCTGGTACGCCGAACAGATTTTCCACCCCGGAATCCCCCATGTGTCTGTGGCATAGGGATGATAAATTTGTTTGTGGTCAACCCCTTTAAATGGACTTGGAGATCACAAGGGGCATTCTCTGGGGTTCACAATTCATAAATTACATTTCTTGACCATTATATGGTTAATATAACGGAATATTCTGTAAACTTCTAACAAAAACAGAGACGGCCCCTTTAAATATACCAAAATGAATGTGCTACTTCCCCCATTGTCCGCCATGCTCTATCTACTGCTGCCTGAAAACCAGGAGAAAACAGGAACGCAACCACACTCGCACTGAGTCACTAACAAACTCGCCAGACCAGGAAGGAAGGAAATGGTTGTAATCTCAAATCATAAACTTTTTCTTTTTTATTCACTGCCTCCATCGTATTTCCCCCACATTACAGCCTGTACATGAAACAAGCAAATGTTCTAGAAAAAAAAAATATATCTATTGCTTGCAGACAATAAGAGTCACGGATTTTATAAACCAACTGGAACAAAGAAACTTTTTTTTTAATATAATCTGGAAGCGGGTTTCAGCTGAATCTAATTTATTACGTTCCGTTCCGCACTGCGAGATTTATGGCTAGTCTTGCTTGGCCATGTCTGCCAGTAAAATGCCCTGCTTTCAGTTTCCCGGCTGCACACAGCAATTAATGTAGCATTCTTCCACTGCAGCCTAACCTTAAAAAACCTTGACAGTGTGTTCTTAAAGAAATGCGCAGGGAATTCGCTCCTGGAGTGTCACTTTTATAAATTACCAGGGGCTTCCATATAATTATGACAGTTCTATATGCAAATACCCTGCAACAAAACACAATCTACTTATATTCTGATGACAGTTTTACTGCCTTTTTAATAATACAAATAATGATGGCTGCTGGGGGGGAGGGGGGGCGGTCTATGCATGAGGAATATCCCTCAGCAGGGGAAAGGATGAGGTAGATGTCAAGAAATCGTCCGATTAGACATACAATCCCATATTTATGCTGTATCAACATAACCAAAGTCCCAGGAACAACCCACTGGTCATATACCATCACAAGATATACACTACTAATAAGAATAACGCAATAGTAATAAACTATAAATTATAGTGTGCCTAGTGCTGAGCAGAAATAAGGTTAGACGTATAGCTATAGAAGTGAATATGTAGTGTCCCAATACCTCTTTTTTAACCCCTACAGAGGCTTATACAGGGCCTTTCACCACCAACTTCACCTCTTTGTAACCTTCAACCTCCACCGATACTATGCAGTTGGAATTTTTTCTCTAGCCCCCACCATTCCTGAGCAATCAAGGTTGTTAGCTTCAGCACCCACTAGGATACTTAGGTTTTCTACTGTTCAGGGTTGGAGAAGACAAACCGGAGTCACCCACCTGAGTGGGGAAATTATTATATTGGTTGATGAACTGAATAGCACTGCTTGCTCAGGAACAGAAGGGGCTAGAGTAAAAATTTCAACTGTTCCTAAATCGGCAGAGGGGCAACTATGAAAAACACGTAAAAGTTGGGGTCGTCAGATGGTCAAAGGTCTTCTTTAAGATAATAAATTCTCATCTCTCTGTTTGGCCATGGATACAATGGAGAGTATCTGTTTGGGTCCCAATTTCCTAATCGTGGACCCACATAGTCAAATAGTGACTAAGCAGTGAGGCTCCGTTCACATGGGCCATCAACGCTCAGCCACCAATTGACCAACATACTCAAATGTGAGCAGAATATCAACAAAGACCAGGGACCCAAACAGAAACTTTCTGTTGGACCCTGGCCAAAGGGAGCAGGGAGTATCCATATTTTGTTATTTTAAACTCTAAAAAAAAGTGAACTTCAATGAAACCATTGGAAAATCCACACCCATGGTAACAAAGACCCACTTGATGGAGTGCACCCCAACGAAAATATCGGAACAACTCGGAAGTAGTCGCAAATTAACCACTTATAGCAGTCAATGTCCTCACAATCAACTCACAATTCCCATCTCCATTAATAGAGACCGGTCTGATCCTGTATTTTATATACCGTACATTTCATCTACCCTTTTTATTGCAAATCACATGCGTAGAATATTAATGCTGCAAGCAACAAAAATCCCATCAGCCGGCAGCGCTGTTTGTATTTAAAGCAGCAGTTTAACTCATCCTATAAACATCAACATTACAACGCAATTAAATCACAACTTCTTTATCACACGGCTCTCATTTTATGTTCCCTCTCCCTCCAAAACTGCTCACACCAGCAAAACAAAACCACAAGCGTAACAAAACCAGTGTCACAATTACCCAAGCAAACAGGAAGACCCGGCATAGCTACAGGACACAAAAGTCTCAGGCGGGTGGGTGGAAGGAAGCGCGTATTCCTGCTAAGTTCTGCAATACGTATCTATTCTATGTATTCTATCCCATCCAATCCATTTTTCTAATATATCTATCCTATCTGTTCTATCCCCTTCCCCAGTAGGATGAATGTTGCACCACAGGTAATGGGATCCCACAATAGAATTTGTATCAGTTCCCAATTCCAACCAGAATCGGCCTCCCATTGTTTTCAATAGGAAGTAGTGAAGGACCCTTGTTTTTTCAGGACTCCAATGTAGTAATTCAGTAGAAAGTTTATGTAATGCGCCACATAATGTGAACAGAATGGTATATGTAAGTAGCCACCCAGTGGATCCCAGACATTTTGAACGTATGACCTTCTTCAGTAAGATATCGATGTCTGGACAAGGCTGAATATGTGTGGCGAACCTTTACACTGAATAAAAGAAGCTTCCCAATCAATCTCGCCGTGGATTCCTTGGTTGACTCAACCGTAGAATCCGCAACACAAAGTTCCGAATAATTATCTGCATTGTGTCTGCAAGTAAAGCCACTGCTGAAAGCTGAAGCTCCGCTTTTGGCGTTGCGCCACCGGATACACAGGGGAGAAAACTTGGAGAAGAATTTGAGCCACCTCAAATGTATCTCCATATTCATTGAGTGAGCCTAGCCTAACGCTCCAGTTTCACAGAAATATGTAGCATATAGTACTGCATATTACAGTAGGCTCAGTGGTTAGAACAATGGCCTTGGATCCTGCCAAGGACAACATCTACAAGGAGGTTGTATGTTCTCTTCATGTCTGTGTGGATTTCCTCCCACTTAGGGAATGTAGATTGTACGCCCTACTGGGACAGTGACTGACAAAGTCTTTACAATGCTGCAGAATATGTCGGTGCAGTACAAGTAAGGCTGGGTTCACACCAACGCTTGGATTCCATTTGGGGATTCTGTTCCCGAATCCTCTTAAAAAATGCGGAGGAAAAAGATCTGAAAGTATTTTTCAGGCGGAAACCTGACTGACCCCATTATAGACTGTGTGGGTAACTGCTTTTTAAGCGGATTGGGTTTCCGTTTTTCCCCAAGCGGCCATGTTTATTGAATACTATATATCCAGATGAAATAAACTGAAGGTAAGGACATGTGTTCAGTTTTGTTGATGCAGTTTTTGAAGCCAAAACAATATATTTATACAGTGGTTAAATTGGGCCAGAACTCAGTTCTGGAATAATGGCAAAATGTCTTTCAGCGTTCCGGTAAAAATGTGTCTGAAGCGAAACAAAAAAAGAAAACACTGTTACTTACCTCTCCCGGATCTGGAAGGCCCACTTGGTAATGTCCCAGACATCACATGGGCCGGGGCGTGCTTCCTTATGCATTGCGACGCAATCCCCTGCTCACGTGACGTCCCGCACATCACTGAAGATGGCCGACATCTGCGGGGAATGCGCTGGAGCCAGGGAGAGGTAAGTTAACAGCGTTTTTTATGTTTGTATCCTCCCCATGGTCTCCGATTATTACACTCCGGGGTCTGAAAAGTATTCCCCCTAAAATTTTTCCCCAATTTAAGAAATATAAATAAATATATATATTACAATCTGTCCTTTATAGTGTCACCCTTTATGATCTACACCTAGTTTTGGCTTCAAACACTGCATCCACAAAACCTGAATATATGTCCTTACCCCAAGAGTCGTCATTTTTGGTCTTCCAAGCCCAGCCAACAATTTGGCTGGAACTTTCTTGGCTGCCAGTCGTCACGCTGCAGTCCCTATACACCTTCATTTCTAGGACCGCATGAAAATAACGGCGCTCTGTAAAAGACGATGGTAAGCCACAGCACTGAACATTGTGTGCCAAAACAAAAGCTATTGTTCCGGGTCGGGAAGCGGTCCAAGCAAATTCAATTTCAAAACAAAACTCAAAAACACATAATTATCCCCATCAAAACGGCCGCGCAGTTTGTAAATACACCCAACTTCCTAATTCGGCCGCGCCGCACCGATATCACGTTTGCTTTTATGCCCTTGCAATCTTATTTTCTTTTCCTCTCCAGTGGTTTAGATGAGGGGTCCACCCAGCCTCTAATTCACTCTTCGGCTGTTGCTTTGGCAACCCGGGGAACAGCACAGCAACAACAGATTGTAATTCACGGCCTTAGGAAGCGGCGCAGAGTTTGCAGTTGGCCAGGCGCCAGCATTTCTTTTTGTCAAGGTTTCATCTACGTGGGGGATGGGAAGCAGAGAAAATGGGAAAAAGAAAAATACTAGGAAAATAAAATCGGAAGCAACAAGATCACAGGAGAAAAGTTTCATGAAAAAAGTATCGTACAAAAATAACACGGTAAACCTTGTAGGTTAGTACTACACGCACCAACAGAATATGGATATATATGCTGAAGAAAGATGAGGGGTAATTTATTAGAGAAAAGAGAAGAGTCTTCACTCAAATTCCGGAGGTTGCTTTTAGATGGGAGCCTTTTAGCGCCCAACACCTGCACCCAGAAACAGAAATAGCAAACCGCACATGAACCAATATACTTGAATGACGACCCAAAATCTATAGAAACACTCTATACACTTGTGTTTAGGATGTTAAAGGAGTTGTCCCATCACAAGGATCCCATCTATACTGCTAGTTTATGTGGATTTAAGACTTTTCCTAAATACATTGCTTTATCAAAACTGCTTTGTTTGGCCGCTATCTTAATTTATTCACTTCATTGTTTACACTCTGTTTCTATGGCTCTTGTGATTATCTGCTCATTTGTCAAGTGATGTCATACTATGGTAATTCATTACCACCAATCCCTCATTACTGACTGCAAACATAGCAGAGAGCAGAGCAAGTGAAACCCTGCCCACCAATGTGCCGAGAAAACCAGGAAGTGAAGAGAGCACAGAGCCTGCAGGTTGGTGAACAAGGGTTATGGGAATACCCCTTTAATATCTCTTATATAAGATTTACATTCTAGGTTTAGCTTCCATATAAACGTAAGACATGTGGTTACACTATCTAGCTTAAAAGGTCCATGTCTACAAGTCAGACTCCCAACCAAGGCCATGGAGTCAGTAGACCAAACCACCAAAATCGACGTCAACTCAGAAGATTTTTATCTGTCCAACACTATTAAGCTTAATATCCAATATTTTTATTTCAGATATCTGAAAGATTGTCGTCACATGAAAGTCCACATGTTTTGAGTGTCCATATTGCCCTTACTCATGGCTCAGCCTTACTCAATCATGAGTAAGAGCAATATGGAAGCTTGAAACATGTAGGCTGTCATATATAGATATGCCTTTACATATAAGAGATTCAGATAATGGGCTCTCAATGATACCAGACCAATGAAAATCTTCCTATATATGGTGGTACATGTAGTCATAGGCGGAGTTCACACGTAGTTTTTTGGTCAGGATTTTGAGGCTGAATTTGCCTCAAAATCCTGACCAAAAAGACGGCTCCATTGAAATTAATGGAAGCCGGTCAGTTCTTTTTTTCCGGGAGCTGTTTGTTCCGGCTCCCGGAAAAAAAAAGTGACATGCCCATTCTTCAGGTGGATTCGCCTCACAAATCTGACTAAAAGCACTCCCTCCTCCCGACTAGACCCATTGATTGGGCCTAATCCGGAGCGGAGTGCGCGACTGGGCATCAAGTTACAGCTACCCATTTTTTGGTCCGGAAACTGAGGTGGCTTCCGCCTCAGTTTCCGGACCAAAAAAACCCCATGTGAACCCAACCTTACAAGTGGTCCAAGCACCGTTACCAAATGGATCACCAACAACCTGGAGAAATACGAACAAAAAATCGGTGGCAGTGTGAACAGCCAAAGAGATTTCCTATTGAAACCAATGGAACGAACTTGTGGACTAGTTGGGCATCATACACATAAGTTAAAATAAATTGGGCCATGTGCAAAGCAACCAGTGTAGCAGGCAGGAGGTCTAGACAAAGGAACTCGAAAAATCAGACGTTCACCCTGGAAAATGCAACAATTCACACTACAGGATACTTGAACCGGATGTCCCCGCTCAGGTGGTGAAAGGTTGTCAACAGACTGGAAAAGCAGTGACATTTATAGGTACTGAGAGATTGATTTCTAAGCTTCGTACCCCGACACAATACAGAAATTAACAAGCCCATTTAATTATTATACTCCGAGGTCCCACAGAGCTCCGCTTTCTAGGATAGACCGGAGCAGTGTACAGTATTAATTCTAAAGGAAACTGCGTGTGCAAGTGGAATTACTAAGATGGTGCCGAGGAATATGCTAAGCAGCACATATTACAAGCCATTATGCATGCACGTAGCATCACAAGCACAGACTTCTCACTGCTAGTCATTACACAACTTGTCATTTATCTTCACAGCTTAGTCACTGTGCTCGGAATACCAGATTTCTTCAATATCTCAGACAGCTCATAAAAAGGTGCCATTTACCATAATCACATCGGCAATCCAAGAGCTACCAGAAGCAGATATGGCTGAAAACTATATCAAATTATCCTAATGGATATATTACTTTATGGATCTACTTGATCTATAGAAAGTGACAAAGATCTATACTTGGGTCTGAAGAACAGTCATCTCAGTTGAGATCCCGTCTGCACTGGATTTCCGGCATCTATTCAATGACACCAATGGATCTTACCCCTATTTCCGTTCCATCGCAAGAACAAAGGAATAAACTAAACATTAAAACGGATCTATCTCATGATAGACAACAATAGATCCTGAGGGACGCCACCGACTGTAATTGGGACTACCAAATATCTGTTGGTTTACGTGTCAGATCACTAGATGACAAGGTCATGGTTGCAAAACTTTTCCATCCATGATTTTAGACAAACTCTGCGTTGGAGGCTCAGATGCAGATGTGAATATACCCTTATAGAGTCGACAAAGCAACGCAACAAATTGGACCCCATTCAATATCAAGTTCTGATGCATTCTAAAGAAAGATGTTCAGAAAAATAAAGCTGGCCATACACGTCAGATAGTTGTTGTCTTGCTTCCAAATTCCCCATATATATGCATGTTTAATGTAATGGACAGTGAGAGAAAAGAAAAATCACTTCTAGACTGTCAGACGTACAATCGGGGGCTGGGATCGAACATGCCCATTCTGAATTATACTCAAAAGCTATATCCAGGAGATCCCTATAGACATGGGGACGGTTAATGTGGTTAAAGGCCCCACATTACGAAAAAGCAGCTTTTATTGTTGCAGATTTTGCAGTGGTTTTTGAGCCAATAAACCATTTTAGAGATTGACGTGGATCCCAGAGTCAAACCCACATCTATCAGACTTTTATGACATATCCTGTGAATTTTGTGGGAAAACCACTTTAACCTGTCCTGATGATGTGCCGTTCATGTACGTGACCACTACAGCACCACACCGACTCTACGTCATGTGACTGTTCAGTCTAATGATTGGTGATGGTGCTCACGTGCGTCTACGGCACTACAAGAACAGTAGACAAAGACTGGCATGATATCGCCTTTTTGGGTTATTTTTGGGCTACACCTTTAAAGGTGGGCCCACGCCAAATCTAGCACAGTCGTTGAAACAAAAAAACTATAAAAACACCCTATAATATGAGACACAGAGCAAACTGGGAGGTACAGATGCCAAGACAACTGTATGAAGCCTGGAGAGACTCACACATAGTCATATTCCAATTAACAGGACCCCTAAACGAGACTTGGTGGCGTTCATAACCGTACCATTCAGCGAGCTCAGAGTGGGCAGGAGAATGGATTTAGGCAGATACATTAAACTAATAAAGCAAACATCTATTGACTGAAACACGCAACGCACCTCTAATAATAACCTTGTACTATGTAATAACATAGTAGCACAACGTGTTTAATTGTTTACATGTACAAACATTACTTTGTTGTGATCCTGAACCCGTCACCGTTCTGCTTTTATTGCTATGGATAGCAGCCAAGTCAACCAACACAAGATACAGTATATGGGTGAGCCACAATAATAAGTCATACAAGATGTGGGTCAGCCAAGAGAGGCTTCCTGCTGCGAGATATTAATAGCCCGGGTAGCCACGATGCACAATGACTGGCGATAATATATGGTCTGTGCATAATGCGCCAGTAATAAGCTTATATTTTTGGCCACTTACCCCCACAGTTGCAATAACCCAGTTATGAGCTGAGAAAGGGAGATTGATGTTCCCCATAACTATACCACGATCCCAACAAGAATCCTAATCCAGAGGACAGCCGACAAAGAATTACACTGAATTAAACATGATAAATTTTCACCAAGCAATTTCTTTCTAAAACCCCAATCCATCTTTTTGCGGAGGCGCTACCTACTCATAAAGCGGTGGAATCAATACGTTATTGGTCAATTTGTCTTCTCTTCATTTCAGACGTTGAAGGGAGATATTTCCATTTGCTATATCCAGGCCTGAGCCCACAGGAAAGCAGAATATCTGGACAGATACAGGCCGAAACAGCTGGAAAACATCATCGCGATCCTGCCAAATACTGCACAGAGCTGAATGTCAGCAGAAATCGCATGGTAAATATGGCGCTGACAAGTGTCCAAGCCAACGTTATTTATTTGTGCTCTCGACTTACAGACGGGCTTATATCTCTTCATTTTAAGAACTTTTACATACAGCCGTAAAAAAGAAAAAAAAAATCTCTGGCAGACTTACACAGACCGGGAACATTAGTGTTTAGTCAGGAACGAGAACGCCGAGTTCCGAGTCTGCGAGGAGGAAAAAAATATGTTCTATATTCCAAGAATATCCAAGAACTGAGCAGCAGACAAGAAGCCTTATAAGAAATTATAACCTATTTCTTTCCTTTCTGCTTGCAAGGTTAGGGAGTTTGAGGCCGAGGAACACTCCTTAATTTTTGTAAAATTGAGAAGAATAAGACACTTTGTTATGGGGGGTTATTATGGTATTTATAGGCTACATACCGGCACGGGGTCCGCTGATTCAAAAGGATATTATACATGACTTTCCATGTGTTGTCATGAATTATAATCCTATTTACTAGATTCATGGGGCCATTTTTATATAAATGTGGCCAAGTTGTAAAGAACATGTAGTACCCTAAATTTATTACATTTCTAATCTGCTATGTCAGGAGACAGGGGGTCATCCAACCACTGTGGTCAAGGATACAGATATGCAGCAGCTCTTGCTGCTATATGAGCCCATGTGGTTCATCTGCTCTCTTAAAGATGATACTCAACCAAATGCTGATCATCTTTTACTGCCTTTACCATCTTTATATGGATTGACCCCATTCTGTATGACCGGAACTCACACTTAAAGGGAGTCATTTCCAAAATGCCCTTCAAACCAATAATAGTGTGTATAGAGGCCTTTAATACGAGTAGAAACACAGCAGAAACAGTCATCTTTTTACCGATATGCAAAGCAGATGGCAAGTGAATCAAAGATGGGGCCACTCTGTCCGATTTGCCTACAGACAGCCACAAGTACACTGACTACTGATCTCTATTGGCCTTGAATGAAATATTCATCCTCTCCTTGCGCCACAACTATCGGTAAGCAAATCTGGCAAATTGGCCGAACCTCCGAAGCACTTGCAGGTTGACTTACACATCCCTAAAAAGATTATTATCTCCGTATCCTTTCATCAGTTTCAGCTCCTTTTAAAGGCCCCTACATGTCGGCATTATTGGTTTGGAAGGACAGACTCCCTTTAAGCTGACCATACAGTGTAGTAGTTATTACATTGGTCTGACTGTCCGTTGTTCTGGTCTTCTGAGGGACCAGAACAATGGAAAGTCGACGGTCCTGTGAACCGAGACTTATACAAGATATTCATCTGCAGATCATATAGCAGATTTACCTTACTTTAGCAGCATCTACTGTTGATCTTATATGTAAGACCACCACAGACATCAGATTCTTCACAGATTACACAAAATGTAACTGAATATTCCAAAGAGTTGTAGATATATATTGTAGGTGCAGGGGCAGCTTAACAGGCAAGTGTCTATCATTTATTAGATTATTTTATCGAACGCTACCATTTATATAAATTAGTATTGCCGTCTTAATGTAATTTTCACATATTCCGATTTCCTTGGACGCTATGATACTCCAAGGATTTGTCTTGAACTGTCCTCATGACCCGCAAACCTCTGCCCGATTATACTAACTAACCATTTAGTGATCTGTATAGCCGTCATTAACTGATTGTTTCTTAATTACCCAAATCCTAAACCTGGCAGGAATCTGGCCCCAAGGAAATGCCTAGGGAGGTCTATCATACTGCAAAACTGTCCAACTGGCAATATAACATACAAGCCAGATGCGTCATACTACATATTTATATGGCATTACGGACATAAGAACTAGCAGAATTACAAAGTAATGCACAACTTAGTTTCTTCCTTAAATACTCTTCAGGGTACAAACAGGATCACGTATATTTGCTTTTAACATCATTCCGCTCAGAAACCGGTTATCTGTCTGAGCTGTTCTTTGTTATCTCCAGAGCTTCAGCACATAAGATAATGCAGCAATGTGGAGTCAGCAGAAAGAGATACGTTATATAGCGCCGAGTCCTGGGAATCAGAACATGCTCAACACACTGGGATTCCAGTAAAGCAATGTTTGGAAGTCGAGCCAATATCTAGGTCTGATATTCAGGAAGAACAGTTTCTAAAAAATTCTCAGAAAAACAAATCCCGTCCCAAAAAAATATGATTATTGGTATACAGTATATTATACGGTATATACAGATATTCAGTGGATGTAGGCTTGCTCCAATCCTTCTGTCTCTTCATGTAACCCCAGACAGACTGGATGATGCTGAGATCAGGGCTCTGTGGGGGCCATATTATCACGCTTTAAGCCACCTACGAACGTCATCTGTCATTGAGGAATAGAAACAGGACAATCACGTGCTGCAGCAGGGTGTCGCCCGTGATAGGAAACCTAAACTGATCACGTGCATGCATTGCCTTGCGAACACGAGGTCATTTTCACCGTGCAGTTCCCATATTATTGAAAAAAATGGCAGATAATAGGTTAATTTATTTTTGTCACTTAACGAAATTATCTATTAACACTTCTATTCTTGCCAGCATTCTGTCCTTGCAGTAATGTTTCCACACCTGCCCTAAGCGTTTGCGTAGTACGACACATGCAAAAACAAAATCCTTGTGAACGGAACAAAATGTTATTTTGCTTCATTCAGGAGTTAATATCGGCATACCGCAGACTTGAAAAGACACTTGTGGGTCCTGCGTAGTGCCCTGCCAGCGTAAACCCGCTGGCATTCTGATGAGATAGCGGAATCACACCATGGCAACAAGCCCAATTAAGAATGAAAACAAAGACGACAGCGACAAAGCCTCAGACACAAACATGTCCCCTCCATCAGATGAACGGGCAATATTTTACATCACTGGATACATACACAGACATGAAAGAGACACTAGACTGCGATAACGTAACGGCAAACATAGGATGTTCCTAAGGAAATACAATCATATACTAGAAATGGAACATTATGTACAGTATTAGTAGGTTATCAGATGTCAAACTATTAATCTTACACATATATATTACTAGCTATAACCCGTGACTTCGTCCGCTGTCCCCTCACCCTTGCGCGAACCACCTGCAGCGCCGTCCATGGCCCCCCACTGCCCTTTCCTTGCAGCCGGCGCGGGCCCCTCCCGCAGCATCGTGGGCCGGGACCCCACGGCCCCGCTG
Organism: Leptodactylus fuscus; assembly: GCF_031893055.1. Lineage (NCBI taxonomy): Eukaryota > Metazoa > Chordata > Amphibia > Anura > Leptodactylidae > Leptodactylus > Leptodactylus fuscus. Next base: position 26,009,563 of record NC_134274.1, read on the forward strand.
CTGCACCTCCGGCCCTCCCTTTTCCCCCCACCCGCGCCCCCGGCTTTCCCCTTACCCCCCACCCGTGTCCCCGGCCCCCTCCCCTCCCTTTAGAGATTACAGTCACCTCCTACATGTACCCCCCCCCCTCTTTCCACATGTGCAATCTGGCCCCCCTCCCCCATACTTACCTTCTGCCCTTTGTTGCCAAACCTGCACCCCCCAGCCCCCTCCGTAACCCGTAGCACCAGCACCCCCTCCCTATCCCGCCCACACACCCGCATACACCAATAGCAGCTGTGTGTAAGTCTCTGTGGTGACGTCATGCCCGGGCCGACAGGGGAGCAGGAGACAACTTTGGAGGGTCGTGGTGGCGTTTTGGGGTGAGTGAGACACTTTTATAGTAGCCTATTACCCCTTCCTGGCCAATATGTAGGTAAGTGCGAAATTTCGAGGAGATCCATTCAGCCATTCGGGTGTGATTGAGGAACAAACATCCAAACACAGAAATCCACAAACATCTCACAAACTCACAAACTTTAATAATAGAATAACCACTGAATTTGCCATAAATATAGCATATACTTAGAAGAACTACCGCATCGAGACAGACAACGAACCAAAATACGGTCATACATTTACTTATCACCAAGAAAGGAGGAAACACAAAGACCCATAGACTTGACTTTTCATAGATCCATTTACATGACCATTTTTTCCATGGTCCATGTGAACGATCCTAGAAAAAAATGGGGCAAGTCTTGTATTGAGCCGATTCATTGATCCCTCAATGGACTCTGTAATGGTCCATGTTAAGGATCTGAAAAAATATGGAACAAATTGGGCAGTGTTCACGGATCCTTCGGTAAACTCAAAAAAGTACTCACTGCAGGGCCCTACTGTGTAAATGTAGCCTTACTGGTCCCTCTACTTCCCAAGGTTCCCATTGTAGCAGTGGTATCCACACACTAGGACATGTGACCACTGCGGCTAGTTACTGGGTGTAGTGGCTCACCATGGTGGCCAGTAAATGGCTTTAGCTGTCACCCTTTCCCCGTGTCGGGACAAGAGGAAGCAGAAATCAGTGAGGAGAGGTTTTGGTTTCAGACAAGCCTATCACAATGTCTAACGTAAACCCTTAACCCTCCTCTGTCCCCGCTCCCACATTTCTCCAAATGATATGATGTCATCTCATGCTAACTCCATAGGTCCAAGCTCCATCCACATGTTAAAGGACATGACTGTCGACGGCTCATAAAGTCTTATGTTTATGTAATGACAGTCACCTCTATTACAAAAGGGTCTCACCTCTGCATAAGCAATACCGCCCCTGCTACCTCTTGTGTCACCCCCTCTACCTCATAGATTGTAAGCTCTTGCGAGCAGGGCCCTCAGTCCCATTGTGTGAAATGATTTTCTTTGTAATGCATCTTTCTGTCTGTATTTGAACCCTACAAATTGTACAGCTCTGCGGAATATGTTGGCGCTATATAAATAAAATTTATTATTATTATTATTGTTTTTTTGTGTGTGTAATGCTTCACTTGCCCTGTAGGGGCACTGTAGGGAAACAGAACACTTATCATACTTCTCTGACAATCACTAGAGATCCCAGGATCGGTATACACTAGAGTTTACTGTTGAACACACCATGAATGGTATAAAGTGAATAACTCCTTTAATGTATAGACATTTTTTTTCTACCCCGAGACCTCGAGCCGATCATTATAAAACCAGACATCAGACTGCCGATACCTTCTGCATTAATTCTGTTTCATTGTGTTCTAGTTCACTAAAGCTGTAATGGTTTTCTTATTACAACAAAAGAATCATCTGCAAGTACAACATGTTCATGTCTACAAGAAAACATCTTGCGGCCGTCTCCTTCATGTTCAGGTCACGTTACATTGAGGCGTATTTATTTAGATGGCACTAGGTGAACTTGTGAGGCGGTATAAACATAAACCCTGTTATACTGGAGCAAATCCACAGCAGAGGTCTGACAAAGGCTAAAGAAGAAGACATATGGATTAATATGGAGAAGACGTATAACGCAGAGTATATACATTTCCACCATTAAGTAAACAGTCTGTTCTCGCAGCCTGCACACAACATGTTCCTTTCTGCAGAGAATTTAGATGAAGCCATAAATGTTTGGCCTATTTCTATTCTGAAAGCTTTCTGGAATGGATTTCTCAAACAATTGCTTGCGAGACATTGAATTTTCCATTATTATTCCTTTGCACACAAGAGTAAAAGGAGGACAAGAGAGGACGAATGAAGCTTCTGGAGCATCGCACAAACACATTACTATGTCGAATGCCTGGTTAACCCATTCACAGACTTAGACTTAGCGTTACCTTCTTCCATCTTGTCCAGTTTGACAAACCCGATCTTATACTTCCTTTCCCTTTAACTCAGAATTCTCCATCTTTGCACGTTATCCTCTATCCAGGCGAACTTGCAAATCGCTAAGACCCCAATGATAAGGGGAACGTGAAGTTTTGACCCCAGTTCTGAATAGAGGATTGGTAGAGCAACATGGATACTACTCCACTTATTTCAATGAGAATGCTGAAGATAACTAAAATACATCTATAGGTGGTCTCTGACTATCCCAAAGACTGAATGGGGAATAAGATTCTCCTCTTCTACTGGTCAGTGGAGTTCTGAGTGGTGGACTGTCCTCCGTTCAGAATCCTCATTCTTTAAGACCATTCTACCCTAGCCCAGAGAAGTCGTGGAGGACCCATCCCTGCACTATACAGCCCAATAATTTGATTGGGTACTGTATAACGTTTAAAGGGGGTCAAAGGGTGGAGTTACCCCCATCAAACCGTTGCCCTATCCTAAGCATAAGTTATCAATATTTTAGTGCTGAAAATCCTCTTAGATTTCCCCTGTAATAGTGCTGCTGGGAACCCAAGTTCTTAGGCCCAGATCACATCTGCATTCGGGCCATTCCGTTCCCCTTTCTACTTTTCTCTCCACATTTCCAAGTGGAAACAACACGGACCCTATTATAGTCTATGGAGTCCGCGGATTTTTTTTTAGGTAACCGCTTTCTTATGTGGATTAGGTTTCCATTCAGGGGTCCCCAAGCAGACTCCTCAAATGGAAACCCAAACACAGATGTTAAACGGGGCATTTTTTCTAAATTTCTTTGTTGGGGGTCCCATCAGTGGGACCCCTAATGATCAGTTTATTATCAACGAAAAAGAAGAAGAGCCACACTGAGCGGACCCTCATGCATTTACCCACAATAATGGGCCAGTTGTAATTAAATAAGACAAATGCCCCCTCACCTGGTAGGGTTGTGTACAGGCACAACACCCTAGATGCTTGTTGGTGGGGGCCCAGAACAGAGCAGCAGCTGTAACCGTCACGCAGACGTGAAGTAACCAAGAAATAGCGGACCAGCCTCCTCACAGGATTCGGCCAAAGACACACAGCGCTCACCCGTGGTGATGGATGAAAAACGTCTTTATTATGAACAGATACACAACGCGTTTCTGGCTAGGAAGCCCTTTCTCAAGTGTATAAATTTCCTTCCACAGTGGGCCTGAAGCATGCATGAAGCAGGGCTTCCTAGCCAGAAATGCGTTGTGTATCTGTTCATAATCAAGAAGTTTTTCATCCATTACCACGGGCGAGCGCTGTGTGTCTTTGGCCGAATCCTGTGAGGAGGCTGGTCCACTATTTCTCAGTTTATTATCAAATGACGCATCTAACAAGCAGGGATTGTCTAAAGAGGAGAACCCCTTTAAATTTTTTAATCAATCTGCAAAAGTAAAGACTTAACCTGAACAACCCTGCAAGGGTTTCACTGTTCTATTTCAATGACTCCCATAAACAGTGATCTATAGTCTGTGCATAAGACGTAGGAGCATCTGCAGGGAAGCCGATACCCATATATCACAGCATTGTTGTTTGCCGTTGCCAATATATAATCTGATCTGGGAACGCTTATACAATATATTTATAGTCAAGCTTTCCCGATTTCTTTTCCAGAATAAGAAAGCCAAAGAATTGCAACAAAAGGAGCAAATACAAAAACTACTGAGCAAATGCAAATAGTTCACATCCCGCACGTATACATTATACCGTATACATTCTTATAGGTGGGGGGTTGTGATGTCACCATGTACTGTTGTTATGGGAACTCAATTCTATCAGTTTTCTCCTACCCTTGTTGCTATAAAGACTTGTCCACATCTGTCACGCACATATTGGTCAAACAACATCCTGGATGATGGGTAAGGAGCCGCTCCTGACTGGCTCTGAAGGTCACACACACCGGTGACAGAGGCATCATAGAAACAGAGGCTTAGAGAGGAGATTAGGTTCATTGGCACCACGGGGAGATGCGCCCGCTCCTCTCATTGGCTGTACACGTTGTTCCACTTCAGAACACTGCCATGGAAACAGACTAGAAATCAATCCAAAGAAAGGAGTCCGCAGCAAATGCAGAGAGGAGCTGCTGCCGCTCCGGCTCCGACTCATCACTATGCAGTCACTTTACACATTTCTTCTTGCATTGTATACAGCAAATACGATGAGGCACAAAGATGGTTTTTACACCCAATTTACTATGGTTTTATAGAATTATGTTTCAAAATAACATGGCCCATGCAGTTCTCGCCATGACAGTATGTTAAAATGTAGTTCCTTGGCTTGATTTATGAAGGAAGAAGACAATGAGAGAAGTAAGACTTCTCCAAGCAGTTGGAATTTTTGCAATAGTCACATAAAACCTTGATTTATAAAGGAGAAAGCAAGAAATTTAGTGATAGTCGCTATGGCTAAAGCATTGTAGTTGAGACACGTGAGACAATGAGGTGGAATTAAGACTACCTACAACTTCTGATTGAGTTGACTAACGTGGCTTGTCTATAATAAATGCCCTGCTATAAAGGAATCCTATCATTGGATACCCTTTTTTTTCTAACACATAGGAATAGCCTTAAAGGGATTCTACCATTAAAAACTTTTTTTTCCCTCGCTAACACATCAGAATAGCCTTAAGAAAGGCTATTCGTCTCCTATCTTTAGATGTCTTCTCCACCCCGCCGTTCCGTTAAAATCCCGTTTTCCGCTGGTATGCAAATGAGTTCTCTCGCAGCACTGGGGGCGTCCCCAATGCTGCAAGAGAACTCTGCAGCGCTGGCTCCATCTTCTTCAGGAACGGGGTCTTGACGCGTCTTCTTCTAACTTCTAGGCCTCGGGCAAAGCCTACTGCGCATGCCCACGGCCACAATACACCACTTTTCCACCAAAAAACTGGATGTGCCTAGTTTAAAGGGGTTGTCCGGGATAAAATGCAATTGCTACACTAATCAAAACACCCTCCCCTGCCTACTTTCTAAATTACTAACTTTAGCCATATCCCTGGGGCAGCCATGTGACCGCCCCTGGCACATTTTCTGATTATCAGGTGACGCTCTGTTTTCCTGTTTCCAGAATCGGAATGTCACCAATACTCCCGTTCACCCCATCATACTCGACTGTCTTCCTTCTGTGGGGATGGCTTCTCCTCCTCTTTGATGTCTGCTAGCATGGGCACAATAAAGCCAGACTCCTGGCATTGCACTGTAACCAACACTTCTTAATTACACTGGCGTGGGAGGCCGAAGGAGCTATCAAAGACAGTTTAATAGATATCAAAGAGTAGGAGCCGCCCCCACAGAAGGAAGTCTGCACACGAAGACAGGTAAGTATGGTGGGGTGAACTGAGTTAGTTGGAAAGGGTTAGTAGTGGGCGGGATAGCTAGGGAGACAGAAAGGGGGTGTGAGGGAGTCAGTGAGAGGGAGGGAGTTTAATGCATCATGGTAGTTGTAAGCTAACACAGCAGGAAGCTACACCATGTAAACAAATGCAGAGGATGCCAGAAGCTCCCAGAGAAAACCAAAAATCACTGCTAAAGGTATTTGTGCTTACTTATTAACCCATTAATAGCATTAACTTTTATTTACTTATTTATTTTTAAAGAAGATTTTTTTGGCCCTTTAAACAAACTCTCCCCAGTATGTCCACCAAGAGCGCCAAATACGTTGTAGTGCCTTGAGGTATCTAAAATGAAAAACTAAGAATCTTTTCATGAAGACTATTTGCAAAAAGTCCTATTGTTTTGGGTCTACAATTTCTATTCAGACATCCATTTCCATGGTAACGGACAGCAAACAAACTTTATGTAGTCAGACCCTGCAGTAATACTACCTGTCCTGTACTTAACTATCCTACAAGACATACGTAGGGTACAATACGAGATAGAAGTAGGAGGATTACTACTGAAGGCTCAGACTACGCAGGGTTTGTTTGTTGTCTGTTATCATGGAGATGTACGCTTGTATAGGATAAACCACTACAGTTTTCATCATAGATACATTAAACGAAAAAAAGTGAAAGTTTCATAGATTTGTCTCTCTGAACAGGTAGATTACAGTCTCCAATAATGCGGGGTTGGAAGGAATATACTGCTTAGATATCCAATCGCTGCTAAGAGTCCTTCATGCTAGTAGACTCTGGGGGGAAAAAAAGACACATGGAAATGTATCAAATTATACGCAGAAAGTAATAAAACGAGATTTTCAATTTCAGTGTGCTGATCCAGCAAATCAATTTATTTTACTTTTAACTTTTTTGGAAGTAAAGGCCCATTACTTCTTTCTAGATTACTACTATGCCCTATGTTATTATGAGGGGACAAATTCATAGCCCTTAAAACAGAGTCGCTGTGCGCTATTATGTACTCAAAATGGAATTTGCTATATGGCAAATCTCAACCCTTAAGACATTCAATTCCATTTTGGGTGACTTGTTATGAAGCGGTTGTCCTTCTTTTACTACCACAAGTATAAACCGAGACTGCTTGAGCAGCAGCAAGCTTTCTCCAGATACTTGACATCTCATTTGTTTCACCAGTCATGTAAGGCCTTGGCTTTGTACCGTCACCGATATTAAAAAGGCTGAAAATAAAAAATTTAAAGTGTACAGAAAATCATAAGGGAACAATTCTTTAGTTCAGAAGAATATGGTGTTCCTTGAGATTATTGGAATGATTGAATGGAATAATAAAATGACAAAAAATGTATTTTGGTTATCTATTTATGTCGTGTTACTTTTCAGATCCATAGTCCCCCAGTATGACCCAAAAAGTGTTTTCACAACCATAGGCCCATGTAAACAGGGGACAGATATCTACTCAAGTGTTGATTCTTTGAATCTCCCTGAGTAAACAGGATACATGCTGCCAACAAAATGCAAACTCTATGGGGATGAGTGATCATATGAACGGCCATTTGTCCCCTACAAGGACCTTTCACCACCTCCAGCAACTCCAACCCTTTCAATAGGTGTTGTTCCACTGATTTTTTTTATTTAGCACTCACCGTTCCTGAGCAATCAGTGCACTTAGTTAGGCTGTGAAATGGGTGGACCAAGACTGGAGCAGATAGTCTGAGACCACCCACCTAACAGTAGACGGTATAAATGTGCTCAACCCAACAGGAATGATTGCTTGGGAATGGTAGGGGCTAGAGAAGAAATTCCAACTGCACTGGATTCAGTGAAGCGACACCTGTTGTAGGATGAAAAGAGTTGGAGTTGGTGAACGTTCCCTTTAAGAAATGAACAGTTGATTCTCCAAACTCCACCATTAGACCAGAGTGCATATTTATTTTAATGGGGAGAGAGAAATGCGCATATGCCATTGAATTCATTCTGGGGGCTCACTGTACAAATAAAAGCATATATTAACTCCCCCCTTAGCTAAGGGTGCCCTTATCTCTAGGTGCAAGACGATTGGTGATGGCAGCCCTATATTGACAGTAAGGAGACAGGGTCCAGGAGGGAGGAGAGTGCTCAACCTGTTCTGTGACTAGTTATCATAGTTGTGAAATATTCTACCCAGTTTAATCTATGGGCACACCATGCATTTGATGCTGTAGTGCATTAAGTGTGCAGTGTCATGCATTATTCTTGAATTCACCAAGTCTGGACATTAAATAGCCATCCATATAATGTCAGCATTCTGGCTAATAGAGAACGGAGCCCTTCAATGACATTCATATGCCTTTATATAAGATACAGACTGGGGTTATCTTCTTTATCTACTTTAAAAATGTTATGGATTTTACAAAACTGATGACCTATGACTACAATAGTCCATAAAGCTCAGAGCGGTAGGGGTCTGACTCTAGGCAACCCTGCCAATCACAAGAATGAGGACACCATGGCGCCCCAGGGAGGACTGCATGTCCATCAATATTTACTAGGCACAGATTCATGCTTTTAGCAGTGGCTAGCACAGGTATTGTAGCAGGTCAGAATAGGAAATCAATATCGAAGAGCTGGAGAACCCTTTAAAAATACAAGGTCCAAAACCAATGTAATAAATGCCTAGTCGTGAATTAAGAACATATAATGCTCATCAATAACAAAGCACGACTGGAAGACTTTCCAATAAAGCAATATTCAGCTTCTGGGGTCCAGCACACTCATGAGAATATCTTTTCTAATGGATATAAAAGCTACTGGTAAAAGAATAAAACTTAGATATATCTCTTTCACCCAGACTACATAATAGGCTGAGATTACAGACAAAAACTGAGATGCTACGTGGCAATGCTGTGAGACGACTGCTCGGAAGACGCCGCGCTTCTTTTCCAGATATTTCACATTATCATCATAAACCCGGCAGCATTTTGAAGAAGGTGAAATATCTACACCGCCCTAAAACACAATAAAAGAAAACTTCGCATTTCCCCGTATAACACTTCATTAAAGCCCTGTTGGTCCCCATGTTGGGTACTAGAAATATTTCACTAACTACTTGAAGGGTACGAAGGAATGATACACAGTATCAATGCACAGTATTCAGAGTACCCTTAGGCCTGGTTCAGATCTGCGTTCGGTAATCCGTTCGGGGAGTCCGCATGGGGAACGAAATACCGAACGTATTAAAAAGCAGTGAGCAATAAAAGAACACGGACCCTATAGAGTATAATGGGGTCACCTGTGGGACTACTGTTCCATACTGAAAACATGGTTATAGTACATTAGTCCAGTGCGGAGACCAGGACTCCCAGCATCATAGAAGACTAGAGGTAGATCACCCTGCTCAGGGCATATGGTCTATACGTCACATACCGAATACAGTCATGTGAAGTCGGTCTTAGTCCAATTCATAATCCAGTTTTGACTTGCGCAAATGCACTTTACCCACCTCGGTTATAAATTATTCACACTGGGATCAGCCTCCTCCTGTCTGAGCCTACATGCTTACTAACTAGAGCTGGTGCCAGACACGTCCAGTGAAACAAAGGATCGGGCTTGGTCACAAGTGACAGAAAAATCCACGTTATTACATTACATAGTCAAGATGTCCCCATAGACATTGGATGGTCGACAGGATTTCCTGACCTATGATGGGGTGCCACTACAAAAAGCTATAAGCCAAAGAGTATAGATGCCAAACCATATACAGTTGTGCCATGATCGACATTTATGGCACATCCACATGATAAGCCATAAATATCCAACAGTTGCAGGCAAATGCATTTCTCTCTAAAACTGATCCCCCCAAACCCTGTCCCAACACACCCCTGATGGGATTATGGAAATAGCCGAGCTCACGGTGCTAAACGTAACTCCATTTATTTCTATGGTAGTTATGGAAACAGCATAGTTCATTGTGCATGGCTGTCTCCGTAAACCCGACCGCCACTGACAGCCTGGATCTGACAGCAGGACCGGGATGAGCCGGGATGGAAACACAAGAGGGAAAATGATTCCAGGACTGAACACATTATTCTCATATTAAATGAGATCATTTCTGGCATCCAGGACGTCAGTTTTGACACCGCGTTTCTCCCTGTGCCAAACAGAAAAGTACTGTATGTTTTATGTCCCGCTATGGAAGCCAGACCGATACACAAAGAGCACAGAGGTGCCATCGGTTGGGTTCAGCTCGGAAAATAAATAAATGAAAGATAGGTGCAAACCTAAGATTTCTAGGTATAGCCATTACCTGGCACTTAAAGTCTTATTTTTTTATGGCCTTTCCTCAGGATAGACCACAAATATCTGATCAGTATGAGGTAGACACCCAGCCCCCGGACCAATCAGCTGTACAAAGGTGCTTCCAATGCCTGTCCCATACACAACATAGGGCCAGAAGCAAAAAGCTCAGTCTGCAGTATAGCAGGCGAGCGTCATCAGGCTGTGATACAGTATACGGAGATTTCTACTTCCGGCCCTGAACTGTATATATGATGGGTGCTCTGTATAGCTGATCGGTCCCAAGGCTGGTGTCGACCCCTTACTGATCAACCCACAGCATTCCTGCTTTGGATTTAAAGAGGATTTTTCATGTCCTCGGGCACATACAGTTTTATATACCATTAGTGAACCAACAGTGCGCTGAATACAGTGCACTATTGGTTTTCCCGTTATGTGACCTGGGGCTAGAGATATCTGTGCTGTTATAACGGCAACAATCTCAGTCCTCTGTCAGAAGGACATTCCTGACAGTCTATCTGAGCTGTGTGAAACGCACTCCTCCCCACCGAAAGTACTCGGCCATAGCACTGTACTGTCAGAGAGGGCGTTCCTCACAGCTCAGAGTCATTACTGATAAGGAACGCCCCCTCTGACAGTACAGGGCTATGGCCAAGTATTGTTAGGGGGGGCATTCCACACAGTCCAGCTAGACTGTCAGGAACGTCCTTCTGGCAGTGGGAAGAGATCAGTGCTGTTATAACGGCACCAATGTCTTCAGCCCGGAGCATATAATGGGAAAGCCAACAGTGCACTGTATTCAGCATACTGAAAGCTTTCTAGCGGTATATAAAACCGCACGTGTCCGAGGACATGAAAGGTCCTCTTTAACTACTGATTTTTTTTGTTATGGCTAGAGCTCCAATATTGGTAGCATATGAGAGTCAGGAGTCTCAGCCGATATACTGGCAATAGAGGGTGAATACAGAACCGACATTCCTATCTGCTAAAAGAAAGTACAATCTGTTAATAAAGATTGTTCTGCAATCTGTTGCAGATATGAAGACTGATTCCACCCCAAAATCAGCAGCAGATTTCTCCCTGACTGAATACAATAGTCCATTGCAGATTTCGCAGCAGAGTCTGCAGCAGGAGACTCACCAATATTGGGCTCATTCGCTCTTCTTTGGCATTCTACTGTGGGGAGCGGGGAAGGGGTGACGGAAAATGAAGAGGGATCTGAGGCAGTTATTGAACCTAAAATTCCTTGTTTGAATGTAGCTTAAACTTATCCTAAACATCAAGAAGAATGAAGAATAGCCCTAGGGCCTAATAGTAAAATACACAACAGACAAATCACCTCTAACTACCTGACAGGTAAGCAATGAAACAATCGCTGGCTTTATTACAGTATACTAACCTTCGAAAGCAGTGACTCTAACCCTTGTTCACACTTGCAGTACAACCATCAGTTGGGCGCTGCCAATTGCACAACTTTTGACAACAAGGACATCACTATTCTTGCCGTGATAATGACAAACCTAGACGGATTCCCACAGAGTGACCCAATGATGAGTCAATGGGGTCTGTTGGCCACCATCTGGTTCCATTGTTTGATGGATGCGATGGCTTCCATTATAAAGGGAAGCCATGACTCGTGTGAACATGGCCTTGTACAACACTTCTGCAGTTATGAACAAGTTTAAAAAAAAAAAAAAAAGGTGAAACAAAACTATTATTAACTTGACATCTCACAAAAACGAGAAAGCTCAGACTATGTCTGACTGTGTTTCCCAGGCCTGTACTGTAATTTCACTGGACAGATGGAATTTGTCACTGAAAGTCTAGACATGTCACATGGTGGCTCAACACAAACCAGCACAACGCACCACTGTAATCTGCACTTATTTGGAGACATTTTCTTCGCTTTACACTCCGATGGATTTCACACCAATTTTGTAATCTCCTTTGAAATTACTCCTTATACCGTAAAGCTTCATTTCATGTATTTATATAAACAGAACCAGGGTAGAAGTTAAAGGGGAAAAAAATTCTAACTAAAATTAAATATTTATAATATATAGTGTCATGCAAAAGTTTTAGGCATTGAAAAAATAGAAGGGTTATTTCTTTTAGTTTGTTTATTTCTGTCAGTTAAGAAAATGAACAAAAGAGAACTCCAAATCCCATCGATATTTGGTGTGACCCTTGCCCTTTGCCTTCCATCAATTCTCCTTGGTACAGTTGTCGAGAGTTCTGAAGAAACTCGGCAGGAAGGTTGTTCCCACCATCTTGGAGAACCAAGCACAGATCTTCTGTGGATGTAGACTTGCTCCAATCCTTCTGTCTGTTCATGCAATCCCAGACAGACTGGATGATGCCAAGATCAGAGCTCTGTGGGGGCCGTATCATCAAGACCAAGACTCCTCCTTCAAAAGAAGGGAACCGATATCACTGCCTTGTCAGTAGGGCTGGCCTTACCCCTCAGCATCATCGCTGGGCTATGAAGAATCCCACCTGACGGTACACCTTAATAGCCTTGTACTGTCAGGGGAAGGGGCGGGGGGGGGGGGGGGGGGGGCGTTCCTCACCACCCAGCGATGCCAAGACGAAAGACTGGCCTCTCTGTCAATGCAGCGATCCCAATGCCAAAACTAATGGCACCAATAACCCTGACCGTCTCCATTCACTTTTATGGGAGATTAAAGGTTCACCTGGGACTATGATATTGGGCTTTCTCAGGCCAGTGACATTAAAGGCATTGGTTACATGGTCCTTCGGCAGCTTAGTCCCCTTCAAATGAGTGGGGCTGAGGTGCAATACTAAGAACAGCCACTATACAATGTCTTGCACTGAGCTTTGTAGTACCAGAAAACCCCTTTAAGAAAACAGCCAAGTACACTTAACACCACTTCTCCAGTCCCAATGGTCAAAACAGAAAACCACTTGCCACCTTTCAATTCCCTGCATTTCCCTATAGAAAGTGCTCATACTATATGACTGACAAGTCTTAGCTTAGAGGAAGATACTGACAGCACTTTGCAGTACAGGCTGAAATCACTTGAGAGCTACAAGCTCCCGGCTAAGTGGTTGATCCGAGCTCATTGGGAAAAGAAGTCTCGAGGAAGCCTTGAATGTTCATTTCTCCAACTAGAACGGGTGATGATCATTGGTGTCTCTAATCCAAGAAACAAAAACAGACATTGGAGCAGGCGTAGATCACTGGGGGGCATCTGGAGGTCCTTGGGGGCCGTCTTTGTGGCCCTAGGCTCCCTTTATTATGTGTCTATTGTTTAGGGTCTAGGGATTACATTATACACAGAGTCACAGATCCCACATGGGAAACTTTTCAATGATCCATCTAGCTCACATGTTTTTCGGCACCATTAGCACTTCTAAAGGGGTGTCCCTAGTACTGAGATAGATGTATGGCCTATCAACAGGATGAGACAGAAATGTTAGATTAGTGGGACTCAGGCCATTGTAGAGAAGATTCTCTCAGCACACAATGGCAGGAGGGGCTTTTTTGATGTTTAGAAATATAAAAGCGAAACATCTCAAGAGTAAGTTACAGAAATTTTCATCCGATCGGGGAGAATTTACCCTTTCATTTAACTGTGGAAAGCAATCTAATCATGTAATGCAACTTCAAACCATACAAAATAGCTAAAGGCGTTCCTTCATTAAAGGGGTATTCCCATCTTATAGAGCATTAGCTCTTTCTGTAGCTTCTTTACAGGAGAATGAATAGATGCGGACTTGTGCGGCCCCTCTCCATTCACTTTTCAAAACAGGCTGGGCCCAGAAATGGTCCTTTGCATATAGCCATAAACACTGGGTTAGGAATAGCCCTTTATAGACAACCCATGAGTTCTCTTCATATGTCTATTTTAGGAAATAACTGTATTCCACCTTTTCCTATTCACTTACCATATTCTTCCTAGAATTTTCTGCTACAATCCCCTTTTATGTCCCTACATAGTCTTTATTAGCAGCACTGATAAGAATATGGCTTCTGGTGTCTTTTGAAAGCGAAAACTCTCAGCTTTCATATGGTACCAATACTGCAGCTCAGGCTATAACAGAAGCTAAGTAATCACTAGTTTAGAAATATGCACTTTTTGGTGGTAAAACTGGAGATATAGCTATATGATGTGAACCCCCCCCCCCAGCACTTGCTATATCAGCATGGTGACTCAGTGGTTAGCATTGCAGCTTTGCAGTGCTGGAGTCCTGGGTTCAAATTCTGCCTAGGACAACATCTACAAGGAGTTTGTATGTTTTCCCCATGTTTGTATGGGTTTCCTCCCACGCGCCAAAGACATACTAATAGGGAATAGATTGTGAGCCCTATATGGGTCAGTGACTGTCAATGTCTGTAAAAGCGCTGCGGAATGTGATGGCGCTATATAAGTAAGCAAAATAAATTATAATAATAAAAAATAATATATGAGACGGATCTCTTTAACAACACTGCTAGGGAGGACTATAGAACCTGTTCTCTGCTAAAAGTAAGTACATTATGTTAAGAATGTATTGCATTGTAAAGGGTTACAGTTACTTCTCGATGACTCTGTCACTTCAGTCTAGCTCTGTTCCCTGTCTTAGCTTTGCTTTAAGCTTTCTAGAATGTTTTGGTACCGTCTGATACAAAGTATAAGGTCAAATTCCAAACCAGTGACCAACACAAATGTGTACATGCAGTTTCTGGACAGTTCTACACATTAAGAATGGGGGATAGGTAAAATACTATAACATGTTGAGAATATGCCATGCCGGCCAACCCCCTGAATGCAGACGCCCACCTGGTTCTCACCTGTGATTTGCCTCTATACTTTGGGGCATCATTGAGCTGACATTGGGTTCAATCCAGACTTGCATAAATTTCCTTATATTCTTGTTGTCTTTTACTATGCTTTATTACATCTCTTACATGTAACATTCATGATTTCGTAGAATCCACAATAATACAAGTATATTACAAAAATTACAGCAAACCCCATATACAATAACCTATAATAGTGATCGTACACTTACCCTTTAACTCAATGAGTCGCCCAGCCCTAGACTGTAGGCTGATGACATTAATCTTATTACTATGCCCCCCATATAACCCAACAATTAAGAAGAATGGCTGATATTAGCAGGAGAGTTACATCACTTTCTAGTTTCCACATGTTCACACCCACGTACATCTGGAAATATTCCTCTGACAAAATAAACAAATCTCAATGCCGAGGGATGAGTCAAGCTAAAAACGCATGCATCAGTTTGGTCACACAATGTGATATTCCTTAAGGAGAAATGTAAAAGTGACAGGAGGAAATTTGCTGGGAAAAGTGCAGTCACCGCAAGAAGTCATAAGGTGCTGCCAAGTCACGCCACGGTCATCTTCCGTACATCGTACACACACAGGCCAGAGATCCCCTTTGTAGACAGTGAACGAGACTTGTCGGCTCCTATTACTAATCCCATTGAAGAGGACTACAGTCGGCTTCTCCGCATCATGACATAGCTGCTTACAAGCAACTGTGGATTACGCTCATCACATCAAAGTGATATAAAGTAGACCGTGGGTTTAGGGACACTTTTTATAAGATATATACTGTTAAAGCTCAGTCCCTGGCGGGGGCAGCAATTGCAGGTATTCCGCTATCAGAATACAAGGACATCTATGAGATACTTGCAAAGTATTAACCCAGAGAGTGATGTTGCTTCTCCCACTAAAATGACAAGGCCCTATATAAGTACAGAACTGAAAGAGGACCTATCACCAGGTCTGAGAAGTCCAAGGACATATATAATAGGCTCTGCCACCCTGAGCATTTAGGCGTTTTGTTTATTCAACCATTCCAAAGATATAGCCCTGTTAGTGTTGATGCAAATTAGCCTCTATTAGCCAAGTGGGCGGCAACTCTGTGGTTTCTCTGGGGGTGGAGTCTCTGTATGCCATGCAGTATTACCACCCATTTGACTAACATACTCTAACGCGTATCAGCTATAACAGCGCTTATATCGTTGCAATGGCCAAATGGATTTGGATAAACAAAATATCCAGGGTGACAACACCCAACAGATCATGTATGTCATTGGGTTTTTCCAGACCTGGTGACAGGTCCTTTTTTAACCCATAAAACTAACATACTTTGTGCATCAGCGCTCATATTGTTTAAAATTTTTGTTTGCTTTAAAGGGATTCTACCATTAAAATTGCATTTTTTCCTCGATAACACAGTAAGTAAGCAGCCATTTTCTTGTGGCCTGTGGGCATGCGTTGTTGGCTCTGCCTGAGGCCTAGAAGTTCGAACCCAGCTCCAGAAGAAGACGCGCAAAGAGGCCGTTCCTGAAGAAGATGGAGGCGGCGCTAGAGACTTCTCTCGTAGCATTGGGGAACTCATTTGCATACACATGAAAAGCGGGATTTCTACCGAATGGCGGTGCAGAGAAGACATCTAAAGGTAGGAGAAGAATAGCCTTTCTTAAGGCTATTCCTACGTGTTATCGAGAAAAAAAAATGTGATTTTAATGGTAGAATCCCTTTAAGAGAATGCTTGAGGATGAGGGAGATTGGTTCTCACTGATGAGAACCAGTTGGAGAGTCACTTACAATACCAGTCAAAGTTTGGATACACCTTTGTGTGAGAGGTGTACAAACCATACCAGACAACCCCCTGTGGTCATCTATTTTGGGGTTCAAAGCCCTGGCCAATGAGTAGGGGTACCCTTCCAACGCTGCAAGGGCATGCCAACCAGACAATCATTACTCTGCTCTGTACGGACAAGAAGCAAGAATCTAGAAAGAACTTCATTTGGTTAATAGGAGACAGCTCTTATCCAGATGGAAGAGAATGTCTTTGTATACAGTCCATGAATGAGTTTGTTACAGTTTACAGAGTCAGAAAACCCGCACAAAGCCTTGTGTCCTACACTCAGCTAAGAAGCAGATACAAACCTTTAAGACCTTATGCAGAAGGCTTTCTATATACTAGCATATAGCGATGTGTGCAGTCATATGGTGAAGATGAATGCTTAAGGGAATACGGCATGCAACTGAGCATAAATGGCTAAGATACAGGCCCTGGGCGCAGTTTGCAATATAGAGCACTGAATTTTTTTTCTTCCGCACCACCACCATTTACCACATGTGAAGCAACCCCAAGAGAAATGCGCAATGCACTTGTCCAATATCATAAATATTACAACACGGAAAACAAAGTGACACATTTGTGTTGTTGGGCTCTTGTCTTTTCTTACGAGGCATATGTAAGACTCACAAAACACAAAGCAGTAAGGACACATTCCAGTAAAGGGAGTTTCTTCTACAAGAGCTTATTAAATCTCATAGCAGCGAGTTATATAATTAGCTTATAGGTCTCTGCATGCCCAGGATATGAGTACGGAGTGTGACTACGGCCTTATTAGAAAGAAGGGAGTAATACCACATGTCCAAGACGTGACAAAGAGTTGCCTTCACATGCAAAGACTCCATTCACTTGGACATAATGAGTAGAGATGTAGTGCTATGTACTTATAGTCATGTTTAATTTATAGGGGTTTTCTGGGGGTGACTGGTCATTGGGATATTTCATCCATGGGGGGGGGGGGGGCGACAACTGGAACCCAATCTGAGGCATCAGCATTGCTACTTGAAGGGCGCTTCCACATTACAGCCAATGTGGCGTCACGTTTCATAGTCATGTGGTCTGTGTGTAGTTCAGCCCCATTCAAGTGAATAGAACTGAGCTGCAAAACCTATTCCAGGTAGGTCATCACTCTGAAAGCCAGAAAAATCCTTTATAAGAAAAGTTTCTACTTCTACGCTGGATGCCATAATATGTTTGATCTTGTATTTTTTAAGCAAGGTAGACAATGCGTCTAGAAATCCGCTGCTTGTGTACGCCATGTCGCATTTTCTGGATTCTGGAGTTGCCTAACTGGGTCCGAAAGTCTATGATAACTGGAGCATAACAGACTATTGTAACACATAAAGCCACAATGCTATGTCTATATAGGACTTTAAACATTGCCATTGATCTACCAGAATAGATTTTGAAAGCATATCTTGAGGATAAACAGACATGATTAAGACACGTATGGTCTAGATGCCACTCCTGCCAGCTGCCCCGGACACTTTATATCATCTGCTACAAAGAGCGGATCTGTTAGAGTTAGCACAGCTGCTCAATGGGCTGAGTTATAAATGGACACTGAGCTTCCCATTTCAAACACCCGCTATACAAAAACTTCATTATATGAATAACAGAACTATATTAGGAACCCAGCAGAACCGATGGATTGAACCCCCATGATTCCACAAAGGGGGCTCCGTTTCTTCCATCCTGATGAAGTGTCAGGCTGAGCTTGTGACCTGTTACTCCATTTATTCTATATGTGAGCACCGAAGATGGCATAGCACAGAGTTCTGCTTTTTTGGGCACTCTCATAGAATGAGGAAGCAGGGAGCATGCTCAGCCTGCCGCTCCATCGGGATGGGAGAACCGGAGGTGTTATCCCTTATCCCATCAATAGGGGATAACTTCAAAACTTGGTAAACCCCTTTAACTGTATACAGTCTTTATCAGAACTGTTCCCGTTTACGGATATAAGTAACCCGAGTCTGTAAAAGTACAAGCCGCTCTCTACAGTAGTCTATTGGCTTCCTATACGTGCCGCCATATTCTTCAAGCTATCCTTTACCCAAGCACATGCTTATTAAAGCTTCATATACTTCTATGAGACTGCTGGAGATGGTGCTCGGACTCTCGCCAGCAGTTCCATACAGATGTAACACAAAAGCAACCTGCGACTCCAGCCAAAGGAGACCTCTGTTCTCAAGATCAGTGAATTGGGGATAACTTGAAGCTACCAGAGTACCCCTTTAAATAAAAATAAAAAAAAAACAAGTTGAAACCTGGACCTTATATAATACTTTGTTACTAGTCGAATCCTAAGAAAAACATCAGATATGTAACACAAGTCTGAGCGGAGGATTATTGTAGTCAGTGTTTGCATAGCTGAGCAGGTTTGTGCTTGCAGAATACCACAGACCATTGCTAAATAAACAGTACATAACCCAGGTGAGCCGGGGCAGAGAAAGTTACCAGAAAAACAAACAAGATAAGAAAGCCTGCCATATTATTTATTTATTTTCAATGTAGTAGGGCATATAGGGCTCACAATCTACATTTGTCCCTCTCAGTATGTCTTTGGAGTATGGGAGGAAACCCACGCAAACACAAGGAGAACATATAAATTCCTTGGCAAATGTTGTCCTTGGCAGGATTTGAACCCAGGACTCCAACACTGCTGGATCACTATATATATATATATATATATATATATATATATATATATATAATTTATTTTAAGAGGTTTATGTAGGGTAAAAGTTGTCCCTGTCACATAAGATCTATTCAGTATATTTGTGCTGTGAACTCAGCCAGAAGATACTGTCACTTAACAAGTGAGCGGCCTTCACTAAAAATTTATTCCCCAGTCAATAAGGCTTTGGAAACTTGAACTTTTGACATGGGATCCTTGGAAGCACTTCTAGGATGACTGAACAGAGGAGGGGGAGAAGTACAAGAATAAGAGGCCGGGCTCACTAGGAGCGGATTGCAGTAAAGTGAATGGATTGAGGTTTGTTGTCTGCAGAAAGCTAAAGGCTTATAAAATATGTATAGTAGATGGGTTTACAGCGGGCTAGTACACTATACATCATTTAGGGGCCCTACAGCATCATTCTTCTGGACACACACCAGCCATACACTAGCAAAAGTAAAGAAAAAAAATTGCAATGTACTGGACTATATAGAACATCATACGCGCTAATACTCTATTCACCCATTTGACCCATTTAGCTTCGTGACATCCATTTGCATCATGGACACATTTACCTCTATGGGCAAATCGGATCCAAGAAACAGGCCGTGAAGAAACAGAGCATGTCCTATTTTTTTCATGAATCATGGACACCACATGGCCCAGAAACACAGCCCTAGGTTACTGTACCGTATAATGATATTCATGAAAATGTCTAATATATTTGGAGATAAAATACAATGTTCAATATCTCCGCTTTAGGCTGTGTTCACACGACCCTGGATGAAAGGGTGCATTAAAAACAGACAAAACTCTGTGTGGGGGGAGGGGGGGGGGGGTTTCGATGGCCATTTTGCATCCAATGCATGTCAATAGCCACATTGCAATCGAAGGGTGCATTCACACTGAGTAAACGCTAGCTTATTTTGTAGAGTAAAATTACACTTGTAAATTTTGCTATCCCATTGACTTCAATGATATTTTTTTACAAGTGTAAAAATACGCCTGTAAAAAATACGCCTGTAAAAAATACGCCTGTAAAATGTCATTGAAGTCAATGGGATAGCAAAATTTACAAGTGTAATTTTACTCTACAAAATAAGCTAGCGTTTACTCAGTGTGAATGCACCCAAAGGGGAAAATGTATTAAAGACTGGCGTATCGTACACCAGTCTTGATAAATGGTCCGACTGATGCAGGGGCTGAGCGATTTATGAAGAGGCTGTGACCTTTTCATACGGGTGTCTGCCATCCTTACACCAAAATGGAAATCTACATCACTTAGGCCCAGTTCACATTAGCGTTCGGTATTCTGTTCATGGAGTCCACTTGGAGATCCTATACTCATTAAAAAGCGGTTACCTAAGGGTATGTTCACACAGAGTTATTTGGACCAGATTTCGACACGGAAATTGCCTCAAAATCCAGCTCCTATTAACTTCCGGTCAGTGGAAAAAAGAAGTGAGCTTCCCTATCTTGCCATGGATTCCGTGGCTGACTCAACCACAGCATCCACAGCGCAAGGAACCATCCAGATTAGGCCCATTTTTCTGCAGTGCACCGCATCCCGTCGCGGCTAGCCGCGCGGAAGTGTTCACCCGCGGAATGCAAATTCCGCCGTGTGAACATACCCTAAGGAAAACACGCAGACCCCATAGACTATAATGGGGTCCATGTGGTTTCCACACAAAATATGATTGCAGTACTTTTCTCGCTGCGCCAATTGTGCGAACACTGCACGGAAACCACATGGACTCCATTATAGTCTATGGGATCTGTGTGGTTTTTGTAGCTAACCGCTTTTTAATGCGTATAGTTTTCCATTCAGGGAGCCCCAAGTGGACCCCATGGAGGAAATACCGAACGCAGATGTGAACCGCACTATTGTAACTTACAAAAGAAAACACAACATGGCAGGTAAGGTGTAGATCTGGGCTTGAGGTGCATATTTGGCAGAAGAAAGGGTCTTGAACCAAACATGCACCTGAATATCAGAAAACTGGTGCAGAGGGAACGATGAATTTGCCCCAATGTGTTCTATGGATTCAGATAGACCATCATAAAGTGATGGTCTATCCTAGTGACAGGAACACCCCTTTGACAAGCGTGTGACCCCAAAGACACATCCACTTTGACCTAAATTCACAGTAACGAATAGTTCCCAAAAATATCAGCGATCTATTCTTAAGCTGGTAACTACTAACACCATCCAAAGTATTTCACTGCCCTATATCACTCCTAGTTCTCACTACATGTCAGCTGCAAAGAGCTAGCAGCGAACGCTCTATAATCCGGCGTGCACCTGTTCAAGTCCACTATATAGGTACACAATATATACAATATTACACAATTATTTGCCACTTACTTGCAGTATATATAAACCCCAAGGTCAATGAACCCTGCAGTGTGTACAGTCATCGTGTCCAAATATAACATTAGGGTGGATACAGGGCACGGCCGCAACGGGATAACATAAGTAAGACGGATACTGACTGTTCTCAGTTATATAAACAAGCTCAAACCCTTTAGGTTACATAAGATAAGATTTGTGACCTCAGAATGACTTTCTAAGGCTACGTTCACACCTGCATGCGATGTTCGCCTGGGGATTCCCATTCAAGTCCTGCAAGCAGCGCTTTTCTAATCACATTTTTTACCCTTTTTGGACAGAAACCCGGAAGTCCCCATTATAGTCTATGGGGTCCATGGGTTTCTGGAGGTAACCTCTTTTTTAAGCAGATTAGGTTTCCGTTCTGGGGGTGCGATTGGAGAAACCCGAACGCAGGTGTGAACCTAGAGAAATTGATTATAGGAAAACAGAGGATGAAACAGACAGGGAAAAAATTAGCAAAATGTCACAAAGATTCCTTTCTATTGGTGTTTTATGAAACCCATCCTCATATCTACCTCCGCGGACATCCATTATTTTGGTGTTAACATACTCAGCTCTTTGGTTAGGGTTGAAAATAGTATTATATTTTATTGTAACGTACCCCCAAAATGCTATTTTCCTTTTTTTTATGTAGATGGTAAGCCCCATATAGGGATCACAATGTACATTTTATTTCCTATCAGTATGTCTTTGTAGAATGGGAGGAAATCAACACAAACACGGGGAGAACATACAAACTCCTTGCAGATGTTGTTCCTGGTGGGATTCGAACCCGGGACTCCAGCGCTGCAGGGCTGCAGTGCTAACCACTGAGCCACCGTGTTGCCCCCTTCCCCCCAAAATGCTATTTTCGTTACATTCACTGCAGTTTTTTTTGTTCGTTTTTCTGGTCTATTGGAGGACATAAACATAACCAGATCATGACAATGACAGACATGAACGGACCCATAGGAACCCCACTGACTGTATTTGGGCCCATCGGGTGTTTCTTAAACTGAAATGCTGGTGGACAAAGTCAGGCTGGCAGCACATTATTAAACCTAGCAGCGCTGTCACATGGAAGGCACACTGTATTGTATACAAAGACTCAGATTTACCATCTGGAATGCACCTAAAAAGTGGCCAAAAATGTGTCTCAACTCGACACACTGATAACAAACAATGGCATGTGGGCAGAGCAGGGCACGGATGCCCAGGTCTGCCAGATTTACTATAACACAAGCCAGATCTTGACTGCCATAGATTTGAGTTTAGGTGTATCAGTATGTGCAAGAGTTACTAAAAGGCCAGAGCTTCTTAGTTAGTCCCGGGTTCACATCTGCGTTCAGGCCATTCTGTTCCTCTTTCCACATGAAATTTGCGGAGAGTAAAATCCTACAAGCAGCACTTTTCACTCAGCATTTTTTGTATGGAAACAGAGTGGAAACCACACAGACCCAATTATAGTCTATGGGGTCTGCCGGTTTCCTAAGGTAACCACTTTTTAATGCAGATTAGGTTCCTGTCAGGGGGGTCCCCAAGCAGACTCCCCGAACGGAAACCCAAATGCAGATGTGAACCGGGCCTGATTCTAGTCTGTCTTGTGATTGTCAGAGAATGACTTAAGACTGTCTAAAGAATTGTCAGTCTTACTGAATTCCCATTGAAGTGTTAAGCAACTTACAATCAAGTACAGTACACAGCAACACCAAGAATAATGGGACAAATTTATGAATACTGACCTAACTAATGCCAGGCTTCATGGCCCTGGAGCTGATGGAGGGTGCGCCCAATATATCAGACGAAGCGCACACCTCCTCATAAATGAGGAACGCGCTCCATCGGGTGCACTTCAGTTATGCAAGATTTCTCTTCTACATTATGGTAAACCTAGGAGGGCCTAACCTGCACGCTTTCACTACACCCCGTTATTGAGAGAGTGGTGAAGGTGACACAGGTTTTTTTTTAAATAAATAAATTAATTAAAAAATTACAAAAAAAATGTACATAAGTTGAAGTAGTTTCCTGCTTCAGTCTTAATCCATACCTTCTGCTGGCGTGAGATGTATCTGAGTTATTAAAAGCATTGTGCGCCAAAGATGCACTACCTTCACACCCAGAAAACTAGCATAGGTGTGTTAGTAAATTCCTCCCAGTAGAGTTATTGTAGATTTACAAATTCTGCAATGAAAAGCTCCAAAAAAATAAAAAATAATACAATGCAAATGTTGATATGCAAAGGAATACAACAAAACAGCAGGAATACGACAGACTAAAAGCCACATACAGGGTCATTATGGGGTAATGGGGATCGGCCATAGTAATCTGCCAATCTCACAACAATTATCTAAATTACAAAGTCACCATCCATCAAATGATCATAGATAAAGAACATGACCATGAAATGAGTCAACGCTTTTAACATTGTGCGTTTGTCGTGTCCATGGCCAGCTTGAAGCAATTTTCTGGTAAGTTACACAGATGTAAAAATCAGTGGGGAGGGGGGCAAAGAGGTAAAGAAGTCTAAGGGCCCGTTCACACAGAGTAAACGCTCATGTATTTTGGTAAAAATAAGACTCCCATTGACTTCAATGACTTTTTTTTACACGTGTAAAGAAACACATCAAAATACATGTGTAATATGTCATTGAAGTCAATGGGAGTCTTATTTTTACATGTGTATTTTGCCAAAATACACGCGCGTTTACTCCGTGTGAATGGGCCTAAAGATGACATAATCAAAAGGGTCTCAGCATAAAGTTACAAAAGATCTGTCATGTCCTCTTCAGTAGGTTCCTGCATTCTACTAGAATATACATCTTTTCCTAGAACTCTGCATTGTCGTTCCTCTGTTATTCCTCCTAGAAATGTATGAACACATTGACTTCTGGGTGCTAGCAGTTGGGGTTTGGTCCTACATAGCCAAATGTGCGACGGATCTATAAAGTATACCAGACCAACGCTGTCAGCCTGACAGGTGGAGATGGGTTCACTCATACACCTGTGGATATAATGCCATAAAAGTCTATTTTGGTACAACCCCATGTGGCGTAAACACTGCAGGAAAGATCATTTTACAGTCGGGCAAAGTGCAAATCCCATGAACATTTTGCAATAAAAACTACGCTGCGATCTACAAAACTGTTGCGGTTTTGGAAATCGTAGAATGTCGATTATATCTACGGAAACACCCATATATATAATTGGAATAAAGTCTTCAGAGAAAACTTATGTGAACTTTCTCTCTAAAGCACCATGGGGAAAAACTGCGATGCGTTGCCGATGCGGTTTTTGCTACAGTGCTTTTTTGCTGCGGGACGCCACATGAGGCGTTAGCCTAAAGCTGTTTTCTTATCTGGGGAGGTTATCCCCTATACACAGGATAGAGGATAACCTACAAATCAGCGGGGTTCTGTACACTCAGACCCCCAGTCTTACAGGATCAGAGGAAATGTGGTTATTGTTACAACAGTCATTTCAATGGGAGTGCCGGGGACAGCCAAGGTACAGCTCTTGACCACCTCTGATGCGGCCACCAAAATGAATGCTGCCAAACCCCTGTGTGACCAGACCCCTAATAATCTGCAATTTATCACCTATCCAATGGAACTTTCCGTGATGGGAATCCGCTTTAAGAAGTTAGAGCTGCTCATCCTTGAATGGAGTAGGCATTAAGTTTATTCAGCCGCGGTCTCTGCTCCCAGACCCCTCTAATATGATCTTCTGACCTGTTTCACAGGTGCACAAGGGTTAAATTTTGAGCATCTCAGTCCTGACACACAGAACCCTATGAGTTACATAAGAAGCAATACATTGTATAAACTTCCACCCTCTGTTATGTACAACATGTCAAACCTCAAAACAAGAAAAGAAAATAAGAATCAAAATCAGCAACAACTTGTACATACAGAGGCCCAGCTCATCATCTCATCCACAACGGTCATGCTGGGAGTTGTAGTGTCACAACAGGCTGGGCATGTACACTTAGAGGGACGGAAAGAAGCATCTTACATAACATGAGACCTTCTTCCCACTTGTCATCCTTCAGATGTTATGTAACTACAACAGCATGCTGGGAGTTGTAGTTTCCCAACAGCTTCAGTGCCACAAATTGGTGCCCATTACCAAGTTACTCAATAAGAAAATGTACCCCCTAACCACAGGATGGCTAAAAGGATCTTATTAAAGGGGGGTCCTTGTACCCACCATTTAGGGGCACAGAGTACAGTATGCTACCATATAAAGCAATCCTATAAAGATGAATGAAATGTGACAGTCGCGCCCCCACAATCTAGGAGCGTCCAAAGCGTTGACACCTCCACCGATCAGACACAACCCATTATTCCATATCATGTCACTTCCAAAGCAAACCAGAGTCCGAAACCAACCCGGGCGCAACTTGAGAAGCATAAAACCACTTTCTGCAAATTTCAAGCGAATGTGAACAGATCCCCCATGTTAGTTATCGGAAACTGCAAGTGAACTCCTGATTCCCAATGACGTCACCCGGCGGCAGAAGTTTCCATCATCTTGGGATGCAACAAGGCCACTATGGCCTGCTGGGAGTTGTAGTCTCACAAGAACTGGTCGGTCCACAAATAACCTCAGAATCTAACATCTGGCTTCCCTGTGTAGGCCCAACCAATGTGAACAAGGCTAAACAGAATTGTAATAACAGTCACATTTGTAATATGTAGATTTTATATAGAGGAACCATCGGGATTCATAGATGTCCTGGATATGTATAGGGGAGGTATGGTGATGTATATATATATATATATATACATACACACATATATATATATATACACACACACATACAATGTACATATATACACACACACATAAATAAATCTATCTATATCCACATATACATCCCAATGGCTATGGACACAGATCGATAGGTAATCTAGCAGGGATCGCACAGATGACATATTGGATATCATACAATCATCAGGATGACTTACACCACGGCCTTAGAGATCATCCACGACACCATCTTGCTGACAACGCTGGCACCGCCCGGGATCTAACCTGGCACAGGCTGCTCCCCCTTCCCCCCCGATGACGGGCACTGCAGGGTCCCCCAGTCTCCGGAGCAGGCCCGGTGGCCACACACAGCAGTGCCCGGCTCAGGGCCCCTCGCACGGTGTGTTGTTGTTGCTGTATGTCCGCGATCCCGTGAAACTACGGCTACGTCACCGCCCCACTCCCGAATTCTCGGGCTTGAAAGAAGAGGGGGAAAAAAATGGGAAGCGGCGAAACCCCGCCCCTCTGCGCCCTTCTCCGCTCCCTGATTGGCTAACGGAGGAATTCCTGGCCCGCTGCCCGGCAGCGCAGAATAAGGCGGGAGGAGGAGGAGAAGGCGGAGCCTGCTGAGGTGACTGAGAGCAGAGCTGTGTGAGGGGCAGCGCGTATACCTGTGGCTGCTGAGGTACCGCAACTCCCAGCATGTTAGTCACATATAGTCCTCACATATAGAACTTCCCTCCTTCATTCACACTATAGTCAGTGGTCACTATTCATAACTACATAGTGTGAACATATCCTGTGGCTGCTGAGGTACCACAACGCCCAGCATGTCAGTCACATATAGTCCTCACATATAGAACTTCCCTCCTTCATTCACACTATAGTCAGTGGTCACTATTCATAACTACATAGTGTGAACATATCCTGTAGCTGCTGAGGTACCACAACTCCCAGCATGCTCCCTAGTAGTCATGTATATAGTCAGATATAAAACCCCTCTTCTTCAGTCAGCCTATAGTCTGTCTTATGCTGTGCTCACTATTGATAACTGCAGAGTGCTAGCATGTTCGGTAGCTGCTGAGGGACTACAACTCCCAACATGCCCCAATATATATACTGTATATATGTATATACATACTGTGAGATGGTGACAGGGAGAGTTCTGTTAGGCCGCTGTATCTCCCTCAGGTATGTGTGCTGGGTAACCCCGGGCTGTATCAGAATATTACCTCACCTGTGCGATTAACCACTTCTTGTCCTACTGCAGGAAGGCGCTCTCCGCACAGGTGTGAGCTGGGCCTCATTACAGGCCTATAAAACCCTGCCTAGCCCTGAGCAGCTCCTGGGGGAGAGAGGAGGTGCTGGGCCCTGGCATTACAACCTGACCTCTGGTGAGAGACCTGTCTGATCACAGCCTCTGTCTTGTTTTTTTGTGTGGCTGGAGCGAGCCCCATGTATAGTTAGTGTTCCTGTGTTTAGTTAGCCGAGCAGGTTTTGGTTTTGCCTGACATTAAGGCCTGTTTTTGTTTCTGCCAGTTTTTGAAAAATAAACGCACAGGGTAAAACCTTCTTATACCAGATTCTTGTGTGTCTGTCTCTGACTGTCTGGGTCTGGTCTGCTGCTGCTACCACTAAGGGCAGGTTCACAGGTGCACCCCGATGTCCGCTTTCAGGTTTCCAACCGTGTCCACCGGTGAGCATTTTGTGGTCTCTGTGGCAAAACCGTGTTTTGGTTTTGTTAACCGAACACAAAGTCCTGCATGTCCAGTTAAAACAAAAAGAAACCTGGTCTAACCACAGAGACCATGAAATGCTCACAGGTGGACACTTTGCAAACCCATTCAAATGAATAGGTTTGAAAAACGACTGCCGGTTACCGTCTCCTGTCCAGTTTCTTGGGCAGAAGATGGAAACTGTGCGGATGCGAACCCACCCTAGCCTACTCCCCCACAAAATATATAGATAGACATTGATTTTAATGCATATCAATAAACATATGTTTCTAACATTTTTGCCATTCTGTTTGGATTTGCGGTTTAGATTCTATTGAATGTATATAACCCATCTTCTTCCCTCACACTATATTCTGTGTTGTGCTCATGATCGATCACTACAGAGCGCAAACCTATTCTGTAGCACAGTACACAGACTGTCATCATCCACAGCTGCTCCTTTCCATTCTCTGTCTCCATCTCTCACAAATGAAAGTCAATTTATATTAACCACTTCAGGACCGGGCCATTTTTCCCTGTTTCATGATGGGACACACTTCCAAGTTTTTTCCATACGTGTGGTTTTGAAGATTATAACATTTTTATTTTTCCATTGGGGTTTAGACTACCATTGTAAAGGGGTGGATTTTGAAGCAAAATCCGCCCCTTTGCCCACGTGTGAACTAGCCCTTAGAGTCTATGGGCGGTCTGGAAGTGGTTAATTATGCTTTTTTTTTTTTTTTATATATATATATTTTTTTTTTCTGTAACTGGGCAGATCCATTATACTTAAAGAGGTCCCATGGGAACTATTGTTGTCTATCATAAGTCATCCATAAAAATAAAAAAAATATCATCTTTAAAAACTCATCTTTAATCCATTTTTTTTCTGTTCCTATGACAGGGAAGAACAGATAAGGCAACGCAAATGTGAAAGCACCCTAATGTGTTTGACTAGTCGAGTAACTGGCCAGATGTAACCACGCACACACTGGATAAATTAGTCAGAAACAGACTAGCAGTGAACACGGGGGCATCCGGGGCACTACAGATGACAAGCTTGTGTAGAAGGTGGGGATGTGTTGGAAACATGATGAGCAAGTAATAAATCTGTGCCTTAAACTCTGCAGAGACAAGTAAGGACTGGAAGAATTTGTCATGGAGGTCTAGGCTGGAGAGGGAAGAAAAGAAAAAGGTAAGAACTCAATTCAGACCTGACATCAAATGTAAGTCACCAGATTAAATGGAGTTAGCCACTACTGAGATCCCAACAGTTAGACCTAAGCTAACATTCATGGCTTATGTTAAGGATAAGCTATCAATTTAACAAACGTTTGTACTGTATTCACTTCTTGGTAGTATTATTCACTCCCAACTTTGAGGTAATATGGGTTGGTGGTCTTGCCTGACCCTTATTTAGAGATATTATTGGTTTGTGTTCAGTCATAGTATGATGATAACAGTTGCAGTTGTTATTTGTTAACAGTATCTCTAATTAGAGATGAACGAACCAATTTGGATCAGACCAAACTGAACCCATTTTTCCAAAAGTATCACGTTTGTCTGAACGTGAAACTTTGGGGTTTAGTCACCTGCAACTCGGAGAGAACCCTGAGTATATTAGGTGAAGTCCCAAGGAAGGTGTGTGTGTGTGTGTGTGTGTGTGTTTTTAAAAAAAATATATATATATACTCTCACTTCTTCAATGTTTCCTTGCAGAGTCCATTACTTTCTCTCAATCTTCGGTCTTTCTCTTCCAGCCTCCTGGGTGAAGTCGTGAGTTTTGACTGCAAGAGCCAAATCACAGGTCTAAGCAGTGATCCCAGGCCCATGTTGTCACCCATGAGGCCAGAAGAGGTGAAGGAAGGTGAGTATAAATGTTTGTGTGTTTTGTTTTTTTTTTTTTTGTTTTTTTTTTACCTACTCTGGGCCTCCAACTACGGTATTATATTCTGGGGTCTGAAGAGACCCAGGAGTATAACAACTTCATAAGTTCGGATCAAAACAAACTGGAGGTTCGACTGGTCCGAAACCCAAACAAAATTAATCTTCAGAGATTTGCCATCTCTACTTATTATTAAGAAATGTATTATCATATTACTTCACTCTTCTTGAACACATGCAGGCTCTGTCAAGCTGAGTGTGCATGTAAATTACAGAAATGGCAGGGATAGCTGTCAACTGGCCAATCTAAAGTGTACCAAACTTTTATCTCATGTGCCTGGCCAGTTTTATGTTGGTCATTTATTATTCACTAGAAGAGTTTTACCAGACATAGTAACTAGTCAGCCTTGGCTGCTGACATTTGCTTTTTCCTGCAGGACCACACACATTTTATGATCACCACATGTCTTTGTTTGTAAGAAATTTATAGGGAAAAGGTCCTGAGACCAAGCTTGTCTAGAGCACATGTGCACAACCTGCGGTCAGGTTCTGCATGCGTCTGACAATTTTGGTAAGTCCTTGGCAGGATAGGCAATTCCAATAGTCTTAGCAGTTTTTATCTTTATTTCATACAAGATTTTGTGTGAACATCATTCAGTAATGTATAAGAAACAGGTAGGCGGGAAAGTGATTTAAAAAAAATTTGCAGTGTAGAAAAGATGCTAAAAATACACTATACACGACTATTAAATCACCTGCAGGTCTGACAAAGCCACTTCTGGTGGTCTCCACCAATCTCTATTTACTTACCTGCTGTGATGACATGCTGTACGGGCATCTGTCTGCGGCAGCCAGTCACTGAACCCAGTGATGGTGCCAACACATATTGCACATGGTTGCTGAGGTCCGTAATTGGCTGTTGCAGTCACATGGTCATATGTATATGATGCCATCACTGCAAAACAAGTGAATAAAGATTGTGGGGACCACTAAAGCGGTACATGGGGTTGAACAGAGCAGTATATATATATTATTGTTTGTTTTAGTAGCCAACTTTGACAACTTTTTCCATAACTAATATATAATCTCACACCAGTATAAGCATAGTGCTCACCAATGGGAAAAGGCTCTGTCCCGTTCAGTATAACTTTAAAAAAACAGGCGGCACACCAAAGAGCAATGCTGGGTTCACACCTGCGCCTCTGTCTCCGCTTTCAGTTTCCGTCTTCTGCTGACAGAAGACTGAAACCTGGCAAACCATGTGCGGCCGCAAGCGTTTTGTGCTCTCCCCGGTGAAACCGTGGTTTGTGGGTTGTTTTTTTTGTTTTGTTTTTTTAACTGGACAGAGTGTCCTGCATGTCAGACTTTGTGTCTGGTTAAAAAAAACAAAAAAAAAAAAAAACTGGTTTCGCCGCGGAGAGCACAAAATTCTCACAGCCGGACACTTTTTTTCAAACCCATTCAAATGAATGGGTTTGAAAAATGACTGCAGGTTTCCGTCTCCTACCCAGTTTTGGGCAGGAAGCGGAAAGCTGCATAACTGAGACTGGGGCGCAGATGTGAACCCCCCCCCATCCCCCCCAAGTGGTAAAAAAAAGTGAAAGTTTTATTGCCTCAAGCAGCAGATATAATTAATATTTATAATAATGCTAAGGATTATTTTAACTTTATTTATAATACTATACAGTATATATAGTTTTTGTTTTGTTTGTTTTTTTTTCTATTAAATCAGACTAAGTTGCCTGAAAAGTTAGTAACCATTTAACCAGCTAGGGACTGACATGCAGACTTTGAATGTTGGTCAGTACTGGGCCTTATTCCTACGCAGTTGTTGTGTGGTAGTGTCTTGTTTTGTTCATGTAAGTTGCGGCAGAATAATGCGGGATTTCCTGCACTCTCAAGCACAGGTGACCGGCTGTTCATTATGTACAGGATCAGCAAAACAGAGAAAAATGTCCTGGTCATGTAACAGACACTTCTGAAAGACTGAATTTACATGTGTGAGTTAAATCATGATTCTGGAAACAATTGTCGCAAAGTTTTGTTGCATTTATATGAATATCTTGGGGACCAACAGTGTACAGTCATTAAAATGTAGATGCCCAATGTATCTGGCAACTATCAGCCTGGAAAAGGTGCATTTCTGTAATACAGCTAGCTTTCCTCCTAAACTAATTATGATCCTGCCAGCAAACTTAGTGTTTGCAGACATTCAATATTCATTACAGACTGAAATACTGCTGTAATTGATCCAGTCCAGGTGAAGTTTCAGCGCCAGTCCTTTACAGTTAGAGGACTCGTCTCTTCCAATTTATTGTAAACTGTCATATACAGTGTGAATCATGATTTTATAAGTGATCAGTGTATTTATCCATCAGAAGTGTCTTAACTATCCATATAGTCAAACATGAATCTATCTTTGAGTTTAAGAAAGAGAGCAACACTCCAATAGAGTGGCATGTTCTGTTGCTCAGATTCACACTCACTACCTCCACTACCCTGGAAGAAGAGGTTGTGCTATCCTTCCCAGGCAAACTCCTTGTCTGACTTGGTGATACAAATGGGATTTAATCCAACAGGGACACAAAAGGAAATACTGGGTGATGTTCATCCAGCAGAAGATGGATCACAGAGCTTATGAAAATGCAACATCCACTTTAGTAGACCGTATGTACTGCTTTCGAAATGCAAAATGAAATAGGTGTGTTATTTCCATAACCTCTGTGATCCATCTTTTGATGGGTAAGGAACATCATCCAGCATTTTCTACGGTGTCTCAGTTGGGCTAATTCCCATTTATATAGCAAAAAGTGGAACATTAAGAAATGTAGTTCAATCATGACGTAACTGATGGAGGAAGTAGCTAATCTTCCTCCTTTAGATTTCACGGGTGATTTATTAAAAAAAAAAAATCAAATGTTTGTCTTAGCAACCATATACAGGTGCACAAAGCTTGGATGAATGTACGTAGATTATATTAAAATTAAAGATTTCTTTCAGCGCTGGAGTCCTGGGTTTGAATCCTGCCAGGAACAACATCTGCAGGGAGTTTGTATTTTCTACCCATGTTTGTGTGGATTTCCTCCCATTCTACAAAGACCTACTGATAGGGGGAAAAAAAAAAAAAAAAAAGTACATTGTGAGTCCTATATAGGACTCACAATCTATATTAAAAAAAAAGCAGGATTTTACAGTCACTGTGTAGTGGATGGAATTCTAGTGAATCCCATCCCCACACTGCAGTAAAATACGTGTACCGGGAAAGCTGTAATTTCCAAAAACATTGTGGTTTTCGATATCACAGCATATCAATTATACCTACAGAAATGCCGGAAGGTAACCTTTGTGCCACCATGGATTTTCCCGCAGCGCTCTCTTGCTGTGGACTGTACGTGGAGCCTTAGTCTAAAGTTGGATTTCTGAAAATTTAAATTCGCCCTGAAGAATAGC
The DNA here is from genome assembly GCF_031893055.1 of Leptodactylus fuscus. Classification (NCBI taxonomy): domain Eukaryota; kingdom Metazoa; phylum Chordata; class Amphibia; order Anura; family Leptodactylidae; genus Leptodactylus; species Leptodactylus fuscus. The sequence continues at coordinate 26,043,029 of NC_134274.1, forward strand.
AATTATACTAAAATATTTATATATATATATATATATATATATATATATATATATACTGTGTGTGTGTATATGTATATATATATATATATATATATATATATATATATATAAATTTTTTTTTTTTTTTTTTTTTTTTTTGTACTGACCTAAATCCAATACCATACGTCATGTTTTATAAAAGCAGCAAATCATCTCGGGCTCTTACTTGAGCTCTAAGCCTGTTGAACAATACATTTCAATGTACTTTGTTTCTGTACTGCTGCAACCTTGAAATCGCGCACCTCTCAGAAACCCCATGCAGCTAGAATTCGCAAATTAGCACTGGATAGATCTGAAGACTTTGTTTTGTTCCATACAACTTTGAAGATGTGAAGATGAAGTATTCATGTCCTTCACTTTTCGAGTGCGCACTTATTTGGTGATCTGGGTTTTAACAAAAAGCTTTAATTTAATTCTATACATTATTAAAGACCAGTTAGACGTTCAATAAGAGTTCAGAGGGGGCATTTTACCTTTAGTCAATTCTGCTGAGGTCCTTGAATTCCCACAGTGTAGAGTAAATTACCAATCTGATAAGTATTGTGCTTGCTTTGGTTCTTGGCAGGCACAGACGCTAAAAGGATATTTTACAGAAATATATTTTAAAATCAGTCCATATTGTATTTTCCAGCAGACTCCAATAAAAGTAATTTCTTCTTGGAATGTATATCAGTGGGGTGGAAGCAAAAGCAAACTTTCTGCAATTTACCTAATAAACTCCTCATTGCGGCTATATGTGAAATATAGGGTAGCATTTAGTTATCCCTCAGCTATGCCTAAAATTACCGAACAAAAATTACCTGCAAGTCTGACTTTTTCCTCCAGCCATTACTGTTAAAAAGGACGGATACTCAACAGTTCACATTATAGTCAATGGAGTTCATTAGGATCTACTGGTGTCTGCCATTTTTGCGGTCCGTTTGTCCTTTCTTCTGATCCTCCAATGGAACAGAAGAATTGAAACCTGTGATAGATGTGAACGAAGCATCACCTGTACCTAACATGACAAAACCAACTGGCTTTTTATGAAATATTTTGCCAGTTTTGATTATTGCCATCAATCACAACCCTTGGATGACCCAGTCCAATTTATTACTAGAAACACTGGGACATATTTATAAAGAATGCTTTTACTTATACCAGTCTTCATAGCCCCAGAGCGGGTGGAGGTGGCGCCAAAGTAAGTGGATAGAAGACTGACATAGCTATACAGTTAGGGGCGGACACTGACCACTGAGGGCTCCTGTGTAATAACAATTCTGGGTTCTTTGTTTTCTAGTATCTTATCACAGAGCCTCCCTTACATCTTGCTTACAATCTACTAGTAATAGCTACCCATGAAGATAAGATAATTCTGTAATAGTCCCACCATGGGGAAATTCAGTGTGTAATGAAGTTCATTAGCTTAGGTATTTACCCACTTAATATATGATAGAAAGCTGCTGTCAATGTGGAAGATCCTGCAATGTCTTACACTGAGTGGTATACGTATTTTTGCTGTAGTCCACTATATAAGAAAACACGGTCAGCTTCTCCTGATCGTGAGGGTCTTACCCCTAGCGATCAGACACTTTTTCCCCATCCTGTGGATAGGTATAAGTGTCTATAGTAGAACAACCTTTTAGATGTCTTCAAGCACAATGATGTTACAATACATTAAACTTATGCTGCTAAGGGCTGGTTTACACCTGCACCCAGTCTCGGCTTTAGCCAATCCAGCAGGTTTCCATCTTCTGCCCCGAGAAACTGGACAGGGGAAGGAAACCCGGTGGTCAGCTTTCAAACCCATTCACTTGAATGGGTTTAAAAAAGTGACTGTCCATGTGTGTCTCCTGCAAAACCGTTGTTTTTATTTTTTATCCGGACACAAAGTCCTTCATGTCTGACTTTCTGTCCAGTTAAAACAACTGGTTTCGCCGCGGAGAGGCAGAAGACTCACATGGGCAGTCACTTTGCGAACCCATTCACTTGACCGCTGGGTATCCATCCCCTGTCCAGTTTCTGGGGCAGAAGAGGGGAAACCCGCCAGATTGGCTAAAGTGGAGACCGGGCGCAGGCGTGTACCCGCCCTTATACTTGCCAACTGGCATACCTGCTTTCAAGTACACTAATATTCATAAAACTGTCCCAGCTGGAGGGGTTTTTTTTATACTGAAAAATATCTTTTTTTTAGATTTCCCCATATGGTACTACCTAGATTATAATGATTGAACCCCAGATCTGTAAGACGTCAGATCACTTCAGTTTCAACCATATTTCTCAAGACAATGGGAGAACAGCCAGTGCACATTATCTAAAGGAGATAAGCTATCAATGGAAATTGCAATGTTAGAGCTCGTTTTACAGCTAATCTGCTATCTCACAAAAGATAACATGGAATATAGCAGATAGTATTCTCTAATAAATGATAAAGAGGACACCTTTCGCTAAAGGAAATAAAGAATCCTGACCGAAGAAATTGTAGACAGGTTGTGGCTATAATAAAGGTGCCATTTGCAAAAAGGATGATTTCTTGTCCATTTGCAGGAAGACAGTACAGGTAGATCCAGCAGCAATATATGTGATAATCACTTAGAGCCATAGACCTTTAATCCTTATAAAAGCCAGTAACGGGTTACTTGATGGGAAGTCAAGTCTGCTTGGATATGCCATGAGAGGAGGATTGTAGAACAGGCCTTCCATTTTTATTTTAACATTGTACTCAGTGATGACTGATATAGATGAAAGGTGTTCCATTCATATCTGTCAGTATGGACTTTTTACTATCCATTGTTCTTATCCTTGAAACAGCAGCTATTACAGTGCTATTGTGAAATTAGTCCTAGGTTAGGTTTACCTCTGCATTGGAGTCTCCCTAGAGAGAAAAGTCCTGCACCAAGGCTTCAGTATAAAACCTCTGGAAACCCAGCAGACCCCATTACAGTCTATAGGGTCTGTGGGTAACCACTTATCTAGTGGATAGGTTCTCCATGCGGACCCAAATGACGGATGAACCAACCAACACTAGTGTGAACCTAGCTTTAGAATGAGCCATGTATTGTGGAAAGAGTATATCCGCACCACAAATATGATGGATATATCCCAAATTAATATTGGCACACTGACACAGGGGCCACTAGTAGTTTGTTCAACATCTGGACTAGGATCATCATTTAGGTCAACAAGCAAATGTGTCAGGGCTTGACATGAATGATGACAATCTCTATGCAGGGCTACAGAATGTGTTAGAACTATATAAGCAATAGAAATAAGCCTGGTCACATCTTTGTCTGTCTCACCCACCGTAGTATAGTTACCTGCATGTTGACTAACAGAGCATTCTGATTAAATGAGATCACTCACTTATATATACTATATCTATCACTTTTATTATTCCTGGTAAGCATGTGAACATGACCATTTGCCTGCTGCACGGGTTTGGAGTTCATTTGCAGTATACGCTCAGTGAGGCAAAGTATGAAACCTGAGTGGAATGTGTTTAATGTGCCAGGAAACACAGGGGCATGATCTCTGAAATCCTGGCTCACAAAGGTTCTTGCACTTTGATGGTCATTCAATAGGTCTTCATTGTTAAGAGCTGATTGCCGGAGCAGAGTTCTGATTCATGTCAGATGCAATTCTGCCCTCTCCAGGGAAACATTTAGGGGTAACCTACCCTTTTGTTATCAGCAGAATGGAAGACTAAAAAAGCCACAGTGGTTTCAAATAGCGCATAATTCTGGGTTATGATCTGCCATTCTGTCTACTCCTTCTATTTAAAGATTCCATTTTACAAGGATAAATGGACAATATTACATTCTGCTGTAACTATATTACTGTTATAGTAGTGTAACAAGTGCTGGAAAATGACAGCGGCTATAATCTGCACCAATGAAAACCAGATTGTAACAAATGATGTAATCTATTTATTAAAGGGGATTCCCATGAACATAGATACATTTGTACAGAATTGAAAGTAAGGCCTGACGCACATGACTGTATTCTCTCCTGGAAACATGGTCCGTATGAGGGCCATAGTGAGATATGATGCAGTAAGCTTCCAACCAGCCAGATCACTACTTTACTAGTACAGAAGCAATCGGGCTATTTAGGAGCTTATGCACATGACCATGGTCAGTCCTGGAAATATGGCCCTCATAAAGACACTGTTTCCAAGACAGAATACAGTTGTGTGCATGAGGCCTTAAACATGCGTCAAATATAAGTAATTCAAACTTTTGCAGAGTTTTGAAGATTTTCTCTAACCATCTTAGTACTGACTTTTTTGTTTTGATAGGTTGCCAGTGGATATAAGTATGAATGCAGGAACTCTCTATGGTCTGCGACTTGACTGAAATCCAGCTATGATTCCCTTATTGTGCCTGGGTTATTTCATACAGGGTCTTAGCTATAGGAGGTGCAGTGGTAGCCAAAGGGACCCAAAGGTCCCAATGACAGATAAAATATGCAACTATTCTGGAGTCCCTGTCTTATTACCTGTCCAAAAGAGGAAAATTATGGCTGAGTTTCTGAAACATCCCAAACCATAGAAATTTCCTGCATTCATGATCATATCCATTAGCAACTGATCAAGACAAACGATGTCACCACTAAGATGGTTAGAGAAACTCTTTAAAACTCTACAATTTAAGGGCTCGTTCACATCTGCGCCCGGTCTCCGTTCATGCAGGTTTCCCTTTCCTGCACAAAACTGAGCTGGAGATGGAAACCTGTAGGACTCTTTCATACCCATTCATTTGAGTGGGTTAGAAAGATGTCTGGCCATGAGCGCCGGTGAGCGTTCTACGCTCTACACCGCAAAACAGGTTTGTTTGGTTTTTTTTTTTGGTTTTTTTTTAAAACCGGACACAGAGTCGGACATGCAGTACTCTGTGTCCGATTTTAAAAAAACTGGTTTCGCTGCGGAGAGCATAAAACCCTTACCAGCGCTCATGGTCGGACCCGGTCTGACAGCTTTCTCGGAAAGCTGAGAACGGACTTCGGGCGCTAGTGTGAACCTAGCGTAATAGGTATATGTTTAAGAGGACCTTTCTACACCTCTACCACCTCCAGTTCTTAGCATCTGTTAATAGCTGCTGCTCCATTGATTCTAGCTCAGATGGAATTTTTCCTCTAGCCCCCACCGATCCCGAGCAATCAATGCTGTTAGTTTTAAAGTCAGATATTTAGTCTTTGTACTGTCAGGAGGGCGGTGTCAGGCAGGAGCAGAAAGGGGTGAGATTCTGAGCTCTGACACTGGCTGCCTCTGATTGGAGCTCTGAATCACACACCCCTGCTTGAACACCGCCCACCTGACATTACAGAGCTTGCACCAAAACTTGTTGCTCAGGAACCATGGGGGCTAGAAAAAAAATTACAAATGCACTGAAATAAGTGGAGTGGTGCCTATTAACAGATGCTAAAAACTAGAATTGGCGCAGAGGAAACCTTTGTGGACTGTCTGTGAAAAAGAGCTGCAGAAAAAACCATGATGAATTAGGGCTAGTTCACACGTGAGTATAAGGGGAGGTTTTTGACAGCGGATTTCGCGTCCAAAACCTCCCCTTATAATGGTGGTCTATGGAGACCGCCGGGCTTCTTTTCTCTGCTAGTGGCGGGCTGCTGCTAGCGGAGAAAAGAAGCGACATTCTCTTTCTTCAGGCGGAAGCCGCGCGGGCTGCGCCGCACGGCTTCCGCCCGGCTGCAGCGCCCTCCATGTCGGCTCATTCATTTGAGCCGACAGCGGAGGTGAAAGCCGCGACCGCGATGGTCGCGGCGGGCGGGTTTTGACGAGAGAGACGCGGCTCGCCGCGTCTCTCTCTGTGTCAAAACCCGCGCGGGCAGTTCACGTGTGAACTAGCCCTTACTACGGCAGTTTTTTCCCACCGCGCTTTTTGCTGTGGCTCGCTATGTGGGGCATTAGTCTCGGGTTAAGCCTCAAGCTGTGGAAAGGCAGATGGCTTTTTTTTTTTTCTTTGCATATTTCAATGAGTTTGTACTACATTTTTCTTTGCATTTTTTCGTTCTCTATTAAATCTATATGGAAAACACTTGTAATTCCGCAGCTTACATTAACTGACTGCGATTTTGAGGATGCAGCTTTTTTGTTTTTTCACCATAATGTGTGGTTGAGATTAAATAAATTAAATTTTTTTTTTTTCCCCAGTGTATTTTCTCAGCAGCCAAAAATGCTGTAATTCTGCAATGTGGGGTCTTAACCTTAAACTCTAGTCTTCCTGGAACCTATCCACACTTAGGGCTAATACTTAGCAATATACAAATATAGGTCGAATACCATAGCCCAAAAAGCAGAGACCGGTTTTTAATCCCCTCTGTATCCTGCTCTGTGAATGTGCTAAAAATTCCCATGTAATTGAAAAAAGTAATAATAATAGCTATGTAAAGCTTTAGAGGCCACGAAATAGAATTTCCGTACATTTGGTATTTTGTAATTCACTACTCCCTCTGTTGCCAAGCAATACCCAGGCAGATTTTCTCTAGCCAGCTGACCTTTGAAAAATAGGCTTTGATTTCATTGGTTGAGTGAAAAATGAATTATTTCTGCTCAGGAAAAAATATATTACCTGTTTTGTGGGTGACAGAGGTCTGCTGCACTTTACAGTGCGAACATGAAGAAGGAATTTTGAAAATTCAATTTATATTCCATTTGTGTATCAATTATCCAACAAAGGAATCCATCCTTCAGATTACACACCGCAGATCCGCAAAATTCTCAGATCTCTCTAACAAGCCGTGTTTATAGGTCTCAATAATTCAGTCTACACAACGTATACATTTCCTCCCTTTTTGGAATTGATTGAACACAACCTGGCGAGCACGAATGGTCTAGAATGTAGAAGTAACCAATTAAAGCGATCACCAATTTAGCTCTGTAGCCATTAAGGACTCTTAATGTCCATCTAAATAAATGATCATTGATGTCCGTTAACGGCTGCCAACATTTAACAAATAACCTTTTTAATGGCAGAAGCCATGACACAAAGAAGGAGAACAAGTTATTTATCAAGATCTTTCACTCCTTGCCATGGGCTTTTCAAAGGACGAGACTAAGGTCCTCTATGCAAACCAGAGTACATGACTGGAAATGGGATACATGATTTATGGATGATATCCTGAGAATTAAATGAAGCCCCTTATAACGTAGTGTGAATGAAAACCTCTGATAGAGACTCCTAGAACAATTTTTTTTATAAAATGGAGCAGTAATGTTAATAAATATGCTTAAGAAACATGCCTGGCTATGTTATGGACTCATCCTCACACCTACATAGCCAGTATTAATTCACACAAATGACTGAGCACTATGTTTGGGCCATTCCGTTATCTGCATGAACTATGCGGAGAGAAAAGTCCTGCAAGCAGAACTTTTCTCTCCACATTTTTTTTGTGCGGAAACCACATGGACCCCATTCTAGTCTATGGGGTCCGTGGGTATCCTTAGGTAACCACTTTTTCAAGCGAATAGGTTTCCACTTGGGTGGTCCCTTAGTGGACTCCCCGAATGGAAACCCGAACACAGATGTGAATCAGGCCTGTCATATTCTTAATGGTTAGTCTCTGCCTATAAATAAAAAAAAAGTTACACTTGCCTCCGCTGATCCCCCACTGCTCCCAACAAGTCCCTGGTGGTGTCTACCCCTTAGTCCCATCTCCACATACAGAAAATTCCCACACAACAGGCTGAGGGGTCACTATTGTAGCTACATGTAAAGAAACTAGAAAGTAGAACTCAGCAGGCATATGATAAGCGTTAGAATGGGAGGTGGGAAAAGGCAAATGGCGGTGGTCAGTAAGACTTCTGATGATATTCTGAACCTTAAAAAAAGCATTGATTGGTCAGATGAATTAGCCTACATATTGGCAATCTGGATACCCAACAATCCATAATAACATATGTGGTGAGAAAGAAGGATAAGGCAATGAATGAATGGATGCAGCCGGGACCGGCGTCCTGCCGCTTAATCCTCTGCGCGCTGGCCGCTCCCATTCATTCCTATGGGAGCGTGCTATTCGAAACTACCGTTTCGAATAGTACTCGCTCATCCCGAATGTCCAGTCCTTAGGATAGGTCATAAGTTGATGATCATTGGGGGTCTGACACCAGGGACCCTCATAGATCAGCTGTTTAAAGAAGTTGATCCATGGGTTTCCTTAGGTGACCACTTTTTTTTTTTTTTTTTTTAATAATCCGGAAGAGGTTTCTGTTTGTGGCCATCCCCAATGGAACCCCATGTGCAGATGTGAACTAGGCCTTACAATGAATGTTGAAGGGCGGTGCTGTTATACAGACAAACTGAAGCACACATTTTAGGGCTAGGTTTCTCTATCTACCTGGGTATGAACTTGCTTTCAGATTCCTACACAGAGTAAGAACAATATCATAGTAAACTCATGTAGAACCATAAAGTTGCAGATCACATCGTATGGTTATTGACTAAGATACAAACCTATAGTTAATGTTTAGGTGCCATTTTAGTAAGAGTAGCTTGCTAAGTTTTAAGGTGTATTATCCAATAGCACTAGAATGGTCATTACTAGAACATCTATAAATAATACATATAGATTTTACTGATTTATTTTCTGTTATTGGAGAGAGGAAACTTGCTTTGTTAGCGCCTTTATAGGTCTAGACTTTATTTTTTACATGGACAATATAGCGGCTCTTTGCAGCCTGTCCTATAATGTGGTGCTTGAAGGCAAAGCATATTACTTCAGAAAACAAAAGGAATTCAGCGCCATAGAAGACATTGATTTACTCCCTTTCTGTGTTGCCATGGAAACAGTCTGACTGTCCCTTGTGAAGAAAGGCATTTACATTTAAATGGAGATATGAGCTGGAAAATATACCCTCACATCCAGTTTGTGGTATAGAATTGATGTGTTATTGGGCTTGAATGTCCAACAGGTGCAGGGATAAGTCTGGAGACCATCTTTACCCAGCGCAGGATATGAGCCCAGTATACAATGACATCTCCTCATAAACAGTCAGACTGCATTTGGTTCTGTAGACCCTTGCTGTTGTTTGCATGTCACTATAAAACCAGTCCTTGTTCTTGTTTACTTAATGTCATAATTGATTTTGACTTTTTACTATGGAAATATGTCAGTCTATGTGACAACGCCTGTGTACCCCCTTTCACCCATGTTCCAGATATTGGGAGACTCCTCTGTTATCTGCAGGGGAAGCTGCTGCCTATGTAACGTGTTTCCTATAGCACAAGAACCACCATCAGAGAGGAGAATCTCCCTTTTGGGGTATATTCACCAGGGTTGACAGGCTTCGCCACATCTCAAACGGCCTGTGATTCAGTTTTCTTTCCCTCCAGTTTGGTTCCAAACTACAGGGGGCAAACATATGTCCTATGATTTCCTATGGGAAAAGTTTTAGTCCCAGTTCCATCAGTGACACCAGACATTTTGTAACACAATACTGTACCTATAATTTTTATGTTTGACTATGAATACTTTACTGTAAGGAGAAGGTCACACCACAATTGTTTTTTTTTTTCCATTATAGGAACAGAAGAATAGAAGGAATGGTAAAGATGTATAATGGACGTTACCAGAGCCTAACAGACCTCATTGATCCATCAGGTAACCATTAAGGTAGCCGTCTATTTGTAGATAAGAAATGCTGGACTTGCAGAACTTATTCATCTGCAATTTTAGACACACATGAACATACGCTAATATAATAAGGGTAAAAACTGTCTGGATACCGATATATATGTGAACCCAGTCTTATTCTGAACATAAGAGTAATATCAGAAAACTTCTGAAACTTCTGAGCCCTCTTGAATAAATGTGAAGTGTGTGTGTGTGTGTGTGTGTGTGTATGTATGTATGACTGGACGAAGGGATCAGGTTCTGAGGAACAATGGAGAAGAGGATGGTTGGGGAGAAGAGAAGGTAGACCTGCCTAAAAAAAAAAAAAAAAAAAAAGTGTTTTTAGGGTATATTTTTAAAGGGATAATAGAAATTATCCTGTTTTGTCTGGGGTAGCGCATTCTACAGAACATACACAGCACAAGAAAAGTCTTGGAGACAGGAATGTGAGGATCCGATTATGGTGGATGATGGACGTAGATCACTGGCAGATCGGAGATCAGGGGTAAGGGGGGGAGACAGGTATAGGAGGAGATATAGGAAGGTGCAACACTGTGGGGAGATTTGTGGGCGAGAGTGATATGTTGGATAGGCAACCAGTGCAGTAACTAGCGCAGGTCAGAGACATCCGTGAAGAGGCTGAATAGGAAGATCAGTCTGGCTGCTGAATTCAGGATGGAACTGGGGAGGGGAGAATTTAGTGAGGGAATGAACGATTAGTAATGAGTTAGAGTAAATGTGTATAAGGCATAATCTATTCATTTCAGAAGCCCCTAAAAGTGAATAGAGCACTAGCCCATCCCTCACTGATCAGATATGTATTACCTATCCTAAGGCCATAAAGAAATCCCAGAATAAACCCCTTTAAACTAAAGCCCCTATAATGGAGCAGAACAACATAAATATTGGAGCACCAATGTGAACATAGCCCTAGACTTAGTTCACCCATGAATACCGTGTGGCGTAATTTGGTTCGGGGGAAAAAAAACACTTCCTAATTAGGAAGTGGTTTTTGGACCTTGAGGTGTGTTATGGAGCGGTTTTTGGTAAAAACCGCTCAGAAAACGCAAGGAGGTTTTTCCCACCCGGACAGTGAATGGACCGTCGCGGTTTTCGCCTCCCATTCACTTCTATTGACTTCCTGAGGCAGAATCCACCACAAGAAAGCAAAAAAACTGCTAGTGGAAAAACGAACACTAGTGGTCTCCATAGACCACCATTGTTAGAGGGCGGATTATAACGTGGATTCTGCACCATAATCCGCCCCCTCTGTGTCCGTGTGAACGTTGTTGACTGATTATTATACACTAAGTACCAAACAGCAGTGTAAATGTGCTAGAATTATCAACTACTTTTATACAATTGTTTACATGTTTTTATTTGGCTGAGCTCTAAATGGTTAGTTGTATGGATATACTGTATAATATTTGCCCTCTATGTCATTTCCAAATATAATTCTTAAAGTGGCTCCAAAAGCTGACAGTGGCAAGATCACACTATAAGATCATTTTGATAGTCGTTGATGCTTCAGTGTTGTTCTGTCCAGTAGGTGGGGCTGCTGTGCCTCTCCAGAACTGCTCCCCTACCTGGTACCTCTATAATAAGCAGGTGGGTGTGAGACTGGATGTTGTCATTTGTATCATAAGCATCTTACTAGCGAGTAACACAACATAGCTATTTTAACAAAGCACGTTTACAACTTATACAAATCTTGCTTATCAGATTTAAGACATATTGACGGCAGAAAAGTCAGGTTTTATATCACATCAGGATGGGTTTTCTTGTGGTGAGGTTTAAATTACAGTCTAAGAAAGTAAAACCATAAAATAAAAGTTTCAATATAGTACGTGATGGTTTCAATAGTTTAGAGGGGCTCTATCAGCAAAATCATGCTGATAGAGCCCCACATATGCGTGAATAGCCTCTAAAAAGGCTATTCAGGCACCGTAAATGTTACATTAAACTACCCCCCCCCCCCCCCCCCCCCCCGTTTTAAAATACAATAGAAATGTGAAACAGAATGTGATAAACTTACCGAACGTGCCCGGTGGACGGGCATTCAGGGTGCGCCGTCTTCTTCATCCACGCCTCCTCTTCCTGCGATGTCCTCGGGTCCCGTCCTCCTCCGGCGCTCGCGAACTGACGTTGCTTAAAAGAAGTGGCCTGGGCGCATGCGCAGTAGCCGTAGTAGAAGCTGCATGCTACTGCGCATGCGCCCAGGCCATTTTTTTAAGCAATGTCAGTTCGCGAGCGCCGGAGGAGGACGGGACCCGAGGACATCGCAGGAAGAGGAGGCGTGGATGAAGAAGACAGCGCACCCTGAATGCCCGCCCCCCGTGCATGTTCGGTAAGTTTATCACATTCTGTTTTAGGGTTTTATTTTAAAACAGCGGGGGGGGGGGGGGGTAGTTTAATATAATATTTACGGTGCCTGAATAGCCTTTTTAAAGGCTATTCACGCATATGTGGGGCTCGATCAGCATGATTTTGCTGATAGAGAACCTTTAACACTACCTAAACTATGTATAGGAATAGTAATATATGCTTATTACTATTAGACATATTATTATTAATAGATGCTTTTTGCCTATTTACTCTTTAAAAATACTTGTCATCTTCCCTAATATTAGCTTTAAGCAAGCGCTCCAGTAAACGTTTTTGTCCTCCCCCTTCTTGCTTGAAAATGAACCTGTAATGTTTCTGAATGACTTACTCACAGCTTTATTGTAAAGTTATATGCTCCCCTCCGGAGCGTGAGATACACTCTCATGATACAAGACTATAAGAGCCCCATTCTGACTCCCACAATATGTATTGAGAGTTAGACCATCTGTTCATACAGGAAACACTGGGGAACATCAAGGCATAAATAGCTGCAATTTTTGTTGCTCATTCAAGAGCTTATCTACAAAAATTTCAACTTTTTTTGTTTTGTGCCCTGATCGTCATTTTTCAAAAAATGGCTGAAATGGGGCGGGACTGTATGGGAGGAAGAGAAGGGGCAGTTGCTGTGTGGGAGCTGGAAAAGGGGCAGTGTAGTGTATGGGGGCCAATAAAGGGGGAAATTACTGTGTGTGGGCCAGTAAACAGGGCTGTGCATTTAATGGGGTCAGTAGAAGGACAGTTACTGTGTTCAGGCCAGTAAAGGATGCAGTACACAGTATGGGGGCAAATAAAGGGGGAAGCTACTGTGTGGGGGCCAGTGAAGGGGCCAGTAAATGTGGTAATGTACTGTGCGGGGGGGCTAGTAAAGGTTCAATATACTGTGTGGGGGGCAATATACTGCATGGGGACCCGTAAAGAGAGTGTTATACTGTGTGTAGATAGTAAAGGGTGCATCAGACTGTGTGGGGGCCAGTGAAGGTGGTGCTGTACTGTGTGGGGGCAGTGAAGAAAGCATTGTCATTAAAAAGGCAGCTTTCTACTGTGTTTGGGGAAGAACCCAGTTATATGTTTCCTATGACACCCAGTCTTTCCTAGTTACGCCTCTGCCGAGCACAATGCTATACATGTGGTATACAAATACAAAACATTGCCCCTGCTTCATTGTATGTTATGTATAAGACCGATATCTGAGAACATTCTATGATTCCAATTACACTAAGCGGCATAATACTTTGAGCGATATTGATACATATTGTGTATTGACTTAAACACATATGTTTGTGTGTATACGGCTTCACATCTACAAATACGTTTTTGTTTAAAAAAGTGTATAGACATAAATATAAAGAGGGGGCAAAATACTTTGGATCATCCGAATTGAATTTGTTTGCAAAGAAATTTCAATCAAAAAGCTTCCAAAGCAAAAAGAAAAGGCAGACCATCTGCAGCTTTGCCCCATGACAGCATCATATCCAGTTCCAGAGCTGCCAACAGCTGCCACAGAAATATGCAAAGGATCCAGATGCCACTCTTGGCACCCACATGGCATATTAGATTTGTTGCTAGCCGGAAATGTGAATGTGCAGGACGGTCACACACATCACTATAATAAAATTCTCTCTAGGACAACAACACAAGCAGAATTCTAACTAACAGCTGACTTATATAAGGTTTGCATGCAAAACAGCTTTTTACTATTACTGTAACAGAAAAGATCCTGGACATTTGCCCTGGAAACTAAAATACTGTTGTGTTCTGCGAGCTGGTTTCTTTGCCAGTACCCACAATCCTTTGGGGGGTTCTTGCACACATGATTCAGCCTCTGCGAGGAAACTTGAAATAAACAATGAATACTTTACTTTTCTTTCCTACATGGTTTTTAGCATGCAAAAGAAATGTGTAAGTATTGCTTCATGTGGCAGGTGAAAGAATTATGGTGACATTTACAAGGTTCTGCCACTCTGCCAGACAGCCGCATTTTTCATTAATTCTCATATACACAATATTGATGTTTATTTGGCTTCCAGGCGGTCTGCATAAAGGTTCTGTGCGTACTTGGACCAGCATATATAATGCCTCCATAGTTCACTTTGCTCCTTTAAAAGTAATCCTATGCCATTACTATAGTAAATAGAAAATATAAGTGATCTTTACGTTTTTAGATTTTTTTGATCCTAATATTGTTGTATTGGATTTTAGGAAACTCATGGGGCATCCGCACTGGGCCCTATGGTGGTAGCAAGGGCCCCAACAGCCTCCCCAAATCGAGCAGGACAGTTATGCATTTCAGGTACTGTCTTTCAACAATTTCAACTCTGTGTCCTTTTGATTGAATACAATAGTAGAGCACGGAGCTGATGATGTCTATGGCAGGGAAGCGCAATGAGTGCCGAGCCACAGACATTGTTACAGCCAAAGCTTGCAGGTCTGTAAGAATGGAGATGGGTATTCTTTTATTTTTGGTGTTTGAGGGGACCTTATAAGGCTCTTATCAAGGAAAATTAAATTATATGGGGGAGGGGGGGCACACTACAAAAACTTTGCCCAGGACATATCATCATTAAGATATAACAGGTTAGGCTTGATTCCTATCTGCTCAATAGCAGCAATGGTGTGGACCCAACCAATCAGAGGCAGAGATACAAAATCTGGTGCAAACAGGTTTATTTAGAAAAAACAGCAAAATAAATAAACCTTCACTTCAGGTGAAAAAAATAAGCAAAATAAAATACAGCCTTAGGGCTAGTTCACACGTGAGTATAAGGGGAGGTTTTTGACAGCGGATTTCGCGTCCAAAACCTCCCCTTATAATGGTGGTCTATGGAGACCGCCGGGCTTCTGTTCTCCGCTAGCGGCGAGCTGCTGCTAGCGGAGAAAAGAAAGGACATGTCCTTTCTTCAGGCGGAAGCCGCACTGTCTCAGTCGCGCGGCTTCCGCCCCCGGCAGCTCCCTCCTATGTCGGCTCATTCATTTGAGCCGACAGCAGGGGGGTTAAGCCGCGACAGCGATGGTCGCGGCGGGCGGGTTTTGACAAGAGAGAGACGCGGCTCGCCGCGTCTCTCTCTGTGTCAAAACCCACGCGGGCAGTTCACGTGTGAACTAGCCCTTAACTTCAGACACAAGGTAAAACAAAACTCCTGCTCGTCCAAGCTCTAAGGCTCAGTTCACATCTGCGCATGGGTTTCCAGTTTGGGGGGGGGGGTTGCTTGGGGACCCCCTGAACGGTAACCTAAGCAGTTTCTTTAGGAAACCACAGACCCCATAGACTATAATGGAGTCCATGTGGTTTCCTCACGAAAAACCTGGAGAGAATAGTGCTGCTTGCAGGACTTTTCTCTTTGCATTTTTTTTATATGGAGAGCGGAACGAAATCCCCAAACGCAAATGTGAACCGAGCCTGACCTAACAGGGCCAAATAATTTCCTTTACAGTCCACTTCAGATGGGGTTATTTTCTGCTTGACCTTCGTAGCTTGGGTCCACTGGAGCATATTTTGGTATTCTGGTGGGTCAGTCTGGCCATGGTTATTGACTCAAAAGAACATATGTATTCAGTGTTGTACCAGAAGATCCTCTGATGGGCCCAGGATCTAACACAATAATAGTCTAGCAGAAGGCACCAAAGTATGTAGGGTTATGAAGGGTACTATGATCTATTACCAGGGGATTGTTGGAGGGTGGGCCCCCAGAATTGCGTTATCTGGAGGGCTTAAGGAACCTCAGTCTGACAACGAATGTACTTATCAGATAAACAACATCATACTCCAAGGAGCTATCCTCTTGATATGGGGTATCAGGTGACTCAATAGTTGTCAAAATGACTAGTCTTCCAGATTTAGACAAGTGTCTATAAAAAAATTAAAAAAAAAAATCGCAATAAATAATTTTTCAGCTAACCCAATAAGATGAAGTCACTGGGTGCTATCTTGTAGTAATCTGCACTTTCCTCCCAATGGAGGGATCATAAAGCTGCCTCAGTGACTCCATCCTAAAAAAAGGCACCATGAACAGGACAGCATACCGATTAACAAACAGGACCTGCTCTCTTACAGCGCCCCCTAACCTAAATCTTTTAGGACATCTAACAGCTTGGTAATTTTTCTTTAATAAAATGTTCTTATGCCCGATTCACATCTGTGTTCGGGGAGTCTGCTTGGGGACCTCCCCAATGGAATACCAAATGCATTGATAAGCGGTGAGCAATGAAAGCACATGGACCTATGGGGTCCGTGTGCTTTCATTGCTCACCGCTTTTTAATGCGTTTGGTATTCTGTTCAGGGAGTCGGCTTGTGGAATACCGAACACAGATGTGATTCAGGTCTTAGTTATCGGTGTTCCAAAACTGTAGAAATGGCACAAGGCAATATTAGGTAACAAACTTACAATAATTAGAAATGAACCTTCGGTTTATAAAATTCATTCTAAATAAATTTTCAATTTCATTCATTGAGTTGCTAAATGTATTCATCTGCTATTTTGTATTAATATAACATGTAAAAAGTGTACGTTCCCTTGTACGTCTCCTGCTTTAGAACATTCTGTCTATGTCTTGATATAATCCATTTCAAAGGGAATAGTTCAGACACAATGCTGTGGGCAGACCAGCGTCTGTATTATTGATGCTCCTGTATCATGATGATTTGTAACGCTAGTGCTATAGTGTTAGATACTGGTGCTAGAACATCACTACTTGAGATGCAGGATCAGCTTTCATCCTTTGTTTTCAGTGGTATGCCACAGCTGTTTAAGCCATGATGAGAGTTACTATCATATAATGGCAAACTAATACGTGCAAGGGAGAGGAGGGAGATGGAGGAGAAGA
Source organism: Leptodactylus fuscus (assembly GCF_031893055.1). NCBI lineage: Eukaryota > Metazoa > Chordata > Amphibia > Anura > Leptodactylidae > Leptodactylus > Leptodactylus fuscus. Next base: position 26,059,881 of record NC_134274.1, read on the forward strand.
AGAGTATCTTCACATACTAGATATTGTACCTTGTCCTATACTCTTCTGTCGCTTTTACAGAACCACTTTCATATTGTATTTTTGTCATGCAAATAGCCTTACATTATTTTTGCTAAGCAGAATAACATCATCGCCTGGGCTACTTTTCCTGATGGATGCCTTTATATGCTGTTAGAATGGATTCACACACACCATTTCTTGTAAAATAAGCTGCAGTTTTCGTTGTATGTTCTCATGAAATTTATGAAGCCAAAGCCAGATGTGGATTGAAAAGGAATGGAAAATATAAAGGAATGATACTTCTTTTTGCTGGATCCATTTCTGGTTTTAGCTTCAAAAACTGCTCAAAACAGCAGCAAGAAAAAAAGAGGCCGAGGTGCGAGTGACTAGGGTGTATTATACTTTTCATTAAAAATGAAGAACCGAGCTGATCCTCTAGGCAGGAGACTGAAGATCTTCTTTAGCTAGAACAATTGCTATTGCAGAGTGGATGTGCAATGTGAAGAAACAAAGATGTTCGTAAGAAAGTCAAATTATTTGCAGAACATTCTAGACATCTACAGCAGTCAATAATTTGTAGCGCGCAGAGTACAGACTGCTCTTAAAGTAAGTGTAGCAAAGCCCTGTGGAAATCCGATTACCACTTCTTACCTCTTCTAGCACATTCTGTTAAAATGTAAAGAAGAGGGTTAGAGAATGGGAACCAAAACAGCAGTAGACAGGGGTATAAGGTATGGGATGATGGCACAGACACAACACAGATGAAATGTAATAACATTACCCATCTCTGCCCATTGTCAGAAGGGCGTTCCTGACAATCTAGCTGGGCTGTGCGGAATGCCAGGAATGCCAGTACTCATTCATAGCCCTGTACTGTCAAAGGGGGCGTTCATCACCACCCATCGATGACGCTGAGCTTTGAAGAACGCACCCCAGAACTAGTCTATGGACAAATGCAGTCAGGGGGACATTCCTCACAGCTTAGCATCATCACTGGATGGTAATGAACGCCCCCTCTGACAGTACAGGGCTGTGGACGAGTACTGACGGGGTGGGGGGATTCCTCACAGCCCAGCTAGACTGTCAGGAAAGCCCTTCTGACAATGGGCAGAGATCGGTGCCATTATAATGGCACCAATATCTCCAGCTCCAAAGCACATAACAGAAAAACTGACACTGTGCTAAATTGAAGGCAGTTGTCTTTCTAGCGGTATATAAAACCGCGTGTGCCTGAGGACATAAAAGGTCCTCAAGAATTCTGCCTGGCCTCAAGGGAAGCAAAACAGTCTTCTCACAGAGAGGTGCAGAACTTTCCTGTTACAAATACTGGAATATTGGTCATCATGGCGCCTCTTCTCTGTAGCTACTCTTCCCCTGGCTTAGGAGGTATCACCCTTGACTAGATGTGTTGCAGCCTTTCCTTCGGCTTAGGTGCCTCTCACACCGCTCTATATCCATTGCTGTCACCCCATGCTGTGTTTGCTGTTGCTTTTCCTACCTGGCATACCACATGCTCTTTCTCACTAGCTTCACATATCTGATGACCTGACTCTTTGCAGACGAGCTCACTACACAACAGGCATTACACCTTCTACATTTCACAGGAAGGGCAAACATTTTTATTATCCCATAAATCCCTATGTGTCACTTATGCAATCTCACGTAAGTAACAGGTTTAACTAAACATGTTTCCCCGAAACAGACATGGCACCTGGGCTTGGACACCGAAGCAAACATCACTCTCTGCCAACAAAGTCACCAGAATCAACACAACAAAGGATCCGAGCAGTTACATTGCTATAAAACCAGATCATGCTTGTATTCTGACCTTAGGCGGACTATAACAAAGTATTCTTCAATGATAAATAATAATAATTATCCTCATCATTTGTGACCGTCCCAGAGAAGACTGTAATCCTTCGGGTGAAAATAGAATGGACTGAGATTAATTTAGTCTCTGTGTGGGCCTGGCATCATTTGTGAATCCTCTTACGTTGTTTGGAAATGTTTGGTTTGTCACTGAAAATGAAGAAGCGTTTGATCTGGAACATCTGCGACTGTTTCCAGGCTGCTTACTGCAACACCACATTCTATCTTTGATAGACTTAGATTTTGAGAGACGAAATCTTGTTCTGTTTTCATTCTATCTCTAATGTTATCTGAACCCGATGTGCGAGCTTCGGTCTTCTTCTTAAAGATGCAGCTGTGTCTTTTTACAGATGACTAATGTATACACGTCATCTGAGGACTCGCCAATGGCGGAGCATGGAGTCGTTTCGCAGATTCCTACAATCATTTGTGTCTAATGATCTAACATTTAGCAAATGCAGCAATGAAGGATGGATATTAACAGGTTTTAGACAAAGCGTGACCCTGGACAAAATTAAAAATGGGGGCCCCAATGCTTAACACGGTCACATTCAGACTATTCAGAAGTCATTCAGTGGTCTATAGTACTGCAATGGGTCTTAGGGGATATTGCTGCTGAACAAAACTCCTCATACAAGGGCTAATATTACAAATAAGACTAATGTTACCATACTGCTGCTGAAGAAAACCACTGTATAATACTAATAATACTATTCAACACCCTGATCACTACAATTAAAGGGATTGCCCAAGAATTGTTATTGTTATTAGAGATGTGATCGTGCATACATGGTTTGTCTAGTCACTGTTAGACTCAGCTATTCTCAAAGCTCTCAAAGAAGGGAACCTCATTCTCGAGATAGGTGCAAGTCCCAAATTTTGTTGTATGCTTATGGCATATCCTGGCGATATACCATAAATGTACCAGATGGGAACACTGCTAGCAATCAGATGTTATTATGGGGGGGAGGTGGTCATATATGCTCATATGTACAAAGAAAATGTTGCGTAAATTGAATTTCCAGAAGAGAGTAGAACTCCCTCTATGACATCCACGGGGAGGAAGGAGTTTGACATCTGAGACCTCTACTAATGGTTTGGTCTCCCCTCCCTAATCAGGATATTTGGGCCAATGTCCAACCCCTTGTTTGTTGACTATGCATTGGTGGAGAAGAGTCCTGTACAGCAGTGGTTTAATAGCTGCTGCAAAACTACAACTCCCAGCATGCAGTGCCAGGTGTAGGCCACCAATGCTGGGATTTGTAGTTTAGCCGTTTCTGGGGCACCACAGGTGTGAGACGACTTCTATACAGGACTCGTCTCTACCAGATGCCACATATCAGTAAAGAGGATACGACTAACCGTCCAAGGGCTACATACCATCTCCTTGGCCTCTGGCAGGTTAGGTCACTTTAGCTGTGACTTCTATCATGTGACCAAAGATTGCTATGAAACCCAGGACTTACACAGAGCAGCTGCTTAGATGAGCACCAGTTCTGCTTCAAAGGCCAGTGGTGTTGTGTTCATTTGCCATATGGCCTATTTGTAATTCAGTCAAGTTCAAGTAAATAGGGATGAGGGCTGCAATACCACGCTCAGCCACTTGAAAATGTATGGCTCTGGGCTTGGTATTCAGTGAAGAGTCCGCAGTGCTCACTTGAACACAGTAGCCTCCTCATACAGCTGATCAGTGCGGGTTCTGGGTGTCAGATTCACAATGATCATATATTGCTGACCTATCCTATGGAGAGGTTATCAATATTATAGTTCCAGAAAGCCCCTTTAAAGGGGTCATCCAGTTTTTTTTTATGATCAGTGGGAGTCAGATACCTGTGATCCCTGCTAATCAGCTGTTTGGAGGGGCTATAGCACTTGTACAAGCAATGTGACCCCTTCACTGCTTACATTGTATGCTGTCATAGTGACTGTACTATTCACTTCTATGGGACATGGCTGTAACTACATTGTACAACTGCTATAAAATGCTGCGCTGTAAACAGTGAAGAGGTCACAGCACTCACACAACTGGCACAGACCCTACAAACCATTGATCGGTGGGGGTCTTAGGTGTAGGACTCCCACTGATCTCTTATTGATGACCTATTCTAATGACAGCTCATCCATAAAATAGAACTGGACAATCCCTTTAAGGGCTCTACAGGATATATAGAAATAACAGCCGATAGTTGTATGAATGCCCAGTACACTTTCTGCAGCAGCCGTGAGCCCTGGCCATGTGCAGAGGGATTGCAGAAGTCCACGTACAATCAATCTGATTTTCAGTTGCATACATTTCTGCAACATGTGAATTTAGCCTTACAAGGCAAGGCTGTGCTGTCTTCTTCTTTGCTTGCCAGTCCCATTGGCCTCCAGCAAGACTGCAAACAAGCAGAGGCTGAGGCTTTCTCCTCCTGGTGTAGCCTTCACCTCGCTCGGGGTAACTGAGGTCTTTCAAGGGAAAGTAATTAATATTTCCCACATCTGTCTCCGCACTGCCTCCGCCATTGGCCGCCCTGATAATGCCGCCTATGATTGGGTACGGGCTGACGTGCCACAGACGTGACTGTGCGGGGCTCCGGGCTCAGCTGACCGGGGACAATTTCGGGGTACTCTTTTGAAAGCCATAGTGAAGTCTGGCGGAAGGACACAGTCTGCGCCGTGAGTCTCCTCGCATCTGACACGGGCGGAGCGCTACGAGTGTGTGTGTGAGAGCAGCCGGCGCTCAGTGTCGGGCTGCCTCGGGCTGTGAGGGGGACACGGCAGCGGCGGCTGGAGCCGGCAAAGAGTTCACTTGAGCAGCTACACAGTCCTGTCTCGTCCGAGCCGGGGCGCAGGGTCAGTATGCGCGGCCACCGCTTATAGGAAAGAGGTCTCACTGGATCCTCTTGTCTATTCTTCCCGGGACTGGAGGCCATGGCGCTGGGAGCGCGGCCGGAGCTGGTTGGGAAGCGATTCGTGTGTGTGGTCCGAGGAGGAGAGGAGCCGCCGGAGCTCGGGGAGATTGGGCAGATCGGCCGATGGGGTTGGAGAGCCGGGGTCATACGAGCCGTGACTCACCGGGACAACAGCAACCCCGAACTAGCGGTAAGAGGAGCTGTGTGTGATGGCAGGAGCTGTGGGGTCTGTCCCTGGCTCTGCGGGCACTACTGGGGCACCATGACTGCTGGGGGTCCCTGCACCACTACTGGGGGCCACATACTTCGGTGTCCTAATAAAGACATGTCAGTAGGTTCTGCCTGCCATTCCTAGGGCAAGAGTGGCCACTTCTGCCCCAGGGGGTAGTTGTAGACAGAGAAGTTGTGTCCATGCCTGTGCTGTCATCTCTTCCACACTTCTGATAACTGTTGCTGCCATTAGTTATTACTGAGGCATGTTGTGCTGCTATCTCCTGGACCTTTAATAAGGTGACGTTCACACATGGCAGTTTTCACCACGTTCTACCATAGCAACAGTCTATGCTGGTCCTGTGTATATTTGGGGACAGCTTTGTTATGCTGTAATAGTAGTAACAGGGGGCTGCTTCCTCTGCCTGTTGCCCCACATGTGTTCTGTACGGTTGTTATCACAACCCTTGTGTTATTATTACTTGTGATAGTTGGGGTGCTTCCTCTGTTGTGGGGGTCTCCTGAGCCCCTACCCTACTGTGTACAGTCCTTGCGCACGTTCTTTAAACTTCTTCCTCTTGTAGACTGTTTGTATCCCTGGTGTTTGCAGCCTGGGTTCGTGCACGCTGTCAGGCTTGTTTATTCCTGATCTTCTTGCTTCACATGGTGCAGATTTGCAGAATGTTTAGTGACTAGAGACTAAGTTTTGTTGACGTCCTGAGACCTGTTATTTTCTCGTGTGTCGCTGACTCTGGTTACGTTGTTGCTCATGTGAGTGAAGCGGACAGATTGTGAGTTTATGGAGGATGAATGGATACATGTGGCATTCTTGCAGATCTGTTTTGGGGTGCTGGAAGAGATGATGGGGGTGCTGGTAACTATTTGAGCTGTCTATGGCGTGTTGGGGGATGAGCTGACCTTTTCTGTTTTTGGGGTGCTGGAATTGTATATAGCATTGTGGTGGGTGAAATGCATCAGAATGTATAAGGCTTGCACTGAGGGAATCTATAGCAATCTAGGAAGGGGTCAGGGCATGCTGGGCATTGTAGTTTCACTGGTTATAGACCTCTTATCTGTGGTGGGTGACAGGTTATAAATACTGGGGTTCTTGAAGCAGTGTATAGGGGGGCTGAGTTATTGGGGTTATATCTTTGTATGTCTAGGGCAGATTAGTCGCTGACTGCCCTCCCTATCCATGTTTGTTGTGTACTAGACACAACAGAGATTTTCATTTCCTCTTCCCCTCCCCCCATACTTGCCTTTTGTGTAACAGTATAGGAAATTTCCTGCACCATGGCAGCTTTGGCTTCCTAGCAAGCAGGATGGGGTTAAGTGTCAGCATGTTTGATCATAAAACAGGCTCCTTTTCAATTCCAGAAGGCCCCAGAGTAGCCCCAGTTGTGATATATTACCTCCCCCCCCCCCCCCCCCCCAGCTTAATAGAAACAATCTGAGGAGCGGGATGCATAGCTACAGATGTGCCTCTCCAGTCATTTTTTTTCCCTCCTGCTTGTGTTGTGCAGCCCTCCCCCCATCCATTTTCATGTGATTTACTGTAGTTTCTGCTTGTCCAGTGCTTTACATCTACATCTCTCAAGGGGGTCTTACGGCACTGGAAAAGCTTGTTGGAAAGGATAGAATGGAAAAGGGGGGGAAAAGTGTCAGCTGCAGACAAGCGGTGGTGTATGTTCCCTGTAGCTGCTCCGGACTGTTATTGTAAGGGGTGTAGGAATGTTCAGCAGTGGCCAGAGAGCGGGGAGACCCCACCAGCACTGGCTATGGAGGTGGCCCCCTAATTCTGGCCCGGCTCAAGCTTTATCTGCTGGGTAACATTAGCCTGGCTGTGTCAGGCTGGGACAAGGCCAAGACATCTTTCCCCTTCCCCCAGCATTTGCTAAGGTTCATTGAGGTCAGCAGACTTCCTTCACATTGTGTAGTACTGTGCTGTCCAGGATTACTAAGAGCAAGGAATCCCTAGGAAACATTGAAATATGGGAAAAGGGCTTAACTGTTTTCCTGCTGGAAACATGCTATAGAAATCGGAAAATAAATGTTGTCCATGTATAAATATTGCATTTAATAGAAGCCTTTATGGGGTTGTGTATAGAAATAATGCCACACCTGTCCACAGGAGGGTTGTGGTATTGCAGCTCAGCCACATTCACTCAAATGGAGCTGATCTGCAATACTGGACACAGCCCAAGTACAAGTGTGGCGCTGTCTCTGAAGGGAAGCAGCCATGTTTTTCTATTCCTGGATGGACCTTTTAAATCCAAAGATATGGCCACTTTTGTCCACACTTGGTGACAACTTTTGTCCATTGTATGGCAGCTGAAGAAAGCGGTCATGTTTTCCTAATCTCATCCAATCCAACTATGCATATAGTTCCAACTATGCATATAGTTCCAACTATGTATATAGTTCCTATGAACCAGTCTAGGAGCCTTGTTCAGACTATCTTCAGATTATGCTTCAAGCCAACATTTCATATATATACCAAATTTGGCAATAGGGGCTCTTTTTCTCATCAGTCTCACCAGTATACATTGATAAACCTTATTTTATCCCACTTTGAGCCATATCACAGCCCTTTAACAGAGGTATATGCCAGGAAATGACTCTAAATATGATTGTAGCCTGCAAACAAGCGTGACTAGCCTGCAAACAAGCGTGACTAGCCTCTAAGCGTGACTCTAGCCTCTAAGCGTGACTCTAGCCTCTAAGCGTGACTCTAGCCTCTAAGCGTGACTCTAGCCTCTAAGCGTGACTCTAGCCTCTAAGCGTGACTCTAGCCTCTAAGCGTGACTCTAGCCTCTAAGCGTGACTCTAGCCTCTAAGCGTGACTCTAGCCTCTAAGCGTGACTCTAGCCTCTAAACAGTCCTATTGAATGCTTTGTGAGTTAAAGGAGTTGTTTAGGATTACAATAACATGGCTACCTTCTTACAGAACTAACACCACTCCTGTACATGGGTCGACTGGTAATGCAGAACAGCTTCATTGAAATGAACTTAGTTGCAATACCAGATACAACCATTGGACAGATGTGGTGCTATTTTTGGATGCAAACAGCTATGTTTTACTGAATGAGGACAATCCATATAAATGCCACCGATTTTTCCCTTATGCTCCCTGATATTGTAATGTATACGCAGCCACATATCTTGTTGTATTAACTAGATATATCCAGTGAAATTGCCCTTTAAATGACATGTGCCTACGCTACATCCTTTGTGTGTGTTTTTCTCATCCATTGTGCTGTATTATATTCCTATCACACCTAGAGGATGGTTTGGGTGCAGGGGTGATCGCTGGCCGCTCTGGCCCTTTTACACTGGTTGTCTTTTGTTTTCTCTCTGGCTGTTCTGTATATTCTCTGTCGTCATTCAGTCTCTGCCAGCAGCTTCTCCGTCTTGGTATGGAGAGAGGCCAAACAGCTGGAAGGAAATTCTGTACAGCTGGCATCTCTTAGCAGCGCGCACCCATCCTCCTCCCAGCTCCAGGCTATTGCCAAATTTAATGTCTCAACTTGAGATTGTGTGTAGTAGTAAATTACTGGATGACCTCTCCTGTCTTTGTGCCTTATAAACAGCTCCGATTCCTTCTGACTAAACCCCGGGAAGGCTAAATGAGGGCTTTTTTTTCCCTTACTGTTTTCAGATGTTATTTAGTCTTCCTGTAATCCAAATGCATTCCTATTAAAGATATACAATGCAGATGTAGCAGAGCTGAGGTTGTCATTTGGTATAGATCTGGACATATTATAACCATAACTGATGGTAAAAACCGTAACCCCCTCCTATGACTGAACGTGATACAAAGTAAACTGTATAGACTGAATTTATTGCTATTTGTGCCGCTTTTATTAGGCTTAGTAGTGATTCATAATTGTATGTAAAAATAATTTGTGGCTTTGAACATGGCCGCCTTCTTGAAGATCCTACATTGGCAGTTGCCATGGTGATGTTAGCGGCTGTAGTTTGGCCCTTATGCCTTACACTTACGTGCTCAGACAGTGAATTAGCTGCAATATGAAGGTACCTCCGTTCTGCGGATGCGTGCCTATTGTATTGTGCCGGTGCAGAGGTGGCATTGTATTCAGTAAGCATGATATGGAATGGTCTGGTTCGGTGTCGGCAGTGCCATAGACCGCTATTGTGGACAGTCTCGTATTCTACACTAATAAAATGTCTTTTTAAAATATTTTTCTTTAATAATTTGGATTGTACTAAGATGTTCTCAACTGCAAAGGTGGAAGAAAATGGGTGCAAAAGCTTGCATCCTGTTCTCTTGTCGTCTTGGCTCTGTCACGTGTCTTGACCCTATGGTGGATGTAGCTGACAGTCATTGTGGTCTTCACCATTCAATTGATAGGATCATCTATGTAGGTCCTGGCAAAGTTGATGTTGGCAATGTGCAAGTGTCAGTGACAATAGATCCTTTGTCTTAGCATGGAACCAAAGACGGTGATGGTTTTGTAGACTTTTCCTCCATTTAGGACACAATAAAAAAACATTTAAAAAACAAAACAAAACTCAGTGTGAACGAGTCCTTCTAGAGATGCAGCGTGGTCAGTGATAAAGTAACACCCAGTCTGGTTTATCCCTTCTTGATAGAATGATCCATTGACAATAAGCTGAACACAACGTGACCCTTTTGCAATCATCTATAAGGTAACCTGTCAGTAAGCCAACTAATGGCATGGATGGCACATGGATGATGCCTGTGTGCTATTTGTGACCGCCATAGACTAATACAGGAATAGGAAATGTTCTACAGCGCCGCCACAGGGAAAACAAAGCATTACACAGAACCCATTCTAATCACAAGGGTTGTCTATGTAATACAGGATAGTCTATCTCCACTCTGGTCAAGAGATGAGGATCTAGAATAGCCCTTGCCTCCCCCATATAAAATGGGCTTTGTAAACAGAGGCCCAAATTTGCAACTAATAGTCTATGAGGAAATGGTCTGATATGAGACTGCTGGGAAATACTTGGAGCATGCTGCGTTACGGTTATATTTGTGGACAGTGATGTAAACTAGGCCGCTTCTTGTACAGCTGAGAATGGGAATATGTTAGTTCCCCAGTGATGGCGCTGTGCTAGTCTTGTATATCTCCCTTCAGTGTCCACTGGGCTCTTGTTTTCCAGCAGAGAGCTCTCGGATGCCGTTGACTGTCTTGCTTCTCTCATGGTGAATAACAATGATTCTGTGTCGTCTCCTTAAACTTGGACATTGGCACAAGTTTGAGCCTGTACATGGTGCACAATAGACTCATTGCAGGTCCTCTGGCTGATGTTCCTCACTGCCTTTCTCTGTCACCTCTCGCTGCTCCCGGGAGAGGTTGTCACTGACAGATGCAGCTGCAGAGAGCATTAGAGATGGGGGGTGCAGCAGGCTTCTGTCAGGCTGCACTTCCCTGGCTTTCACGGTAGACAGGATTACCACTAGGGATAAGGAAACACTCCGACTGTCTTGGGTGATTGCATCAGAGACAGCTATTTATTTTACCAGGCTGCTTGTATATTGGTTGCAGTATGTGATGCATGACCCTGTGCTAGCGCATACAATGTGTAGTCAGTACTCCCTGTGCGACAGTAATACACATCATTGCTGAGCAATAAAGAAGCTCTTGCTTTGTTCATCTTCATGTCCTGTATGGTGGTATATGCATCATGTCACAGCCACTGCAGCTATATGTATGGCTATGTGTTCCCATAGATTTCATATATGCACACAGTATAGTTTTACAGGTTTACTTTGAATAATTTCTTCATATTGAGAGGTATGTGTATGTAATATACATAATATACATATTATTTATTATTTTATTAAACATATATATTTATTTATTTTTTTAAATCCCTTTATGACTCTGTTTTTGTTGCTTATTTTTTCTATACTAAATAAAACCAAGGAAGCAGCCTGTACGTTCTGAGGAAGTTGCCTCCTTTTAATGTATCTAGCAAAATACTTAAGATATTCTACCATACTGCGCTAGCAAGTACGATCATCTTCGCAATCACCAGCTGGGGAATCGTCATAAAGGAGAGGGGTAGGAATAGACTGGAAAAACTAGTTAAGAGAGCCAGTTCTATAACAGGTACCCAACTAACCAGCTTCTCGCAGACTGTGGAGTCAAGAAATATGTAGAAGTTAACAGTAGTCATACTAAATCCAGGGCACCTGCAACACAATATGATAACCTCAACAGAGCAGCACAGTCGTCTAATCCAACTATGGTGTAGCAGGTCATTCATATCGACCTCCATTAAAGCATTCAATGCCACTTCTGGCAGGGAAAACAAACACCACCCCCACAAACACCACCTATAAGACAGTATTATGTTGCGTATTACACTCAGATGCCACTAAGGCAAACCAATTTCCCTCCAGGATTAATAAAGTGCTATTGTATACTATTCTAATTCATATTTTAATTTTTTTCTTCACTATATGTGCAAGCAAAACTATTTTTTAGTTAACATTTTTACTTGGTGTCCTTGCCGTCCTCTGTGTCCTTGGTGTCCTGATCATGTCACCAAGAAGTTTAGTAACCCAACTGGACAGAGAAACCCCTTTGAACTTGCCACTGTCACCCTTGACCACGACGATCAGCAGGTTAGACCGCTGTGATCAGAGGTCCCTCCAGTACTTGGTTGTCTGCCATTAGACTGCTCAGTACCTACTCCATGGTTTATTCTACAGTGCCATAAAAACACAAAGCTCTAAGACCCCCCCCCCCCCCCCCTCCAAAAAGGCAGCAGCAAAATGGAGTATTTGTGGTAACTAAAGGGTTAACCTATTTCTCAACTGTGAACAGAATTGGCTACATTCACATTTGTCACTGTTGCTACTCTTAGATCACAAGCACTCCTGACAGCTCTGGCACAGTATGGCTCGGGTTTCTATGTGGAGAGTATCCTAACAAACAGGTATTTGGATTTTCTGTAAATTTATCCCGGCCATGTTGGATAAATGAAGCGATTCCCTGATATATTAACAGAATTGTTCCCGTTATCAGCGGGGGAGATCTGAAAATAGCTTGTGCTGCGAGGGGAAATTCTCTTCCCTTCAGTTTCCCTGCCAGCAACCACAGGCTGATTTAAAGAAACCCCTGGTGTATGGCGTACGTCCCGATATCCCATACTGCTTCAGGGCCCACAGTTTTCCACTCTGTAGGGTGATAATGTGCCAGTCTCCGTCCATATTGTTGGCACTTATCGCTTTCCTTCCAGGGGAGTAAAAAATTTTTGTATAGTACAAGCTGTGGTATGTAAGTGAATGGTCAGTTCTGACAGATGTGTTTAAGATATTTCAGTAAAAAAAACAAAACACAAAAACGCAATAGTTTTAGTGAACATGATGCATGGAATAAAGGAATATGATGTCTGATCTGCCATATGCAAGGTATATAGCGAGGGGAGCTGAGCGGATTAGTAGGAAAAGAGTCAGTGTATCTTGAATTTTGTTCTTTTAAGTCCATGCTTAGGAGTTCTCAGGTCAGGTCTATATAGTGTTTGACACAGTCCTACAGAAGAAGTCTAAGACCCGCCCACTGGACTCCTAAACATAGAAAGAGCAGAGGTAAAAGGGAACCTGTCAGGTTGCTTTGAGTCTAGTGGGTGGTCCCTATTCGGAGATGATTGTCAATCATTGATCAGGACCGCCCACTGGACTCCTAAGCAGAAAAAGTCATTCAAAAGAATTTTAATCAATAAATTACAAATTATACTAAATCTTTTCACATTTATGGTGTTGTTGTTCCTACTACTGGTCTGTCTTTGGAACAGGCTAAATATCAAAACGGACCCATGTAATAGTGGGTGGAATAATAAATATTGTGTAATTAGATTGATATCTTGTTACATATTTACTCTCATAGGAATTGTCAGCAGATTTTTAGTGAATTCGAGGATCTGTGCTAGTTCTGGCTGACCATGGCGGTCAGCTGTTTATAAAGGGGTCTGAATAGAGCAGTTTGTGATTTTACCATATGAAAAAGCCGTTCTTGTCTGCGATTTTAGATGGAGCCTTCGCTAGAGGCTCCGAACAGAACCCCAATCCAGATGTGGATGTAGTCCAAGCCGTACATCAATCTGTTCAGTTCCTCTTGCTCTATAACATGCAATGTGACATATGTAATGTGACAATTTACTGCCGGTATATGATTTCATTGGAAGGATCTTGCCATGTCCTGTATATAGTAAAAGCATCATAATGAAGAGTATTCGCTACGGATGATAGTACATGCACTTTAATTGCCCTTTTCAGGACATCTTCACTTTCTAGTCTCCCTCATTAAGACATACAAGGATGTTCCTCAGTTGACATTGCTCACTATCTGACATCTGGCTCTCATTTTTCAATTCCTCAGGCTTGTTTGTTTTGTTCCCTATCACTGAGAACCCCTATGTCTTAAAGCAGGATGCAGCTCCCCCCTCGGTCGCTTCCTGCATTTCTTGTTGGCAGCCGCTAGCTCATAAAAAAAAAAAAAATAGTCTCTTGGCTTGGATCTAATCTTTTGTTTTAACTGCTTAGTAGATGGGACATGAATATGCACAAGTAGGCTGCAAGGAAAAGGTTGAAAGATTCTTGGCTGGGCTGGAAGTGCAGCAATGACCCCCCACCCCCACATCAAACATGACCTTGCTGCTCAGAGTGGTCATGAATGAAGACCTTTGTATTGAATTTATTACATGGTAGACCCTTATACACACAGACCAACAGAAGTGATGGCCACACACTAGAGGAATTCACCAAAAATTACATTTATGATGTATTTATATTTTCAGAATTTTTCACACTGCAAACATATGAATGTGTGTGTGATATATTTATATGAAATGTATATATATTTTTATAATGTGTGTGTGTGTATATATATATATATATATATATATATAATAAAAATATATTTTACATACATAAATGATAAAAATATTTAATAATTTGTGTATGATATTTTTATTTTTTTTTTATTTTCTTTTATTTTGATATGTTCAGCTTTGTTGTATTCCCTGCCCGTACAAGACTACTCTTTCCCCCTCCATTGAAACTAATAATTCATGTTAACACATTAGCGATTGCTCAGTGTCTTTAGACAGTGGGTGTTGCAGTTGGTGAATCTCCAGCGACATCGTATTAATACGCCTGCAGTGTAGCTGAAGGGACCATTTTTTGTCTTCTCTTTTCCACCCTACACAGCCCTCAATGAGCTCTACTTACTCTACAGAGGATATGGCAATGCTGCTGGCTACTTTTGGACCTGTAGGTCACATGACGGACAGGTGTCCCCTCCCCTCCCCCCCCCTGTCATATCACTGCTGCTGGGTCCCAGGTGAGATCTGCTAATCTCTAATCTGACAACACAGCCTGTTTTTCCTTGTAACAAACACACCTAGTGACAACACTCCACTGCCATCACTAAAAGACACGTGTCTCGAAAGGCGTAGGCATTTTTTCAGAATTGCTGGACCAATGGAATTTTTTTTTTTTTTTAATAATATGAAGATTAACAGTTCTATTTCATTTTGATCATAACTTCTTGTTTGGGTGCTGATCATTGTTACCTGGATATGTTAGCGCCTATCGACACCCCATTTCCGATGAAGGGGGGGAAAAAAACACCTCGAAATATAATTCATTTTATTGTGATGTGAACTAAAAATGGTGGGAAAAAAAGCGCCACAAACTTAGTTTTTTTTTTTTGTTTGTTTATTTTTGCGTCACAAAAAATCTATATATGACCTGAGCAATGCTGAAAAATAATAATTTCTCCTTTTATACCACAGAACTAAATTAAAAATGGTGGCCGCTGTAATGCGGAGAGACAAAAATGAAAGGATTTAGTAGGTCATTAAATGGTTAATGTAAAAAAAAATATATAAAAAATCCATTTCCAGCTCAAGGAATTAGGTGAGTTGTAAGCGGTGTAATGTTAGCAATTCATTATACAGAATATTAGGCTTTGTCACGTCTGGAATAAAATTGTGTAATGTGAAATACAGATGTGCAGGATCCCGGACAAACGCGTGAGTCAGCAAAACGGGCTGGAAAGTGACATCAGTCATTGTGAAATTGCTGGGAGCAGCGTAGCGGCAGCGTTTCATTATTATGTACTGGTATTCCCTGCAGGTTTCTCTTTCATGAGGTGTCTGGGTGGAGGGGCTATAGAGTGGCAGATTTATTATGTTCCCTTTTCCCTTCCCCCTAATATTACATAGCATGGATTACTCATTGAAGGGGGTTTATAAAGACCGAAATCTCTACCTGCTGTTAACTAATTGTGTAAGCGCAAATTCACATGGAATAAATACACGTCAGAAGCATCGGATGGGTATTTGCCTTGGAATCCGCAGCAGGAACCGACAGCTGAGCCTTGAAATTCTGCTGCTGTTTATTCTGAATTGTTGTAGGTCGGCGCACAGAGTCCAATGTAATGGGGAATCCGAAAGGATATGTGGTGTGTATGGTTGCTGTGGTTAACTAAGATAGTTTTGTATTTTAATCAATCTGCCGCATTGTTGCATTAAAACTATGCCAGCAATTGACCCACCGACCCATCTTTTAGCTGCATCATGCAGGGATAACGTGAAGCTTAGCAGGGCATTCCCTGTACTTTATTTATTATTAAAATATAACCTAGCTCCCTGGAGTTTGGATGATTTTACTTTTGCACTTCACTGCAGGGGAAGCCAGAAAACTTGGCTATTTGCTGACCCTTCAACTCTGTTTTATGGCCAACACTGCTGTATTGTATGGCCATGTGGCCAGATCTTGATAAACAGCAAGCAAAGACCTTTGGCACCCCACAGTTCTCTGCAAAGGTAATTGTTGGGGCTTCCAGGGTCCTACTTCTACATTAGTAATAATGATTATCCAGTGCAGGGTAAGGCTAGGTTCACACCTGCTTTCGATGACCGTTCGGGGATTCTGTCCTCCATTCTGCTTGAAAAATGGACAGAAACCTGGCAGACCCCGTTATAGGCCATGGGGTCTGTGGGTTTCTATGGGTAAGTGGTTTGGGTTCCCGTTTTTCGTGGACCCAAAGAATGGAAACCCCCCACACAGGTGTGAACGTGGGGCAGGCTTTATTTCTCCCTGCATAACCCCTTTAATATCATTCAAGGGAAAATCCTTTCCGTATGAACTATGACGTAGTTACCCATTGCAAACAATGGTAGGCATTCATTGGCAAGCATTTAGTTTTCTACCAGATTCCAATGTGGAAAACATGTCAAAGGCTGCGTGAACTTGCCGAAAAATAAGCAAGATTGTTAAATACTTTTCCAGATTTCAAGCTCTAGATTTGAGCGTAGTTCACATGACACTGCCATTGGCGTTCCTTTCTTATTCTGCTGAAGTCCTGTTTATTGCTGCCATGTTGCTCCTGCATTAAGAGGTTCATTGTATGGGACATTCACAGTCAGATTACGCCTATTATGGGGCCCGGGGATGAGCGATCCCCTCAGTAGTAATCTGCACTGGGTTATGTTGAGGGATTAGCAGAGGTTGCAGCAAATGTCACTGAGCACTACTATCTCTTGAGGCAGGGTTATAGTGGTATTTTTGGGGGGCAGTGGTGCTTAGATTGAAGACCCCCTCTCTATTTATGAGCCCCCCCCAGTTATAGAACAAGTTTCCATCTACATACAGTGACGTTGTTAACATCTGCACATCGCCATGTTACCGACATTGGGCGATTGGATCCCAGTAAAGACTGACACATCCCAGTTTCCATGACAATGCAGACTTTATAGTGCAGATCTGATAGGAATTTGTAGAAAGACAGCATGGCCGAACATGTGGTCCTAATGTGTTGCAGGTTTTTCTGGTGTGTTTGGGTTAGTTTGGTTCCTTGGGGCAATGACTTAATGCATTGTGCATTTCTCAAGGGGGCAGGAACTGATTCGTAATGCTGATCCTATTATACAATTGTAGTAAACAAGGGGCCCTCGATTAAGGAGACATCTTGATGTGTTTGCTCAGGTTTTGCTTTCTAATATACTGTATATGTATGTTAATGTTAAAGGATTTAGCTAGCTAAGCTTTTAAGGATTGGGGGGGGGGGGTCATTAAACATTCGTCCTAAATCAGTTTTTTTGGAGGGGCGGCGGCGCTCTGCGACCTGTTTATCAGTCTCTGAGATGCTAATGCAGATATGACAGAGCTTTCTGAGTTGTCACATTAGTCATGTATGTGCTGCCATATAGGTTTGTACATGTGGCCTGTGACTTAAAAATACACTTGGCCAGTGAGTTGGAAGAAAATATGAAACTTGGAAGAATTGACTCTATTTCTCCCAGAAAGGACACGTCTGTTATAGCAATTACTTATAGACTTCTTGAAATAACAATTGTGAAGCGTTTTTGTTGTGGTTTCCTCTTATTCCTCCTAGAAACTACATAAGAACTTTCTATATTTTACCATTCGTTTTGAAACCACTCTTGGTTTTGGCTCAATTAAAAAAGAAAAAAAAGCAAAATCTGTGACCAAAAATACAGATTTTCCACAATATGTGGCTCCACTATTAAGGCCTATCCTCACCCCTTTAAGCAGTCTAGTTCACCCTTAATGTATGTCACTAGCATTTCGTGTGTAGGGATGTAGAGAACATGTCCTAACATGCGTGCAGAGCGGAGACGTGAAATCCCGAGCAGCTGTCACACCCAACTCGGACATATGATAGATGGTTGAAAACTTGAGGCCGTGTGTCGTCACGTTTTAGGTTTTTTTTTTTTTTTTTTTTTTTTTATGCAGTTTTTCGAAACCAAAACCAGGTGTGGATCGGGAAGAGAGAAAATCTAAATGACAGATGGCAGTTTCCTTTGTTTTAATTCTACTCCTGGTTTTGGCTTCAAAAACTGCATGAAAAAAATCTGAACGTGTAAAAACACTCTGAACAAGGGTCTATTTACAAGGGATTGTGGCCCAGATTATTGTGGTTCAGACTAAACACTGGTGTAAACATGACATATCTTTGGCACAATGCAGCGTATCTAGTTTGGGCTGTTTGGACACTTCTCCCCTGTCCTGTGGTTCTGGAATAAGTGCCAGATCGCTGGGTCCCCAGAGATTAGGAGGATAGGAGACCAAAAGTCCCCCTAAGGCCTCCATGTAGGTGCACTCTCATCATCTGCATTTCCTTCACTTCTATAGGGCCGTGGGTGCTGCTGGAGATAACATTCCCAGTGGCCCCATGCAACTGAATGGTCATGTGATGTGACCAACCAGATCCTGATAAGCTGCTTCATTCATAAAAAGGTCACATGATCTTACCTAACCAATCATTTTCCTGTATGGTTCTCGCTTCACTTGTAATGTAACCACCAGCCATCCCTCTGTAGTCACTATAGTATCGCCTGGCCATGTGTTGTTTGGACTGATAGAGTTGGCGCACAGAATAGTAGGTACCGTGTGACTCATGCAGACGACTGTCTGGGAATTATAGAGTAAGTGTACAGTAATAATTCCTGCTGAAAGATGGAGCAAACCGTGCGATAAATCCAGATAAAGCCGTCCATCGTTGTCAGAGCGATGAGAGATTGGACTGTCCTGGGATCACTTATGTATGTCTATGTGTCACGTGCAGGTCTACCCGCTTACAACACAGCATATTCGGTTTGTAATATTGACTTACAATGGGTTCTTCCTATTAAAAAATGACATACCTGTGACTGAACATCATCCGTATTGTAATAATGTGATATTAGTTTATTACAATTCAGAATACATGTTATATGCACAGATGGATCAGAGATAACCCGAACTGCCGCAGCACCATATGTTATCACAGAAGACAACAAAAAAAACTATAAAAAAGTCACTAGAAAAACCTATTTTAATGACTTTTCATTGTTTTTTGTTATCTTCTGTGAAAATATATCGTGCTGTAGCAGTTTAACCCATTGCAGAAGCTCAGGTTTACTCTTCTACATCTGTGTGTGTGTGTGTGTATATATATATATTATGTATATGCACAGAATTTTTTTTTATTCTTCCTCAGAAGAGCTGTGCCCCAGGACTGCATCGCCTCTAAGCAAATCCATTCTTGTTTGGTTACTCAGTCTCTGCCCCCTTCCTAGCCCTCCTTTTTGGTCGAATTCTCTCAGTACAGGATTTACCTGACTCTTTATCTTGAATCTCATGTTTGCTGAGGTCGGCGGTCTGCTTTGTGTCAGGACTCTTACCTTATGTACCTGCTGAATTTGTGTAGTTTTATGTGCAAGGTTATTGAGGAGATATACAGGTTTCGTCACTATGTTGTGACTTTATTACTTGTTTTGCTTGTAGTACTCCGTGTACCAAGTGCATCCACCATAAGGAGGACTAGGACCTTTCCAGGGCGTCTCACCCAGCTTACCAGAGCCCTACTCTGTACCGACGAGGAGCAAGAACCCTGAAACATTGCAGTCTACTGATGGGTGTCTTTGGTTTGGCCAGACATTTTAGTCATGATTAAAACCAGGGCTTTACCCCAATATTTTGTTGTGCTTCAGAGTGATCTATTGAGTGATTTTGATGCACACAAGATTCATATAGGTAAAATCAATTAGTAGTGCAGAACATCGGAAAAGCCTTGGCCTGCACAGTCGGTCATCTGCATGAGGACTCTTTAAGACTGAGGCCCCACGTTGCGGAAACATCGCTTTTTTTGTTGCAGGCAATTCAACCCTGACTTTGGCTAACAAACAAAAAAAAACTGCATTTCCGCAACGCGGGGCCTCCGTCTTAAAGAGGTTTTCCAGGAGTTAATAAATTCCAAAAGTATACGGTTGGGGATGAAAGGCTGTATGGCAGCCATTCATTTACGTTTTTCACAATGCTCCTTGTGCTTTGAGACCCTTGGTCAGGAAAGTGCATTGCAAATTTTTGTCATTGTTATTGTCAGAATTCATGACTTATTCTTAGGATGAGTCAGGAAATGAAGATGAGCGGGGATCCGATACATGAATGAGCTGTTTAAGAAGACAGTGGTGCTCCCTGGATCCCGCTTCTGCCCCACTGGCCCTGTGACTTCATTAGTTATATGGCCTATTCTCAGCTCAGTCTCATTCAAGTGAATTCTCTGAGTTTCGACACTAAGCATAGCTGCTATTCAAATGTAGAATGCTGTGATTGGTAAGTACAGACGAGGCTACAGCACTCGCCCTAATGCAGCATCCTGATTGGTCCTGGGTGTCAGATCCTTGCTGATCTTCAGTTAATTTCCAATTCTAGATAAGCAATTCTAAGAATAGCCCATCAGTTATTAAGACTGAATAAACAAGCCACGAAAATGCAACATGCAATGCTGGTTTTCCCAGTCTTGGTAACTGATTACCTATTCTTAGGATTGGTGCTACATGTCATGCAGGGTTTCCTCCCGTTTGCCTATGCCTAACAGGGTTTTCCAAATCCATTCAGCCATTCCAAAGATATAAGCCCTTTTAGTGTTGATGCAAGTTAGAATCTGAGAGGTAACCCTTCATGACTTGTAGCACACAGAGACCCAGCCATCAGAGAAACCATAGTGTTACTTCCTACTTGACTAGTAGAGCCTAATATACATTCTCATAAAAAGAATGTTTATCTTTGCAATGGCAGAATGGATTTGGATTGACATAACCCCCAAATTCTCAGGCTGACTGTGGCTATCAGATGATGTGTGTCATTGGGCTTTTCAGACCTGGTCCACTTTAACACTTTTATTTTATACAAGAAAAAGAAAATCTTCCATCATCTCTGACAACCCCTGTAACATGAGCGCTCCAAACAGCTGATTTTGCTGGGGAAGTTGTCAGATAATCTCTCTCCCTGCAGTGACCACTACAGGGGAATGGTGGTAATACATGCAGCAATTAAATGAATAGTAATATCTGGCAGGCTTTCTCCTCTCTGCTTCTAGAGAAGGCTCCCTTCTGACTGACGTCCTAACAAGATATTCAAAGCAGGATTGTCGAGACAAGACAACACCTTGTTTCTTTTTGTCCGGCAGACCGTAAGAATAGATGACTGCTGTAGTTACTAGTGATAAATGTGTTGCTGGTTCTTGTGCAGGCGTCCCCTCTACAGAGAAGAGTTAAATGTATTTGGATCAGTTGTGGAGCAGTTGTTGGAAACATTGATGGAAAATGCACCAAGACTACAATTTCTGCCAAACTCCTCGGTTGTAATGTACAGTCTACACTGCACAGTGATACGTTCCAAGTCATAACTGTGAACCTGCCAACTGAGGACACTTACAAGCACGAAAACAACTGTTCATTTTCCATTTTACCTCCAGACAGAACCACCATGAGAGCGGGTGTCCTGCCCACCTGTCTCGACGGGAAGAACAACAGCATTATTCCAGTGGGCTAAAACTCTGCTGACATGGTTATTCACATTAAATGGAACCTGTCACATTGAATGTTGTCTAATGTATCGGCGGCATGTTATAGAGCAAGTGGAACTTAGCAGAACAATATATAGGTTTGTAGAAAAAAGATGCTGACCTGAAGGGGGCGCTGCGATGACATAAAGCCCGTTCCCATGACCGTAGAATGATATCAGTAGCCAAAACCTAGCAGCACCAATATCTGTGTCATGGGGGAACTACAAACAAAGTGAAGCAGATATGTTTGTAGGCATACATACATATGAGGGCATGAAAGGTTCTCTCTCAAGAAGCCATGTCCATGTCGGCTAATATATATGGGGTCATATACAGTATGTATATATGTCCTAATAGGCTAAATTGGATGGACTTGGTGAGGGAAAACTTATGAGTTGAGAAAAATGTGTTAAAAAATGAAATGCCTGTTTTTGATACATTTTGTAGAGTCTTGCCCACACCATTGTATAGGCTGCTCCCTTATATTTGTACCTTTTATTGTTCAGGCTCGGGACCTGGCGCGTTTTGGTCCGTGTGCCGCTCATACCTCAATGGATACATTCACTTCGTATTCCGGGAGTGCAAACTAGACAGGTAGGGGAACTTTTCTGAGTTGTCCATCATATGGACACCTATTCATTTCGGTGGTTGCCACGCGTTTCTTCATGACACCTGCTGGAGCTTCACCCTTCTTCTTCTGGTCACTCTGTGGTCTGGCGGCCGCTCCTACTGTACATGACAGGTGCACTTTTTACATCACTATCTCCTATCGTGAAAACAGGAAAATGTAAAATGAGAACTTTTACTTGGCTTGTGTGTGTGTGAACATAATCCAATTTTCCGAAGGGCCTATTTGTTTTCTCAGACATGTAAAGCGTCTTTTTACTTTTCACCGGAATATGAGACTTTGTGTTTTTTGTGGAAGACAAGCTTCGACAGGCCGATAAAGGAGAGCATGTGCACGCCAAATTCTGTCTAAGTACACACACAAATGAATGGATGACATTGTCACTGTCTTTGGTGTATTGCACAGTCCTGGATCACTGGGGATAGCTCTTGCAATAAATATGTAGAAGGACTGAACACCCAAAATCCCGTTTATCACCGCTCCATTCTTGTGATTTTTTTAATTTATTTATTTTTTTCTTTTGTTGTGTCAAATGTAATCTTACTACAAAATGCTGTAGTAAGTGTCTAGTGACTGGCACAGCTTGGCACGCTGTCAGTCAAAGAGGAGAATAGCAGGAATGCCAGAACCTCAAGGGCACAGCATGCGGTGCTATTCTCCTCTGCTAGAATCATGAAAGCTAACCACAGCGAGAGGTTCACACACAGCGGCCACGCTGCTGAATTTGTCAAGAGATATTCAGCAGGTTATTCCCTTGAAAGCAGCCATGGCAAATACCACACACAATTGCGTAGTTTCTGCTCCTGCGGCTCGTAACCTTTGCATTACAAAGACTCAATGCCATGGCAGAAACCCGCAGCAATAACTAACATGCTGTGGGCTTAAAGTCCACAGGTTTGGAGAAATCTCCCCCACTATGTATAGAAATGCTTTTACTGTATCCAGAAATGGCGCCGCTCTTGAGTTTTGTTGGTATTGCAGCTTGTGGTAATGACTATGAAAGACAGCAAACCTTTTTTTTTTTTTTTTTTTTTTTTTTTTAATGTGTGATCGCCCTCCCTCAATCTGGGCCTTTGGTTATTGTACTCTGGAATCTGTATTCCTGTTCATCCGTGTTTGGTCCGAGCAAATCCGTCGGGCAAACCTTGCGAGGCGATTTATAATGGAAATCTACGCCTGTTGTTAACTGGTATAGAATTCTGTTCTGACTTGTTGAGGCCTTTATTAAGACTTAATATATCTAACTGTAACATTTTGGTGGTGCCAAGATCTGGCCTAAGATTAACCCCTTCTAGGTTTTTGGGGGGGGGGGGTTGAGTGAACCCCAGCGTGGCCAAAAAGGAAGTGGGAAATATATAGGAAGCTCTTAGACCTTTCTTCTACTAAATTCATTCTTGGCTGTGGCTCAAATTGTACAGCAAAATCTGGAATACAAAAGCCCGCTATTCTGCAACGTGTGACCTCCGCTTTAAGCAAAGGCCCCACATTGTGGAAACGCAGCTTTTTTTTGTTGTTGCATTCTTTTTGAGCCAAAGCGAGGAGTGGATTGATCAGAAGGTAGAAATATAAGAACTTTTTATATATTTCTCATTCCTTTTCATTCATGGCTTTGGCTCAAAAAACTGCAACAAAAACTGTGTTTCTGCAACATGGGGCCTTAGCCTTAATGTTCTTATTGCTTCCATAATAGATTGGAATCCAGAAGTCTCCCCAATGTGTATAAAACTGTTTCTTGTCTTGCGTTTTCACATATACATGATAATAATATTATATAGTATATAATATTGTATATAATGTATATAATATTGTGCAGTATATAATAGTACAGTACAGTATATAATATTGTACTGTAGATTGTAGTAATTCTTGCCCCCGAATACGAGGGATCATCTACAAAGATAAAACAAATCATTGCATTCAGATTTTCTTTAGCAATGGCTCAAATGAAGAGCTGAAGCTCTCCGGTTCCTCTTCCCTATATTAGGGATGGGCACTTGTGTGTATTGAGCACGCTTCCTCACTCTGCCCGCTGCCTTTTAAATGTCTCTTTCCTCCTTTTATGAAACCTGCTTACAGGGTAAAAAGTGATCTGCAGCTATTGTCACAGGCAAATGCAAGGATGACCCCGCTGCTGCTGAGCTCAGTGATTTCTCACATATGGTTTGCTTTATATAGTTCACTGGAAACTTCCTGGCCCGGCTCCAGCCGAGATGAAAACGAGGAACAGAGCTGTAACATGGCAAATCCAACATCAGCCATAATCTTTCATGGAAAAATGAGGCCTGAGCAGTTGCTCTCACGTTTGGGGAGTGTTGCGCAATCCAGTCTGTTTCTTGTACATTTGGAGAGTTTCGCTCTGTGGGTTTGTGGCTTTTATCACGTGTGTAGTCATGGTCAGCGGCTGTGATGTGGCCGAACATCTGTGTGTATTCTGCCTTATTCCCTAGTCCTGCATACAGCCAGATTGTAATGTGTAAGGAATGGTGGATCTAGTGTATAAGTTGGCATGACCAGAGCCTGGGCACATCTGCGAAACTACTAACTACTACAGGATTTGAACCAGGACTCCAGCACTGCAAGGCTGCAGCACTAACCACTGAGCCGCCGTCAGTTTAGTACTTCTTATTCATGCCGTCTTCCACCTTCATATTGGGTTGGGTTATCTTTTAAGTATTAGTAACATTTCCTTAAAATTGGAATATTGTAATGAAAGTATAAAAAAAAAGTGCACAAATTCCTTGTAAAATGACAATTTTACAGGGTTTGTCTACTATCAGACCAATATTGGAAGACAAGTATTGTCTGCAGTATTGTCATTGTCACTTGGGGAGGAATGAAAGGTTTGGCACGGGGAGTCGATGACGCAGACAGGTGGACTGAGAACAGAAAAGTTTGGTGTGGTGTTTGGTTGTGACACAAGTGGATGTACGCAATATGTGATGGATCTGTCACGGTGCTGTACACTTCATTCTAGTTCTATGCTGTAGGCAGGGCTGTCAGCCACGTGGGGAGGGGGCAGGACTGGAATCTGTTGTTTTTGTTTTTCATTGCCGTTACTGTAGGTAAAGCTTTTCAGTTGAAGCTTGTCATAAGAAGCTGAATTCCTTAGATAGCTGATAAGGGCCGAGTCAAGACTAAACAGTGTCTTCATTTATAGCTCGGTCTTACGTTAAATGACAGGTCATAAAAACATTTGGGGAGGTTTATTATTTTTTTATTTTTCTGAAATGGATGAAGTCAGAGGATAAAATGGTTAAGATAACACAACCGTGATCCTAGGACTCAAAGCATAGCTATTGTTCTTTTTTCAAACCAGAAATATCTGCTTTAGGCTGAGGCCCTACATTGCGGAAAAGTTGCCACCTCCAGGTGAATGAGTCTCGAATTGTGGACCCCGCAGCTAAATGATCTCTACCTCCCATTGTTAGCCATTTGGCTGAGCTGCAATGCCAAGCATAGGCCCCTATTCGGTATACGGGCCGATGCCTGGTATTCATTGAAGAAACGCCAGCACACTCCAAATACCAGGATCTCTTCAAACAATTCATTGGTGTTGCCCCCCCTTCCCCACTGCTCGGATATTCATGACCTATCCTAAAAATTTAGTTCTGGAAAACTCCTTTAAATGAGTTTACAAATCATGTTGTTTTTTTCTGTGAAACATTTTCTAACCATTTTGGTGATATATATAAATAATGTAACCTCGCAGTTTTCACTCTGATGACTGGGTCACATAATAAACTGACACCTCCTTTTCTGTAGAGATCACCTTTCAGCAGCCATCCAATTATTGTGACAGACAGGATTACAGTGAAATGTAACACTTCAATATACTGTAGTTAACACGGAGTCCATCTTTCACAGTTTCTTGCTTTCCTTGTCACGGCTGTGAAACATGCCTCTGAACTCCATGTGCAGAAAATATAATCTCCTCTGATTTTAATTAGATCTATAAATCTTAGGTGATACATTACCTTTACCTTCCGTCGTTGACAGTTTTTTGTAAAGCAGCACTCCTAGTGGTCAGAGTTGGCATTGAATATTTGCTAATTTAATTCCAGCACAACATAACCCTATTTTTGTGTATTTAACCCTTGAAACTTTTATGTTTTGTCTCGAGACCTTGAACACTCCGTCGTGTAAAGGATATATTGCTGATCTGTGGAGGTCTGACTGCTGAGACCCTCACTCATCATGGAGTAGGAGGGGTTATTTCCCCCCCCCCCCTTCCCTCCAAATAGAATGTAGTAGTGGGAAAAGTATCCAAACCCCTGGTGGATGCAGATGCACCCCTGCCTGTATTCACTTTGATGAGCTTAGGTGGTATGTCTCAGACTACTCTATACACATGGTGGTCTGGTAGTCTGAGACACTCCTCCTGCTCTTGGCTGAGTAGGGGAAGGGAGGAGGGGGTCTCCTAAACTTTTTTTTTTTTTCTTTTTTTGTAGTTTGAACCGAGTGAAAGTTTATTACCTTTCCATTGCGCTGCCCTTACTTCTGCACCAGTAGGCAGATCACTTTGGGGTTAGTTATATTTCGGCAGTAGTATTGACTACTAGGCTTACTTGACTTATAAACACAGAGGATTTTGCAGGAGCTTTATGGCTTGTACAGAGTATTTTCAGCTGAAAGCCCCCATTCTCCTCCACTCGTTGTGTTTGGACTGATGTCAGCTTTAATGTATGGCACGTTCTATGTGACTGAGAGCATGTGACGACTCCAAGGACATTAGGGAATGAACTCATTCCAACCGTTCCATCTCGGAAAGGATATTACAGAAAAGCTGCCCCTATTCACGTCTCCCATTTAATTTCATAAAAGTGGATGGAGCTGTGGCGCAGGATACATTGCAGTGACCCGTGGGGAGCTCTGTAGGATGAGACAATAACATATTATTTATTATATTAAAGGGGAGAGAATATAAATTGTAGACTTCGCTATTTTGGCTATTGAAACGCAGATCACTGTGCAGCAGCTATACGGGAAGGTCAGAGGGTCAATGTCAAGACAGGACAAAGAGAATGATTTGCTGCTATGCATAGTCTTGCGTTAGGGCTGTGAAGTGCTGGCCTGTTGTATGTGGTTTTACTTGATATACAAGGGCAGTATAGAATTAGGCCCGGTGTTGTTAACGTTGCCTTGTGTACCAAATTTCTGCCAGAAGAGCTCATACCTCTCTACCCCCTCCAGTGCATTGCCACTTGTGATCTGGGTAATGCTGTTCAGTGCTAAAATATGGCTCAACTTTGTTCATGTATGGGCTTAATAGGGAATTGTGGTTCAATGACCGTTCAGTACAGTGAACATACTCTTTGTATCCATTCCTTAAAGGGGTTCCTAGGAAGGGACTTGTTTCCCCCTTGAGTTCACTTGTGGATGGAGTAGGGTTTACTGGGCTAGTTCGGCTCCCAGATCACATGATTGGCACCTGCACCCAACTTGCTCAGCCACCTCTCGCGTCTCTGGCGCCCCCTGTTACTGGGGGGGCTTGCTTTACTATTATGTAATGATATGTTTAGCCAGCCACCTTAATACAGGTAACTTGCAGTGAAGACTGAGGAGGAGGGAAGAAGTGGACGACTCAGGGGCAAAGTGCTTGTTTCAATCACGTGAATTAAACTTGGAACCGACCCAGAAAGTTGTCCCTAGAGAACCCTTTTGAGGTATTCGAGGACTCTCCTGGCATTTATTCAGTAGGAAGCATTTACTTCCTTTAGATAAAAATCTTTCAGATGGAAGGCTCATGTTTGGCCTTATAACCTACAATACCAGTCAGCCAAACGCACAACCATCTCTCCCGAACCCACATGGTAGAAACAAAGGTATCAGCCTCTACCAGACACTTCTTTTCTTGACGTCTGGCCATGGAGTAATGTCTATAAACCCCCTATAGAGATTACATGGTTAAGCTAGCTTCACATCTGCATTGGAGTCTCTGCTGAAAATTAGACAAGAAAAAAGTCCTGCACGGAGGACTCTCCTCCACTGTTTTCAGTTTAAATGCGACTACCACTTTTATAGGTCCACAGGGCTCTTTGTGTACCCACTGTTGTAGCGATCCGCCTCTCCGGTTTACCTGATGGACCCAAACAACGGAGAAGCAACGCTAGTGTGAACCTCGCGTAAGCTGGTTGAGTTTAGCCAATCGTTAACGAATGGGTATTGCCAGCTTAAGAAGCTGATCCCTTGTATGATCAGGGGGAGTAACAATGGAGGTTAGCGCAGAAACCTAGAGGCCTGATACACTTGGATAATATTGGATAACGCTATTGTTTTTTGTTGTGCATTGAGTAACCTTTATTTGCCACTCATGATTTGTTGATTTCTTATGGCTCCTTATAGCGAGATCTTGTCCTTTAGTGACTCTTCCCCTGTAGTGCTGCTATTGATGTACATTTTAATCACATTTTGCAATTATCCTTGGCATACACCTCGCTTTTGAGGTTTCGGTACTCTATGTAGCACTTGTTTAAGGCTAGAGAGATACTGAAGTTCTGGTCCGATAATGCACAAATGTGACCACTTATACAGTACTTTATAGTATTACTGCTTTAATTAAAGGGATATGAGAAAAAAAACATTCAGGACTTGAAAAGTAGGGACTTGCGTAGTCTCATGACCCAAGCGTTCAGCATCCTAGACATATGTGACACTGGCCGTTCTGGCCATGAGACCTTTTGTTCAGGTCAAGAATTGCTGTAACATGTATACTAAAATGTAATTGTCTATAGTAGTCGTCAATAATACCGCTTACAGTCAAAGGCGATGTCTCATGAAGTCAATCACTGTTCAGATACCCTCATAAAAGTCATAGATTACGTCATGGACTACTCCCGGCCACAATGGAGAGTCGCTCGGTAAGAACATGTCCAGTATGTGTAGGAATGCAGAAAAAACATTATCCAAGGTATGAGCGTCAATGCCAGCGTGCTTCCAGATGACGGAGAGAAAGGTGCGGTATTTCTATTTTCATTTCCCTTTTAAAACCTCGTGGAGGGGGAAGGGTTAGTGGAAAAAGGATGTCGTGTTGAACTTTTTTGTTAAAATTCCTTCTTCTAGTGAAACAGTGGTCTTTGTTTGAGGCTTGTCTTGGTTCTTGTAGAGTTGTATAGCGCTATTGATTGGTTCCATGCAGGGGAAATCTGACCTTTAACAGATGTTTGAGAGGCTGCCAGCGTGCAGGGAGATCAGCGGACCAGACAGATTTTTCATTCTTATGTTCTCAGAATACCCGGTCCTCTAGGTATCAGAGTTTCAGCAGTGAGTTTTTAATATATTCCGAATATATAGTGCGAAAGCTGGTTGTGTATATTAAGACGTTACCAATGTTAGTCTATCTTTAACCAGGCAATGTGTGTGAGGGTTTTTTCCTACATTTTTTTGTGTTTGGAGTGTGAGCAGAAACCATAGTATCTAGAAGTAACTCATGCAAACATGAGGAGAACATAGAAACTCCTTGAAGATGTTGCCTTTGGTCAGACCGAACCCAGATCTCCAGTTTTTTTTTATGTGGATCCATAATGTGGCTGTCATGGCCTTTAATGCACCTATACTACATCCCTACGTTCTGCCAGGAGCACACAGTGTGTTGTTCCCTTCTAGGGGTAAATACAATGCCTCAGGGGGGAACCATATGTATTCAAAGAGCTTCCACTAGCCTATAGTTTAGATATTACTTGACTTCATTGACTTGTGACCTGTTATGGTCGTTGTCCTATAGGCCCGGGTTTTACATGTATAATGTTGTGTAATTTTGATGATACACCATAGTTTGATTTGTTTTTTTAAGCCTATTGAGTTCCCCATTGGAGCCTTCACCAATTTTCCCAAGTACTGCGATGTAGTTATTTTCAAGCACTTTCTGTAGACCATTTTGGGTTTCTTGCCTCTTATTTGGTATGAGATGCTCTTTTATTCTTTTTGGAGGAGAGATCATTTGCAGACCCTCACCTCCCATGAAGCATTGCCTGAAAAGTTGTTTCCATATTCCAGCTGCATCTCTACAATGAGGAGAAGACCATTACCATTCTCATTCAGTCAACTGATTCCCTGCAAGTATCCAAAAACATTTGTCTGCAGATAGAGGTACCACTTCCATTTGGAGGAATAGGAGTTGTTTTCCATGCGGTGGACAGCAAATGTGACTACTTTTTACAAGAGCGATGCATCTTGTACATAGTACTCCTTCTGTCCCATGTCTGTGACCTCTTGCTTAGCCAAACCAGCACTCTCTTTTGTACTGATGAAGGGCTGTCTGTGGATGGGCCTCTCTCTCGTTTGGAGGAGATATTCTGGTTTGGCTTTAATCTCAGACAATGTCACTAGGTTTCTAAGAAAATCTGGCATTGATCTATTGGGAACTACCTTCCAAAAGGTGGCGCTAGAGCAAGTATTCCTTTTTTCCTCATCAATTAGAACTTATTTAAATATTCCTTTCCCAGAATCGGATCAATTGTCGTATAAGGTGCCTATGGACTGAGGGTACATCCACATTGCCCATAATCCAATTTCTGACATGATGGCAGTGATGATCTCACTAATGGCGGGCGTTAGGACGTCCTCTGTGCAGCAGTACAGGGCGCTGGTGTTGGGCATGTGATTTGCAGGAATTGAAGTCATCTGGACTGCAATTTTGAGCAATGAAATTATGATGAAGAAGCCGGCGCATCTGGATGTCGTGTGATTTCATTTCAGGCTTTTTTTTTTTTGTAAAGGCTCTTTAGTCTAAAGACGTCTGAAGAAGAATGTCGCAGATTCAGCTGCTTAATTGTGGGGGTTTTACGGGAACACAGAGATCTCTGTTCTCAGCCTCCACCAGTCAGACTACAGGAAGGGGCGCATGTTTGGAGAATTGTGAGGAAGAAGTTGACAATGCTCACAGTTACCAGACAAACTTTATTCTTTTTCTTTTCCCCACTTTTGGCTTTTTTTTTTTTTTTTCCTTTGCAGGTGCCGATTTTCTTTAGGGATTTCTAATTGCTTTTCAGCATGTGACAAATGTGGGAAAAGGAACAAGAAAACCTGGCTTATAAACTAAGCTGCATCGTAAAAAGGGGAAACCCAGGAAAATTCTGTCCGACTGTTAATGTGTTTCCTAAAGAACATGTATAATCCCATGGTGCTTAATTGGAAACGCGCTACTAATGTATAGCCTTACTGTGCTATAAATACTAGGGCAGGTAGCTCATACTGCCTATTTTTTATATTTTTTTTTTTATATTTCACACATAGGTTAGGGATCCACTATGGAACATTCACCTGTTATATAGTAGATCCTTGTAATAAAAGCTTGTCGAGGCTCAGCAGTGTCAGTGGAACAACTCAAAGCTGTGTTATGGCTTCTGTCCGACTTCACTAAATCCTACAAAAATTCACTTATGTGAGAGGTTTTCTGGGACTACAATATTGAACTCTATTCCATGTCCATGATTCAACTTTGTCTCATTCAAATAAGCTGCAATACCAAGAGAAGCCACTGTATAGTGTATGGCGCTGTGTTTGGTATGCAGTAAAAAGGCTGCAGGAACCAGTATCATAGTCCCGGACAACCCCCTTTAAAGAAGAGGTGCACAGTCTGTTACCTAGTTCATGCTGCTCCCATAGAGGGTGATAGTATAAAGTAGTGACAGGCCCACTACTCAAATCTGTTAAAAAAGGTCACCCCCAGTTCTGATGCTTATTGCTGGTCTCTACTAATTTGTTCCTTTCTACACACGGTCAATGACTATTCAGCCAATGACTGAAAGACACAGTGGCCCAATTCAGCCTCTGATTGGCTGATCAGCTTTTCCTGTGTGTCAAGAGGAACCAGGAGGTAGAGACCAGCAGGGGACATTAGGCATGGCTCAGAACAGGATCAGAGGGGTATTACTTGGTTTTCTTTAACTATTCTCAATCTTTCATTAATTTTTTTTTTGTCCATCATGTGTAAATCCTAATTTAAGTAAACTTTAATTTTAGAGGGATTTTCAGAGGACTGTCACTACAATGTTACATAAAATGTTGCAGTAATAAACAACTTGTGTGTATATAATATATAAAAAGTATGTTATGTATCACTGTAGGTGCAGTGACTCCCTTTAACTATTGCAGTCCAAACATTATATTTTTTCGGCACTTGTAGTCTGATGTTCTCGTGAGCCGCAGGCTCTCCCGGCTTACTGACACTGACTGATGGCTTTCTCCTTTACTGAGCAAGGGGAATGGTAATGGCCAGTTGTCAGCTCATTCATTTGCTTCCAGGAAGAACCGCACAATGCAGTGTACTAAGAAAAGGTTCTCCTGAATTATTTCTTGGGAGTACTTAAGAAAACCGACTATGAGTTACTGTTTAAATGACCCACAACACCATCAGGATTTTTTTTAATATGTCGGCGTGTCACTGGTGTCCATGGACTGTGTCTGGTATGGCAGATCTCTGATGATGTGTTCTGCAGTACCAGACAAAGTCAATGGACTGGAGTGGCGCTCTTCTCAGTCTTATGTAACTCCTAATGTTGTTCTTTAGGACAGAACATACGAGTCGGCTCATTGCACAGTTTTTGTGTCTGCAGTCTACCATACATTGATACGTCTTGTCAGTTATTTATAGGCACACAGAAGGCGCAGACAATTATGAGACGCTTTGAGGACAGAATATAGTTTTGTGGCCGTAAGCCGATTGTAGCAACCATTAGAGTGTGCTGTAATCCTCCATAAGTGCCGGGCCTGTCTAGTCTTGTCTGTCTGCGGAGCCTCCAGCACATGGACCTCTCGGTCTTGCCATCTTCTGAGTAGTGTGCGCGTGAGGCCGTGCACTGACACAATATCCTATGGATGATCTTCAGCCCGGAAAATCTGTCAGATTGTGGGAAATATGTTAATACGTGTAACCCTTTCAGGACCGAAATGAAGTTCAAAAATCTTTACATACCTGGACTCTTCACTATGGTGCCCCCTGGTCATGGGGCTTAAATACGACTGGGGAAACGTAACCCAAACCTCCTGGGACTCGATGCAAAATCGACACCCCAGGGGATCCTATCCTGTTACATTGGTAGAAACACTTACCTAAATCTTAATGACTGATACCGTATATATTTTTTACCTTTTTTTTTTTTTTTTTTTTCCCCATCTTTTAAAATTCTGGCATTTTGCAGGGATATGGTGGACCCCACTGATCCTGAGAATTTAGGGAAAAGTTGTAGTACGGTGTCCCCTTCCATTTTTTTCTCTGCATGGTGCCCTCTCTTCCACCAGGCTATGTTGTAAGCTATACCCAACCCTTATTTACTTGAATGCACCACTGGTGACCTGGGAACCCCTTCATTCTTTGGATTGGTGGGGGGGTCGCAGAAATTATAAAGTGAATAGCGTATTCGTCGTATTGTCTATTAACAGAATAAGTGAAAGGTATCTGATCACTGGGGGTCTGACGTATTTGAGACTAATCAAAAAACCAAGGGATCCTGTGGCCCCCACTTGAACTGAGTGACAGTACTGGTTGGCTCTATAGATACTATAGGACATTGATTCCTACAATGCTTTGCTACTTCAGTTCTACATGAATGGGGCACATGTCAACCCAATAATATCACTGGGAATCCCATTGTCTGGGCCCCCAGCGATCACTTATCACCTATCCTGTGAATACATAATGTATAGGTTAAGAAATCTTAGCTTAGATACTTGTAGCCTATGCAAAATGTAGACACTTGGTGACAGAGACGTAATAATCGCTGCAATAAGCCCATTTTCTGATTAAATAGTTAGCATATTATTCTTATTGATTTAATTTTTTTTCTACTTTTGGGCAATTTACCAGTAAATCCAGGTTGTTTGCACAAATATAGCCTACATTGCTGCCAGTTTAGTAAGCAAAAACATATTTTGTTTTTGTCTCTGTGAGCTTTTTGTTCCATATTAGGAACATCCTGTGAATCCACTTGTTTTGTTCGGCTTTAGATTGCTTTGGCGACGGGCCAGGGTTTTGATTTGTCATTGTTGATTCAGATCTATATCCTCAGAAAGCTGTTCCACAGCCGGAAACGGTGCCAGTCCTCTCCTCGTGGACTCCTTCCAGGGTCCCTGGCGTTTTAGGGGTTAAATCTGCTATTTTTCTTAACTCCCGGCACTAATTGAATCCTACTCAGGAAGCCGATCATAAATAGTGAATGAATATTACAATTCAGATGGTTGGTCATATCCTGGGACACACGTAATTACTCTTCTGATCCCAGTAGGATACTGCAATTTTCAATCACCCTGACTTCTGAATACATTTAATGATAATGCGCCAGGCTATACTTGCCAGCCAAAATGACAGAGCGCGTGTTAATTAGGGAGATCAGCGGAGGAAGGCGACAGCAGATTTATTAGCGGATGCGCAGACACTGTCGTGATGGGGCACATTTTTTGGATTCCTAATGTAATTCCTCACACAGTCACATATGTTCCCAAATGAACGCAAGACATTTCACTTAAAAGGAATGGGTCAGCAATTTTTGTTATTTATTTAGTGAAATAGTGTATATCTGTGTGTTTTCTGACGTGTAGGTTGTTTTTTTTTTTGTTTTTTTTTTGTACATGGTCAGAATTTTTCACTGCCCCTTAGCTCATTGTGTTCACTCCCCTCTTCTCCGTATCTTCTGCCTTACGCAGGCATCCGATGCAGCACTGTAACAGACCACAGGAAAATGTCGGCCTGGGCAGAGCCGACTGTGCATGCCCATGCCGCCATTTTCCGGTGGCCTGTTACAGCGCTGTGTCCGATTTCTACAAAAGGCATAGTGAACACAACGAGCTAAGTGGAGTTAGAAAGTTATGACT
The DNA here is from genome assembly GCF_031893055.1 of Leptodactylus fuscus. Lineage (NCBI taxonomy): Eukaryota > Metazoa > Chordata > Amphibia > Anura > Leptodactylidae > Leptodactylus > Leptodactylus fuscus. The sequence continues at coordinate 26,094,647 of NC_134274.1, forward strand.
CGTGGGTGCTTGGAGTACAGGGGGATCGCCACAATAGCTCCGTGATCGTAATTAGAAGGTAGTGGCCAAGTGCCATTAGTTAAAAAGGTGTTTTTCTAATGATAAACTCGTTATGCTGTTATGGACACCTATGCCCTATCCACTGAACATGGGATAAGTTTCCAATCTTGGTGATCAGGAGGAGGGGGAGATGAAAATTCCCCGAAAGCTTCCTTGCCAACAGAGCGCCAGTGTGCTTGTATGATCTGTGCTCCATTCACTTCTATAGGGCTGCAGACGCTGCCGGAGATTACAGTCCTGGAGGCCCCATAGAAGTGAATGAAGTCTGGGTCACGCAACCGCACACTGACGCTCCATTGACATGGAGGCATTTGGGGGACTTTCCTCCTGACTCAGCATTTGGAATCCCAGTGTTCTGACACTTTATTCCCTGTCATGTCCATAGCGGCCCAACCCCTATAACAGAATTTAGTGATATAGTCATGGCCATAGACTGGAGTCAACTCCTTGAGGTCTATGGGGAGATTCTTGCTCTGTGCAGGGAGAAAATAACATGTCTCATCTTCTATTATCAGTAGCGAATCCTGGATGACTCTGTGGTGGTCTCTTTAATCCTGTCGGAGATGTAAATGTGGTGATTACTGCTAAGAAAAGCCCTTTAGCTTTGACAAGCGTCTGTCTATTGTTAGGCTTGGTGGTGAGAGTGAAAGTTGCAAGACAAGAGTGACTTGGAAAATGTTAAAAAAAAATAAATAAAATAAAAAAAATACTTAATTACCATAAAAACTTGGCTTAAAGAGAGGTTATTATTTAAGCCTTGCTCCTTCTTGTGTGCTTGGGCTTGACCTGGTGTTAGCCTCTCTCGTGCTCCTGTTCCTCCCGGCGTGGAGTGATATTATTGCCTTATGGCCATGTTTGCACACGGTCCTATTATGTTGACTTAAAAATACCGTAAATAAAGAATTAAAAAGAAATGCTAGGTCATTTTCTGGTGGCGCTGACAGTTTGTACAAATTCAAACTTGTCACCTGCTGCCTGCAGCATCTGGAGCTAAGCAACTGTACGGTCTACAAGACAATACTTGGCAAACAGATAGGAAATATGATCTTTGGCCTGTATGAACCCAGGCTAAGGAGGAAGGGGGGAGATAACGTGGCTTTCAAAATAATGGAGCCCCTTAACTTCACATTCACAACGTTGTTCCTTCTAGATTTGCATTAATAAATTGCCAACTAGTTTTTCCATTCTTCATGTGAAATGACACAGGCCAGTCCTGTACGGACAGTGTTACACTGTGTGGGGACAGATCTTTTGACATGGGGATTGGTAAGAGCGATTGTATCGCTGGGACGAATAACAGAGGAATAGCATGTAGTTGTAAGAAACCATTCCTTAGGCCCAGTTCTTATCTGCATTCGGGCCATTCCGTTCCCCTATCCACATTCAATATGCAGAGAGAAAAGTCCTACAAGCAGCACTTTTCTCTCCCCATTTTTCATGCGGAAACCACACAAATCCCATTATAATCTATGAGGGCCGCTGGTTTTGTAAGGTAACTGCTTTTTATGCGGACTCCCTGAACGCAGATGTGAACTAGGCCTTGGAATATGTAACGGGGTTGCACTGTTAATCTACAGAACAGGGCATAAGTGTCTGATCGCTGGGGGCCCCATCCGTTCCCAGGGACCAGAAGTTCCCCTAAAGCTGCATTGTGGATGGAGCGTCAGTGCCCTTTGTGACCAGTGTGCCATGCACTGCTATGGGGTTGCTGGCGCTGCTAGAAATTGGAAAGACCCTGGTTATGAGGCGGATACAGGACATAATGTCTTCTTGTCTGGATATTCTTACGAGGACGAATATGTTCTTGTGAATGAAGCCTGCAATCTCATGACTTGGTGCAGGTCTTACCTGACTGAGGAGCCGGCTCTTAATGTTTATCCACAGTTGTTCTTTGGCACAGAGCAGACTCCTTTCTTGTGTTTGCTAGGAGTTTGCAGTCAGGGAAAGTTTGCTTGTGCTTGTGCCCTGAAGTGCACTTAACTTCTGCAAGGAACTGTAAAAAGCGTCTAAGTGTAACAGCTGCTTGTAAACTTACTGATCCTCTCAAGTACATTCTGTTTCTAAGGTGGCGGAGAGAACAATAGTACATCTGACACATGATTAATATGTTTACATTCCTCTGTACATACAGGTGGAGGGCCCCTCCCTAAAGCCTGGGTGTACAGTACAATTTCATGTCCTTAAAGGGAGTCTGTCGCATCCAAAATGCCTCCTAAACCGATAATAGTACCTTTAATAGGAGCAGAAACATAGCTTTGTGGCCCCAAACCGATGTAGCTAAACAGAGATAGTAATCTTTTTATATTGATGTGTAAATTAGCCTGCCGGGTGCATTGGGGGTGGGTCTGCCAAGTGCATTGGGGGCAGGTCTGATTTTTGCCACATTTTGCCTACAATCAGTTGTGATGCAGGCAGAAGCTGAAAGTGTCATTCATGGCCAAACGGATGTCATTCCAGAGGGGAGTCTGAGCACTTGTGGCTGCCTGTAGACAAATCTGGCATATTGGGCCTGCCCCCAGTGAACTTGCAGGCTTATTTGCATATTCATAAAAAGATGATTATGTCTGCATTGGTTTATTGCCATGGGTATGTTTCTACTCTTCATCCTAAAGGCCCCTATATAGCAGGTTTTATTTTTTATTTTTTTATTTTAGAGATTTTGGACCTATCAGACTCCCAGCAGTATCTTCCTAGCCTACACTATTTAGGACCCGTACATGTGGCAGTATTATGTCTAGGACTCCTTTAGATGTATATACTCTATATCTTCATATGCCTCCAGTTTCATTAAGAGGTGGTGTCTATTGGAATTGTATTAGACAAAAATGGGGCATTTTCTCGGCTTTGGACTGGCCCACCAGAGGATCTTCAGTGGGATCAGGCAGGGCCGGGCCTGGTGTCATGTGGTTTATGTACATACTGCTGGACCCCTTTCTAAGAGAAGCCTGCTTGCTTCGGTATAGCACAACGGTGAATCCTTGTTGAGCCCCTTCATTAGTATTCACCGACATAAGAGAACACTAAATGAGGGTCAGTGCCAGTGGCCAAGCTCAAATCTGGGGCTCGCCACCCCCAAACCACTATTATATGTTGGGGTCAACAGCTGACTTGCTGCAGGTTGCCTCCCTCTGGTCTAGGCAGATACGGTGCACTAAATATTTTGGCAGCAGCTGTAGTTACTTACTGATAGTTTGCTACAATGTATCAGAACATTAACTAGTCTAGATCCAGTTGTATCCATTGTCTGCTACAATATATCATTCTGCTGTTCAAGTTGTTCAGTGCGCAGATGGAGGTCCAGCCATAGTTTGCTGCAATGTATCCGTCCGTGTATAATTAGAACATACTTACAAATAAGATAAGTCGATGTATCTAGATACAGTTGTATCCACGTCTGAGCTAAGAGCAGGACTAGTTATATATTTGGGTTGCAGACTGTGAATGTAAAAAACATTTCCCCCCTCTTCTGCCAGAAAGTGAATACCTTGACAATTCTAAGGACTTGATGCTTAAAGTATTTCAGAAAGTTGTAGAACTGGTCATTGATATTTAGCTTTTGCTTCTATAAATTTAGTAAACTCTGTAACTTGTAAAAGATAAAATCCCTAGTTGTAGCCGAACTGTATGGAGCCAGGGAGGTGACATTACTGCCAGTCTCCAGACACATGGCAGCAGTATAGGCTCTGGATATAGACTGAATCTGACCTTAAAATACCCTGCGGTTTCATTGGCTGGTCCGGATGGAGCTGTCAGTGTCACACTATGGAGTTAGCACTTGGTGTCCCTCTGGGCTATATCAATATTTACAGTCTTGGATTTCATTTTCCTCCATTGCTTTGTGATTCTTGTTCTTGTCTTACTTTCTAAACAGTGTCTTTCTTGTGGCCATACATAGACAAAAGATCTTCTCCCTGTGCTGGAGATAGGAGTGAAGACAATTACCATGGCAGGTTTATCTCATTGGGTCTGGGGGGTAAGCTGCTGTTGGGTCTCCCCAGGACTTGTCAGCTGGTCCTGTGCACTTCCTGCTGACATAATCTACTGTCTGTCTATAGTCTATGGCCAGCTTGTATAATTTTTTTTGCAAATGCTGTGGAGTAAATGGGAGTGTCCTACAATAATAGTTTATCACTTTCCTACAGGGTAGCGATCATGGTGGTGGTACATGCACACAGGACAGGCAATATATTGTGATTCTGGAAGAGCCTTTGTAAAGCTAATTCCCATCTATGGCTAAGTCTCCATCATAGCGTCTGCGGAAAGTCCTGTACGGTTGACTTTTTCCTCCGCTGGTTTTAGTTTTACGTCGATGGTCCCCATTGAAGTCAATGATGTTCGCTGGGCTCTGTGTAACCTCTGCTTTAGGAGAGTTGATGCTAGTGTGAACCTAGAGTAACATTTAGAGGGCATGCTTACTGAATTTCCCCATAGTGGGACTATTAAAGGATTATCGTATGGCGTGGCACTAACTGCTCAAATGCATATTAATAGATGCCTCTCTATTGATTTTGATTCTGAGGCAGTTGGAATTTTTTCTCTAATCTTCACTATCCCCAAGCAATCGTATCTGATAGATTCAGGCCTGTTATACTCTTTACTGTCAGGTGGGTGGTCCCTGTCTGTCAAGCACTGCCCATCTGACAGTAAAGAGTATGATTGTGCTGAAAGCAATAGAAGTGAGCACTCAGAATTAGTGGGGCAGCAGCTATTGATGGATATAAAGAGTTTGAGTTGCCAGAAGTAGACTCCCCCTAGTGGTAGCCAAAGGAAGTCTGAGTTTATCCATTGTGTTACGATAGTAAGCAGGGAGTTTGGAGCCCAATATCAGAAAACTGGAAATCCAACCTCTTTACAGACATACTATGTAATCCTACTCGGCACAGAAGCAAAGGACGGATGCTCGCAGTTAGGAACTAACCATGCCAGCGCAGAATGTTTTGTTGTGAACTCTTATTTGTTCCCTTTTATATTTTGTAACCTTGTACTAAAAGGTTCTGATCCCCTGTGGTTAAAGTACAATGTCCTAGTATAGACAAGTGTGCTTTCATGTTGAGACAGATCAGGGTGAGCCTGTTTTTCCAGCCTTTGGAGCTATTGCCTGCATCGAATTTCATCCGGCACAGAGTCTATCTGAATTCGTGGACGAAACCGTGCTGCAAGCTTCACCTCCTCCTCCAACGTCAAAAGCAATAGACACCTGACAGACCCCATTATAGTCAGTGGGTTCCCTCTGGGTCCATTGCTATCTATCATAAGGTAGATTTGTCTTTATTGTTTAAAGGGGTTATCCACTTTCTAATATTAGTGGTGGAGACTCTCGCAGATCAGCTGCTCTGGGACAGACAGCACTGCCCCATAGACTTCCACATTACCAGCAGCTGCGCGGTCCCGGACCAGCTGATCTGCAGGGGTCCTGGGTGTTAGTCTAAGGATAAGCCATCAATATTAAAAAGTGGAAGTTTTAATCTATTATTTGAGTACTATGACAGACAAGAAAAACAGAGCAAATGCAGGTGAGAACACATCCTTACCAGGGTCCCTCCCCAGTGGAAATGTTCCAGACATGTTTTCTTCATCACGTGACTACTAAGAGACGTTGGGCATCGCCTTTAGTACATCAGCACTTCTGTCCACTCCTATTTCTGAACGTCCCATTACCTTCTCAATTTCATAATTTTTTTTTGTAACTACTTATTTGATATTTTGAGATATATATATTGTGTGTGTGTGTGTGTGTGTGTGTGTGTTTATATATATATATATATATATATATATATATATATATTTATATTATGTCTGTGTATATATTTTATATCTTTATTATTCTGCCAGCTGTAGTATTGCTCTGTGTTTCCTATAATTACAGTTGGGCGCCTCCTCCCCTCCTCAGGTTCCACCTAAGTTGAGCAGTAGGATTTGGTGAGCGCCTGGGGCTGTAGTAAGTCATAGTTTGCAGTTTTCTGGAACTCTTCCTAATTTGTGGTTTGTTACATGGGGTGAATAACACAGCCAAGGAATGTGGTACTGATAGTGGTAGACACTGACGTAGTGTACGCTGTCAGCTGATGGAAGAACTACTGGCTTCACAAAGTAAAGGCGCATGCCAGGATTAAATATTAGATCCGGCAAAAGGTACATTTTTGTACGTTAAATCCCAATAAATCCTCTGATCGTCGCTGTCATCCTGAGCATTTTGGTGTTATGTTTAACCAAATCCATTCCTTTTAGTTTGGCGCAAATTAAGGTCTACTAGCCAAGATGGCGGTAACACTGTGGTTTCTTTGAGGGCGGGGTCTCTGCGCTGTTGTCATGCAGTGTTACCGCCCACTTGGCTAGTAGATCCTAATTTGTATCAGCACTAAAAGGGCTTATATCTTTATAATAGCTAAATGGCTTTGGACAGTTAAAACTCCAAAATGCTCAGGATGACGGTGCCTATCAGATCTATGTATTGGGCATTTCAGAACTGGTGCAGGTCCTCTTCTAAACAAATGCTCTTGTGTCTAGATATTGCTCTTGCATACTTTTTATGGCTCCCCCTGGTGGTCTTTTTATTCCCTTTTAGAACGTCCACCTAATGTGTCTTGGTGGGAAGAATTTGCTATTTGACGGGGTTGGGAACCGATGGACTAGCTGCCAGAGCAAGTCCCCCCCACCCCCCGCTTCCTTGATGCGATACGTTCGACATGGAGTCATACAGGTTCCAGAAGATATCCTGCGGTACATTTACCCACAGATATTGCATCTGGGCCTGTAGATCCTGCAAACTCATAAGTTGCACCTGAGCTGGTCCGAAAAAAGCTCAATTGGGGAAAAGTTTGGCAAACAGGCCAAGAAAGTGATGCTATCCCTGGGAAACCTTGCTGAAAAATGCCTTTGTGAAGCCCTGCACATATTGCTGAGCTATTAGTGCCCCTCGTATCACTACTAGGGGTGACTGGCGTATGCAATGGCTCTGCCTGAGACTTAACTGTATGCTGAGTTTTGCTATCTGACATTTCTATCTGGGTGCATTATTTATGCTAGAAACCATGGCAGTGTGAACTGTTGGCTATGAATTTGTTGAGTGACGTTGACTCGACCCTTGAGTTCCCCCTTAAACAATATCAGATTTTGTTCGGACCAGGTCCATGTGTTCCTCTCCAGACCAGTAGCCATGTAAATAATATTATTGACCCTTTGTTTGGTATGGAATTCCTGGTCTCTATTAATAACTTTCTGGCGCTCGGAGCTGAGAAGAGGTGACGTGGTTATTTTTGGACGGCCTGCCTTCAGGGCATGCACATGCTGTGAGTCTCACTGGAATCTCGGTGGCTGGAACATGTTGTTGTAGCTGGGGGCTGTGTACTGTCTGAGAAATGCTTGTGGCTAAGTCAGATCTAAAGGAAAATAGTGGAGGCATCTGGGAACCGCCTGAGAAAAAAAAAAACAAACATATTCCTGCATATTTTGGCTGTAAGGCAAATCAATAGAGGAGCGCGGATCACGGAATTTGTAACTCTGGTAAATTGGCTGCGGTGAGTTTCTCAGGCTTTGTCTGCCGCCCCCAGTTTCCTGTCCATTGGATCCCTGGTCTAGATGATGCCATGGGTCTCCAGGGTTGTGGATGTTGTACATCAAAGGGTAGTAAAAGTAGGAGAGAAACGCGTCATCTGTTGGGAAGTTCTGCCAAATCCACAGTTTATTCTGCTGCCTTGATATAATAATACATCCTACAGTAACAATAGTGTCATGGTTGGCCTGATACTGGTGACTTACCATGAGCCATCAATGTGGTGAGTCTCTGCTTACGTCATACGGATCTGTCAACGTCAGGGAAGATTGCGAAATGTCAGCCTAAACTTAACCCCTTCAGCTTTATTTTTCCTCTTTTTAATGTAAGATCGGAACTTTTACAGTGTTTTCTTAGTTTCCTAATGTTTGATCTCCAGTACTGTTCTTACTCTAAACTTATTCAAAAAGATTCTTACATTTCTGCCAAACATGTAGTACTCCCCACAGTTTCTTCTCCAGGACTATGTTGTCGATCACCTCTCCTTATGGTAGGTCATAAAGAACATATCGGATAGGGATCAGATAACTGGAACCCCAGGGATCAGCTGATTGAAGGGGCTGTGGCGTTTGGACAAGTGATATTGCTTTCTACTGCCTTCCAAGCACTTTATATTGTGGTTGTGCTTGGTATTGCAGTTCAGCCCCATTCATTTGAATGGAACTGAGTTGCGGCATGGCCATGTGACCAATGAACGTGATATCACTAGCCTGAGAAGAAGTGGCTTGCTGCGTCTGGGCACTCTCTTCAAACAGCTGTTCGGTGGAGGTCCTAGGTGTCAGGTGGTCTATTTTAAGGATATCATAGTCCAGGGAAAACCCCCTTTAAGTACACAAAGAATCAGCCAAAAATGGAAGATCAATGTTTCTCTGGAACACAACTACACCACCTTTTTCCTTACTTTTTCTCACGTGTCATGGAAGCTGAGATCTGTGGTGCTGTTTTGTTGTGCCACCAATGCAGGGGTTTCTTTACCTGACCATGGGGTGAAACGATTCTTTTTTGCCTTGACCCATGAAATCTATTGGTTCTGAACAAACCTATGGTGACTATTGTGTATAGATCACATATAAGGCTATGTTCACATTTGCACCGGAGTCTCTGTTGAAAACTCTATTACAATGTCCGCCTGAAAACGGCGGATCAAAAAAAAAAAAAATCCTGCACACACGACTTTTTCATCCACCGGTTTGTTTTAAAGTGGGGTCTGTGTGCAACCGCTATATCCATGGTCTGTCTCTGTTTTTCTGGCCCCAAACAGTGGATAGATGGCGCTACTGTGAGCTTTACATAACCACCATCTATATATTCAATCTGATATTCCATGATGGAGCTTTAGTTCCTTAGCTTTTAGTCTATGCCTCTGGTGTGTATGGCATATGACATGGTGACACAGTGCTGTATAGGATGTTACTATATATATAATTTGTGTATCACCTACAATATGCTGTGACCTCCTAAATAAGGCATAATCATAGATATCTGGCCTAGGCTCAGCAAGTCTGCTGCGCTCAGCACCGGGTCCAGATCTCCATGAGGACATAAATATTGTAATCTGTAAACACGCCGCCTGCCAATATGGCACACATCTCCGTCATGAATTTTAAAGAGTGAAATGTTATCCACAGAGCAGGGAGAGGAGGTTAAGCTGAACAGAAATTTGGAGAGAGCAGAAAGTGAATGGTTGATGTTGCTGGTGGTGGCCTGCATGTCTTGGCGTCCGCTTCAGAAGGGATCGGATTGTGTAGAAAAGCAGAGATTGCACAGTACGGTGTGGAAATATTTCCTTCCCCCTCCCCCCCATGCCTAGGACTTGCTCAATATCCATGAGTTCTTCAATTGCCATGTATTTTGATGAAAAGCAGAAATGAGCAGCTTTCTCAATACTGTGATATTAATAATCAGGTTTTTGCAGGCATCGGACAAAGATTTATGTTTGCAGATTCCTTACATATTTCATGAGACCAAATTCTGCCAAACCCACTGACCATCTAATGTGAATGGTCAAATCCCGACGGCAGGTGACGGGACAGTAATATGTCATATAAGTGCATGTGTGCTGAACCACAATATTCATATGACAGGCGCAAAACATATGTGTAGGCTCAGATTTATCTCTATGGGGCTCACTCTCCGCTTTGTAGGTTGAATTTTCTGGTTAAAAAGATAGCAGAGAGCACCAGTGGTATAACCAGGGCTGGAGGAAACTTCCAAACCTAGGAACGTCAGCCAAGATGGCGGGCGTTATTTCACTACCAAGTTTTTCTTTCTCTTGCTTGTATATTGCCAACATCCCAATCTAAATTCCCATAATTCAGTCTGTCATTGGAGTGTGGGAGGGAACCCTCAAATACACAGGGGGAATGTGCAGATGCCAGGCAGATATTGTCCTTGGTCAGATTCACTGCAAGGTAACAGTGCTAACCACTGAACCCTTTTGGAGAATATTGCTTTTGGGTCGACCTTAAAGACCGGCAGAGTCCTGGACAGTATCTGAACCAGGGTAGCGGGATCAAGTAGCGGTGAATGCCATTTTATTACCTCACGGTGCCTGTTTGAAGCCCTGTCATGTCAGTGTCAGCTTTAGGTTTCCCGATTCCCATTGGTTGCTTACTGCGTGTGGCTGTTGGATTTTCTTCTCTGACATCAGAATTTGCCGCTGCGGTCACGTTGATGGGTGTGACTGTGTCTTTGGTGGCCATTTTCAGAGCTTTCCTCCTTTTCTTTTGTCCGCCTGGACTTGGCACACTGACTGTGATCTAGACTATACACGTGGTCAGAAAGTGTGGCAACAAGTGCTGTGGATCTGGGGAGTGAATGGCGGTGATGTATGTGCTCTGGTCTATTCGGTTTAATGGAAATGGCGCCCCCATCAGCTATTCAATAAAACAGATTATGTGGTGGTAAGTTCTAGCTGTTTATAATCTTATAACCTATGAAAGAATTGGAATGACAGAACTAGCCGAGTGAGCAGGGCTATATAGTCGGTAGGCCAAATCACCAGCTCCGACTCCTCTGTTTGTCTCAGGCCGAGTCTGACTCCTGCACAAACTTCATATATGGCTGACATAGTCATAGGTAGACAGAAGCTGCAAAACTCCTGGTGACTGTATTGATGATCGGCCAGTAGTCACAAAAATGGCTTGTAACCAGCTAGATATTCGTAGACTACATCTAGCAGTCCAATATATGTATCTCTCTCTAACCATGTGACATAAGAGTGGTCTGTATCATTGTAGATTCTTTAACATCAGAATGGCATGGCAAAATAAAAAAAAGTGATGCCTTACCGATTCGTCTGCGTCCGCTCCTGCTTCCTGGGTTCCAGGCTGGTCTCTACTTCCTGATCCATCACCATATAGGAAATGAATGCTTAACCAATGGCTGGCCTTGGTGGAGACCACATCAGCAAGTGATTGGCTGAGCAGCCTTTTCCTATGTGTGGAGACGGACCAGGATATAGAGACTGGTGGGGGGAACCCTTGAAGTTTTAGGGTGAGGATGACATTTTATTATGTTAGTTCTCAGTCTGTTTTTCAAAAATTGAATTGGCCTTTGTTACCTTTTTCTGTTATTGGTAAAGTATGCTAGCCCTTTAAGCAGAGCGTATTTATGTCTAAGACTTTATTTTTTTCTTCCAAAGAAATGCTTGAATGCTTAGATTCCAGACATGTGGTTACAAGCTTTTCCTCCTTAGAGGTAATTTTTCTAGTATCTGGCTGTCGCAGTTTTGTGGTTGGAACTGATGAGGTTGAGCGGGGCTGAAATGTGTCTTAGAAACACAACTTGTCTGAATAATCCCCCATTTTTTGTCTTGACAATATAACAAGGCTTGTCTGTGGCTCCGTCCCTGGCAGGGGCCATTCAGAGGTGCAGCTTATGATATCATGAACACTTCCAGCACGAGGATACAATATTATCCAGAGCTCGTAAGGGTATTTCACTTGTCCCCATGCCCTGCGGGTGCAGCCGCCACTTCAGGCTGTCAAATGCTAATTTGGCAAATGACTGAGAAGTATCCAGAGATTTCATTGGCTGAGTATAGGGCGTAATCCAGCAAAGGTCGCTTGTTTTCTCTCATTCCTCTATGGTACACGACTAAAGACCAAAGTAAACAGGGCTAAATATAACACCCGTACAGTAAACACCTCCTCCATTTCCCCCTTGGTTGCTGTCTTAAAAATAGTAGCTGATTAATATTTTATTTTTTATTATTGATGAATTATGTTCCCACCTTTGCCAACACCCCCTGGTAGATGGCAAAGCCTCTGTTTGTCTGTATTTTAGTGACCTATTAACCGCAAAACATACATTAAATGGATCAATATGTCCCAAAAGCTGCTAGTAGATTGCTGACGACTCCACCAGTTACTACTTTGGGGTTCCTGAGTACCCCTTTCCTCCTCACAGAAGTTGGTGTTAGACTTTGGAAAAATGGAGTCTGAGTTGCTGATTTGACCCATCAACTTAACAGCCTTGATTTTCCTGGTTGTCGCAGGGATGACAACCACTACATTCCCTTCTATGGGAATGATGGATATAGCTGAGGCCCGCTTCACATTTGTGCAAGAGTTTCCGTTTGGGGAGTCTGCTTGGGGACCCCCTCCCGAACGTAAACCTAATCCGCATAAAAAAGCCGTTACCTTAGGAAACCTGCGGACCCCTAGACTGTAATGGGGCCCATGTGGTTTCCGCTCGGTTTCTGCACAAAAAATGCTCAGAGAAAAGTGCTACTTGCAGCGATGTTCTCTCTGCATTTTTCACGCGAAGAGTGGAACGGAATGACTCAAACACAGATGTGAACCCGGGCCTGAAAGTGTATGTACCAGTACTAGACCCATGCACATAGGGCACCATGGGATCCCCAGTATTGTAAGACTTCATCCCTGTACAATGGATTAGGGTATAAGTAGTTTTAGTGGGAAAGGGGTTAGGATAAGAAAATATTTCTACCCTATGCATAGGGTAAGGGATACATTGCTGATCAATTGGGGTCTGACCACTGGGGTTCCCACCATTTCTGAGGGTTTCTGTCAGTCTTGGTCAGAGTGTGGTGGTGGGCACAGGATGCCTATTCTAAATGTTGATTCATTTTAATGGGAGCACCAGAAATGGCCGAAGTAAAACACCCCTGTTTCCAGGATCGGTGGTGGTCTCAGCAGTCAGACCCCCACTGATCACCAATTTACCCTTAACCTGCGAATGGAGGATCATTAAATTTCATGGTGTAACCCTTTAATACAATCTGGTTTCCATGTATCAATTTCCATGACCCTCTTACTATAGTGTTTTTCTCATGACTCATTGGTAAATGTCCCCCTCTAATGGGGGTGGGGGGTTGTCAGTAAATTGGTATATCTAATGGTTGGCATACCTCGGAGCTAGTCACAATGTTTCCTTCTGGGCATGGTCGCCCTCCTCCAGTTATTGAATCAGAATGTTCTTCCATTGCCAGCTGTGTCTACACCAGTCATTACCTATATTGCTATATATACACACACACCCCTTTAGAGGTTGATGGATCCTACGTCAATGCATTTCCCTACCACCTCGCTGTACATTTTCCCAACTGTATTACAGTAAAGAATTTAGAAAACAGTTACGCCATTGTGGCTACGGCGAGGGATTTCAAAATCTGTGTTTTGCAATGTGAAGCCTTCTTGGCAGGGTATGGCCCTGTACAAAGGTCATTTGTTAGCACTGGGAGAGTTTATAAGCCAACTGCGCATTTTATGTTTGCTAAGCTCTTTTCTAAACACAGGTCTTAAGCAACTTTGTTCAAGTATTTAAAGGTGCATTCATCTCGCAGGTCAAAATTAACAATTCAGATAGCATTCTGCTGCGCCTTACATCTGTCTCGTCCTCTCCAGTGGATTTATTAGCAAAGTAAACTGTCAGATCATGGGAGAGACGTATTGATGGAGACAGATTGCATGTCACACGCAGTATTTTTTTTCCCCTCTGTGCTTGTGCGTGATCCAGGGAAGTGTCATGGAGGATGGTAGACATGGCAGGGATATAAATAGGACATAAATAGTATTTATACAGTGCATTTAATATGCTCTGGTCAACCAAACGATAAAACCACATGCCTAATATTGTGTAGGTCCCCATGGTGCTGCCTAAACAACTGTAATCTGTGGAGGCATGGACTTCAAAAGACCAGTGATGGTGCTTTGTGATATGAGGCAGAAGATCTATATCCATGACGTAGATTGGACCAGTACATTGCAAAGGCGCTCGATTGGTTTGAGATCTGGGGAATATGGTGGCTGAATCCACACCTTGAAGGTATTGTCATGGCTCACAGAATATTTTTACAGTGTGGCAAGGGTCGTGATTCGGCTTAAAGAGGCCGGATACCATTGCCATCAAGGAAAGGTACTTGGTCTACAACAAAGTTCAGATAGGTACCATATGTACAAAGTAATATCCACATGAATGCCAGCACCTAAGAACATTGCCGACAGCATCACATGGCCGTTACCGGATTGTCTTCTTCCAATAGGGTTTTCTTGGGCCATCCTTTCCGGGAGTATAATATGCATATACAGGTTTCTTTTGTGGGTGAGTGGACCTGAACTCCCATAGTCTGTCACAAACTGTGCAGAGGGGGGAGGCTCCTGCTGCAGCCAGTTGTCTTACAACCCCTATGAGGAGGAGGGAAGGAGAGTATGGCTGCTCTCCAGGGAATATAGGATCAGAGGAAATGAGGAGATCCAGGACAGTTTTCTGTTTGTTTTATTTTCTCTGTTTTGTGTTGCTTCTCAGTAGGACTGTAAACAGACTGGTTTCCCAGCAGTTTTTGCACAATGACCTGCTCCATGTGAAGTAATGTGAGGAAGCGCTTACATAAGACTTTGTGTTGTCAAGCAGTGAGTCGCTTGTTCAACCTGATCTTCCTGTTCATGTTAAAGGAAGAATTTCCATTCCATAAGACAGGTCTTGTACTGAAGTGAACCTCTGCTGTGTGTCGGTGTGAGGACCAGTCAGTGTTGGCTCTATAGACATTGGGATACGGGTTTTTATGAGTAAAGCTCCAATTTAACTCCTGTCACTCTGGTCTCCACCCTTGTTGTTTCTTACAAGGGTGAGAGAATGTGATTCTGGGCCATGACGGTGTATAAATGACACGATGGTGATAGATTGTTACTGTCTGTTTAGTCATTTATGAGTAATCCACCCTTCATCAGGATTGTCAGCATTTCCTACAGTCTGCTAGTAATACCTTATACTCAATAAGCTATAATAAACGGTGAGGAATAAGTCTTTGTTCTGTCACCTGCTATGGAAATATGTCATTTGGATATTTCCCTAAGAACACTGAACTAGAAGGTGTCACAGGGTCCACCAAGTGTCGGATAAGGACATGATAACCAATTGTGGAAAGATATTTGCTAACTACCTGTAATGATGACTCCATCCTCCTCTATAAGCCCATTGAGACAAGCTGTACCAGTTTGGGTCATGAGTCCTATCCCCTGGAGCCTTGGACTCCTTCTACCCAGGCGGACTCAAAGGGAAGGTGTTTGCAACAGCAGTCGTTTGATTTACTTCACAAATCGTATTACAATAGAAGATAACACCACTGACCCATCATGGCATCCACTACTGACAACAGATTATGTGACCTCTTATCTACTCCCCTCTCTGCACAGAGCATGGCCTTGGAACTCTCCCATAGACCTCAATGAGTCAACTCCAGTCTATTGCTGCCTATGGCCATGACTGTGCTGTAAAGCAGGTCACTAAATGCTGTGAACAGTGCAGAGGAGAAGCTCAGGCAAGATGTAGCGCAATCTTTTGGTGTGTATTTATGCTGCGGTTGTCCCTACATGTTCAGTGTTACATTCTAGAAAGTGGCTAAACTTCTCATTTGTACATATCGACTATCAAGCCTTCTGTCTGCCGAAAATGTAATCCTCCAGGCAAGAAAATATGGTAATGGTTGGCCAAAGCTATAGTGTGGCTGAAGCACCATAATCCAGTACTTTCTATGGAGTCTTCTAATAATCTAATATTTGCTTTTATGGCCACCAGTTCTTCCTTCCTTCTCCATTATAAGGTTTGATGTCCTGTCTGTTCTGTTCAATGGTTTTCACTTAAGTCAATGACTCAAAAACTGACAAGGCAAAAAATCTCGAGCTGTCAGAAGGCTGACCTTTGCCCAAAGCGGTGATGTCCTTGTGACTCCCTCCGAAGTATGAGATTATATGTGTAAGATCATGTCCAGTTAGTACAGGACGATCATCCAAAAGCATCTTTAGTTACAAGTACCGTTCAGCTCGATAGATGATATCCGCAGCTGTTTAGTATTCATCCTTTTTAGTGCTTGTGGCTCGACGCCATTACACTATCATGTTACCGGGCTAAAATTAGTTATCTAAATAGTAGTAGGTGTATGAAGATGACTAATGCCGAGCTTATACAATTAACACAATGCCGGGAGTAGGATACCTTACTAGTGCGGGGCCATATGTCTCTAAAGGATCCACAACACGTCAGGGAAATGGTGTTCGCCGACGTAATACTGACACAGTTCTGTTCATACACCTCATTCTATGTTTTATAGGGTGGGAGGGGGCTTGCCATGTCTCTCCATGGGCTGTGTCTGATATTGCAGACTTTCCAAAATCTTTTTCACATGTCAGTGATTTGTCAGAGGTTTTGATAGAGATATTGGGGCTGAGGTCTCCACTGATTTGGGGAAAAGATGTGCCCCATTGTCTGTGATTGGCAAACCGTTTGATACTCTCTATTGTGCCATATTTCAGAGACCGCGCTCAGATGAATTGTCATATCCTTGACAATTCCTTCAAGCCATTGTATTGGAGATGTGCTGCCATGATGTCATTATAACAGCCCATCGCTTATACAAATGGGTTTGCCGGTGAATTTTAATTTTAACGCGTATACTATGTATGGACATAAAATCTTGAAAATAGTCGGGTCCAAAACCAATGATATTGCCATGTAGGGGCCTTTAATAGGAGCAGAAACATACCATTGTGGTCACAAACCAGTGAAGCAATGCACTCTTTCTATCTAGACAACTGCAAGCGCTCCGGTCGTCCTCTTCGGCGTCTTTAGCCATAATTGATATTTTTAGCATCTGCTTGCGTCATGGGCTTCTTACAGGTCACTATTCTTGATTTTGTTATGCGTTGTGGACCTGACAGGGCTCATCCATAAATGTATGATTTGAGAATACCCCATTATTGATTTAGGATGTTTGAGAGTTTAATAATGTTTTGTTGTTTTTGTACTAAGTTATCCAAGATTCTAAAACAACATGGCCGCTTTTTTTTTTATAAAGCGCTCCGTTTTGTCTTAAGAAGTGACATCTCGTCCATTGGTCACATGGCTCATGGCCGTATCATGGCCATATAACCAATGGACGTGGTGTCACTTCCTAAGAAGTAGCAGAGCTTTTAATGAAACCAAGCCGCCATGTTTTCTAATCCTGGATAACCCCTTTAAAGCCTTTACAAAGTGATTGTATTTGATGTCTTCCAAGGCTGCAGGATGTGAATGTCTATCATGGCTCTTGTGAAATGCATGACTGTATACTAAAGCTGTGTCTGGGTGAGTCCTTTTGGAAGGCCGTCTGATATGTCCTGATGGGAGGCCGGATTCCTTGTTGTCTGTCAGGCTGCCAGATTCTAGCTCCACTTGCTGACTTGGCTTACTAGACTCAGCAAGCGCATTGTGCCCATTCCTCCCAATTGTTTCTCCATTCACTGACCTGTTGGACATGAGCTTTGATAGTGAAGGCAAGCCCCGGGGTAGGTTATAAGGGGGATCAGTGTGAAAAGGGCCTAGTAATCTGTCTGCAGACTTTATAGGACTCTGGTTACATGCTGCTGCTTTTGAATTCTTTTTTTGTCTGTTTAAGGCTTGGCGTTATTGTTTTATATCTATGGTGTTTGCCAAAAATATAATAAAAAAAATTCAGTTCTTTAATTTTACAGGATTCATCTTTCATGTGTACGGCAAATCCATTCTGAACGGTTTGTGACCAACAACCAATTTTGCAGGTGTATATTCTTACCTAGGCACATCCCTTTGGTGTATTTTCGAGTGTTTTCTTTGGGTACATTTACATGTTTTGCATAGATGTTTTTAAGGTCTTATTCACATGAACTAAATGCCAATATCCGCCATCTGGCGACCATTCTTGTAGTAACCCATGTGAGTGAGGCTACAAAAACCAATCCCATGTAGCATTATTGCGTAATCGTCATCAGATTCCTGATTTTCCTTCAATTCCTAAACATGTGAACCGTGTCTTATGCTGGATTTATACACAGCAGTAGCGTGTGAAGTGTACACGGCCATATTACCGCAGATCTCCACATTTAGAGATAGTTATTGACCAAGTAGTTCTGACCTATATGAAACGCGGCCAAGAACTCTGGACCCCAACCATACAACTTAGATGGACATTGTTGAAATCCATCAACCATATAATGGGTATGGTGGTGTCACCAGGTTTTCGGAGATAGCAGATGAGTTTTACCATGCCTGATCCATTGCTCTATGGTGATAAGATGTCTGCTTTAGGTTTATTCTCGCCTTGTGAGAACACTTGCATGCTCGGCCTAGACCTTGGGCTTTACTTATTTCTACGGTTTTGAAAAAAAATCCCCTTTGATATGTGTTGCGTCCCTTCCCTTTTACCTCTGTTAGGTCGTATATTGTCTTACTAATAATACCTTAAGGTTTTTTTTTTCTTTAGTGTTGTATGCCATATCTATTTTTAACAAAGTGGAATGACCCAAATAACAAGTTAATCTAGTACGGAGAGATATGCCGTTCCACGTGTTGACATAGTATAATTCATATGTATACCTGCAAGCTATTTTCTCCAGTCACCTTCTGTATCTGTAATCTGTAATACTAGACTAGAGTTTAGCCTTCATATGAAAACATGCCTACACCCTGATAAGTCTCAGATCAAATAGTCCGAGGCTCCATCTTCCCAGAAACCTGCCCGTACACACAGGAAGCTATTCATATGTTGGGCAGGCTACCAGCTGTTGTGTACCACAAGTCCCTGCGTGTACTCCCATCCAGAGGTATTTAACACCGCCAGCTGGAGCTCTGTCAAGAGAGGTTTTAGGGAGGCCCCTAGATCAGGTCTGGGCAAATCTTACCCAGGTCTAGGAGCCAGCTTCAGAAATTAGGAGCCAGCAACAACATGCCGGAGGATGGAGAGCACACAACCCGACGGAGGAGAAATTGATTCACATTAAAGCAAAGGAACAAATGTGTCCAGCAAATGCTCTGCAAGCGGCGATGTGCGAGTCTGTCCTTACATGTCACTCGAGGCTATGACTTTGCTTACACAATCTATCCTCCTATAGGGATTATTCAGCCACTAAAATGTTGTTTTTGGTGTAAAAAATTAAGTTATACCCCACTTTTCCCCTTATGATTCAGGTTCGAGGAACTTCCTGGTCCTCCCAACACACAAATGGCTGCTCACCAAGTTTTGGAGACAATGGTGACCCACCTGTTTCCTATGTGTTTAGAAAGAAATATAGACCAGTAAGGATGGTTGATGCTAAAACATATGGGCTGCCAGGAGGTTTTAACTTGGTGTGGTTCTAGTAGGTGGTGCTGTCTCAGATCCAGCCGTGTTAGATGTGCCAACCGCTCAAAATACCTATAGTATTGGCATTTATAGTTGCAGTGTGGACAAAGAACAGTAAGCGGTTTAGGCTCCACCCCTGAGGATCTCATATATGCCTGGATCTACCCAGGAGGAACCAAAGAGTACCAGACACTGCCCTCTGCTGGTAGGAACCCTCTCACAAGCTGTCTATGATGAGACTGATGCTGTTATTATATGACTGTATATCATACACTCCTCTCTTATAGTATTAGTAATATTTATCCTGCTCTTCCCTATACACCTCCTGGATGTTGTAGTGCGCGTTGCATAAACATGATATAAATAATACAGATATGATGTCACTAATAAAGCTGCTCCTGCCATTACCAAAACAATCTGATGGGAAAATAGTAACACCACAATGTGTCCCTGGGCTGTGACTACGCTGCTTTCCTAAGGATGTGAGTGGTTTTCCAGCCTTTGTTTTGTTGCTATGGTTCGGAGTACACGGCGCAATAGAGGAAAAAGAACAACGTTGCCAGTAAGCCCTCGATGATTTTGTAACATTTGGTCGTGTATCCAGAGCTGTGTAACTAGCAGACAGAAATGTCCATTGTGTTTATGAGGTAATAGCAGACACCCCGGCCAATTTCTTCAGTGTGCTCTTGTAAGGAAAACATTGACGTGAACCAAAAAACTCAGTTTGGTGAAACCTTCTCCTCAAATGCAATAAACTTGAGTAATGTCTTCGGCTGGGGATTCAGTATTTTTTATGGTATGGTGGTCCCGTTTCCCATTATAAAACTACATGTGTGACTCCCATAAAATCTGCTACTGGGAAGGGTAACGTGAAGGGGCTCAGCATTTACCAGGCCTGCTTCACATATATTCTCAGGATCGCTGGAGATCGTAGAGGTCGAATTCCCACTGATCAATATGCCAATATCCTCTTTTTAAGCTATTGATACCCCTACTACATATAGGGCCAATTGCCAAGCAGTGTCCGCAAACAGATCTTTCACTTAGGAGGGCGGAGGGAACATCACAATACATGGCTGCAGGGTCAGACCACACACTGGGAATTTTTCTAGCCTGTAACTATGGGCACGTACACGTCTGCATTGGAGCTGTATACTCACAACCCTTAGGGTATATGTGTTAGGGACAAATGACAATTGTCTCATTTTTCTATTGAATGAGTCGGTGCAATAAAACAAATGTCTGAGATGCTACAGTGTCCTCCTAAAGCAACGAGCCTCTGCCAGGATACGGGAGTATCGAGCGCAGACTCTCCAAGATCTGATTTGATGGAAGAAATATCCCACCCTTCCCCTAATCCTCTTATTTAAACTAGAGATCAAACCGGCTCATGCCTTTCTTTTCAGCTTAGCTTTTCTGAGCCTTTTGTAACATGACGGTGCTATTCATTACCCGAAAAGCTCCGAGACGTAACCAGTGAAATCTTGGGGACTTGTGAGATCCACAATACATAGGAACAGGTTGTTAGGATTTGACTCCTTATTCATATTGGACAAGTAAAAGTGGACAAGTCTTATTGTTGCAAGCAAGTGGGACTGCTCCAGCATTAGAGTGGGACTTGTACAAGGGTCAGATTTGTTGTCTTTTGTACAATTGTACTTGTATGTTTTTTACAGTGTAGTCGACAGTATATGGGGCAGTTCCCAATCTAGTCTGTCGCACGCTTAGGTACTGTACACAGTGACAAGGTGTTCATCTGAGCCATCACGACAGGGACATCTTGAGTCTATTGTGTTGAGTGTTTTCCCTTCTTCAGTGTCACATCCTGGAGGTGGTGCTATTGCTATTGCTGATGCAGTGTTACTTGCAAGGCCGGCACAGTCACACACCACTGGATTTGTGTTCTGTATGTATATTTCCAATGATGTATCGCCACCATATTCTGTGTCGTTGTTTGCAGGAATTTATCATATTAGTTACTCGGCTCTGTCTCTGTAGCACAGGCTCCGACCTCTACCTGTCACAGTCAGTTTCATATTGTGATAACCAGTTAACAATGATGATTCTTTATATTTGGGCAGGTTGGAAATACAGAAAAATTGCAATGTATTGAAAAGCTTGTAAGGGATCTTGGGAATCGACGAGGTTTCCTGAATATTTACGCTGGCCGGTCACTGCGTGTCTTGATTTATGTCCCACATGCGGGATATATCATCACAAGCCAACCCCGGTGGCATCTGCTTTATAGTCATAGGTCACCTGTTTTGTGGAAGTCTCCTGGATGCTTTGGGGGAGTTGCATGTATTTTTTTTATTTAGCTTACTTGTATAGCCTGATCAGGGAAGCCTGATGAAGTGCATTTAGCACGAAACGGTCGTCGCTTCATTTCTTCTACATTCCATCTACCCTACCCCCGTCTGTAAATGCTGTTCAAGTACCTATTTTTATGGAAGATTATTAAAGTTTGGTGAATTTTACTACTGGCTGGTGAGTGTCCTGATTTTTTCTATTTTTTTGCATTACTTGTATAGCGCCATCATATTCTGCAGCGTTTTCACAGACATTGATAGTCACTGTCCCATGTAGGGCTCTCATTACACATTCCCTATTAGTATATCTTTGGCATGTGGGAGGAAACCTACACAAAATCCTTGCAGTTGTTGTCCTTGGCAAGATTTGAACCCAGGACTCCAGCGCTGCAACACCATTGTGCTAATCCCTTAGCCGCTGTGCTGCCCAATGTGCATGTATAATGGACATATTCTACATTAACACTTATCGACTCCGACATCTTTAATAGACTTCTGATCTGCTTATGTATACGTTGTCCCTCTGTGGCAGATGGGAATGAGAATTGGACATGATCGCTTTCAACATGCCCAATCCTTTGGTCTACTGGGAAATAAGACCTAGTCCCCAGTGTCCGGCAGCTGCGTATATGTCTATGCGGAGGTTGCTGACCAATGTATGGACATATATAGGGTTTGTGGCGCCGATTGCACATATCCAGCAGTGCTCCATTCATGTATCCCATAGTTGTAAGAACTGTGTGACTGATCTGAGGTGTGTCGGCAACATGCGGCTATCAGTGCACATGGAATAACATTCATTTGCATGGTTTGATTCATTTCCAAGCACCTGGATAATGACATCCCGAAGGTGGAAGCCTCAAAATTGCACAGGCGAAAAAAAAAAAAAAAGGCGTCTGTTTAACTGTAATTGACAACAGCAGCTGAAACTGAGACAAGTGATTGTTGTATGTCCTATTTTCACGATGCAAATGTGTCTCCCGACAAGTTTTTTCTTCCTGTGCCTGCTGTTACACATTTACAGAATCAAGATGATTATTATTTTTTTTATTTTTTTCCCCTCCTTTGCCGACATCTGTCGTAGAGCCGGAATACAAACCCTGACAGTACGCCGGTTACCAGGCAACCACATCTAAGAATCCCCATTTATAATCTCTCTCCGGCCAGAAATTCATAATGCATCTCTGCCACATGTTCAGCTCAGAAATGTCACGTAAAGATCCCTGTCTTCCTTACTATGAATATCCAGCCTACTCGCCCGTGCAACGCTTCGGGGTTTAGTCTTGTGATGTTTTCAGACGTTACACCTGATTACAGGCAGGAGTAGAGTGTGAACACTGCACAAGCGCCGTGCTTTACGTTTTATCTGTTACGGCAATATATAGATGGACGATATAGAGGCCTAACACGGTACTCTGAGTTCTCCTATTTCATTTGGAGATCAGAGGCCTGACCTATATCTCCATCTATGATTGCAGATCATACCGAGAGCACCAGACAGAGAAGTTCCCCTTCTGCCTGTCATGTGCAGCTTGGAACCATATGCATGACAAACGCACAGCCCTGCTTATCATGTGGTTTGGACGCGTGGGTGCGCCTATAGAAAGGTTCTCATACATAGAAACTATAGTGAAAAACCATCAAGTGTGTACAGCGCCAGCCAAACTGTCAAATTGACATCTGCTGTGGGGTATGTTGGATTTCCCGTGCAAGGCGGGCGATGCCAGAGGTGTCTGGCAGCAGCTTATCCTTCTCTCCTTATGGAAATTAACATGCACACATGGCTGATCCGGTCATACATGCTTATGGGAGGGCTGCTGATTTATTCATCGCACTATATTATGTTTTTCTGAGAAACCTTCATCTTCCATGTAGCACGGTATTGGTTCTCCTTGTGGAGATCCAGCTGGGGTAGGAAGTTTTACAGGCAATGCTTCCTGGGAAATAGTATGCAGATTGGGTCTCCGAAGGATGAAAATGGAGTCTCTAGTACCAGGTACAGGTAACTAACCTATAAGTCAATGCTCAGCCCGTTAGTCTGACACGAATGGCATCTCATCCAGACAACAGTACCCCACTGTGTGCTCATGAGTGCTGCTCATGTTTAAGTCGTTTTAAAGAGACCCTTTCACCATCTCCATCTGCACAAGAGCTTTTCTTTCTTTAATAGGTGCTCTCCACTGATTCCGGCACATATGGATTATCCGCTTTAGTACGCACTGTTCCTGAGCAGTCTGTGCAGGTAGTTTTGGTACCTGATATGTTAACTAGACTCTCTAATATCAAGTAGGTGTCAGATAGGAGCAGGCACGGTGTCCTCCTCTGGTTGGAGCTCTGAATAATGCCCCCCTTGCCTGCTCCTGCCTGACACCCACTTGATATTAGAGAGTATATAGATAGTATATTGGGCACCAAAATTAACTGCAGTGAGTGCTCAGGGATGGTGGGGGAAGAGAAAATATTCCAACCACACTGGAGTCAGTAGTCTGGAGATGTCTATTAAAGGATGTAAAGAACTTGATGCCATGGAAGGTGGCTCTAAAGAGGTGGTCCTGAGCAATGTGGAGGTGGGCCGCTACAACACTTACACACTGAGCCTGGGGAACTATAATGATTATAGAGGGGTTTGTGCAAACTGCTCAGTAAAACGTCCTCAGCGCAGTACTTTTTCTTCCGACTATTCTTGGCGGATATTGCGACGGAGTCTCCAACGCAGACGCAAATCTGGCCTGAAAGATAAATGCGGTAGGGGGCTATACACATAGGAGGGGGCTATACACATAGGAGGGGGCTATACACATAGGAGGGGGCTATACACATAGGAGGGGGCTATACACATAGGAGGGGGCTATACACATAGGAGGGGGCTATACACATAGGAGGGGGCTATACACATAGGAGGGGGCTATACACATAGGAGGGGGCTATACACATAGGATAAGTATCACCATGCAAGTATATGTAAAGATTTTTGTGGTCAAATCTACATCCCAGTCACATGGTAAGATACAGGATAAAACATAGTGTTTTTTACTCCGAGGCGAGGTCCATCTTAATGTGTGTATGAAAACCATGCCTGCCACATACATACAGACATTAAAAGAAGATGGCCATAGTCGCATCGCCCTACAATACAATCTGTGCTAGGGTTTCCTATCATTCTTAGTCTCATGTGTATTAGTAAACCTGGGATTATTCTGCACAGTGTGTACGAGGCCATACCATTCAGACAGAGTAGATTTCCTCTTCTTTTTTTTTTTTTCTTTTTATAATCTGCAGGAAAAAAAAAGGCACGGAGGTATTTGTTTTATTGTTCTTTGTTATATGTAAGACGGTGTTTGTTACACAGATAATCCGATCTCCCCGCTGTGCCATTTTTAATACTACTGCAGCAATTCCGTTTCCAGTTGCCTAGCAACCATCGCGCAGCGGCCTGATGTGGCATCGTTCTTCTCATAAGCCACGCCGCGCCTGCTGGTTGCCAGGCAGACATGTGACACTGCTGACTAATGTGCTGGAAAACCGGCAACTTCTCCTAGGACTTTCTGCAAAGTAGAGTAGATCCAGCCTCGGTCGTCCAGTCTCTTTCACATATGCACGTTTAGGGTTTATATGTATGGCTATGGATACACATGTGCATCACTTGGAGATATTTCCATCCTCCCCTGCTGGTTTTCCATCAATCCATCTTGGTTGTTGATGCTCACGGTTTCCTATCTGGACTTCCTCCCACCTCTGTTTCTTATGCTTGGCACCAAACAGTAGGCATACCGGCCAAAACGTCTTGTCACAATGAGAATATCATTTGGGCTGTATCTTTTTGTAGGAAAAATGTAGGTTTTGTCCAGTCTGGGTTTTTTTTTTTGTTATATTTAAAGTATTGGATTTCTCTGGTGGACCATTTGCTTGGTCATTGTATGCAGCTCTTCTCTAGAAAGAGGGAAAAGCCTGTCTATCTACGGCCCGGATCTGAGTTAGGGTCTCTGTTCAGGGAGTCCACTTGGGGACCCCGAATAAAAAAGCAGTTACCAGGGAAACCCGCGGAACCCATAATGGGTTTTCTCTCCGCATGTTTCATGCAGAAATCACACAGACCCTATTAAAATCTGTGGGGTCCGTGGGTTTCTTTAGGTAACTGCTTTTTTTTTTATGCATATAGGTTTCCCTTTGGTGGGTCCCCAAGTGGACTCCCTGAACAGAAACCTGAATGCAGATGTGGAGTGGGCCTACCACCCACACCCCAACTGGATGGCACTAGGGAGGCATTATTATTCCTTCTGCTGCCCTTTGCCAGCTTTGTGGTCTCAAAAGTAGAAACATTATTCCCGACCCTATTACTAAAGCGAGTCCTATGTGTTCACATCTTCTATTCTTTACAGGTTACGGAGTTGGTAGCATGGGTGCCATATTAATAATATAGTCCCCCTTCCCCAAAAGAATCATAGGAATACCCTATAGTACAACACTGCATATAGATATAGCTCTTCTGGTAGAGGCTAAACAACCAGCTCTGAATCCACTATTTGTCCACAGCCGGATGTCCATTCTCCTTTATATATGGCAGTCGTGGTTGGTCTGAAGCAGTAAAGATCCAGTAATTCAGGAAAAAAGGGATTGCGTTCCTATGCAAGTCAATAGGTAGAAGTTCTACGTTTCACAATGATACAATGTTATTATTTGTATCCTATACAATATTTCAGCATTTTATTTTGGAGCCAGAATTGGTAATTTCTTCACCCAACACTGACCCCCCGTCTCTACAGTCCTACTGTCCATGAGCACGTATCCACCCCTGTGCCCCCCAGATAAGAGCAGATAATGTGGTGACACGGACACACGAAGACTGATGGGTTTCTGTACGAGAGGTTGCAGTCCCTTTATTTTCGCGGTCACCTTCCCCTGTGGTCTGGTTGGTCGGGTTGTAACCTTTCATTACTGCAATGCAGTTGTGTCTGCCATAATACCTTTACAAAGAGGAACCAGGAGCTTCTCTAATAATCCTCAGTATTAGCTGGAGCCTGTGAGAAGCCTTTGCTGGTGTCAGCAGATACATTTCTTTTTTTTCTTGTTCTGTTGTTTGTGTCTGAGCCAATAAATCGTCTTTAAGAATCAAGGCACATAAGGAACTAGAGAGCAAAATGAAGAATGTCTGTAAGACTATATAGGAAGCTTAACATATATGAAATCTTAGATTCATTTTTAGAGTGCTTGTTCGGAGAGTTACATTTACCTTCCTCCAGCGGTTTCTAAAAGCTGGACCCAGGGGTTCCTACCCAGGATCATGTGATCGAAACCAGCCCCTGTCCCTGGGGTCGATCAGCTCACTCCCTCCTTTCCTGATTTAACAGGTAATTCCCTTTGCCATGAGGGCTGCCTGACTATAGTAAGGAGAGGAGGCAGGGGGTGTGTGCACATTGTCCGAACCAGTCCAAAACCCCAGATCTAGCATGAAGAAACAGACAGAGGAAGGAGGGTAAATTTGACTCCCCAGACATTCCCTTTAAGTCTCTCTCCTCTGATATACGGATGTAGCTGAGTTAACCAGTTAACTGCAGCGGGATAATTTGCTGTGTGATATCTTATAACAGAAGTCAATGAAAAGTAATAGAAGAAAATGTTAGGAAAGTATTTCACGTGGTATATATGTTATTCAGTGTCCATCTGCATGGGAAAGCACAGTAGACTATGCTGTCTGGTACAATAGGCAAAAAAAAGGCTATACTACTGCATACGGGACAGCACATGTTACAAGCCACTCCTTTGACATACATTGGTTGCACAGGGGGCGCTATAGACACTTTTGGCATGTGCATTGGTAAAGCTCCTCTCTGCATGTATGTACATTGGTTTTGATTAAAGACAGTAATAAGAACATGCAGGTAAAGGCCCTGGACTTATGAATGTGCAGATCTGTGAACTTTTATATACTGACCTGTCAATCTATATGTTCAATTTGATGGACCGTTTCTTTTTTTTCAACCTCATGCCGTATAACTATGTATTTCTATCTGCTACGGTATTAATATTCGTCTACAGTCTATCATTTCTACTTATGGTTTCCTTTGTAGTCTATGTAAGATGCATCTGACCTGACATTGACAATTGCAGCAACAGTATCCAGCGCTCATTCAATATTTATATTCATTGTGTACATTGTGCTAGGAGACAGGTGGCTCCCGCACCTCATTCATGTGACTGTGGCATGAAGACCGCCATATCCGGTTTCACCTCCGATCACCTTCACTGGTTAGTGATTCATAATCTATGCAGAAGCCTGTCAGTGTCAGAAGCAGGAGTGGCGCGCTTCAAATTTGTAAGCAAAGCTCGCAGAGCGTCATCTGTTTCCTGTGGTGATAATTGCTCCTTGCAGACAGGTTGAGCAATGAAGTAAACCCTGTTTGTTAAGTCGATAATAGGAAAAGGGCTTACGCTATTTGTGAAGGGGGGTTTATGTAAATGTACTTTATTCTCTGCAAGACTTTCAGTTCTTTACCATTTTTTAAGACTACTTCTTACTATCAGTGAGTGTAAACTTCTTGTACAAATAAATCGAGTGAGCTGCACATTGTCAAGCTCTGTTCACATTAACAAATTATTTTAACACCGTTGCTTGCCTGCATTGAAATCGGTTCATTTGAATGGGAGTAGTAACGTAACAGATTTTTATTTATTTTAATGCAACATCAAAAATGTCCTAGTTTTGCCTGTTTTCATAGACCAATCTATTAGAGATCCAGGAGAACAGGAGCTCATGAAAAATGTTCTTTTTCACGGCCATGTATGAATGGAGCATTAAATTGTGTTCCCTTGATGTGACTGGTGGGTGGACGAGACAGAAGGTGCAGAACTGTATGCCTAGTATTAGTCAACGATCAATTAACAATGAATTATTTACGACCCAAGTGGATCTCTCGGCTTAATAAGCAGATAAACTACAGGTCTGTACTATTAGTAGCCAAAAAAAATAATGAGCTGAAAGAATACACCAGGCACGTGAGTCCAGTGTATTCATGAGGACAGTGTTCCTCTACATCTCCCTGCCTCCTCATATCATACATGGCAGTATGTATACACATCAGCTTGTGGGTTTCCATTCTAAAGGGAGTTGAGGGCAGACAATCTGGGGAGAGAACTGTCCTCATGAATACACTGGACTCATAAACGTTGTGTCTGGTGTATTCCTTCAGCTTTACAGATCCATGTTCACAGTTGTATACACCAATTGTGTACAACAGCATACCGAGTTCCTTAGGAGCTTACAAGATGACGGCTCTGCTCCCCTGTAAACAATGTGGACCATCTCCAGAATACAGCATGGGATGGAACATTTTCTAAAAATGTCTCATGGATGGTTTCTGATGTGTTATATTTAGGCAGCTAAGGATATATCAAGCAGTGCTGTATCCTTTGTACAAATGTTGCTTCCAAAATAAAAGATCTTACCGTATCTTCAGTGGCAGACACAGTCGTGTTTGTTGACACACTGGCAGATGGTGCTAAATTTAGCCGCGCATTAAAGAGGAATTTCTTTCATGTAGAAGGTGAAGACCTTCTTAGCCAGAACTGTTGGGAGTTTAAATAGCTCGGTCTCGTGTTCTCGGAGATGGGGCTTTATGGCGGCTCCATTATCATGTAGACCGTGCTCTATATATAAAGTATAATATTCTCCTTTTCTGTAGAACAATTGCATTTTACTAATAAACTTCAGAGGGAAGAAGTGAAATGGTTTACGATGGGAGGGTTTTGTTTCTCTTGTGGGAATCCAGAGGTGTTTTTGGTGTGTAGTGTTATGGTTTCTGTTTCTTTTCAAACCCTGGTGGACACCATTGACTTATAATGATATCTGTGGGCTCTGGATGGTCAGCATTGACTTACAATGGTGTCTGTGGGTTCCTAATGGGTGCCATTGACTTACAATGGTGTTTGTGGGTTCCTAATGGGCGCCATTGACTTACAATGGTGTCTGTGGGTTCCTAATGGGCGCCATTGACTAACAATATTGGCTAGGACACTGGTCTTATGGTATTATCTTAGCCTTAATCCATTTGTTGCGGCCTAGACTGGCATTCTAAGGGACCTACTCCTAACCTCAGAGTGGAGC
Source organism: Leptodactylus fuscus (assembly GCF_031893055.1). Classification (NCBI taxonomy): domain Eukaryota; kingdom Metazoa; phylum Chordata; class Amphibia; order Anura; family Leptodactylidae; genus Leptodactylus; species Leptodactylus fuscus. Next base: position 26,124,265 of record NC_134274.1, read on the forward strand.
TATACACCATGCTGTAGGAAGATCACTGGGTCAGTGTACAGAATAGTCATGGTTTTGCATCTTTACCACTCATGCAGTATTATTGTAGTCCTCTTGCACGGTGGTGTTACAATTTTAATGGGAGGCACCCGGAGGACATCAAAGTGCCTTCGGTCTTGCTTTGATTTCATTGGGCAATTCTGATCATTTTTCACGTTGCTGGAAAGGACATGCTCCATATTCAATGGAACGGAGCATCGGAACCTCCCTTGGACTGCACACTTGTGTGCATGAAGCCTTAGTGAAGTCAGGTATGGGGCGAAGAGCCAGAGGGGACATGTACAGACAAAATTAGACATTATATTGTAACACAATATCAACAAGTAGGAGTGAGGATCCTGCTCGCAAGAGCTTAGAATCTATGAGGAAATAGGGTTGACACAAGTAGTTAAAAAATGAAGTGGGAGCCTCAGGAGCCAGCACAAGGAATGGAATAGGAACTAGACAGACAGTCTGAAGGACAAGGCAGGAGCAAGGTCAAGAGCCATTATGAGGTTTGGATCAGGATCATCTCCATGCTCGATCCATGTACACAGGAACAAGAGCCAACCTCTGTTACCAGGCAATGTAGGCTAGGACCATTAAATAGGCCCCCAGGCCGGACGTCGTCTTTAGGCGCTGGTTGCCTTGGTAAACTGAAGCTGTCGTGAAGCCTAAACAGGAGAACTACAGCTTGTACCAAGCAAACAGGAGCAAGAGCATTAGAGGTGTTTGGTTGCTAAGCCGGGACGTGGCACTGGAACGTGGTGAGGGCAATTCTGGCTATTCAGAAATGGAAAGGTAAATACACTAATGTGAACAGAGCCTAAGATCTGATGTAGATATTGCCTGCCTTTGAGTTGCAGTACAGGACGCAGCCCATGTTAGGATCGGTTCCCATATCGCATGAGAGGCACATTGTTTAGTATTTTCGCCATGTGGGTAGTATTGAGGTCATTCCAGCTGACAGTGACAGGTGATTGTCAGGGGAAAGCATTCTCTGCTCTCTCCCACAGAACATACCAGTGAAAGTGGGGGAGGAGGAAAGCGCTGCTCTGTGTTTGTCCTCTGTGTATTTCCTTACAGCGGGGAGGGGGCTCACAAATGTCTGTACATAGCAGATTGTCTGCTGGATGTGTTTACACTGACTGATCATTACCAGGGGCACTCATGAGGAGCTTAGGATCTATGGACTCTTGTGTCAAGGCCTAAGGTGACATCTTGGTGGCAGGATTTAATCTGTGCTTTATTCCCTGCCATTAACTTATCTGTATAAACAGAGCACATCAATTGTAGCTCCTGTTTCAAGGAGTCTACCACCTCCCCCCCAGCATATTCATCTAACACCTCCATGATACAGAGCACATTACAGCGATAGCATGCCCATGTTATATATGGCACTTTTGTGGATTTGGAGAAAAATAACTGAAGTGTTATTCAAGTGAGACATTTGGTGCACTGGAGGCGGCTCTTCAACTCCAGAAGCATTGCCATCCCTTACAGTGCATGTTACCTCTCTCACGGCTATGACATCACCCATCCTACTCTGCAACTTCTCTGGAAGGAGAGGGGATGGGTTTGAGCAGCAAGAGTGGTGCTCCCGAAAGCAGAAGGCCTGCCACCAACACTCCAATTGCCTCAATTGCATAACACTTCAAAGTAATTTTTTTCCAAATCTACAAAAGTGACATACATAACAAAGGTGTGCCCTGTAACATGATAGTGGCAGGTGAACATGCGTAGGGGAGGTGGTAGATTCTCTACAGTAGTTCAAATTGAAGATTTTGCCCGCCTAGCATCCTGCATGCCTTACATGTACACTGAACCTCCTGCATACTGTATATGTACACCGAACCTCCTGCATACTGTATATGTACACCGAACCTCCTGCATACTGTATATGTACACCAAACCTCCTGCATACTGTACATGTACACCGAACCTCCTGCATACTGTATATGTACACCGAACCTCCTGCATACTGTATATGTACACCAAACCTCCTGCATACTGTACATGTACACCGAACCTCCTGCATACTGTATATGTACACCGAACCTCATGCATATACTGTACATGTACACCGAACCTCCTGCATACTGTACATGTACACTGAACCTCCTGCATACTGTACATGTACACCGAACCTCCTGCATACGGTACATGTACACCGAACCTCCTGCATACTGTACACGGTTAAGGCACATTCACACGGCTGAACTTCAGATGTGAAACTCAGTCTGTATGTTGACCTTGGTTACTTGAAGAGTTATTGGTTTCAATATGTCCATATACACGGTTGATTTTGGCTAGCAATGATTGCTTACAGGGGCCAATGGCAGACTATTGTCTGTTGAAACAGTAACCTGATGCTATTTTCTGTGTACATCAATGCTCTTATAGACCTGTTACCGCGAAGACTCATTTCTTGCTTCCTTATGTATTTATTCATGTTTAGTCCCTGACCCTTCTCTGTTCTTGAAGAAGATGAAGGTTTTCTGCAGGCATGAAGGCTGCCGCTGTTTTTCTCAGCTGAGGTCTGCCAAGGCTTTCCCTTATATTTAGAAGAGCTATTTTCAGTCTCGGTGCCCAGAGGGACATTTGGCCTGCCTCATAGACTCTTGCTAATGCATTCAGTCTCCTTGCTAGACAAATGATACCGAAGGGAACCCATTGCTAATTCTCAGCATCCCTTTTTGGCAGTCTGTCTGAATATGTATAATTTTGTGTGATTTCACAATTTACTTCGACGTGTCGTGCTCATTGTTAATGCGGAACCAGCCCCGGCCTCACACACAATGACTAATTGCCTTTAATTAAAGTGACACCATATGACTTTGCCACGCGATGACCCCTGATGTGGAGATTTTAGGTTGCTTGAGGGTTAATAAAGCACCACTATTTAGGATAATGGGATTATGAATGTGAAGGCATCTTAGTTTTATATGACACTGCTCATAGTAATATAGCTGATCGGGCTGGATGTAACTATGGCTTATTTGTATTCCAGATCTCCTTACAGTCATATCGAGAGATTAGGGTCACCCGAATTAAACGCTGAGATATTGCTGTTTTTGACCATTTGCAAATGATTCCTTTGAAGCAATGGCAACACCCTTGTTGCTCCAAATAGTTCACAGGGATGTTGACAAAAAAGAAAATATCTTGATTCACAAAGAGAAAACGCTATATAATTCAGGTGACCCTAACCCTTCTACCTGAGCTGGGTTCTGGCGACACTCCCATTAAATCTTTTTTGTTGCGATAAAGGGAATCTGTCAGCAATTTCAACCTGCCTGAACCAAGAAGTTCCCTCTTTACAAAGAAGTATATTTTACCTTAAAACTCAGCTTTATATATAGGGAGAAACCTGCCAATCCAACTGATATGGGCGGGATTGGTGGGAGGATCCGCCCATTGGACTCTTCTACTTATGTCTGACTCTTTGGAGAATGTTTTCTGTGAAACGTTGCAGCCTTTCATGGTTACATAGTTGATGAGGTTGGATAAAGACATCAGTCCATCAAGTCCAACCTATAACCCTACAATCCCCTACAGTGTTGAAAACAGTGGTAAAACTTAGCTGTGTGTAGTAAGGGGGCCTGTAAGGGTTAGCCAGAGTTGCGGCAGTATGAAACCACTGCCAGGTTCCCTGATACCACAACCACCAAAACTGGTTCAATGACAGGTAGTAAAATATTGTCTCCTAGAAGCGTCGCTGTACAGCTTTATACGACAGCACATGGGGTACATATGGCTCAATGGAGGCAAACACAGGGTGGCCTACCGATTCCACAGCACAGGTCACAAGAGCGTCAGGTCCAAATGGTTGTCTATGGCCACTTCAGTAACTCTTGGTATTTGGGGTTGTGCCTAGGACACTACTGTACATGTCTTTAATAGGTCTTCAGTCTTACTTTAAGTGAGTGGGTTTTTTAACGTTCCCTGTAATGAAATCCAGACCATTTCCTTTTGCCTTTACTTGCACATTGTTACTCCTTCTTAACCCCTTACAAGGATATTATATATTCCACACTGTGAAGATTTCTAAGAGGTTTTGAACTAAGATTACTTTTTTTTCCCCCCACATTCCAAGCCATAAGATTTCATTTGTCTTGCTGATGTTTCGCTCTTGATATAACTAAAACCATGTGATCCGGTCTATTGAAGCCGTGCTCGCCGCGATGACTTGCTAATGTATATTTTCTTTCTTTTTTCTTTTGTAGGTATATGTGGAATTTGATGACTTAGAATGGGATAAACGAGAATGGGTGAAAGTGTATGAAGATTTTACAGCCTTTTTTGTGGAGTTCCAGCTGGTCTGGGCGAAGAAGAAAGACCCCAGCCAGGCTCAGGGATCAAAGGTCAAGCAAGTCCAGTGGCCTGCCTTGGTAAGACGGAATTTTTATGACACTTCTTTTGACGTCACTTCAGTCAAAACACAATTGTTTCTCCCTTGAGTCCATGCGGGTTTTGGATGTTTGTTTTTGACAATGAGTTTTTTCACGGTTTTAGATTAGTTTGCTCGCCCTTTCTTTGTATGGGTGCATTTACACTGTTTACATTCTTAGGTATACGCCTACATGTGTTTTTTTCTTTTACCACATGCTTTTATATAGAATAGCATAGTTTACTTCAGCAAAAACTGTTGCAGTGGTGTAACGGAGGGATAAAGGGGCACTCATTTGGTCGCCTATGGTTATCTTTGACATATTTGAGTGCATTTTTTCCCCTGCGTAAAGTGTACCAAACTTGTGCTGTAAATGGAGGGGCTGTCCTTGCATTTGGCACTTTACTGCATACCAGGTCTGAATATTCCTCTATTTAATGGTTGTCTTTTTAACTGCTTATTAAACCACTACATACCTGTGCCGATCGTTGGCAACCAACCAACGCACCAGTGTTAAAGGAGTTGTCCCATTACACAAGATCACAACGCTGGAGGACTGACCAGTGGGACTCCAGCAATGAGGGGAACCGTGGGCTGAAGTCCCTCTTCATCCTCCATGTGAAGGAAGTGCCAGTTTGCTTGTTTGAAAAGTGCTGCATTTCCCGCTATGGGGGCTACCGGGACTGCAATCCCCTATAGCCCCATATAAGTAAATGAGGTGCCTGGCACACAAGCTTGCTCACAAGGAGAATGGGGGAACTTTTGATACCCTTTGCTTTCCTGATGACTGGTGGGTTCCAGTGGTCAGACCTCTGTCTCAAGTGTCTGTATTGGGACAACCTCTTCCTATCAGCAGAATATGTGATAGTCTGATGAGTGGGGGTCCCCTATTAGCTGAGACCCCTATCGATCATGAGAATGTGGGTCTCTTGTACCTGAATTGTATGGGATGAAGGGTGAGCATGTACACTGCTGCTTCTGTGAAACTGAGCCCTCTATTTTACCTATCTTTGTCAGTCCTGCAGTCAGTCATTGTAGTGGCCATGCACTTGCTCTACCTCTGCTTCATTCAAACAGGGGACAGGAGACCCATGTTCTTGTGATTGGTGGGGGTCTAAGCAGTCGGACCCCCACTGATCAAACACTTCTCCCCTATTCTGTGACTATTTGATACATTTTACTCTTGGGTCATAGTTTACTGTTAATAATAGACCTATAGCCATCAGATTTGATCGCTGAGTTGACATTGTATGAGCTACAATATCTTTTAGGTTGTCATTTATGGATGTTGCGATTATTGGGCTACTAAAAAAGTCAAATTTATTTCTAAATTCTCCATCCATGTGAGTTCCCGTAATGTGATAAAATGCTAGCTTCTTTGTCTGCTCAGCAGTACATTGTAGACTTGTAAGGAGGAATTATCAATGAGCCGAGTGCATGAAGTCACGCGGTGTATGGCAGACATCTGTTCACAGTACAGGCTTGTCACGTCAATGCAGCTGTATGTATGGAGAGCGCCTCTCGGATGCCATCTGAAGAAGGGGAAGTATTTCATACTTACATTACAATCATAACATATACACAGCCTGTTTTCTCAGCGGCATATGTGCAGAGATGCCTTTATGTATTGGTTGTACACTTATGGCATAGCTGTAGGAGCCGCCTGGTAGCGGAGGTCGGTGCATGTCAATGCCAGCGCAAAAATAACTTTCTCCTGCTAAAGGATGTCTATCAAAATATGTGGGGCATTGAATGAACAACCCACAGTCAGTGAAATATTTTTATCTGAAGTTTTACTGGATTTGAGAAGTTCAGTTTTATACAACGGTCATCTCATATTGTTATAGTGGGGCTGCAAACATATAGTGACCAATGGAGGGGGATTCATTTTAGATATACTGTAGTGGGTTGGAGATTATGTTTTGGGTATACTGTACTAACCATAGGGTTCGCTAGCATCATATACTGTGCAGTGGTATATGGGAGGGAAACTGTTGGATCCATAAGGACTCTCAAACTAATAATGGGGCCATGTAGGGTCTTTAATAGGAGCAGAAGCCATTGTGGCCATAAACAGATGACAGATGGATTCATCTTTTTATGGATATGCTCATAACTCTGCAAGTGCACTGAGGCGAAGACTGATGTACCAGATTTGTCTACATACAATCATGATCCAGACAGAAGAGGAAATGTCAATCATGGATAAGTGGAAGGCATCGGGTGCTGGATTTCAGAGGAGAGTTGGAATACTTGCAACTGTCCTTAAGCAAATCAGGCCCCGCCCCTTGTGCACTTGAGACTGATTTGCATATTCATAAAAACATACATATGCCAATATATATGGTGAGAGTCCTGCTTACCTCGCCCACACAATAATTGACAGCCTTCCATGTATATCCATTGATACAGGGACAGCTGTCAATCTTTTACTGTGGGTGGGGTATTCAGGACTCTTACTATCTCTCCTAGGAGTCCTATCGGGATTTGCTCTTTTTAAATCCTGCTCCAAATCCTATAAATCTTTATATGGCAGAACTCCGTTTTTCTTCCTCTGTCATATCTTGCTCTCCAAAATAGCGGCAGAAATTTTAAGAAATAATCCTTCTGTATTGTAAAGCAAATGAAGCCTACAATATAAGCTAAGCAAACATAGGACTCAGAATAATGTATCTCTCACAATACATATTCAACAGGCTGTACGTCCCCCACCAGACACAGGATAATGGAAAAGTAAGATTCATTGTGACTTGACAAGGAAAGCGGAAGACGGAATAGAAATGAACAACAAGGACAAAACCCTAATTGCGTCTTCCTTATTGTGCCCGGTGGTACGCCGCTTCATTAGGAGGCTGCCGCTTGGCAGTTCAATTACACAGCTTCAGTAGTGGAAACATGGAGAGACATTTGCCGCACTAGGCACCCAACAGGTGTGGGTCTTGAATAGACGGTCCCTATGTCGCTATTGCTCGCTTTGTACAGCGGGGTATTTCTGAGATGTGTCCTGGAGTTCTCGATTATGTACCTAGTCTCACAATTGGCTTTTAGCGTCTAGGGAGAGGCTTACATCTTGTGAAGGTTACCGGTGAAATTGCTGCCTATGTGTGTTTATGACCTGCCTCTGTGAAAGTCAGACGTACCGTGAAAAGATATGGCGTTGTCTTTGTACAATTAATGAATACAATTTCCATAGTCATATGGTATATTTTGTTGCAGGAAAGAATAATGTTCGGAGACTTGAGAAGGTAGTAGCAGTCTCTTATTGGGCAATAAGACTTGGGAGACTGTTGAGGTATGGACTTTACAAGACCTCTTAAAGGGAATGCATCACAAATTTATTTATTAAAATCGGACTGTGAGATCATACGTTAAAATCTGATTTTAGGGATTTTTTTTAATTTCATCTTCTGTACGTGACTATGGAGGGGTTGGCCATCTTGTCTGAGCTTCTCCTCTGCTCTGTTAACAGCAATTTAGGATATGCTTTACAGCCTAGACTGGAGCCAACTCGCGGAGATCTGTGGGTGTGTTTTATCGACATAGTCTGTGCAGGGATGGGGGAGTAGATAAGTTGTGGCATCTTCTGTTGACAGTAGTCGATGCAATGATGGATGTTATGTGGTGGTCTCCATAGAGGTGTTATCTTCTATTGCAATCCTGTCTGTGATGTAAATGAGGTGACTGCTGCAAAGAAACCCCCTTATAGCATTGCCAAATTTTACAACGTGGCTCGGATCCATACTATTGCCCGTTTTATTGGTTTCTCACACAACAGCTTTAAGACTGTTCACTTGCTGTCTAATATATCCCACCTTGGCATTTGCCACCATTACTCACTTCACCGGACAGTAGTATTAATGTTATGGTTCTTGGTGCATGTCCATTATATAGATTGTGTGAAGTACAGAATACATGTTTCCTAAGGAATGAAGACATGACGGACGAGGGCGCAGCCGATTTCTAGTCTGGTACATCACGATTGATGACTACTTTGCGTTCAGGAACCCCAATCTGTTGTGATGGTTAATCTTTAACCGAGGTTATTGTCTCTGCTCTCGCTCCAGCGCTATCGACATCATTCCAGTATAGATGTGTAATTGTCTAAATGAGCTATTGTCATTAGCATTACACTGGGTGTAGATCAAGTCCCATGCCGCTCCCTCTTCATGCTCCATTTGTAATGCCCATTTGTCAAGTAATAATCTGATGTGAGGCCATTACCTGGGAGCTTGGGAAAGTCTCTGCAGTCTGCTTTTTTTTTTTTCCTATATCCAGCATGCCAGCACTTCAAAGTCTATCTATATACATCTGACAGTGATATCCTCAGATCAGCCAGGAACCTATGTTTTTCAATATGAAAGGGATATATGTGCATGTTGCTTAACAAGGCACCCTTGTATATGTGGCATATCCAATGCTTATATCCTTTATGTAGCCATCTGTATTCACAACCTCGCCCCTCCTATCCCTATGCAACCAGACACCATTAGCCTGATCCCTTTTTCCTTACGACGTCTGCGGGTTCAGAGGACATTGATTTGAAGTATGTGGCTAGATAAGAGACCATGTAATATGTTAGATTGGGCTTCCCTGGATCAGCGTATTTTGGATTTCATCATTTCAATCCTATTCTTGGAGAGGTAAGCTGCTGCTTGTCGGCTGATGGCACCTTTTATGCAGGTGATCGGCAGAGCATTGTCCTATATATTCAAGGTCCAAGGTCTGACACTGTCATCCAGCTTTTAGATTTTTTGGTATCTCTTTGTACTTTCCATGACTTCTGTCCATGACCACCCTGTCCATAGTGATGCCAGCCTCCTGATCAACTGATCGTCACTGGCCCTACTTTAGAAAGCCGTCATTGCTAAGGGAAATTCATTCATAGTATCCACGGGAAACAAATTGTGCTGATTAGTCAAGGTAATGGCAGACTGAGCAGAGTCAGCCAGGCATCGGCCTCCGTTTCAGCGCTTCATGGTGATATATGAGGCCTGAGTCTTATTTATTCTCTTTTATTTCCCTTTTATCATGTGATGTTTGGTGATTTAGGTCAAAACCTACAAAGCTTTCTAAGATATACGTGAATGATTTTCTTGCAATACATCTCTTGTGTTAAAAAAAGGTAAAAGGAAATGGTATTCGAATAGTGTTTGTGTTCTCAATGATGCCACACGGGAAGGACCTTGGCTCGTATTGTGCGCCTGCCGAGAAGTGGGCGCTTTATGGATTTGGTTACTTTGGAAACTAGCAGATCACGTATTTCAAGCTCTATTCACACTCCATCCATAAATCCCTGTATTCTCCATGAAATAACAATTCCGGAACATCTTTTCTGTTGTCGTTCTTGTATTTGTTCCTCTTAGAAACATATGAGTAAATTGACAACTGGGTGTTACCATTCACCTGGTCAATAGGATAGGTCCTTACACAGTTTGTCCAACTGGTGCCAATAGTATCAAGGTCCGAGAGTGCGGTCACACACCTACATGTCAAATTAGTTATACATTTCTCTGAGGAGTAACAGAGGAACGGCACAACAAAGAAATAGGACTCCTTATTTCTTGAGAAATACATATATTTACTTAAATAAGCACTTTGGGAGATCAGACAGGCCCTCTTTAAGGCATAGCAGGGCCTGAATGTGGGTATCGGTGCTGTAGAAAGAAAGGAATGAAATATTTAGGCCACACTTTACTCCCTGTTGTGGTCGTACTTGCACCTGAAATCTACATTACCGGTATTTACATTCCTATTTTATGAAAAGTTATATCAAAGGGAATTGATATTAAACCTGCCATCTTTAAGCAATGTTGTATTTGTGTGAGGTCATGAGGGTCTTTTCTCCTGCTTTTATTTCTTTTTAGACTCTTACTATTGGAGTACCCCTTTTATACTTAGTTATTGCTCATCCAATGGATAGGAGACCACTGCTAGAACGGTAGGGGTCTGACTGCTGGGAACCCACTGATCTAGAGAAGGGGAGACCTGAACCCACAGTTTGAATGGACTAGTAGTCTGCGTGCCCGACCACTCGTCTATGTCACAGTCCCATTGACAGCAAATGGAGCAGTAATGCACATGCTCTTTTCAGACAGAGGATTTGGGTTGTGGGCAACTGTTAGCTGCCATGCACAATTACAGTTGGGGGCACAGCAGACTGGTTGGGAGGGGACCAGTGCAAGTGATTCCCAATCTTGTTACTTTACGTAGATGGGACTATACAGAATCACTAGGGATTGCTTTGTTGATGAGTGCATTGGTTATTCTCTTAGCCCGAGGATTCAACATATTCTCTACAGAAGTTTCCACCAAACAGAAGGCGAGTAACCAAACGCAAAGGCAGTTCCTTCTCAGGAGCCATTATATATATATATATATATATATATATATATATATATATATATATATATGACGGCATATAAAGAAACATTTCTAGAATTTGCACCCAGCGTCACAGACACACGCGCGCTCTTGGAGTTTACCCACTTGGTTAATAATTAAGCCGGGCCATCTGGTATACACACACTGTTCTGATCAGAGCTGGCATGTCATTGATCTGAAGAAGGATTTCGTGCGAAAATAAAATTTAGATCAACAGTAAAAAAAAATATATATATATATATTTCCGCAAGCAAACACCATCCAGATTTCCAGGAAGGGCGAAACATGGCAATATGGTCATCACGTGATATCACCATGTGTTATTTTACTTATGTAGATGGATATCTGTATTTTGGGTTCTGATATATATATATATATATATATATATATATATATATATATATATATATATTCGCGAATTACAATTCAAGATGGTTCATTATACATTAAAGACAGTATTCTCGCTATGGGGGAGGGGCTGACCAACCACAGGGTTTACACTAATCTGAGGACTGACCCCAGCGTTTATAGGCAGCCCTGTGCCTGACATGCCAGCTACCTGCAACAGCCACCAGAGGGAGCTTACCGCATACTTTTATACATTGCGTTTATAGGGGTATTCTTTCCAGGACATTGTATTTATGGCATATGAGATCATCAGTATCAGATTGGTAGGGGTCTGACACCAAGCATAACCATTGATCGGCTGATCATTTGGTCACTATGCTTGTCCAAGGGCTATGGCTCTTCACTGTATACCAAGCATAGCGCCAAACATAGCATGGTGGCTGTGCCTGGTATTGCAGCTCTGTCCCATTCAAGAGAATGATCACATAACTGTCACTAAGTAATGGCTGCAGCCCTGACTAATCGATGAGAGGCCCCTGGTGTCCAGCCTCCACCGAACTGATATAGATGACCTGTCCTAAGTCCCAGAATACTCTTTAATAATGAACTTTGGCATAAGCTCCATTGCTCCTCCTAGTGGCAGCTGCCAGCAGTCATGCCATGATGCCTTTGGGCTACTAAATCAAATTTAGGAGCCTGATAAATGATCATGTTACAAATGAATATTAGAATTCTATTAAATGATTAATATTGTATAATTGGTTAGATATATATTTGTTACATATTTACTTTCATAGGAATTTCATCTGTACCTTTTTAAGGAATTAGAGAATCTTTACTGCTTCTTTCTGACCATGGCGGTCAGCCATCCAGGACGGAGTCAGAGCAGGAGTCGGTGTCCGTGGTTTGGTCTACCAGCCCCATAGAGGTGCATTGATGACGACTTAGTCGCCATCCGGAGTCTTATAAAACCTCATGCACATGTCCTGGCTCCTTTGTGGTTTTACCCATCGACGGTTAGAATTGGAACAGACGTCATCTCATTCTGGGCTAATATTTACATTGAATGTCAATGGTAAAATAATTTGTAACCTTGCAGGTTTTAGACTATTTCCATTGCTGATAGCAGGAGATTATCATCTAAGTCAGATACAGGAAGATCTCCATGCCAAATCAGTTTGCATCAGCCTGTGAGGAGGGATGAATAATGGATGAGCCCGAACACTCCTTTTCCAGGCACTCGCTCAATTATTAAAGGGCACACTTTTTCCTACACTGTTCTTAACACAGTCGCTCTGCAAGTTCTAGGTGCCACTTCGTGCAGTCTCACCTCTTACCATTATTACCCGTAATGTCCGGACTGGCCCTCGCCAGCCAATATAGGCAGTGGAAATGCATGCCTGGCCCACTTAGGAGCACGCTAGGGCATAAACCTATATCTATAATGATGGAGTAAATTCAGATAGGGATATCTTTTATTAATAACCTGTGGAACAGATGACTTGCATTAGGACCTGTCGAATTTCCTGACATGACTGCTTTCTCCATGTTATATAAACAGTTGCATCTATTATTATAACTTTTGTGTTCAGTTGGTCCTCTGTTGTTCCTCCTAGAAATGTCTGAATGATTGGGCAACTGTTACCAGTTACGGGTCTGTCCCTATGCGCTCTCAAACATCTTTGACATTAAGTCGTCAATTTATTCTAGGGGTGATAATAGCGGAAAGGCACAAAGCGCGCTTATAGTAGGTGCCCCAAAATTGTATTTTCATGGAGAGTAGAAGTATGTGCCAGTACAGACAATCCAACAGAGACAACGGGTCATCTTAAATGTTGCACGCCCTTAAAGGGGTTTTCTGGGCTTTCTCAATTGATGCAAGAACCCAGTAGAAAAATATTCCTTCAGCACAAGAGGTCTATAGTAAAACTTGACTTTTATTAGAAAAGTATAAAAAATAGGTACCAGACATAGGAAAAAAGATGTAGAAAAACTTACATGGTCAATTCCAAGTATGCATGTATGGTTGAAGATAGACAAGCCTACGCGTTTCGGGACATCCGTCCCTTACTCATGGCAATACCACTGCGTTTATCAATTGATGAGCTATCCTTAAAATAAGTCATCAATTGAAGATCAATGACGATCTAACTCCTTGGATCCCTTTAACCAACTGTTTGAAGCTGTAGCGCCTCTTCTAGCTTTACAGGCCATGTCAAGTCACATTCTGTCAGTCACATGGTCTGTTTGCAACTCAGTCCCATTCAAGAAATAGCCACTATACAATGTACGGCACTGTGCTTGGGTCTTCTCTAAAAAGACTGCCTTGTGAACATTGCAGTCTCTTCAAATGATCAGTGGGAATCCTGGGTCTCGGACCCCAATTCATGACCTATCCTTCAGTGGGTAAGTCCAGAGCACTTCAATGGGGTGAGAATACGCATTGTGGAAGGCTGTCTGAGATTTCTACTCATCCCATTGTGCCCCAGTACTAGCCTGTTCTTGTGCTTTCAGGTTTACAATCCTTTGATATATAATATTTTCCTACCTATTCTCACATTAGGTGGAGATGCGTGCCAGGAGCGGTATGGTCACTTAAACTGCTTAGGGTGAGAACATGGAAATTTTGAAGTAGTTTAAGAGCTTTTGGAGTGGTTGTTTAAACACACTTCAGCAGGCAAAGGCCTGCCTAGACTATGGCTTTCCACAACTACATGAAGTCGCTCATATTCCAGGAGAACAATTTCTTATTTGCCTTTGAACTTCCTACAGACTGAGGCTACGACATCCAACATGTTGTGCTATTCTGAGCTTTACACATTTGTTGGCTGAACACGCTGGTTTTAGAGGAACTGGCCGACCCTCTAGTATGTATGGGGGTGTCCGATATCTCATGATAAAGGCCTTTAAAGTGTCTAATGTAACAGGTGACCTGTCCTTAGGATCAGGGCTGTGGAGTCAGTAAAATGATTACATATTTTTAATGATATAATTCAGTTATGTAATTATTAGGTACATTATTTATCTATTTACATTCATAAGAATTCTAGGACTTTTTTTTTTTTTAATTATTTATACAGCGCCACCATATTCCACAGCACTTTATAGGTATTGTCATCACACGCCGACCCCAAGTAGGGGACTAAATCTAAATACCCTATCGGTATGTCTTTGAAGTTCAGACTACCCGGAGAATGTGCAAACTCCTTGCAGCTATCGTTCTTGGCTGGATTCGAACCCAGGACTCCAGCGCTGCAAGGCAACAGTGCTAACCAGTGAGCCACCATGTTGCTCACAATCATGAGCCCATTTATGAAAGAGTCTGAGTCTCACTATGGAAAAATGGAGGAGTTGGAGTCACTGGTTTGGCCTGCCGACCTCTGCTTTAGGATAGGTTATCAACCCAAGATCAGCAGGGGGTCTGACACCCAGCACCCCGGCAGATCAGCTGTATGAAGTAGTAGTAGCACCCAATGAGCACCACTTCATAGGCAGTGCGACGTGATCTTTATTCGTCACATAGTCTGATCACAGCTAAAGTGAACGGGCTGAGCTGTGATACCCAAATGTACAGCAGGCACTGTGCTAGGTTTTCTGATTTAGAGGTTGCAGAGCTCACTTGAACAGTACCCAGGTGTTGGACCCCTCTGATATTATCCTAAAACCCCTATAAGGCGTAATGTGTACACAAAGGTAAACCCGGTGCCTGTTAATACCTGTAGGCATCGGCAGGGTACCACAGCTAAGCCCAATTAGATTGCTGCAATGAATATTTTCCTTTGTATCCGTTTGTATAGTTAGACCATGACTATACTTTCCCCATTGTACCATTTTATATCTCCTTCCCGGCTTGGTAGGACTTTGTAGCCGCCTTTCCAGCTTTCCATTGCACATGCTGCAAAGTAATCTTCGGCCTTGTTCTGAATCAACAAATCAGTTTGACACGTTCTGGATGATGTGGCTACAGCAAAGCTCTGAGGTCATTATCCAAACCAAGAAATTCTGCCCAGACAGCTCTGCCCTTGTGTGAATCATGCTGCTTCCCCGAGCCAAGATTTTCCGAATCTCAAGTCTGGGAGGCCAAGGCTCTGCAGTTTCGACATCTCTGTGCAGGATTTTCTATGTGAAAGCAGCATGGTATTCAGCACTGTGTAAACAGACTACTGCTGCTATTGTATTTATTTAGGCTGAACTAGTCAATCTCCTTGTCACTTTATTAAACAAACCGTATTCTAGAGGTTGGGTTTTGTTAATATTTATTGGAAATGTGTGAGCTCTACAAAGTTTCTTCCCTTAAAGGGACAGTGAACCTGGGAGTCAATCCTAGAAGTAAACAATATAGAAATATAGCCGCCCCTGTCTGCAACATTTTCTGAAGACTATTGGCACAAACTGTGGAGAACCTCCTGCTTGGTGACCAGCTAGAAAGGCGCCCTTTGCCTCCATGCACTCTAATGGGTCTGCCATGCTGGATTTTCAACCCACCTTCAATGGGTGTGATCAGAAAACAGGCCTGAGAGTGCATTCTGTGTAAAAGTAATGTATGTACTACTTCTTTTCAGTTCACAGAGCATGGCTCAGCAGCTGGGTGGGGGGAGGCTCCTGCTGCAGCCACTCGTCTTACAGGCAGCCTCAGGGCTGTGAAGGGTACATGGCTAAGCTCCTGAGACCTACAGAGAGATATCCTTATATAATTTTTGTTTTTAATAGCAATGTAAGACTAAATAGAACCAAGGGCAAAGTGGAGATAAAGGGAGAGCTAGTATTCTTTTCATGTGCCTGTTGCCTGTTTAGCGTTCCTTTTAAAGCAATAAATATAAATTCGAGATCTCCTCTAGTTAAATGTCATACACAGACTGTATGATAACCCTCAATGCAGTATGTCCTGAGGATAAGCTTTTATGACCATAGTCACCTATGATAAATCCCATTTTCTGTTTGCTTAGAGCTTGTACTGTATATAAATGGAGCTTGGGCAGATGTCACCGTGATCCATGTTCCAGATCCATTAGAGATGATCGTCATAGATGCACATACACATTGACATAGCCAGATGATAAGGTATGGCGGAATAATCTGCATCATAGCAATATGTTGTTACCTACAGATAATGGTCTTAGAGCCTATGCCTAAGTGAAGTGCTTGCATTGTGGTCACCACATAGGGATTCTGCCAAGATACAGGCAGGTAACAGCGGAGGTTTCTCCAGTAGTCATCTTAATCGTTTACGCGCCCCTGGCTAAATGGACTGGGCAGAGGCGCATAAACTATGGCTGGAGTCTCCATACACAGCACATGGACTGAAGCCACTGATAACCTTATGTGTATAGGAGGCTCCCTGATTGCTTCCTCAACAGATGGTATTGGGTATAAAGGATCAGGATTGTTGACCTCTTATACCTTTTCGCTTCTTCCCCTCCACTTCTCTTCCCATTGAAATTGGTATGTGCATGTATATAAGACATTGGAAAGAATAGGTGTTGTAGAAACAGGTCCATGGTGTACAAGGTGTATGGGCACCTTGTGATCCAGTATCAGTGTGGTTTGATAGCTTGGCGTGGATGTGACTCCAACATATGTTGGCCCTTTGTACATAGACGGGTGCCATACGGCCAATAAACTATCATCTGAATAAGTTCTAATAGTGTCTAAAACTGGACCATCTGTTTATTGGCAAAATGATGTGCTTCTCCCTAATATTAGCCTTATATGTTGTGTGGATTCTATACTGCCCCCTGTAGTTATGGACAGGCATAGTCTATATGGTAACCTGTTTGCTTTAGCTTTTCCCTTGCGTTTATAGTATTCTTGGCAAACACAATGAAATGACTGGTTTTACGGCGGCCTGTATTTCGGAGCTACTACCTATAGTAATACAGGGGTCTTGGTTGCTTTAAAGGTTAATTGCCTGTACTGAAGGACATAGAACGGGGTCAGGTATTGACCGTCTCTGCCGCATTCGCCACTGCACGGTGAGAATACCAATCACAATGGATTGATGAAACCGGCTTACAGAAAGCAATTTCCATTTCTAATGTTCACAGGCCGTGTATTGTAGAGTCTGGTGCGTGAGGGCTGAATGATGGGAGGCAGACGCTCATTATACTTGTGGAGGACAATGTGCATTGTTTACTGTCAGCTGGATAAGCAATGTAATGTTAACCGGGGAACCCTGTAAGAGCTGACAAGTCAACCATATATCATGGATAGGCTGAATGGGGTACCTGGAGACCCCACAGTAAACAGTTTATTGTAATTGGTATCTTCTGGTGATTTGGGGTTCTCGCTAGGAAATGTCTTGCCCACTGCACTGTATATATTGTGTCCCGTATAACCCTGGGTAGAGGAATGGCATCAGGCGAGGCGAGCTGACACTTGTGTAGTAGAAGAAATGCGGACATAGGGATAGAGTAAATGACTAATTGTTTCTATTGTAGATGACTTCATGCTTCACAGAGTGCAATGTAAACTGCTGGGATATTTGTGGTCTGTTCACACTGAGAGCACATACTTGTATTTTGTGGTTTCTGCATGATGCAGGCCATTATTTAGCTAGGCCTCCTGTTATTAGTTGTGAAATGCTTCCATACTACCACTGGACCGTGTGCTTGTTTGTAGGGTTTTTTTGGTATACTTAGAGAATCCCTGTTTTGGGGGGATTTTTAGCACCTTTCTCATGTATAACCATTGAACTAACCATGAATGGATCAATATATAAACTGGGCCAGGAACTGTGTGTTTTACTCTACATACACTCCTCTCAGTATTGAGAACACATGCACACTCGGTCAGTGGTATAAACATGAATGGAGCTCTAGGAAGGGTAATTTTGTGACCAATGCCTTGTTCAAACTCCTTTTGGATAAGACATAAATGGTGGAGGTGACATCTGGGCCCCACACAGATCAGCTGTGCACTCATCTATAGATATAACACAGGGTTGGAAGTAGATGGCTTCATGCCCTGTGTAGTGGCCAGGCGCTGGTACTGCAGCTCGGCTCTCATTGGAGTCAATGTGATCTGATTCGCAGTGACAGCCCTGGAACTATATAGTGGTCGGGTGCTATCTGCTTCCGGACTTGTGTTGTGTGGCACAAGCATTGGAAGCGGCTGTTGCCCCATTAGCGATCAGATATTTATGGTCGAGAAAGAGGCCAGGAAAACCTAAATCCTGGACACTTTAATTTCCCTGCATTTCCCCACCAGTTGGACTATAGTATGATACAATGTTCATTGAATTCAAAGGGCTTCTCCTGTAATTCATGGACAGGCCAGGTCCTTTAGGCTATATCCACACTGGATGATTCTGCTGCATTTTTCACAGCTTTTAGCAGAGATACCTACTGGCTTGGCTTCCATCTTTTACATTGCAGCTGGTTCCAGTCTTAGACCTCGTGCACATGACCTTGTGTATTGCCAGTGTGCTATTTGTGTTTTTCACACATGACCCCATTCATTTCTATGGCCCCGTACACACGGCTGTTTATCTTCATGGACCTATGTATGGGGCTGCAAGCCTGGGGCAAATTTAAGTCCTGTTCCTGTCCGTTTTTAGTCCTGGGCTCAGTGAATGGGGCCATTGAGGCCATTCAATCACGAAACAGAACATGCCAGTACGCCTTTCGATGTCTCTCGTCCCTGCCTTTTATAGTCCCTATAGACTTAAGTGGTTATGGCCCATTTGTTGTCACATGACCACTGTAGCCAATCACTGGCAGCCCCTAAGTAAATGGCATACATTATGTATTATCAGCTCTTAGAGAGCGCGCCGCTGGTTTAGAGGTACTCCGGTAAACGCCAATGTATTTGCTATAGAAAAGCAAATAGACGGATATAAAGTGAAGTATTGTCAGGGAACTTTCGACAGGAGCTTTGCAGAAATTCCTGTTTGCTTTCTTGGTTATTTCCTTCCAGCCTTAGAAAAAAAATTCCATTATTTCATGATGATCTTTAGAGCCAATGCAAGAAATATCAAATGTTTAGAAAATAACCAAGTGGAAGTACACGGCGGTAAAAAGTTAGGACAAATGGAACAGTGGAGACTTCACACAATCGCTCAATTCATTGTGTCTGGCAAGCTGGGGATTTTTCTTTTCTGTATCCAGGTGACCATGAAATGAAGCAGTGACACTGAAAATTGTGTTATGTCTGTATTGAAGGATTACTGTGACTCACCCTGCGTGATGAGCCTTGCCGAGCGAACGTTTTATAAAAGAGCAAAGGATAACCCTTTTTATGAATCATACTTTTCATTAAGTGCAAACTTCTGCTTAACCACTGAAGCGCCAGAAAGCTGTCACAATACGGAAGTAAGATATCACAATGTGTCTGCTTGATGTCTTTGTTTTATCACTTACTGATTATAGGATTATCGCTCTCGTAGTACAATCTGTCACGGGCAAAATAAGACACCTGACATATAGATAATAGATATTTCAAGGAATCGTTGATCTTTAGATTCACATGGGCAAACTTTAAAGGGGTCTTTAAGCTTATAAAACATATAGAAGTACCCATATGTGTGCAAATGCTTAGTAAGTGACGCTGCCCTAAATCAGGAGTTGGAATCTATCCTTATCATTGTCTTGCACAGCTCTGTGCTGCCTCTTTGTTTTGATGCGGCCAGGGCTTGCTTTGGGTGGATTTGCTATGATTCCAGCCCTTTCTGGAATCTATTGCCTCTATTGCGAGGTGTAAGGTATAATTACTCGGTGTATTCATATGTATTGCTGCTTTTTATTAGATACTGCACAATCTGCTGCCCAGTATGTGAAACAGGATTCCTTCACAGATGAAGATTAAGGAGAAAGATCCAGGATGCATTGAAGATAATCGGCTTGTGAGATGTAATGTCCAATACTTTAGTGAAAGGGAGAGGGAATATAGCTACTTGTTCAGTGTATATAAAGCAGGAGATGAGCACTGGGAGGCATATATTTGCTACAGACAGAACATGAGGAAGTGACTTATCTTTACTGCATGTGTTAACCAATTACATATGTATTTTACAGATCAGAAAATGCAATTAAACTGCTTGTTATTTCAGGATACAGGATCAGGCAAATTTGTGTTGGTGTGTGTGTATGTATGTACTGTATGTGTATATATATATATATATATATATATATATATATATACCTGACCGCCATGGCGCGTCTTTGCTATTTGCATAATGTTCCGCTAACCTAGCGCACCAGCAGTTTTTTTTCTCTCTATTCTGTATGGTAGTATTGTATGACTGTGATTTTGGCTGCTTTACCCTTTGACATTAAAGTGCACATTATTGTAATGAAGGTAAATTCCTCTTTCAGTCACAAATAAGACAAGACGTTCTACAGATTTACCGTTTTACTTGAGGAGGTGACATAATGGTAATTGACAAGCCTACCCTACAATTGTTGTGTCTGATGCTACAATAATGTATATGAAATCTCTGATCTGTCAGAACAAGTCTAGAACATGTATATGGATGAGATTTCTAATGATAGTTGCAGCTAACCATATGGGATACTATGACCATGGTTGCAGATATTCTTACCTTTATGTCCCATTGACAAGCATACAAGACAATACAAGTCCTTTGGTCAGGTCACGGGCAAATCTTCCTGCTTGTTGCCAGCTTTCCAGCTTTGTGTATGTTCCCACAGACACTTAGCTGTTGTTCAATGATTTCTGCACATGAATGCCTATCGGGTCCCCCCTGTGGTTTGGTTAATCCCTGTCTAAACAGATCCTGCTTTCTTTCTCCTTGTTATATATGGGAAGTGACCTATATTGATCTGTTATCCGCCTGCTTCTTTGTTTTCTGCCGTCACCTGTTTTTCACCTTTCAAAACACAGAAGTGACTCTGAGGCATTTAGGATAATCCGTCAGTAACATTATACAGTCTTATATTATGTTTGTCACTAGAATGACCCCACCATTGACAGCAAGCACAGAAAATCCCCCCCACCTCCATCCTGTCGCTTGCCATTGGCTCATTTAACACAAGAAGCAAATAAAGCTATATACCTTCAATAGCTGTCAGATGATGAACACTTGTTTGACCAACAGCGATTCCCCTGTATAAACATGCACACTTGGTTCAGTTGAACTGGCATTGGTTTCAATACAGAAAGAATAGTAAGCTTCTTCTGTCAATAGCTTATCCGCCACGGGAGCTAAAGGATGGACCGGCCGGTTCTGCCAGATTGATATTTTAGAGCGGTGCTCTCTGTTCTGGTTGGTCTCCTACTCAGTGGTGTAACTAAAGTCTTGTGGGACCAGTGCAATCTTTTGTCCGGGGCCCCCTACCTCATCCCTACAGTGAATTCTTGATACTGATGGTTACGGGTGCTAAGGAGATTAATCCACCTTAGTGTGGTTTGAGTAATCTGTGGGTCTCCTTGGCTTATGGACCAGATGGAAGCAGCAATCTCAATACTGAGGCCAGTGCTTATGGGCCCCCTAAGGCTCCTGGGCCCCAGTACAACTGCAACATCTGCACCCCCTCAAGTTACGGCCCTGCTCCTGCTGATGTCCATAAGGGGACAGGGGTTGTCTTCAAAGTAGTGGTTGTGTTGCGGAGCTCAGCTAGTAGTAGAATGTCTTTAGATTGGTTACCAGTGAAGGGTACTGGACATGGGAACACCCCCCCCCCCCCCCCCTCATGTATCATGTAAGCCAAAAACTTATTTTATGAGATGATGTAACTCACATTTCTACCTCTCATCTGAGACGGGGGTTGAATAGGGTCATTACTTGTCTTTTTGGTGTATTTTTCTTACTGAGGGTGTTTCCTGCCCTATACTTTGTTCTTTACAGTCTTTATCTTCAGTCGTTTTTTAGGAATTTCCTGTGCACTCTGCATATCCGCCAGATATTCTATTACAATGGCTAATCTGAATACTTTCCCTTTGGAGGTGTTCCCTCGAATGTCATGTTCTGTATTATCTCAGCGGTGTGTAACTTGGGTGAACTTTGACCACAAACCATTGTCACCATGAGGGCAGTCACATTAGACTTGTGTATTCAGGTTTTATCTCGCAGTGACTTTGCTGCCTGTGTTTTTTCTCCAGTATAAAGCCTCATACACACACCAGAGACATTTGCAGAGGAGGAGTCCCTGGGGCTCCTTACACTATTGGTTGATGCTATGTATGCCCATTGTACTATAGGGTTATCCTTCCCTAGAAGTGAATGGTTATAGCGAAGCATCAGCATTGCACAAACTAATCTTTATATACCAACAAAACTAAATGCTGCACTATATTAGGGCTCCATACAACCGACGAATGTGCATGTTTTATAGGGTCTATCCAACTTTAGATCTGGGGCCCCCACAAATTTGCCATTTCCGATGCGATCCGCACTGCTTATTCACTGTATAGCAAATGTAGTGAGTGCTGTAGTGATTATCCCATTCACTTCTATGGGAAAACTGCTGCAATACTCACTATGACCACTATTGAAATGACAGCGCGTGAGCTCTGCAGAGCTAAATGGATAGGACATAAATGTTACATAAAGCTGGATGACTCCTTTAAATAAGGAGTGTGTGCATGTGCCTGAAATAGGAACATTAAAGGTTTTTTTTTACGCATCTGATTAGTGGGACTCCAACTCCTAACACCTTTACCAATCGCCCCTGCTCGGTCACAGGCATCAGAACTGTTTAGTGGCCACAAAGATCCTGGTTGTAGCCCCTTTACTCATCTATTCGCAGGGACTGCTGGGAGTTGGACCCCGCTTTTCTTATAATCATAACCTATCCCTAAGATAGCATTATTGGAGAAGGGACAGCGTCTATACACAATAGATAGGCAACCAACGTCGGTGGACATTCATTGGATTTGTATAGCCACCTGCTGCTGTGAGACCACTGTAAATACTACAGCCCTATATCAGTGGTAGTAACGGAGAATAGTAGAAAGGAAATGTTCTATCCCTTTAATTTTTATGTGGAGTGAACAATGTAGTTGGAGGCTGTGGTGAGGAGGTCTGTCAAACCAGTTGGGGAGGAGGAGTGTAATATATTACCAGCCTGGGGGTGGACATGAGTAATTTCTGAGTATCTTCTAGAGATATGAAGCAGTGGATGACTAGCTCCGGGTTACACAAGTATGGTTATGGATTCATCCACAAGTCTCTTCTGTTTTATAATGTAGATTGTTCTTGTATTGTCTGTGAAAAACTGTCGGTAAGTAAATTGTATCTCGGGCTCCGAGTTGCGCTGACACTATGGCCCGCTCGCTCTGGGTTAGGCGATAAGATGTGCTAGCTGAAGGTTAGGACAGGTGTTGTGCAGGAAATTCTAGGACTGATGACCTTATTACTGCTTTGTATGCAGGGCGGGTGAGGCCGGGGATAATGCAGTCTGTCTGCTGTGCCGGCCTGCTCTTTGGATTCTGGCAGAGCAATACTCATGAATCAGATTTAATGGTACAGAGAGAATACTGCATGCTGAGGGGAATTGGAATCTGTGTCTCCCGCATCTGCTCGAGTCAGCAGCCAATGTATTGTACCGCAGCCCTCTCCTGTCAGAACAGTCTGGGAAGGTTACTTAAGGGTGCAATGAGTCAAGTCAATGATCCCAACACTAGTTATTAGGAAATGAGTTGTCGTATGATGTCAGCCAGTATAGACTGGTGGAGAACCTAGCCGCATCATTGTCATCCATTCTGTTGGGGAGAGACGCTATGGAAATGGCTTAGAGGGTGATAGCTTTGGTAAAGTAGTGATCGGGACGCTAATGGAGTTGAGTATATCATTGGCTTTCCTAGATAAGAAATGGGTTATTGTGGCAGGAGATGAGGGACATTCATGTAACCGTTCCTGTAGTTCTGCATGCATGCTATTTTTTCAACCATTCTGACCTTCATGGATTATTAATGTAATGTTATGGAGGATCCGTCACCTTTCCTAGTACGTCTGTCTTAGCCAATACTTCTATTCCGTGTGATATGGATTCATCATTCTCCATTCGCCAGAGTCACGTGTTTGGTGCAAGACGCCTTATTGTGGCCTTGGGGGTCCAGGACCTGGCTGCTTCATCTAAACAGATTTATTATAAGTCACACCAGTTCTCTAGTGCAGGTTATAATGGAAATTTACACCAGTTTCTAATTGGTGGAGAATTCCATTCTGGTGCAGGGACGGCTGACTAATCTATGAAGAGGACGCAACCTTTGTATAAGGGTCAGGCTGTTTATTAAGGCTATGTTCACATCTGCATTGGAGTCTCTCCATCTGAAGACTGTCATAGCGTGCTTTGAAAATCGCCGGAGGAAAAAGTGCTGCAAGTCCGACCTCTCCTCCCTGCCACCAGGATTTAGTGTTGCAAGTCCATATGAGCACCGACTTTACCACCGCAAGTTTGATATCTGCAATGTAACCGGTTACTACTCATTGCGACAATCATGGTGGGAGTCTTGCATCTTCTCCACCAACCACTTTACCAGAGACCTTAGTTTATCGACGGGGGTCCCAGGTGTCCTACCCCCACTGAGCAGATATTGATGACCTTTCTTAAGGCTAGGTCCGTTTAGGAGTGCAAATCCGTGGCAGATCACATACCAGTACAAATACACATGGGGTCCTTCTGACTCCTGAATGCTCCCCTAATAGTCATATTGTTTTATATATGCAGATATGACCTTTTCTTCACAAGTATGGCTGACTGATTTATGGTAAACTACTGACTATCCGTATGGCCTGAGGTTCTTATATTGTAAGTCTTCTCCCGGAAAGCAGATCGTATACATTAATGTATGCAAACACCATGGCACGGAGGGAGAGTCACGGCAGTGTCACCTTCAGCTCGTCCTTATGAGATGCATTACTCTTTATCAATTACTGGCTGGCTGAATAGAATGGGAAGTTCTGTGCCATATTCAGGGCTGGACCCCCTCCCCTCCTAAGTGTATACAGTCCTATAGATTAATCACATTACTCACACCTCCATTTCCTATCACTTTCTATCTTCCCTGGCTGCTGCTGCTGCTTTGGATAAGTTGTACAAATCTCCCATTATTGGCTAGAGAAGAACATCATGCTGGGAACTGATGTGATAACATTGGCAGCGGGACAAGGCAGAATTAGATGGGGGTGCAGTTTCTGTCCACTGTTTGGCTCATGGTTGCAGGCGCTATTGGTACATGGAAAAAGCAGAATTACTTGTAATATAACTTGGCCTGTCACCCCAAATGTCTTGTTCTTACCTTCTCCTAACACGTGCTATGATATTGCTGTGCTGCCAGTCCTCGGGATGTTTACCATGTGTATGTATTGTGCAATGCATTTCTGCTGTATATTTTACAGGGATAGAAGAGTGTGTTTTATTGGCAACGGGGTTAGAGCCCATGGGCATTGTAGTGATGCAACCACATTGTTGTATGTAAACACACTGCAGCGGCTAGGAGTCGTCCTATACAGGGCATGTATGGGAAACCCCTTCCTTTATTAAAGGGAACCTGTCAGCAGTTTAAAATGGTGCTACAACTACAACCACTGCTTTATAGGGAGACCTTCTGCCATTTGTATACCCTAGATAGAAGAAGCACTTTTAACAATTCCTGTGCTGTATATAAATTGGAGCGCCTTTACACGACCAGTTCTGGCCTGGAAAATATAGTTTGTACATCGTCCTCATGTCCTGCACTGCAATGCGTCTGGAGATTGGGACTCACAGTATCATTATTATCTATAGTGCTGTGAGTCACTGCCTCACTACTGCCCATGATTACAGTATGGGACAATAGTCCTGGGGCCGTGACTCGCAGCATTATAGATGACTATGGAGCAGGCTAGCTGGGAAGTTCTTCAGCAGACAAGGGTCTTGCCATCTTATCACAACCTCTTCTATTTAGTCTTGGCCGAAATTTCTTTGTGGGGAGTCAGTAAATCCTGGCAGGACTCCTAGGAAAGAAAGACAGACTCCTCTGACCGCTAACCCTGTATTAGTATGTGTAGGTAGACTGATGAGGACTCTCCGTCTCTCCTTGGAGTCCTGTCCGAGTTTAAGCCAACCCTACATGACATGACTGACTCCCCACACATGTGCATGCTCGGCTGAATGGGGAGAGGCCTAAAAGCCATGGCCAGCTACCAGTTTCCCAAGAACAAAAGGATCAGACAGTTACAATCCATCTGCCTGATCCTTCTCTTCCATGACTTCTGCCATCAGGGATAGTTGGGAGGCCCACCATACACTGTTGATGGTTGGCCTGTTGGTGGATTCAGCTTTAACCTGATTTTCATTTAGAAATCCTGCTTCAAATCTAATAACCTATACATAACAGATGCATACAGCTCTGTTTCTCTCTGTGTCATATGTCATAAATTACCCAAAATGTTCTCTTTACTGGGGTCATCTGGATTTTTTTTTTTTTTTTTTTTTACTCTGTACACTGTATAATACCAGACCCAAACAGCGGATCAATGTTGGGGTCAGTTATCGCCCCCTATCAGTCAGATACTGGCGACCTACCCTGACGATAGACTGACAGATCTAGCAACCACAAGTGCAAGGAGCTGAAATCCTACATCTTGGAGCCCGTCCCTAGTTTGCTGATGCACGCTATAGTCAGCCGCTTGGAATTTGTGTTCCCTGCATCTAGCCAGGTTTATAGTTACAGAGGCAGATGTATACATACTGTATATACATACACACCTAAAATATATTGCTCCTCAACCAGACGTCTTTTAATGGCTTCTTGGAAGAAAGTCATGTATGCAGGTCATACTGGGTAAAATCCTCCACTGCAGTATACAATAAGTGATTATATAAGATGCCGTGTCTCCAGGGCTCTTCCGCCTCTCACCCACACACAGTCTAGCAGAGGATGCTCCCCTTCCCCCGTCTGTCTTGCTTCACTCTCATTAACTCTCTCCTTAACCTGCTTTCCCTTTCTAGCTCATGTTCCTGTTTGTGCAGCTTTGCATCTCTCCTCTCATTGGGCACGGAGAGATTTTCTTCTCCCGGAGCACGGGGGCTTGTGAACTGTAGCAGTGACTAGTCGTGGCCTCCATGGCCAGTAGGTTTGCCGCCATGGTCGTAGTTGCTCAAACAAGGTATGTACTTTGTGTGTCTCTGATGTTGCTTGTGCTTGTAGTGCGGTCAGTAGAGGTGAGAGCCGATGTGGTATTTTATACAATGACACATTATGTCAGGCATCCTGTGACAAGCCGCCATGAAAAAGCGATTCATTATCTCTGCTGATTAGTACGTTTAGTAAATGACTTTACAAGGCATCGCGAATCCCGCGCTAATGTTTCCATCAAACACTACAATAAAATGCCAGGTCAATTATTTGTCATTTCATGGAGTTATTGGCCTAATGATGGCCACGTTGAGATTGCTCAGCTGTAATCTGCCGCTCGACAGGCTAGGTTAATTTGTGATTAATTATGATATTTCCTATACAGTGAGTAATTGAGCTGTGTAATAACTCTTATATCACTCGCATATGGGTGTGGAAATACATCCCAGAACTAGAGATGTCTCTGGTGGCAAGGGGGGCAGATATTTTCCTGTACTTTGTAGGGGGTATTCTGGTAATAAGTTATCCCCTCTCTACTTGATAAGTCTGATCTGTTACATAAGTGGGGTCTGACCAATGGCACCCCAGCGATCACAAGGACAGTGTCCCCAGATTGCAATGGTTGTGCTTACTGGCTGCCACTCCATTCATCTGTATGTGACTGGTAAGATAGAAGAGTCTCATAGGCCCAGTTCACATGTGTTTGGGGAGTCTGCTTGGAGACCTAATCCACATAAAAAAGGGGTTACCTTATTTACCCACGGACCCCATAGACTATAATGGGGTCTGTGTGGATTGTGGAGAGAAAAGTGCTGCTTGCACGGAGTCCCTGAACGCAGATGTGAACCAGGCCTAAGACTGTGAATGGTGCAATAATGTGCCTGCTCAAGTGATATTAGGGTATGTTCACACAGCAGAATTTGACACTGATTTTGAGGTCGATTCCACCCTGATTCTGGCTCAAATTGCATAGGAGGTTGTGCTGCTCTATACTACAAACCTCCTATGCTCCTATATTGGGCACCAGAAAATGCAACAGAGATTGGCACATGCAAGACCAAGTTGGGCCCACAAGCGGACCCCCAAATGGAAACCTAAGCGTAGATGTGAAGCCGGCCTTACATGGCTGTTTTGTGATTTTTGCCCTTGGGTTCAGAGCGAGTTGCTGGTGACATCCTGTGGTCTCTGCAAAGGGAAACATCTCTTCCCCCTAACATTACCCATCAGGAGAACATTAGGTTTGGCCAGGTTACATCTTTACCTGCCCAAATCTTTGTATCCACCAGTTTAAGGGTACGTTTATTTGATGGAATCTTTGTCTTCCAGTTCATTTCAATGGGAGGCTGAAAAAAATTTACTAGTGGTATAAAGAAGATTCCTGCCTGATCTTTGGGCACCTTCTACCCCAACTTGCCATTGAAGTGAATGGGAGAAGAATATGTCTTGCACAAAATTGACATTGTGAGCGTTCCCTAAGGGGTTTGTGACGTCTCTTGCACCCGCGCATTTACCGTCCTCTATAGAAACTTGTTTCGCTCACAGCTGTCTTATGTCTGTGGTCAGCAGTAGAGATTACCATCAGAAAAACCTTGTGTTTTTCCATTCCGCAGTTGGCTTGGCCACATATAAAATGTGTTCCCTTTCATTATCGAGTGTCAGGGAGATAATATGTGACAGTAGCAGCCATGATCCAGCGCCGTATTCATCACATTGAAATGAACGTGTGACGGTGGCACCGGTTACATGGATCAGTAGAGAAATACAGAGAAAAATGAAAATGCTAAAACACCAAGAAAAACAAGTGCGAGAGGGGGGTTACTATGACAACGGCTCCCGCTCGCACAAACCACTGTCCTCTATTCTGCTGCTAAGTGCAAGCAAGACGGTAGGGAGAGGAAAGCTCTTAGGATCTGGAGAGAAATGAGTCTTCCTTCTGACTGCTAAATAATATATTATTTCCTGATAGGAACGGGAGAACTGAAAATATTCTGTAAGGTTACGGTTGCTGCAAGGTGCGCACTGAGACTGTGTGGGCGTTACATGGCCCATGTAAGGGTTGGGATAGGTCTAGGGAGTCGTGTAACATGGGGCTGGGGTCTGCAGGTGACGCCGGTCATACACAAGATATTTATCTGCAGATCTTTGGCAGACCCAGCTGTTAATCTTATATGGATAACCACCATAAATAGCAGATTTTCAGCAGATAAATGTTACGTGTGTGGCCATCCTAGGGCTCCATGCATATCCATTAGACAGCACATGGATGGTCGTGACCGAGCCACAAAAACGACACCTGTTCCTTGTTTTTCTCCTCGGTCCTTACACACAGATCCATTAAAGCTATGGATGTGTGTCTAGGTCTGTATACTATCCATCATTACAGATCTGTAATAGCACATGGAGCAGAGCGACGGCAGTGTGCACGGAGCCCTAGTCTCACTTATCTTATTGTCTTACAGCCATTCCTTCAAGTCCTGATGCTTACAGTTTCCACAGCAGAGAACTGTCTGCACTATATATAGTATATAGCACTCACTTAGCAAAGATTCGCACTGCTGTAGGTTTCCACATAAAACATAGATATTGCACACAGGACATTTTGCTGACGTCGATACGGTTCTATTGCAACCATTTCCTGTTCCTAAAATACTTTCTCAGTTTTTGTCGCGTTTGCAATTTCCATATTATGGGAACAGATTACATGGGGAAGGGGAATGGTAGTATTTATAGTGTAATGTAGGTCATCTCTATTGGAGGAAAGCTTTGTGTTCCGATACTTGGCTTACTAAGGATCTACTTTTTTTTTTTTTAATGCTGAGCTGCATCTGGTATTGCAATTCAGCGCCATTCACGTCTAAGTCCAGGCAACAAGTTTAGGTTTTAGATTTATAGGGTACCTCGCTAAAATGAAGGCCAGCGGGGCTTATCTGAGCGCGGTGGTCCTGGCTCCACTCTTCTCGGATAGCAGAGCGAGCCGCCTATGTACTTGTACTCTACTTGCTGCACTGTATGGGGGCCATGATGGGGCACAATGCTCCCACTCCTGCCCATTCATTTTAAGCATTACTTAAATCATCACTACCCATAGCTAACATCTGGTTGTTGACGGTAACGCTTTCCCTTTAAATTGTCCCAATGGCTAAATATACTGCGTTATCTGTGACAATGTTTAAGAGCCACTTAATCCAGTTTTTACCTTGCGACATATTGCTAAATGCAACCTGATATCTCAACATATTGTCATTTAGGTCAAAAAGATGAGCAGACTTGTAGTGCAACTCGCCCACATTGGACTGGACAGGCCCGCAATGTCATAACTACCCTAATAATAGACCTGTTGCATCTCCGAGCAAGAATGTAGACCTGCTGGTCAGTAAGTTGTGCGGATCAAGGAGCCCGATCCTCCACCTTAGTATGATGGGCACACTAAACAGAAGGCACTCAGATGACATCAGTGCCATCTTGTCCCTATTGACTTCAGTGGGGGCCACACACCATTGGAGATGCCACACACCATGATAGGACCTGCATCGGCCCCCATTGGGAGAAACTTGATATACACTCCCAGTTGTGTGCATGACGCCTTAGAAAACGGTTGCAACTTGTACACTCACCGGCCACTTTATTAGGTACACCATGCTAGTAACGGGTTGGACCCCCTTTTGCCTTCAGAACTGCCTCAATTCTTCGTGGCATAGATTCAACAAGGTGCTGGAAGCATTCCTCAGAGATTTTGGTCCATATTGACATGATGGCATCACACAGTTGCCGCAGATTTGTCGGCTGCACATCCATGATGCGAATCTCCCGTTCCACTACATCCCAAAGATGCTCTATTGGATTGAGATCTGGTGACTGTGGAGGCCATTGGAGTACAGTGAACTCATTGTCATGTTCAAGAAACCAGTCTGAGATGATTCCAGCTTTATGACATGGCGCATTATCCTGCTGAAAGTAGCCATCAGATGTTGGGTACATTGTGGTCATAAAGGGATGGACATGGTCAGCAACAATACTCAGGTAGGCTTTGGCGTTGCAACGATGCTCAATTGGTACCAAGGGGCCCAAAGAGTGCCAAGAAAATATTCCCCACACCATGACACCACCACCACCAGCCTGAACCGTTGATACAAGGCAGGATGGATCCATGCTTTCATGTTGTTGACGCCAAATTCTGACCCTACCATCCGAATGTCGCAGCAGAAATCGAGACTCATCAGACCAGGCAACGTTTTTCCAATCTTCAATTGTCCAATTTCGATGAGCTTGTGCAAATTGTAGCCTCAGTTTCCTGTTCTTAGCTGAAAGGAGTGGCACCCGGTGTGGTCTTCTGCTGCTGTAGCCCATCTGTAGCCTCAAAGTTCGAGGTACTGTGCGTTCAGAGATGCTCTTCTGGCTACCTTGGTTGTAACGGGTGGCTATTTGAGTCACTGTTGCCTTTCTATCAGCTCGAACCAGTCTGGCCATTCTCCTCTGACCTCTGGCATCAACAACGCATTTCCGCCCACAGAACTGCCGCTCACTGGATGTTTTTTCTTTTTCGGACCATTCTCTGTAAACCCTAGAGATGGTTGTGCGTGAAAATCCCAGTAGATCAGCAGTTTCTGAAATACTCAGACCAGCCCTTCTGGCACCAACAACCATGCCACGTTCAAAGGCACTCAAATCACCTTTCTTCCCCATACTGATGCTCGGTTTGAACTGCAGGAGATTGTCTTGACCATGTCTACATGCCTACATGCACTGAGTTGCCGCCATGTGATTGGCTGATTAGAAATTGAGTGTTAACGAGCAGTTGGACAGGTGTACCTAATAAAGTGGCCGGTGAGTGTATATGCATTAATGTCATGCGCTGACCATACTGAATGAGACCCTAACATGAATCCTTCTCTCTCCTTATATTACAGATTTCTGAATAGTGTATCCTACATATAGTGGCACCTCAAACACAGCTTTGTAGTTAGGCTGGAACTAGGTAGTAACATTTTTGCTTTTACTTGAGTGATCCCTGCGGCTTCGCCACCGTATACCAAGTACAGCATTGTACATAGCATAGGGGCTGTGTTTGGTATTGCAGCTCAGCCCCATTTATTTGAATGGGACTGAGCCATTACAATACCTTGTGACCAATGAGGATGACATCATAGGTACCACAGCATTCATGAGCCCAATGGATATACCAAGTGTCTGACTCCCACCTATCACATATGGATGACCGATCCTAAGGCTAGGTCATCAATATGTGAGTCCTGGAAAACCTTTTTAAGTCTTTAACCCAATTCTAAGGCTGTCTTGCAAGGCTGTTCCCTTTAAGAAGATATATTTATGACCTCTGACACCTTCTATAACCTCTGTGATTAACCCTTTCTCTGCTTATGTTACGGTCACATCCTTGTGTTGAACTTTATTTGTCCCCCAATCCGGTATCCAAATGTGTAGAAGTTTCCCGTCCTTAATTAACCCCGTTCTATTCATTTAACTTGTATGACCTTAGTCAGTTGCCGGGCAACCCATCTCCAGCTCCATTGTAAATCCCCAGAGCGCAAACCTCACAGCAGCCGAAACCGAATATCCATCCAGGTGACAGAAATAAAGCCAGGGAAAGAGAACTCCAGCGGATTAGATGACTAGATGCAGACTAATTCGACTTCATAAATCATACATTAGCTTTACAAATAGGTTCTTCAAAGTTTCCACAATTTAAACAGTGGGGGTAGAAGCGTACCGGTGGGATGGAGCCTGTATATACAGTGGGTTTGCTGCACATCTCTAGGATACTGGCCAGAGCCATAGAAAGTGATTGGCTTATGATGGAGGGAGAGAAGCTGAGCTCTGTGGTACATAGGGTCATATGATAGAGGAGAGAAGCTAAGCTCTGTGATATATAGGGTTATACAATGGAGGGAGAGAAGCTGAGCTCTGTGATATATAGGTTTATATGATAGAGGAGAGAAGCTGAGCTCTGTAATATATGTTATATGATAGAGGAGAGAAGCTGAGCTTTGTGATATATAGGATTATACAATGGAGGGAGAGAAACTGAGCTCTGTGATATATAGGTTTATATGATAGAGGGAGAGAAGCTGAGCTCTGATATATAGGGTCATATGATAGAGGAGAGAAGCTGAGCTTTGTGATATATAGGATTATATAATGGAGGGAGAGAAGCTGAGCTCTGTGATATATAGGTTTATATGATAGAGGAGAGAAGCTGAGCTCTGTAATATATGTTATATGATAGAGGAGAGAAGCTGAGCTCTGTGATACATAGGGTCATATGATAGAAAAGAGAAGCTGAGCTCTGTGATATACAGGGTTATATGATAGAGGAGAGAAGCTGAGTTCTGATATATAGGGTCGTATGATAGAGGGAGAGTAGCTGAACTCTAATATATAGGGTTATATGATAGAGGGAGAGAAGCTGAACTCTAATATATAGGGTTATATGATAGAGGGAGAGAAGCTGAACTCTAATATATAGGGTTATATGATAGAGGGAGAGAAGCTGAACTCTAATATATAGGGTTATATGATAGAGGGAGAGTAGCTGAACTCTAATATATAGGGTTATATGATAGAGGGAGAGAAGCTGAGCTCTGTGATATATAGGGTTATACGATGGAGGGAGACATGCTGAGCTCTGTGATATATAGAGTTATAGGATAGAGGAGAGAAGCTGAGCTCTGTGATATATAGGGTTATACGATGGAGGGAGATATGCTGAGCTCTATGATATATAGGTTTATAAGATTTTGAGCAGGATTTCTGAGTAAAAGCAGAGTACATCCTCTCAGGACTCCTAAGAGACACAATTAGAGTCCTGATCACCCCGCCCATACAGAATGATGTGACAGCTTTGACTGTGTGTGTTTATACAGAAGGCTTTCGATCACTGTGAGAGCTGGGTAAGCCATCAGAGGTATCGGTCAGCAGCTTACGCCCTATTGAAAACTCATGCACTCTCAGCTAACATGAACATGCGTGTGCATTGGGGAAGTCCGAATGAATATCTGTTGATCAAATGAGCATTTGCCTGACCTTTGTATGTTGTAACTTGCTTACCTGATAGCATCTCCTGAAAAACAACCGCATGATGCTTAGACATTTTTAACACCGTCTCTTATGCAGATGTGAACGTAGCCTGTGAGATAAGCCCTGGATGATGCTCTTCTGTGGCTTTTTTTTTCTTTTGGTTGTCAGGACACCCAAGTTGATGAGTATACAGCATCTAGTGATGCTTTTATCTCACAGCATCATACTATAGCTCTCAGACAGAGGCCACTGACACATGCTGTAGTGTTAGATACTATTGTACATGTCAATACAAATCAGTGTTCCCTGTTATATTTTGGAATATTGCAGTAAAATATTTTGCTTTTGCACATTTTTAGCCTAGGTTTTCCTTATGTAAAATATTTAGCATGAACATCTGTTTTTTCGTAATGAAGGCACCATCTGACAACTTTACTGTATCTGTCTATTACTAAACGAAAAACTGCTGCTTAGCCTGGCCTGCTATGTGTCTGCCTTCATAATGATGGCACCCAGATCCTCAGGATGAGCGATCTCTCTAGATGCCAGTATCCAGATGCCGCCTAATGAATACATGCTTCAGGCGCTTCTGTATGACCTCCAGACGACAATACTTCCTAACACAGATCTAGTGCAACGAGAGGCTTTGGCCTACATTGTGGTTAACAAGGACTGAAAGCTTCAGAGATTGAATTGTAGCCAAAGGAGATTGTGCGAGTCCCAACACAAACCATCACTGTGTCTTGCCCAAGTCTCAGAATATCATTGGGAAGAAGGACGTTCTTTTATGGCACTTCTTTGCTCGCCTGGCCTTAAAATTCCTCTAATTGTAACATATTTGCCTCTGATACATAGCACTATAAGGCCTTATTCACACATCAGGTCTAATTATTTTTTTTTTCACAGTCTATGTGAATTTCCATCCATCAACTGTTTTTCACATCCATTTGGTCTGTAAACATGAGCAGGACATGGGTGGCATCAATCTATTGTCCATTTTTCATAGATCTGTTGACTATGGGTGTTGGGGGTTTGTAAAAATGGACAAAAATGGGTTGTGCTCCCCCCCCCCCCATCCCAAAACAACCCCATTCCAATAAATTGAAATCCTAAAAAAAAAAAAAAAAATCTGTCCTGTGTTTTTACCAAGTACCGCTGTCTATTTCTAAACAAAGTAGATGTGAAAAACGTGAAGTTAGAAAGTGAAAAGCTTTACTACAACATACAAGTTAGCTGTCAGCATAACCCTGCCGAACCGTCATGTGGTTTGTGGTATTTTGGGGAAATTCTATGACAAAGGAAGTGTGCAATTACACAGAAAAAGGAAAGAAAATCAGCTGAAAGGTTTGTACAGGGTGAGATTAGAAGTGAGGCTTGGCTTGTAACCTACAGACTGCACCACCCTAGTCCTCAGGCTGCATCTGGTATTGCAGGTTAGCAGGAACCAACATGGCCGATGCATGGTGTAACACGGGCTCAGACTACTCAAGACAATGCTACAGAATTCAGGCATCGTTTGTATCAAAAGACTGTCATGAATCCCGACCGCCATGTTTATTAATCATTTTAGAAACCCGTTACATCTGATCCAACAAGACGACATGGCTTAGAGAACAAGGGTAGGTGCGTGGCTAAGGTGGGACATACTGTGCCTTCCGTGCCAAAATGTTGATGCTTTTTTTTTCTTTTTTTTCCTCATAGTAAACAAAGCCAAAGATTATTGCTGATCTAGTCTAGACAGTCTAAAGATATGCCAGTATCAACCACTGTGATGGATCTGGGGCAGTTTAGGGCTGAGTTCACATTTAGTTTTTTGTCTTCCATCATAAGAATATACCAGAAATCTTCCAACGAATGGCTACAATGTATCAGCCCCTCCCCCTGCACTAGAGGCACTAGGGTATGTTCACACAGATTTTCTTGCAAACAAAAAAAAATCTGCTTCAGGAATTAGGAAACTTTTTTTTTTTTTTACCATGATGCATTTTTCATTGCGGTTGTTTTGCTTCAGCTCACTGTGTGGACCTGGGAACGTCTCTTTAAAAAAAAAAAAAAAAAAAAGACACTGGTTTCTGCAAAAACCGCATCAAAAAATCGTGACGTGTTTTTTCCGCCTCCCTTTGACTTCAATGAGTATTTTCAAGGCGGAATCCGCCTGAAGATAGGTCATGTCTAGCTGAAAAAAAAAATCCGCTAGAGGAAACAAACTGCTACTGACTCCCATTGAAATGAATGGGAGGAAGATTTTGACGCGGATTCCGTGTCAAAATCCGCCTGCAAAAAACTGTGTGAACATAACCTTAAGGCTCATGTTGGGGAGTGTCTTGATGCTAATAGGGTGACAGACTTGTAGAAACGTCAGACATAAGGTACTTGGATGTCACCCGAGTGCTCTTGAACTAACTTATCGTGCACACTCGGTAATGTGCATGAAGCCTAATGGAGTATCCAGTGCAGATGTGCACGCAGCTTGTCGTGTGTTCAGACTGGCAGTACTAACTGCTACACAGTCATGTGTAGTCAGTGACGTAACTAGAAATGGCGGGGCCCTGTGGCGAACTTTTGACATGAGACCCCCCCCCCCCCCTTTCCGGATCAACGCCAAAGATCTTGACCGACTGATGCTCTATGATGCCCCATAGTGGCCCCTGCACACAGTATTATGCCCCATAATGAACACCCATGAACAAGACCCCAAAGTATAATAATTGGAGACCCTGAAGGTAACCGCTTTTTAATGCGTATAGGTTTCTGTTTGGGGGTCCCCAAGCAGACTCCACGAATGGAAACCTGAGCACAGATGTGAACCGGGCCTAAACGTCACATGATAAAATACAATTCTAGTATGTATAATGGTAGACATGTATAGAAGCAAATGTAGATAGATAGACAGACATTGATATGCTGTATATACTTACACATATACAGTACACATCTATTCACACACATACAGTCATATACAACATATACACACCTATCTACACACATACAGGACTCACACAGTATATAAGACACATAATGTAAACACATATACATATCTATACATATTTTATCCAAAAATATACTTACATGTGGCTGAATGGCTGGCTGCCCAGGACATGGAGGAAATTCTCTTCACTGCTATATAGCTGCACAGAAGTAACTACAGCGACTTCTCCTCTCACACTGCGATGCATTGATTTTTCTGCTGCTGATCTTCTCCTTATGGTAGGGAAAGTATGTGGCCCCTGAGGGTCTGGGGACCCTGGGAAATTGCCCAGTTTGCCACCCCCACCCCCTAATGCCGGTTACCGGCTGAAGTATCTCCAGCCGGTAACGGCCTATTAAGGAAAAAAAACGTGCAGGGGTAGTGGCTGTCGCCGGGCCCCTAATGTCCCGGGCCCTGTGGCAGCCGCTACCCCTGCTAGTCTGCAGACCCCCACACATCATGTCATTGTGAGCTACCCTGTATCCAGTGTACTTTACTATACTATTATGTATGTTATTACAGGCCGTCTTACTGCTTGTGATCTCTTTTGACTATGTCCGTAGATTAGATCTGGTAGATTACTATAACATTTCCTTGCCTTTGTAGAAATTTGGCCTAAAGGTGACTTTCCTGCATTAGTTTCTTCATTTATCAGCTGTCTACATACCAGCCGTGACATTTCCTTTTATTAGTGACTTTAGAATTGTGTTGTAACTGGAAAGTCCCTTTTATTTTTTACTTCTGTCGGTGCATACAATGGTTACGGATGTGTGCAGAATTTCTGCCAGAATCTTAGCTGAATGAAACTCTTCATCCTGACCTAGTAAGATGGTTTCTTGTAAAGCTATAAAGCTCTTGTAATCTGCGCCATCATTAGATTTATTCACAGAATTATTATTCGCCAACTTAAAGGGATGGTTTTATTATGGGAATCTTTATGAAGGTGCCCAGACCTCTTCAGTACTTATGCTGGTGACAGCTATTCCTACCAACTCCTGGGTGCATGTGCATGCTCTGCTCATCTTGCATGTATTGTAAATGGTAAGCCAATGTCAGGCACTTTGAGTATAAAGGTTCAGGCATGGTGAAGTTATAAATGCCTGATCGTTTCTTCTCCTGCCATGAAGAGTCAATAGGCCTTCATACTTATCACATAGTTGGGGGGGGGGCTAGGGCAACTTTCCCTAAAGAATGGATGGTCTTCATCAGACAAACCATTTAAAGGGGTAGAAAATAAATAATGGATCACTGCGAGCCATTGGACCACCACCACTCGTGAGAATGGAGGTCCTTTGCTCCCCGTATGTTTAGAACGATGGTCTTCCGGACGAGCTGCCACTCCATTTATTTCTATGGAACATCCAGAGTAGCCAAAGGTACTGAAATACAAGGGTAAGCCTTTCTGGTGATCGGTGGGGGTCCTAGTGATCAGACCCCAAATGATCTACAAAGTTATACCCTACAGATAAGGGATGAGTTACATTGTTGGTCAAAGCACTTCAATCTTCAGAGAGGTTACAAATATGCGCTGCATCCCTTACCCTAACACCTATGTGGGGTCTTGTGTGAATAGTTCCATTTATACAACAGATTTTTTAAAATTATTTTTTGCACCCCATGACCTAGTAAAACTGTGCTGTATATAAATCTATATACCTATGTTGACCTATAGCTTCTGGTGAGTCGCACGCCACACCCTTCATTCATAAATCTGGCATACAGATCGTCCTAACCTTGTTCTGGTATATTTACGACTTTGTTTTTGCATACCAAGCGTCTAATAGGTGTGCACAAGGTTTTAGGATGTCCATATAATAGGGCCTGCTGGCCGTCACCCGGGTCAGTTCTGACTATGTAGGGTTACGCTCCTTTCAGGGATCATTTACAGCTATAGGATGATAGATGCAATGTCTCATCAGTCATTTACAGATCGGAGATCCTACAAGAGCCGTGTGAGTGCTGGGACTGAACCCATCACCGCTCCTATGATTCATCTGATGAGTAAGTACAGAGAGCTGTAGTCATCGCCACCCCACACACTACAAGAATACCGCATGTTCTGGTGCTCAGATCTGCCGGATCATTGAAGTCCCTACCTGGTGGCCCTACTCCTTGTAGGAGTCCAGGATTAGACAGACATGGCTGATCTCTGGCAGGTTGTGTGTGGTATTGGTGCTTTTCATCAGCCTCTTCGATGCGGTATAACACACAGCATGTAGAGAGGTTTGGCAATGTTCGTGTAAGAAGATATCCCTGGCTTTCTAGTCTTGGAAGTTATGAGGGCATTAATAGTCATCCTTGATTTTACTACTTTGTGGTTATCTGGGCCGTATGTTCCTAATGGGTATTCCTCCTAAAAGGATTTGTGCAGTGTTGGCGGGATGTCTGCAGTCTAATGACATCACTTAAAGGACACCTCATCCGCCAGAACTTTACCCCAATCATTGGAGGAGCCTACTAATTTGGATAATTCTGTGGAACTAGAGAAAAGCAGGGCCCCGAGTTGCATTTTGCAATTTACCGTATAATGATGGGAATTGCTGAAACGAGGGATGGGGCTGTCCTGCACTGATCGGACGGGGGTCATGTGAGAACTTGTGGCCTCTAGGACATAGGTGAGATCTAGTAGCCCTTGTCATGTCACGTATATGGTGGAACTAGAAATGTAGAGTAGTCCTAAACATTAGACCAATGTGCAAGCAGCGTGTTCTGTGTGGAAACCAAGTGCACCTTGCGAACGCCGATATGAAGCGCGCCGTAGTTGTTAATGGGGATCCTATGAATGAACAGCCCGGCCATATGCACCTAGTGTATGTATTGGCACCCGATGTGCCGTCATCTAGTATGCAGAGCATAGCTTTCTATGGGTGCGGTATTATAGACCATATGGACCTTTATTAAGGCTGTGTACATGAGCCCCAACAGTGTCATGGAAGGCAACATATGGCGACCATTTATACTGTCTTATAGGGCCATGTCCACAAGCTCATGTCCTACTGCTGGCGGGGTCGGGACTGTACGTTATACTTCTATAATACTTGTCATGCTCTTCAGCAGTGATTTTATTAGTGCACATGAAACGCTTTCCCTAGCGCCTCAGCCATGACACCCTGTACTTGGAAATATATACTTAGTGTGAAGCAGGACTTCCTTGTCTATTGTAGGGTGTTATTATGCAGAAGTCCGGCCAGCTCGGCACTAACAATGAGCATGTGTGAGTCACTGGCATGACGGCTACATGTCAGCGCTTGTTTGCTATTATTAGGGCAGTGAACTTTGCTTTCCAGTTGGAAGATTTGTTGTGTGTAATGTAGATCTGCGGGTTACAGACTCTGTCACTTCTATTAAGGGTTAGTAGTTCCTTTCTAATAACCCTAAAGTGCGATCCTGTTCCCCTCTGCTGCCACCATTGGCCGGATACAGATGCTGGTTACAGTAGGATGGTCACAGGGATGTATGAAGGAAGGCATTGGGGCACTGTTATATCAGTGGAGATCTAAGTCAGCACCCCCAGCAATTGGCCCGGACACTGCACCATACATTCTGTAGGGGTGGTGCATGGTATTATAGCTTAGTGCCTGTGCAGTACTAAACACCGCCACTACAGAATGGGTAGCAGTGCTGAGCTGTGTCTCCACTCCCTTTGATGACAGGAGGTCCTGGAATCCCCCTTGAAACATAATGCAGGGTCCTGCACAGATTACAGCTGAATGCCAAGTTAATACATTTTGCAGGGGACGGTATATTAGGCTTGGATTCTGGTGTAGGCGCCATAAAACAAATCCTGAACATACAAGCTCTGCGTTATCATCTGGGAAACTACCGACCCCCAAAGTGGAAATCACTAGACCCCATTACAGTCAGTGGGATGTGTCACGCTCCATTGGTGCCTTTTAGGATGTTCTGCACAATAGAGGTCTATGAATATGTTGCAGTATACGTGACATCTAATGTAGGCCAAAAGCTCAGTGTGAATAGATCCTTACCTACATCAGCCCTTTGTTTTTGCAGAGAATATCTTTGTCTTGTCCCCAGGACTGTATATTAATAACCCGTATGTGAATCCTTTTTTATGGCACAGTAAAACCGCCGTGCAGCAGAGGACACAGTGTTTCTTGCACAACAAGCATCCACAGGCTTCCAGCCAAGATAGTAATTGAAGGTCAGACTGTTAGCGGAGTGCAGATCACTGAGCAGTTGGAATCTGGAGGAGAATGATAGTACCAGGCTACAAAGACGCCTCTGTCCTACTGGCGCTATTATACATTCCCCTACAGATACAGCGCCCCCTGTGGGGTGGCCGCCACCTGCACCTCTATCTTAGGTAATGGGGTGAAGTGATTTCTAATGTTATCAGAATCCCCCAAATACAAGAGCAGTGTGCGCCAGCCATAGGAAATAGCCTGAGCTTTGCAGCCGCGTTATAGGGGTGTTCATGGATTTACATATTGGTGGTAGGTCCTCAATACATCACCATTGGGGGGCCATCTAAGCACGTCCCTCAGTTACAGGGGGCAGCACCAGCTTGGACCTAGTCAAGGGAATAGGGCTAAGCTGCAGTACCAAGGACAGCCTTAAGTTATGTATGGCGCTGTGCATTATAAAACCCAAACACTGTGGCCTAGTCAGCAGGCTCTGGGTGTTAGGCGCGCGTGTGTGTGTCTGGGTGTTAGGCGTGTGTGTGTGTGTGCGGTTATTTTATTTGCTCCAAAGAGCTCATTTGCATATTGCCAAAAAAAAAAAAAACCCCAAAACCAGTGATATCTGAGCCCAGGTCTGCACACTGACTTAGCCCCATTCACATGTGAACCTGCGCCAAGAATGTAGACGTGGATCTACAGCAGGACAAGGGGGCGCAGGAGAAAGTGCTGACATTTCCACGTTATCAACATGTTCTAAGAGCGCGTTCACACCTTGT
Source organism: Leptodactylus fuscus (assembly GCF_031893055.1). Taxonomy (NCBI): domain Eukaryota; kingdom Metazoa; phylum Chordata; class Amphibia; order Anura; family Leptodactylidae; genus Leptodactylus; species Leptodactylus fuscus. Next base: position 26,166,340 of record NC_134274.1, read on the forward strand.
GGTTTCACCAATGCAACTTTCTATCCTGTGCACTTCTTCCACTACGGATGCGATATATCCACGGCCTCATTCGCTTATTCTGCGGTTTCATCCTATTTCTATGAATGAAAAAGTGCGCTATTATAAGGCGGCATTCACACCTGTGGCTTGCAGCACTTTGTCCTCTGGTGTTCTAGTTTATGTGGTCTGAGACCGCTGTGCTAGTGTGAATGTGGACATAGCACACTAGGTGGGGTTTTTATTTGGGGGGTGTTTTGGCACCTATTGTACCCCTGAGGGGAAATGCTGACAAGTGTGCGGTAAGTCATCACAGAAAACGCAGCCATGTTTAATAAAGCGCAGATTTGCCCCTCACGTTATAGTTTTCTCTGCCGCCGCCATTTTGGATGCCAGAAGTAAATGTCAGGGTGTTGGGAGAGCCGGTGATTGGGGGGCGCACAGGGGCGGTGGTGGGTGTGAGCACGTGACGGTGCCCGGATAAACAGTGCCTGCGCCCCCTCCTCCTCCTCCCCCCTCAGTCAGATGAGTAATGAGTAATGTGAGCCGCTCTGGAAGTGACTCCATCAGCACCTGTGACGGCGGCAGATTAGCCGCACACAGCCCCGCCCTCCCCGAGCTCTGCTCCCGCCCTCCCTCCTTCCTCCTCCAGCCGCCGCAGCTCCGCCTCCTCCACCCCGAGATCCGCCATCCTTCCTCGGCAACACTCAGCACTGCGACTCCCTGGGAAGCCCCGGCAATGCCTGCGGGGAGGATCCCACCTCCCCCTCTCGTTCACTAGGAGGCTCGTAACCGTGTGTCCCCCCCTCCCCTCCCCTGTGCCGGCTTATGTAAGCGACCTCTCGGCGGGGCTCCATCCTGCTCCTGGTTATCATGACCCAGATCTGGGCGCTCGGCACCATCGGTGACAAAAGCTGGGACTTGTGATCCGCCGCCCTGCCAGTGCCTGCCCGCAGTGCCCCCCTGGATTGGCAGCTGGTGACAGCCTCTGACTGCCCAGACCCATCAGGTATTCTGCTTTTCTCCTCTTCTGTCTGCTTCTAGGTCATCATCGGCACCATCGAGGCCATAGACTACCAATGATTCCGGTAACGTTTGCCGCCGCATCCCAGGCGGTCTCCGAAATCCCTCCAGTCATTTGCCCAGTGTATTGGACCACATGTAAAATCCTTCATTGTGATGTGTAGTTGGCCGCCGTGCCCACTGGTGGATTCTCAGTAGACGAAAACGCAACATTCGCCGTATTGCTTTCGATTCGATGAAAAGGTACCGGATCGATCATCCTTTATGGCCGTCATCGTTACGTCTATGGTCGGATTAAGGTGCTGCCCATCTGCCGGCAGCGGCTGCTGTTAACCCTTTCCCACGCTGAATCATATGGGACGTCTGATTATTTGCTGTAACCGGACCATCTGCTGCTCGCTCTCCAGTACTGGTGGGTATAAGGCGCTGGCAAGCAGCTTGTCTGTGCATGTGACTCTGCTTTAGAATAGTCAGTTGAGGTCAGTCATGACTTGCTGTGCCATTCACATTCTAACCAGGGCATGGGATGGGATGGTGGGCACCAGTTTTGGTGAGGGGACCCGCTGGACCAGCCTAGCAGGAGCAGACGGCAGGTTTCATATTGTGGAGTGGAGCACATGTCAGCCCTGGGCTGCATTTCCTGTGCCATATAAAGCTCTGTGCTTGCATCACCGGCGCTGACTTCTTACAGAGGCTGAGGCTGGTTTCCTTTGACTTTCATGAGGGTTTACTCTGTGTTTTTTTTCCCATATTTACTCACGTCGATGGAATGTGTTACAGCTTAAAGGCCCTAACATGATGATGTAGTCACTGACTCACTTCTTGCTTCTTTGGTGGCATAAAAAGCAAATCGTCTGTTTCTTGTTTGGAAGGGTTAAATGTGCCTGACCTAGCTAACATCCGTGCTGAGTTTTTAAGTTGTTCCTCTTGGGTGTGCTCTTGAGGTTCAGGGTTTAGATTGTGCTCGCCATTGATAAGTGCTGTGTACAACACTGCAGAACATGTCAGCGCTATAAAGTAAGTGACGGGCAACACTGATCTTGTCCAAAGTTTGCCAATTCATCTTCTTATTTAACAGATGAGGAGGTTGTTGCAATAATTTGGATATCTACAGGAAAGGAAATGTTTTGTAACATTTGTGAATCCGTCTTATTGGTGGTAGACTGACTGGTATGACCAGATGAAGGTTCTAGTAATGGATATCGATCAGCTTATGTCAATGGCAGAAGGTGAGGTTGCCAGTGCACTCCATTATCTGGCCATTTACCCCAGTCTGTCCTGGCTTCTATGTAACCTCTTTGGTTAGCCAGTCCAACTATCTCTTTGGGTTATTTCGTTTTTGGTTACAATGACCTTGGGCATGCCAAGTTGTGATGTTTCATTTCTAGCTAGCAGTCAGTCGTGGGCATATACTGGATACGGTATACAGGTTATACCATGTCCCAGAGAGCTGGCATCTTATATTTACATCATGAGACACCACCCTAGACGATCTACTCCAGGTCTGCCAAGCTGCTATGTTGTGTTTCTATGTAGGCTGGTAGTTCTTTAGCATAGAGAGGGCTCCTCCTATTGTGTGCACCTTGCAACCCCAAGCCATGGACTATACTCACACACTTGTGAAAGGAAGTCATATTCGCCTGTCATGAACTTCTGTCCGGAAGGGATTATTGTGTGAATTGCACAATAGTATCACTACCGCTGTGCCGCCCACTCCTATCGCACTACCCAATGTACTTAATAAAATGGCATTGATAGTCTTGGCCACAAATAAATTGGAGATCGGTGGTGGTGGCTGTTTTTTGTTTTTTTTTTTACTCTTCTTCTTAAAGTTAAGACATTGATCCGGACACTCTCCTGCCAATGCTGTAATCCATTCCACTATGACTTCCAAGGATAGTCACCAAGTACAGGGCTGGACAGAGTGCTGGTACAATGACATCAACCTCTCCATTTGGCAGTCCAGCAAGACCAAGCTTTGGTGCGTTTTGTTTTTCTTTGCTTGATGTGACTGTTATCCAGTTAAGGGACATGTTAGGAAAAGATTGGACAGATCTCAGGAACCACATAACTAGTTTACCTAGATATTTGCCACTGATGTCTAAAGCTAGCCATATTTGGTGACTGCTTTTTAGGCGACATGGAGGTGTTACTTGGTCAGTTTTGGCCAACCATGCCATGTGTTATAACCTCATACAGATTGTCTAGGTCTATGACTTGCTCCAGGTTTCTGTTGATGGTTATGATGGAGTTGACTTGTACACATCTGTCCTACTTACAGTGTACCCAGCTAACAGTGACAAACCCTAATGTTTCTATTGATCTTAACCTTCGATTGACATTTTTTGCCTGTTGTTCTGCACCAGAATTTGGCTGTAAATGGTGCAGCTCTGCACTTAAGTCCATCTGAAAGAGTTTCTTTAGCCTGGAGAAGAGGAAAGCCAAATGGCTCCTGAATTTTTGCTAAACCATGATATTGAGGGCTTGGAAGGGTTACAGACTAGTGGCGCGGGTTGGAAGGATATATGTGTAATGTCGTCTGTGTCGAAATCTCATCTAACGTGTATGGTCAAAGCCTGATACTGAGTTTGTAGATACTTGATGTCAATCCTGATCTGCTCCAGTCCTTCTAGACAAGTAGTGAAAGCTTTCTCCATTGAAGGATTGTGTGCAATGTCTTTATATGGAGGGAGACTGAAAGCCAGTTGGTGGGCAGCAGAAGGCATTGGCCACCCCACCTTATCCTAAATCTTAACAAGGCTGGACAGATTACTGCAGACAATAGGAACTTCCATAGAGCTTCACGTTCACAGGAGCAATAGATTCTAGGACTTGTCCAGGCTTGCTTTACTATAGTATTGGTACACCATTGGTCTTTATACACACCACATTTGCAGTATATATATGAATGGGTAATGCATACTATTGGGTATCTATAGATTTATAGCAGCCAGGATTGGCATACAGATATATTTGGCACCCGTCAAATCTGCACACTAATGTATAAATATGGTGTGAATGGAGCCTAAAATGATATTTTGGTTCAATACATGGTGGACAGGAGCCTCCCTATAGGGTCATTGATGGGACCCTTTTTGCAGGAGAAGACCTTACATTAATGAGGGGTTTCATGTTCTAGTTCTTGCACTGAGATAGACCATTTGCTGCTCTCTGGGCTCTGTAGATTTGTGGAAAGTTGCTGTGGGTTTCCTTTCCAATACCATATTGGTTGTTTGACTCATAAGCTTATCTGCAGCTCTAGGACTTGTGTTTTCGCTCATGATCACGATATTTTGGTACCTGATAAGGCATCTGCACATACCATATATCCTTCCTACATAACCTTCAGTCTTCTTTCAGACAATGCAGATAGCGGTTTGACCTTTGACAGGATAAGGACAGTCCCAACAACCAGAGCTGGCAAGGCTGTGCCTCTGGAAATTATCTTCAGAGAGGACTCATTGACCCGTGATCAATCATTTACCATGGAATGTGCTGCCGGCTGTTCACGGTCCCTGCAGCCCACGATCTGTCTGAGGACATGTTTTGCTTTTTAAAGAATTTTGCACTGCTAACATTGCACCCTATACAGCCCTTAACCAGATTTATCTCCTGTTTTCTATCATACAGGACAAGGTTTTGCTATATAACATGGCCCTAGCACGTGGATTACTGAATGTTCTGTATATTATAAATGATTATTATGTATTGGCTTCTTTCTTAATGCAAAGACAAGTCTGTAGCACACGGGTAGACGCCAATGGAAACCAGTCAGTGCAACCTCTGAGGATCCAGCTCTACTGTGATGGTAGAGGTCAGGGGAAGGAAGGGTCAGCCATGATGGATCCTTTTGTTCTCAAGGCAGATAAGCTGCCAATGGAGACTGTCAGCGACTTATTCCTTCTCCCTTTTGAGAATACATGGGTTTTCCGCTGAGTATGTATATACATATGGGGGATCGGAGAAATAAATGTTGTGCCTATGACTGTGTAAGGTGTATGTTATGTTACATTTAGAGACTAGGACTTACAGGGGTTATTGGGAACTTTGGAAGTTTTCTTGGATCTATAGCATGTAAATGGCTTTCTATAGAACTTGGTGGATAGTACTTAGCCCAATGTAATACTAGGCTAAGTAAGCCTTGGGCCTCGTGTCTAAGCCGTGTCTGTGGTTGAATGTCACAGATGGTACATGGATGACATCCGTGTGCCTATATGGGCCCCATTCACTGCTCTCAAATGGACAGAAATAGGAGCTGTCCTGGGTTTTATCTCCTGTTCACAGGCTCATGTTAATAGACGGTCATGTGTATGGGGTCATAGAAATGAATGTGTCCGTGTGCTAGTGCGAAAAACCAGGCTACCACATTGCCAGTACAGTCAGTCATGTGCATAAGGCTTTACTAAAGCTTTAATGTATTGTTGACCTTTTGTGGAACTATAAATCCCAGCATGCCAACTAGATTTGCTCTTCTTGGAACAAGCTGGGAGTTGTAGTTTCACAGCAGCTGCATTGTCGAAGATTGTTGGTCCCTGCACTAAATGGTTGGCCAGTGCGATCCTGACGTGTATGGGCATCTGGGATTAAACACTTTCCAAACCCTTTTTGGCCTTTATCTTACTTTTAGTTACCTGAGACCATGTTATGTATGCTTTCATAGATCACTGGGGTACATAATTTAGGTTGCAGTATTGTGGGTACATAATTCATTTAAAGGGGTTGTAGATACTGGACAGGCCCTCTTCAGTGTGAATTTACTTTGTGCATTGGTAGCTGAGATATCTTCAGTACTAGGATATGTTTTGCACATCCTTTCTACATTTTGCAGCACTGAGCACTTTGCTATTCCATCCGCATATGTCTGCTGCATCAGGCGTAGTTCTGGGGGGCACAGTCTCTGCATTTTAGTAACCCGTGTGTCATTTGTCCTCAGACCGGGCTCTTATCTCCTCTCGATTCATGTCAGTGTGTTTGTACAGTTTCCAAACAAGCACCTTATCACTCGGGCCTTGGCCCTTTTCCTGGGACTCATTTTCATCTGAGGCTAAACAAATAAACAGTTTTCAGTCGTTCATTGAGTAAAGGAAAAATGTGAGTTGCAACATTATGTGGAAAGCTGAATAGAGTGACTTTGTATGGTGCCAGGCCGAGAGATAACACTGTGGCGTATAGGATTTTTATCTGTAAGGGATAGAGAAGGGTTTCTGATAATATACATGTGCTTGGGGTGTAATGGTTCTCATTGAAGAGACACAGTGGGTGTATTATTTCATGCAGAGCTTCATGGGGTATAAACTTTGCAATTTAGCATGTCGGTTTTCCTTTTGGAGGTGTCCCGTTGGCTGGTACTGTACGTGATGTACAGATGTGTACGGGTATGTCCATTGCAGGACCGGACAAACACAACGGATCCCTGGGGGCAACACGGTGGCCCAGTGGTTAGCACTGCAACCTTGCAGTGCTGGAGTCCTGGGTTCAAATCCCGCCAGGAACAACATCTGCAAGGAGTAGAATGGGAGTAAATCCACGCAAACACGGGGAGAACATACAAAGACATACTGATTATGAAAAAAAAAATGTACATTGTGATCCCTATATGGGGCTCACAATCTACATATAAAAAAAAAAAAACACAACGGATCACAAGCAACTCCATTGACTATGATGAGGTCCATCAGGTGTCTGTTTTATTCACCTGACATCGCGAATGGATGTTTTTTTTTACTTACTCTGTGCCGTGAATGTCAACATGGCCTAGGGGAGAGATTTTTACCCAGAAGCATGAAAATATTAGAGGTTGTACAGACTTAAAGACAACCTGGCTGCTTTATTCCAATAACAGCACCACATCTATCCTCGAGTTGTGCCCAGTATTGCACCTGAACTTCATCTAAGTCAGTATTACTAGGCTGCAGTGCCGTAAGCAACCTGAGCACAGATGTGGCGTTTTATGGAAGAAAGCGGCCATGTTTTTGTAATCCCGCGCTGGCCCTTTAATTGACCTGCTTACTTTCTGGGTTCCTTTGTCTTCTCACTTGACCGTTTGATCTGTTTTCTGGCCGGTTGTTGTCAGCGGCCGGTTGACCTGAACGCTATCACAGGACCTGGTTAATCATTAAGAAGCTAGCCCAGATTTTTGTTATCTCAGACAGCACAGCTTGACTGAAAGACAATATACGGAAAAGCACATAGGATTCAGATTACAGACATGAAACTCCTGTGCTACATCTGGCATAAAAAAGAGAACAGAAAAAAAATCTCCTCCTGTCCTGCAAGCCAAAAAATACTGTATGTGTTCCCCTCTGGGTTCCCAGTTCCTCTCTGCTTAACAATTAAGATGGAAAATCATTCATCTGACTATCAGCGAGGCCAAGATTTATGACTGCAAAACTGGTGCGACAGCTGCTGTACTCGCCTGAACCCGCTTCTAGGACCAGGTAACCGTCCCTGCAATCTGGCTGGGCATTCACGTGGCAGCCGATGGGCGGTAGTGTACCACGCAGGCAAGAACTATCCGCCTAATCCGCTTGCTGTTTGATGTGGATCCAGAGCAAGAACAGGTGATGGGTCCTGAGTGGGATTTTTATGATCAAGTGGTTTCTGCGGGATTGGCTATCACTTTTTTTTTTATTCCCCCCCCCCCCATCGGTGGGGTCTGGCTGTCATGACCTTGTTGATGAATGGGACAAAGGTTTGTTTACGCAGGCACACCGCCTCACCCGTATGTGTATCTGTTCCTGATGGGAGGTTAACCTGTATTGCACGTTGGGATCGGCCAAAAAAATGGAGTAGATCACTTGCATTCTGCTGAGCGCTTTACCTTGCCTTGTGCTAAGGATAGGCTATTAAAGGGGTTGTCCAGTCTTCAGGATAGGATATCGGAGGGGACGTGATAGCTTGGACCTCCACTGATCAGCTGTTTGAAAAGGCTGCAGCTCTCGTTCCAGTGTTATGGTCTTGCCAGTGTATGTATGGCATGCCATTTGTGTCATAGAGGCCGTGGGATGTAATCACAGCCTTGTTCCATTCACTAGTATGGCTGTATATACATTGAAACGCTACAAAGAGCATGCATTGTAAACCATGTAGAGCCACGTCCCCTTCAAACGGCTGATCGGCAGGGGTCCCAGGAGTCCCCACTGATCTACTGATGACCTAGGCGGAAATATGTGAATAGAGAAGGGATTTTTGTGCTACAGTGGTACATGGCACTTTATGGGGTCGGTGGGGGGCTGGCTGTGGTCTTCTCTGTATGGCCTGTGGCATGAGAGATTTTGCCTAAACTGGAGCCCTGTAATCCCCGAGTCAGCCCACAAGTGCTGACTCCTGAGTGCTCTGTAAGAGATTATATTGAGCTTTGTTCAGTCTTGTACGCACTCTATCACATGCCCAACACATGCTCTTTGAAGAGTTCATCTTGTTCCCCCCGGACGTGAAGCCGTATGACTTTTGTTTACATGTGTGTAACTTGTACCCATTGATTTCCATACTTTCTGCATTGTACAATGTGTCTTTACTGCGGCTTACAAAGATGAGGGATCATTAGCTGGCTGGCACAATGACAACCCGCCGACACACCCTGCTATATCCTGGGATCTGGAAGCCACAGAATTTCCTGTTCGCTGCAATACTAATAATAATTCAGTCTGAAAAATGTTAAAGCTGTCGTCTGTGATAGAAGTGAAGTGTGTCAGATGGAAGTGGCTGCGGAGAGATGATGGGAGTCATGATATCACTGACTTCTAATCTCCCACATCATCAGACCTTTCATTCAGTGGAGTCGGTTCGGGATCGGATTGCCAACGTTTTCTATGCCTTGTGTATTTCTGAGATGGCGAACTTTCTCCCTTGAGGCAAATCACTATTGTGGTTTTGACACTGGCTCTTGCCTTTCACTAATGGAGTCGGGGCAGGCTATTCGATCCCTGGCATTACGCCTCTGAAGCTGAACACAACGAGGTGTAGGTTTCAGCCTGAGACCCACTGAGATCTTAGGATAAAATTCTGACCTCATCTCGCTTCCCCGGAGGATCAGATCATGCACCCTCAGCCTTGAGTGCAGACAGACGTCTGTAATAAAGAGCTTCCTTGGCTTTCAGTCCTCCAGGAGTGTGTATAGGCGCCAAATTTGTAGAAAATATATTTTGATTCTAAGAGGTTTCTGCACATAATCCAGTGACAATCTTCTATTTGACCACATATGTTATTTGGTCCTTGATGGTGGTTTCTTCGGTTTCCATGATACTTCAATATACTCCTGATTCCTTTGATCATATTATATCTGGAATTGTGTAAGTTCTCAAGATGGTTTCTCATTTCTAATGAACTGTACGGTGTTTTTCCCCCTGTAGACACCAAGGACAGGGGGTAAGTGATTCCTGGGCCCACCAGCAACCAGGAGAACAATGGACTGCACATTCTCCTGAGTGCTCCATGTGAATGGAGAGGTAATATACCAGAGCAGACACCTTTCTGGTTATTTCTATGGAGCTGCTAGAGATTATAGTCTCATAGAAGTGTATGGACTGGTGTATAGCAATGTGCACCGCTGCTCCATTCACAAGGAGCACTTGGGGGAACTTGTGGGCCACTGTACTTGCGATTTGGACCTCCAGCCATCAGACATCTGCCCCCCTCATTCCTTCATGCCATTAATGAGAACCCCTTGGAGGACCTATTTCCGTCCATCCCTCTTCTTCCAATAAGTAGGCGTCCTTTTAGACATGTGCTGTGGATATTCCATGGAGGCTCCACCTGGAAATGCTTCTTCATTCCAATTTTGTTCACATTTTGCATTACTTGCTGTTGATGACCATTTATTTGACCCTTTTGTATGATCTTCTTGTGTACAGTCGATGTCTTACATATGTTCCTTTCTTTCCTTTCAGGCTTTCAAGCCCCTGGTTGGGAACGGTGCATACAAGTCCATAACTGCAATAGAATTTTTAGTGGAGAGACATCTGGAGTTTGCAACTGAAGATAGTGCCTTTCAGCCCTATCAGGTAAGGACGGGCGCGAATAACACGTCGTCTCCAGGCGGTGGCACGTCCTGAGGGGGTGATGTATTATTAGATGCGTTGGCTGTCTAGCCCCTCAGGTGGATAGCTTGTTTACCGCACAGATATTAAAGGGAATATTGGGAGAATAAACAGGTAGTCCTATGATTTATGGTCTAGCGGCTGTTTTTGGCTTTCTGCTTTCTAGGGGATGAGTTGCGTAAAGGAACTAGTAATTTATCACCCTGTGACAGATGGATAAGATTAGTAGAGGGATTAGGTTTGTCCCAGAAACCCTACTGTAACTATAGCTGACAGAGGATAAGAATGTCCACAGAAACGTCTCTGTGTAGAGATCTGACGCTGGCGTCTGTGTCGTGGCAACTGGCTCGGCTTTTATTTTAGTCACTTATGTATTACACTGTCCTGGTGGGCTTATTATTTAGAGCAAACCCTTACATTTCTTTCTGCACGGCTGTGGTGTGTTTAGTAGGCTGCTGTATGTAACTGGAGGAGGAATCAGAATTTTAAGGGAACTGGTTGATTTTTCTGAGTAACATTTGTTCACATCTTGTTTTTGGCTACGTCGAAGGTACATGTTGGACATTGACTGCTACATATATGTTGTTGTTATGGTGTCCCTATGTAGGCTATGCTTTCCTGCACAGTGCGAGATAAAGGGTATGCTTACTCATTGTATGCCGGGTGCCTGTCTGTTCTGTCCAGGAGAGGGAGAGACAGCCAGAGAAAAGAGACTGTAAGGTGAGGAGAGACAGACTGAAGGAGGGAATGCAGTAGACTACATGCTAAGGTAGCACCCCCCATATATTGGAGAATGTTCCAAATTAATACTTATGACATGGCAAAAAAATAAGATGTGCACATAGCCTAATAAGATACAAAGGAGAACAGTCTCTAGTGTTTTAGGCATTTGTCTGTTTGTGATGCAAGCATAGTAGTATAAGGCGATGGATGCCAGCATGACTACAGACTGCAGCCTTTAGCATCTGGAAGACATTGTGCTGTGCACGGTTATTTGCCAGCTATTGCTGATCTTGATCTTCCATGATACGGCACTAATGGTTCCATCTGAATATTCAGGTTATTACTATGCCTGGCCTTGGACTTTTAAAGCAAATACCTACATATCACAGCGGCGATAAGACATTGCAACATGCTACCACGTAATGAACTGGAGACCTTACGAGGGATAAAGGTGCTACATTGGCGCGCCAGCGTCTGTTACAACATTTGTAGACCTGTTCTTGCATTTTGTGTGCGTTGAGGTGGTCTGTAATGTTTATTGTGGGATTTTTCTGTTGCTTTGTGAGGGCTGCAGAACTCATTTCTTAAGAGATGTCCTTTCGGCAGTTCTGACAGTCGTTGTTTTATTGCATTGCCCATACTATAACATCATGGACGTATTTTCTGTGTAAGGCGATATTCTTACGTTGTGGGAACTGCATGCAATGGAAGCCCCGCCCACAAGCAGCCACCATTGATGACGTAATTATATGATGATATCGTGCAATCGTTGTCAGTTGCATATAAGCGGAGTGTTGGCGGCATGTGACTACCGCTACATTACAATGTCCCCTAACTCTGCGTTATTCCGTTTCTCTTATTCCCATAAGAAATTTCTGACCTCGTGTGGGTGTCGCCGTCACTGTCCAATCAGAGCTGTCTCTGTAGAAACACGCCCTTTTGACAATGGGTAATGGACAGATTCAGTTGTTATTCAGACTGGAAATTTCAGAAGAATAACAGAGGAACAGCATAACAACGTTATGACAAAATCTGCTCCAATCTGCCTTTAAGGGGAATAAATCGGTAACAAGTCCTTTAAGTATTGTGACTCCTGTGCTGCTACGGGCTACACGTCAGCACCATCAACCTGCTTATGTAACGCTATAAGAATATACAATAGGAAATCCCTGTGTGAAGAGTCACCAATAAAACAAGGGCGAATCTAGTAGCCTAAAGAGAAAACAAGGTCTCCCCGCCTAAAGGCTCAATTAAAATTTGGAGGAACTCCCATATGCGTGAGAGGGCTCTGGCGTATTCTCTGTCTGTTTTCAATCCTTGCCTCGTTTCTAAATGATCTCCACCCTTGGCATGGTGGCCAGGTTTTTTTCCCTCCTTATTAAACATAAGCATGTGTGTGTTCAGCTCAGCAGTGTTCCTGGTTCTAGCTCTCAATAGCAGCAGTGTGTCCCTCCTGGTATGTAGTGTACGGGCAGGAACAGGTTTAGGGACATGCCGCAATAGTTGGCACTGTGGGAAGGAACTGGTAAGATTTCATTATTACGTTACGTGTACCCGGTCTGGGTAATTTTGTATTGATAGTGTCGTGTAGCACAGTGTGACTCTCAGCCGATACTATTGTAGTTGTTTATTGCTGGCTTTGGTTACGTGACACTAAACTTACCCCATAGTCCTAGCCTAGTCTACCACTATTTAAGCCGGGCCTCGAATCTGGGTCACAGAAATGGGAATCTTGCATGATACCCCATACACTAATAGAGCTCACATCAAAACTGCTCAAGGTTGTCCTTGCCGGGACTTAAACCCAGGTCACAAGAACAGGAATCTTGCAAAATTTTGATCTGATTCTGAGTCCCAACAATCACAATCTTAAGTAGTTTTAATATGAGCTCCAGTAGTGTAAGGGGTGTCATGTAAGATTCCTTTTCTTATGACCTAGTCTGTCTAGTAGTGTAAGGGTGTCAAGCTAAATTCCCGTTATTGCAACCTGCATCTGAGTCCCGACTAGCACAATATTAGGTGGATTCGGTGCAAGTTTTAGCAGTTTAGGGGTTTCAAGTCACTTTTACTCTCCCAGACACATCCATAGGGTTGCATTGACACTTTATGCACAGTTCGATGCATTTTCAGGGGGATTATACGCAGAGTTTTCATGCTAACGCAGATTTTCCCATTAACCTCTTACTCCAGCATCTCTGTTGTTTGCACCTGTATGGGGACCTGCACAACGGAGAGCCCATCCACTAAAAAAAAGCAATTACCCACAGACCCCACAGACTAAAATAAGGTCGGTCGGGTTTCTGTATAAAACCGGCAGAGAGAACAGACCTAAAATCGTCGTAGTGTCTAACGCAGATGTGAACCCAGCCTTAGTGTTACATGAGCACATTTATTTTATCTGACTCGGTCCTGCAGCCTGGAATCATTTAGCAGATGGAATTTTTTTGCGTCGCTGGCAGAAGGATTAGACTATTCCAGCCCTGTAACCATTTCCAGTTTCCTTTTTTTTTTCTTTTCCTCCACAATATTGACATATTTGCTATAAATTTCACCCAGAGTTAGAATATTAATACGTCAGGCTTATCATAGGATTAAATGTCATATTGCAAAATATGGCTGTAGTTAAACAATTACAAAGTCACAAAACGTCTAAGGTTTCTCAGAGCAGCAACTTTTGCAGCTGTTGTAAAGTGCTGCTACGTGCTGGCTTTAATCTAAATAATCCGTGGGCCTGTCTGCTGGCACATAATTATGGAGGTAATAAAATCGACTTTATTACCGGCTCATGTTATCATTGCTGCCTGCACTTGACTGGTGGCCCAGTTATATTTAACGCTGTAACTGGGAGGAGACGCTGCCGATCAGGAGAAGGTTTGGAGCTCAGAAAATGCTTCAGCAACAAGGTTGAGCAGAGTCCAAGTTGATAAAGCAAATGGGGAAACATTGTGCCCCTCGCTTGTGGGTCCTGGAAGCTTTCATTGTGCCCCAGTTCAGCCAGTGATAAGATCGCACTCTATTTATATTACTGCGCCCTTATCTGTTCTGTCAGCTAATTCCTTGTCCATAGGCGATTTGTATTCATTCAGGATATTGCAAGGGGAGAAAGCACAAAGATGACCATTGATCCTGTCAACATGGATAACCTGGACGGAAGCAAGTGGTCCTACAGCCGAGTGTGGAAAAGGCCCTTAGGTCCACACCAGATATCTGGCTGTAGCTTGTCTCCCTTAGTCTTTGGGGGTTTTGTGGGGCTTGGACATTACTAACCTATCCTTAGGGTGGTGTATGATCCATGGGGGGGGGTGTCAACACCCAAGACCTCTTTAAAAAGCCTAGTGGCCGCTTCTTTGTGCCGATGGTGATTGGTTATGTGGTACAGCGGGAGCTCAGTCCCACTCACGTCCTATGCCATGTATAGCACTCTGTTCAGTGAACACCCAGCTGATTGGTGGGGGGTCCTAATGATAGGTCATCAATATACAAGTCCTGGAAAACCCTTTTAAAAGATCTCACGTTGGCACACCCTATTCACAAGAAGTAGTCGTCCAGTCCCGCTGACCTTACTCTCATGTCATCTTGTGTATCACGCTGCTGACTTCGCTTTTCCTGTTTCTTTTTCTGGACAGAGCAGAGTTGTATTTTACAGTGAGAAGGGTCTTCCTAGAAGTCCAAAATAACTTGGCCTGAGTGGTTGTCACGGCCTATAATGGAACATCACACTGGTGTAGACATGTATTTGCTCTCCTATCTGGTCATTGTTCTCAAGCACCATAGTATTGGTACAGAATTTATTGTGACTTGTTAGAGGCTAGTATTGGTGGAGGTCTGGAGAAACCCACCGATTGTTAGGTCAGAGGAGCAGTGTCCGTCTGGTGAAGGTCACACTCCTTTAGGATCTCATTGTCATTCTCTGCTGAGCTGTGTCTTTTATATATGATATGCTCCTAGTGAGCATGTAGACGGTCCCCCACCGGTAATGTATCTTCTATAGAGGTGGTCTTCTTCTGGTGGCTCTTGGGAAAATCACAAGGTATGTATTTATTTTGTTGGTATTTTTCCGGTCTCTCTTGGCATCTAAGACCTTAAGTGACCTCGTGTTTATCTGAGGAGACCTCAGCTACTGGATTGTGTCAGTCCTTTGTGTTACAAAACTCTTTACATTATGGAAGCCACAGAGGTTTCTTCCTGGAACACAAGTTGGATGAAACTTCTGCGCCACCAAAACTAACTTTCCCCTCCTGAAATTGTGTTGACATATCATTTTGCTGCTTTATAGGTTTGTGGGAGTAGAAAGATCTTCAGAGCCATGTTCTTGTACACCATGGGGTTAACTCCAACACATCTTTTCATGACTTAAGCAATCCTCGTGGGTACCAGCCATGTTTGTCTGGGAGTGTAATGGTTAACACAGCCTGGTGTATTATTTCCAAAGACAAATACCCTGAGGTTAGCTGGCTGCTGCAACTTGTATGCAAAATAATAGGGTTTGGGAAGGATTATTGAGTAGTAGGCGTATGTATGGTTAAGCAAATGAGAGTGATCTTTGACTATTTACAGTAGCCATAGATGTGACCTTTGTACAGAGCAGAGATGTTAGTTATATATGCAGTCTATAGTGTATTGGATGATGGCGCTATATGCTATGGTTAGGCTTACATCTGCTCCAGGTGTCGTCCTAGCGCAAAGTGCATCAGAAATCTGGAGTGTAAGGCTTGGTTCACATCTATGTAGGAGTCTCCGTAAGAAACTGTGCCACAGATTCCATCACAAATCGGCAAGCTTTTTGCAGCAGGATTCCATCTCAAATCCTGCTGCAGCTTTTCTCTCTGTTGGTTTCAATATAATACTGGTGGAAATTGTGCAAGAAAACCCAACAGACCCCTTTATAGTCTATGCGGTGATATCGCTATTGACTAAATACTCGTTCCGCATGCATGCTTGGCTTGGTGAGTGGTGCGTATGTACAGTATGGGAGAGGGGGAAAAGTTACTCCCGGACTGATCCGGAGGCGACTTATCACCCTGTGAACTAAAGCCTCAGAATTTGGCATCGATCTGTCCCAACATCTGCCCTCATAGATTTGAGAGGACCCCATGTGCATTAGATGATGCCTACCACACTGCTATAGGCGCTGTTCACATCTCAGGTGATGGACGACAGCCACAACTCTGTGCAGGATTCATCACAACAGACCCCATTGACTTACATCGGGGTCCGTTGGGGTTTCTTCATGTAGTCGGTCATTTTGACAAGAATAGCTTTGCATGCTGACCCAGGTGTGAACAGGGCCTTACACCCAATGCAAACATCCACTGGATAGAGGTTGAGTCATTATTATATCATCATTTTGATAAGAAGTGATGTCATCACCAACAGACTATCGGGCTAATACATACCTGATTCAGGGCAGGGTAGCCGAACGTGTCAGAGTTGAAAATGGCGTCTTGCCCGTTTAACAGCAAAGTTGTCCAATTTTATCGATCAGACCCGTCGTGGCCGATCAGTGTAGCAGAGGAGAAGCGGCCTGTTCCTACCGGCGCCATATAACTCACCACATCTGATGTACATCTTCATGAGTAAGAAAACCCCCTAAATCCTGCTGCAGCGGAAATATTGAAAAATTAATGATGCGATTTTTTTGCCTTGGAAGACGGCGCGGCCGTAATCATTCTTAATTAAGAATTAACTGCCAGAGAAGTGTACGGTGCTGTCCGCCATCTCTGCGGGGAGCGAGGATTTAGAATGAAATGTCATTTCTTGTCTAGAATGGCGCTGCACCTATAATGTGCTGAAAACTCATTCTGTGCCAGTGTTCCTATTCACTGACTCAAATCCTCCGAGTCCTATTGTACTTCAAAGCTTTCTCCATAAACTGCGGGGTTATCTGAGGATAGTTGTTTTGTTAGCGCTTCCACAGCAGGAATGCTGACACGAATTTTGCAATCTATGCCATCCCCTTGTGTAAATGAAGCGCTGCAAATAAATTAGTCGGCAACAGGCCGGCGAGATTGTCTCTCTTATATCTTTTGCATCAGCATGTGCTGAATGCTTGTCTGCACAGTGTGATCTTACCGGAGGTACGGGCCTGCTGGGGATGCTCCGGTGCCGGACTACAAGGCCGGAGATGACATGCCTTTGTTATCTAGCCATATTCCAGTGGTAGCCGTGTTTACTAGGTTTTAAGATGGCTGTACGTCATGACAGAGGTCAGGCACGGACAACAGAGGACTCTGTGCAAGGTTAGTGTGTGGACCCCATGGTTTCCAATCCTAATGTGGGAGGACACATCGTAGGTCCATCGCTGACAACATGTTACTGCTACTGATTGCCGTTTCACAGCAGCTTACCTGATGACAAAACACGTGATGTCATAGTAGTTACTTGACAAAGCTTGTGATGTCACAGCATCTTACCCGACTGAATGTCATTTATGATGTCACAGTAGATTATCTGACCGATCTCAGGTTGTGATGTCACAGCCGATTACCCGATAAAATCTTATAAATGTTAATCCTCATTCATTTGCGAAATGCAGGGTCTGACCCAAACTTTGATGCTGACTGCTTAAAACCACTGTTCACAGGCAACACTAGGGCCTGCTCGGTTCTAGTCATGAGCGCCCTATCATTGATGTGTACACATTAGCCTTGGAGAGCATCAGATGACTGTCCTAATATAGGATATTAGACAACCAAGACTTGTCCAGGTCTGAGATTTTCTTGGCTGTATCATCTCCCTTGAAATAAGCCAGAACTGGAGCCTTGTGCTGGAAAATCTCCTTGTGCAATATCAAGCATTTACCGAAAGTACTTATCTCTCCAGATTCTTGTGGGTGCAGCTGCAGCCCCTGACGTCATTGGAAGGGGCTTCTTCTAGATGAGCTGGAAGTAATGGTCCACCACAGCAGTAATGGGTCTGGCGGTATTACAGAAGGCCTGAAGACTATGGTATAGGGATATTGTAAGACTCTGAGCTCTGTAGCTGTGGAATAATTAAATGTGAGCTGATTAGTAAGCGGAGGGTCACAGCGGAGTCACTGCTGCCTGAACCGAGGATAGGGACATCTGTGCTAACCGGGGCGTTGGGAGTAGAAACTAAAGCTAAATGAATGGCTGCCTCCTGGGAGTTTACATCATCTGTTTTCCTTGTGAGCAGATTTGTTGAAGTGCCTGGAAAAGCAAACAAACAAGATAGAGAGGAAGAAGATTAGTGTAGCGCACCTCTATGGCTCAGCCCCTCCTGCATTGGGGGGTCCTTTACCATTTGGTTTTCACTATAGGACAGGAGTTGGAATCCATGGAAAGGTGCAGGGCTTTTATTGTGGTTTGATTTTGTTTTTGTTTTTTATTGGGGTGTTTTCAGTCGGCCAACTTTCCTTGGAACATGGCCGGTTTTACCATGTTCCATTGTGTCCATATAAAAACCAGCAGATGTGCTATTCATGATGTGGTCAGAATAACCTGCCATCCATGTTTCTCTTAACTCTAAGCTCTCTTTATATCTTGTTAAGGGGTTATCCAAGGGGTTATAATTCCCTTTTTGGGGTCGACAGATGTAAAACTGTAGGTGTTAGGCCTCATGCACTTGTGCAGGTTGAGGCCCTCCTGATAAAGGGGGGGGGGGATGAGTCCAGTGCTCCATTCCCATGATTATAGAGCAGGTCCTATACTGTTTCCGGACATTGAAATGGAGTGAAACGGAGCCCCCCCTCCCCTGTTCAGTCAGTCGTGTGCATGTAGCTTTACATGGGTTTTCAGACAGTGAGAAATTGATGACTTGTCCTTCGGATAAGTCATCCGTATCTGACTGGTGTGGGTCTGACACCTGGGTCCCCACGGTTTAGTGACATCCCATTCATTTGTCGTATGGTGGCTCAGTTCATTCACGTGTAAGGGACTGAGCCAAAATACTAAGCACTGCCCCCTATACGGTGTACACCTCTGTGCCTGGTATATAGTGAAGCCACTGCGCTCACCTGAACACTTTGGCCTCTTTAAACTGCTGATCGTCAGGGGGTCTCGGGTGTTTGTTCCCCTCCGTTCAGATACAGGTAACCTATCGTAAAGATATTTAAGTCTCAAAAAAGTGAGTTTTAATATATTTTTCTGTTTTTCATTAAATGACAATCCTGAAACGTCCTTTCACATGTCGGTGTCGTTTTGTTACTCTGTTATTCTTCTTAGAAATGCAAAATTGATAACCGGTGTACTGTCATATTCCAGCTCCGGTCTCCGAGCTTCCTATAGAATGTTACATTTTATGGCAGGAAGCATGAGGTTACAGTGTCAAAGCCGCATCACCAAGCACCGCGCGGCTCCACGACACTCCGAAAGACTAAAGTCTTTGTCCTCTTCCGCCGTCACCTCCCTATCACTTTGCTTTTTCCAAAAGCAATGGGGCAAAATGAAGTTGGCGAGAGAGCTACATTAAAAAGAACACCAGATATCCCCTCCATCCCCCAGTCTGCCGCACCAGCCTCCCCTCCCCAACTCCAGGTTATTATTCTTCTGTCATGATTGCTCCCTTGACTTGTATTTTCTTGGATCAGTGCCTGGACTTTCTGGAGACCAAAATTATACTGCCATCCTCAATCACATCAAAACGGCAGCCTTGCTCACTGAGCATAAAAGCTCTTGAATGGTAGCGGAGCTGAAATATACAGGTCGTGATATGTGTAAAGAATAGATTTACACAAAGAGCCTCTTTTATCATTAGTGCGTTTTATGAACGAGATGTTGGCGGCGCTCTCCGGCGCTCTGCCCGTTATCCCCCCTACCCCAGTAACTATGACAATGTCCGCAGGAGATTTGGATAGTTACCTAGTAACTATATATTTATTTCTGTTGTTCTCCGAGTACCTGTTTTTACTGTACAAGACAGAACGGCATGGAGAGCCTGAGATGATTCATCTTTGCCTCAAGGTTTGTGTCGCAAGCCACACAGACGGCGTGAAGTGAGAAGATTTGGTCGGGGCTTTAACCTTTCCCCAGGCACATTTTTTGATTCCAGTTTCTTGGCTTTCAATTGCTTCAAGCATATAATCTGGATCTTGATCCAAATTCTGCAACTGTCTTGTACAAAATGTGGCCTTTCGCATGATCGGAGAAGTTCTTTCTTCCTTGGCGTAGCTTCCCCATGTAGCAATGGTCAGATCAGATAATTCCAGGGAGGTCCTGGCTGATCAGGGCTGCTATCTGTGTTCAGAGGGTCGCATCTCTGCTCCATTATCCCTGTAACGGATTAACTAAAACCAGCAACATACTAAGAGCAGGTTCACACTATCTTTATTTAAGGCCTATTGCTCTCATCCATTACAGCCCCTCCATCTGGTGTCCGTCTGTATTCACCCCAATGTAAGAAAACGTGACGGAGGCTTTCTTCCATCAATTGGGTTTTGTTTTTTATCTTGCTGTTGGAAGAAAGTGTCTGTCATGTCGTATACGTTAGAGTCAATGAGAACAGACACAGACCAGGGGCTCAGTGTATGTTTATTACTCCGCTACAGTTAATGTCCGCTACTGTCATCCTATGACTGTAATGAACATCGATAACGTAGCCTAAATGTCCCTTCCAGTAGGACGTCGGACCAGTGGGTGACCATTCCAGCGCTTCTTACAGTAATTATTTGCAGCCAATATTGCAGACTATTATGTATTCCAAACAGTTTAGTTTATCAGCACAAAAACAGTTTCCGAATCTTCTCATTGATCCCCGCACTCACTACATTCGCAACAGTAAGGATTAGATGCGGATCAGGTAACAAGATAGGGCCTTGCACCAAACATACGCCTCAATATCTTCAGTCTATGCCATATTTTGGCTTGTAGGGAATGATGATTCTACCCCATTGTTTGAGCAATGGCTGCTTCAAATTCCTCTACTTTTTCTGCCCTTAGAAGTGACCATGCTGCAGAATTATTCCATGAACAATACATGATTATACAAAGACCGTTAGGTCAGGAGAGGAGACAGATCCTCTTTTCCGTTTTATTACAGACCCTTGCCTGGTGGGTTATGCTGTAGGGCACGGACGGCAGAATAAGTAACCCACAGATTCGCTGTCAGCAGACCTTAGGTTTGGCCAGGTTTTTCCACTATTGGTTACCTATAGGCTGCCCTCTTGTTTTACGTGTAGGGAAGTGGCACTGTAGGTGTTTGGCATCTCACCCCATCTCCCTATAATAGACATATGGTCAGCCCAAATGGGAAGTAAATGGACATTTAACCCTTGTTCCCCTTGGTGTGCAATAGTGCCTTTACTGTAGATAGAGGTCCAGGAAAAATTTGGGGTGTTTATCAGACTCCAGTTGACACTGCTGGGATTTCCCTGACTTACCACTGCCACGACTTGCTGTATCTGAGGCGCACGCGCTCCTGCTCGTGTCTGATAAGCCCGGCTTGTAGGGCCAAGGTTTCTGTGGGCAGTTGTACAGGGATAATGATAGGAACACTTCACATAATAGATTCACGATTATCCACGGACGTCATTCTTTTTTGTGTGCCTAAAGACACTTTCCCACTCCTTTTTCTAATATCTAGGACGCAGAGTTCAGGTTGTATAATTTCCTTGTGTAATACCCTCCGCATCTGCGTTTGGTTGCTTGTATAATCCCAGAAATCTATATTCTTTATATAATACGCAGTTATGAGTCACAGGCTTATGTGTACAGAAGGGAACAAAACCGAAATGACCTAAATGCTCTCAAGCCTACAATCTGGGTTGTTTACATGGATAGTAGTGGTTTTGTACTGTACCCTTGTATGAGGAAGCCTCATCCTTAGAGCTGAGCACAGATAACTGGGGGGGGGGCTGGCAGGACGGGACGGCTTTCGTGACTGAGGGTCCTTCAGCTTCTCCACCTCCTAAATCTCTTGATTTTGGGTCCAGTAATCTCCTCTGACTGTATCCTTCTGATCTGTTACATCTTTAGTGGCTAGAGGAGGGGGATTTGTAAAAATGACTGTGTCTAATAGTAGTTTACCTTACTGCAAAGAGGGGCAGACCCCCGCTAGATGTTGTGTAGCCAGACACTAGATTAAGGAGGAGAAGAGGGGATATGGCTGATCTTCTGGGATACACAAAGGATAATTTTATGTATATTTCTCACCTTTGGGCAAAGTAAGACGAAAGGAAAGGAGACGATGAAGAGGAGAAGTGTTGGTGTGCGTCTGTGTGTGTGTGTATATGTATGTATATATATATATATATATATATATATATATATATATATATATACACATTTATTCCTCTAAATGTAGATTGTGAGCCCCATATAGGGATCACAATGTACATTTTCCCTATCAGTATGTCTTTGTAGAATGGGAGGAAATCCACGCAAACACGGGGAGAACATACAAACTCCTTGCAGATGTTGTTCCTGGCGGGATTTGAACCCAAGGCTGCAGTGCTAACCACTGAGCCACTGTGTTGCCCTTATATTTTTTTTATGGCTGTGCTCTTGCAGTTTTTGTACTGTGTTGTGCTTGGACTCTCTTGTCTTAGCTCAGTATCATAGTATACATAGTAAAGTTGTTGTTGAGCCTCCATGTACACAGCGTCCTCACTTGTAAGTTTCATCTGAAAGATTAATGAATAATCGGCAGCGGAGGAGCGTCAGGTCTATCCATGTAAGAAGCGTGTTAATTATTAAACTGGGTAAGACACTAAATATAGAGGGTGAAAGTGTGAGTTTAGACAGCATGTGACAGCTCGAGAATTTGGCAGACATCCTATGTGACACATGACCGAGGGCCCTGCACAAGATTTATGTTTCTCCTTGACTTTCTTAGATTACCCCTCATATAATTTTTCTCTCTCTTGATTTGGTCCCACAGTATGTCTGTAATATTTATATGCACAGTTAGGTAGCCTACTCTTTAAAGAACGTCCTTATGACGAAGACATGGTGTATACTTTAAGGTCAATAAGGGGACATTGGCTTGTAGAGAGCGTACAACCCCAGGTGACTGACATTGCGTACGCCTACATGTCTGGCTCTTAACTGTTTAGTGTGCAGAGTAATGCTGTGACTTAATAGAAGGGCTGGAAAATTCCACATCCAGAAAATATTCTCCTAGTAGTGGTATTGTATAACCAGCCTTCTCTTTATAGGTCCCTGGGAACACAAAACTGTACAACTGTATATTAGACCTGTCTCTGGTGCTCCCGGTGCCTGTGCAGTTCTTTAGTGAAGGTGAAGACTTATAGTGCTGGAGGTATGGCGCATGCGCACTGAAGCCAAGGTACACTCCTCTGGCTTCAGTAAGGAACTGATGCAAATACAACAGCAGGGCGAGTTTAAAGCTTTTAAAATATATATATATATATATATATATATATATATATATATATATATATATATATAGAAGGTGTGGATGACATTATAACAGGGCAATTTGGGACACTAGACCCCTGGTCTATAAGGACGTGTGGGTGGCTTAGTGTCCCAAATTGTCCTGATAGATTCCCTTTAAGGAACAGCAATGATGTGTGCTAGTAAATATTGCTGACTAATAGTAACCTTTACGAGTTGTAAACCTCCCTATCCGGTTAGCCAGCACAAGGTAGAAATTCATTCTGAATTTGCCCAGTGAGTCAAGAATAGAAAAGCGAGAGTAAGTTGTGTCACAAGCGACTGCTCCTTGACTCCAATCCCTAAACAAGAACTGGCTGTTCAGCAACTTTCTTTCTTGGTATGGGTGGTCTCTGTATATCCACAGCCTTCTCTGGCATAGACATGGCTATGGCATCTGGAGTGATATACGAGACTGGTAGCAGGTGCTACCACATCATGTTCTTAGAGACTTGTGGGATCGGGGTATGTCTCAATGAGACTCGTCTCATGTGACAGTCCCTAGAAGTGGGTGGTGAGGAGGAGAGTCTAAAATGGCTGCTCATTGCTTGAACCCGACACTAACAATTTTGGATGTGAATAGAAAGTAGCAAACCTTATTAGATTGTATTTCTAATAGGCAACTTTTTGCAATATTTTTTATTTTTATAGTGAACTTTGTTCGTAGTTCCTGAGTCATAAGACAGTGATGTAGAGCTTTTCAGTATTTAGCATATGCTTGTATAACTAGTATTACCATTCTATATATCTCATCTTTATTATATATCATCATTATTTAATGAGTCCAATGTGCACAGTGTCCAGAGCCAGGATTGTTTGCTTAAAGCTTTCTATTCAGGACTATAAATTGATGGCCTGTCTTTAGGATAGGCTGTCTAATTGGTGGCGGTCCAACCAGAGCTCCTGTGAACCACTGTGCCCAATACTGCAACTCATCCTGGTCAAGTGACACCGTATCTCATGTCAAATGTGCGGAGGACACAAGGCTGTTGACTAAACATAGAGCATTTACCAAAAAAAAAAGGAACTTTCTTCTGTAATCTACTTTTATCTCATCTTTTCTAATGTTGCAAATTAAACTTAGTAGTATAAGCCAGATCAATCGTAAGTGTGGCTATAAGACAGCTGGCTGCAGCAGGAGCCTCCCCCCTCCTTTGGGCTGAATCCCATCCTCTTGTCATATTCCCAACCTAAACTGGAACAGATCAGTAGTACTTTACCCCCCGGACTCTGACTC
Organism: Leptodactylus fuscus; assembly: GCF_031893055.1. Taxonomy (NCBI): domain Eukaryota; kingdom Metazoa; phylum Chordata; class Amphibia; order Anura; family Leptodactylidae; genus Leptodactylus; species Leptodactylus fuscus. Next base: position 26,190,711 of record NC_134274.1, read on the forward strand.
CTTTATAAATGGCTGGCTGCCATGGTCAAAAAAAATCCAGTGATTGAAGTCCTATGAAAGTAAATATGTAACAAACAATGTATCTAATTATATTATGTAATATTCATAATTGTGTCATAAAATATCATTTTATTTTGAAGTCTAGCTTTTTTCCAAAGCTAGCCTCCACAACCTTGCTCGTATTACTTATTTTTAGGTGCACTTTCCCTTTAAAATCTTCAGTGCAAGGATGGTGTCAAACAACTCCATGTATCTCAGCTTCCTGGACCCCGTGACATGTGCGTTTTTGGGTGCACTTGGCCAGGTGTTGCCTTGAAAGCGAACTGAAAGTGTTGTGTAAAATTGTGGTCAGAGTAAAGGAGAAATAATCCTTTAAACCAGTTTATAGGGGTATATAAGCCCCTGGAAGTGGCAATTTCCGGTCTCCCTGTCAGTCATTTCGCTCCCTTCAGGCCGTCTGCTATATCCCAAGCCTATATCTAGGCACATATATACACAGACATGTAATGTTCCCCAGCTTCCATGGGGTCTGTTTTGAGTCTCCCGCAGAGCTCGCTGAGAACTTCCCGCAGCAGCTGCACTTCTTTGGAATAGATGTGTGTAGTAGCTGCTGCCGAAATGTTCCAAGTGTGTGCTCTGAATCCTGATTCCCGGCCAGACATCTGCTGGGAACTTCAAGTAATTCCACCCAAGCCCTAGTCATGTTTCATAAAACACTGGTCGGTATTCATTTATTTATGTACCCCTCTCACTGTTCCTAGAACAAGTACTATAGGGAGGGAGGGCGGGCGCAGGAAAGGAATCAGGATTTCTGAATCCTTAAAGAGACAGGCACCTGTATTTTCACTGCATGGAATGATGGTAAAAACTATGACATGCACACATATCCCTAATAGTTACATTTGGTGGTGTATATCTACATATATTCTTATGGTGTCCAGTGCAAAAAGACAATAGTTTTACATCATGGTTGATTTATTTCCATTTTTTGCATACCAAAATTTAAAGGGATTCAATCATTAAAATGCAATTTTTTTCTCCCTAACACGTAGGAATGGCCTTAAGAAAGGCTATCCTTCTCCTACCTTTAGATGTCTTCTCCGCACTGCCGTTCGGTAAAAATCCCGGTTTTCTTCTGTATGCAAATGAGTTCTCTAGCAGCACTGGGGGCGTCCCCAATGCTGCGAGTGAAATTTCCAGCACCGTCTCTATCTTCGCCTGGAACGGCCTCTCCCTGCATCATCTTCTGGCGCTGGCTTCAAACTTCTAGGCACGCGCAGTCGGCTCTGCCGTCGGACCTCGGGCAGAGCAGATTGCGCGTGCCCACGACAGTTTTCCTGTATAAGCGGCCATTTTCTTGTGGCTGCTAACACAGTAAGCTGGGGTAAGCGGCCACAAGAAAATGGCCATGGACATGCGCAGTCGGCTTTGTCCAAAGCCTGACGGCAGAGCCAACTGCGCATGCCTAGAAGTTTGAAGCCAGCACTTGAAGAAGAGGCCATTCCAGGCGAAGATAGAGGCAGCACTGTAGATTTCTCTCGCAGCATTGAGGACGCCCCCAGTGCTGCGAGATAACTCATTTGCATACAGAAGAAAACCGGGATTTCTACCGAACGGTGGCACGGAGAAGACATCTAAAGGTAGGAGAAGAATAGCCTTTCTTAAGGCTATACCTACATGTTAGGGAGAAAAAAATGCATTTTAATGGCATTTGAATTTTGTATAGCGCCTGTAAAAGCTTGTGTACATGGTCCTATATAAGGAAGCAATAGAAATCTGTGCAGATAGCTTCTTTTTTTTTCTCTCTTATTCGTATAGAATCCAAGGAAAATGGAAAGCAACATGGCATGGTTTAATACGCAATTTGTCTCCCCTAGAATACAGTGCAGTATGGAGGCGTAAAACAGTGTGACCATAGAGTGCACAGGCCTCAGTTCATTACTGGAGCACAGACATCTAAGACCTTAACCTCACCTTCTTTGGCTCCGCAGTCTCCAAGGAATGAGGAAGACACGTCTTGGGCGTGGAGGAAACAAATGATTAGACAGGTTAAAATCATAATGACCTCTCATCCTGGTTTTCTCAATGGGAGATATTTACTAAAAAGCAGTTACTTAACATGTTGCAGGATGTGCCAATATATTATGGAGGTTTTTTTTCCCCTAAAACTGATAAGATAATGAGATGACGACATGTTTTTCATCAGGCTGTAAAGCGAGAGTGGTTTATTTAGCATGTGCTTGTTGTGTTGACATCTAGAGGCCAGTATTAGAATAGCAATATTTCATCATTTCTATGCCGTTTTAGTGATGTTTATAAGAAACCTAATGATAAATTATTCGGAGTGACACTTTGTATCCCTTTTAATTATGATGTTGGCGTGGTGAATAGGTTCTGTACCAGTCCCATGTGCTTCTAACCAGTTACACTGAGCTATAATGTTCTCGATGAAAGGTCGGACACGTCACTGGAGTTGTGCAAGTCCTTCAGCACGCGGTCTTCATTGACTGGCCTGCTGCAGTGGTGGTAGAACCTGTTATGATGTTGCTGAGCTGGTCTTCTTGTGACTCTTCTTACAAGTAAGGATGGATCTGGGTCTTGTAGTTGCTGACACTTGCAGCAGATAATGACTGACATAATTGTATGCCCGCGTGTGTGCCAGCTGGGTAATGAGCGTTCTGCTTAATCTGCTGGCAGACGTGGCCAAAAATCCTAAGTAAAGCTGCTCTGTAAACATGTAGAGGCCTTGTCACGCAAATAAAGGCGGCCCAAAGACATTGCAGGAGCCGAAATATTCAAGTTGTGTTACCATCTGCACCCCATCTGAGCAAAACATGTTTGTGCAAGGTGAGCAATTTCTAAAATCTCCTTGCCCAAGTGTTTACCACATACTACTGTTATTGTCAGGGTCCCTAGAGCATTTGTGTAGACTGTCATGTCACTGCGGGCAGAGTATGGTGATCGGTAATGAGATGTGCCAAGCATTGCTTAGTGTCATTCCTTGTATGCCCAGGACCGCTGCTTGTAGGTGCCCCTTCGGGACCAGCGCTGCCCATTCAATAAGAAGGCGGGAATCACCAGCCGTTTGTCAAGGGAATGTGTCAGCATTTCTGACTCTTCATCCTCTTATATGGGGGATGGCCATGAAATTCATGTTTTAATACTCCTACCAGCCCATATTGCCAAGGCAGTGGCCCCTTCATGTGCAGTGCCCATAGCTCTCTGCATTGTACACTACCCGAGCCCTTGTCTCTTCTCTGCGTGACAGTCAGGAGACTGTCCACGCCAGAGGAGACCACTCTGGGCACACCACTTAAATGGACCATCTCGTAGACATTTGCAATGGAGACACCACTTGACACTTCTGGATAGTTGAAATCCACCTGCCCGATCATTATCAGCCATTGGAGAGAAGTTGGGCGGCCCTCAGATATATTACGTGATCGTTTGGCCCGGGCTACATACAGCTGATGGATCCTATCCTGGCCGGGGGGTTGGGGTCCAGTAACCTCATCTAATAGGGTCATAACTTTGGGTCACAGGCGTGTGGTCAGACTGGTCCCACGTCTCTAGTACCCAGAGCTACGTTAGCAGGTTTCTTTCAGCTTGGTGGGTCTCCGTATTAGAGTAATATACACCCTTGTGATACCAGCCTATAGAGGCCTTTCCCACTAGGGTGCCACCTCCCAAATTCCTAAGCGACAGGACCGCTAGCTTTGTTGTTTCTGGAGCGGCTTTGATGCCCACTTGTAATAGTAGCGTACTGTGTTACCCAAACACGCTTCATAGCTGAGGACACATTATAAATACCCGGCTGACAGTTGAGGAACAGGTTCAGTGAAGCCGCGCAGCTGTTACACGCCATCGGTTTGGGTAGAGGGGTCACGGTGCACCTGCTGTTATGGTGATATTCATCCAGCGCTCACTGTATAGAAGGCTGATAAGGCACTATTGGGAGCTGTCACCGTGTCACGCTATAGATCATGGGGAATGTCAGCTTATTATTCTTTACTTTCCATGACTGAGGAACTATAAGGAATGTGGCACGACTTGTATAATCTCCACTAGTCATAAAGGACCGATACGGTGAAGGTCCAGCGCTATCTGCTCTTGTTACCTCATGAAGGCCGGAGTTCATTTCAGCAGGTAAAGTAAGTTGTGCAATCTGCCGGAGGTTTCATCATTCCCTAGGCTTTGTGTGCAGTGATACAAAGTACATTGGTAGGTTTGGGGATGACTGACCACTAAATATATTAGGCATTGTATAGATCATACAAAATAAACAATGTTTACCATTAATATGATGATAAAGGTACCATGAATAGTTATGACACGTACTTGTGATATGTGCAGATGTGTATATCCATCTAATGAGCTGAGATCTGGTGGACGCACATGCTCAGTCGTTCTCCCTATAGCCTGGTCTCTTTGGAGTGATCCTGGGATTATGGCACATCAGCAATAGAAATGACTTTCTGTTCTGCTTGTCAGGGATATAAGTAAGAAGGGACTATACTATCAGCTGCCGGAGGGGGAAGGAGATTGATTATGACCAGAGCTTGCCCCACTGCAGCACCAAGGAAGATGTATGGAAGCAAAAATTGTAAAGGGTAATTTCCTATGCCAGAACACTGCTATTATCAGCCCTTTAGGGTTTTTGGTCTGAAATTATTTATGGATAAGCCACTAAAATATACATTTCTGCATTTGTGGTCAGCTTTGTCACCTCATGGTTAGGTGCAGAATTTTATAGGTTCATCCTCAACATGGACGTGTATGGCATATCCACGGGAATATATATTATGTAGTAAGGGTCAGTATTGCTGGCTAGTATTAAGCTCTAATGTATAACCTCTTGCTTCTTACTCTTGTTATAGACTTATAGGGCGTCTCCAGCACTTTTTGTTTTATTCATTCAATGTTGATACTCCTCTCCCAGGCTGCTGTTTCCAGTCTATCGGTCTCCAGATTGACATCAGGTTTGATATAGCATTTGTGCTGGGTGACCTCTTCACAATTGGCACGTGACTGCTGTGATGTGCCATTCGTGAAGAGGTGACAGCTGAGTCCCGAGACTGGCTGCAGTGGTCACCTGTCACAAATAGCCCGTGGACTTCTAACCTGAAGACTGGACCTGCTACTACAGTAGTTGCTGTTTTTTTGTTTTGTTTTGTTTTTTAATGTTCATGGACCTTCAACAGCCTGATTAAACTTAAAAAAAAAAAAAAAAAAAAAAATTAAATAGCCTCTTCAAGATGCACTCTGGCCCCCTCAGACCTTCCCAACCTCAAAAGCCGCAACCAGTTTTTATGTGTCTGCTGGCTAGTCTTTTACTAGCAGATCTGAAGACATGGAGGATGTTCTGAGACTCACATGCTTTCTATCAAGTTGCAGGAAACTACCCGAGGCCTTGTAATTAAAGTGCTGGTTGTACACCCTGATAAGGACGGCGCGCACCCTCCCCGCATTGTAGGTACGCCTCTGACCTGCTACACAGTGACTGTGTCTATAGGTTTCATGTGACACAACACCAATATCTACCTGACCTGTAATAACATCCAATTATCCATGTCACAGGTAGCGACATAGCCGAGAACAATGGGAGGCGTTCTCAGCGGGGCTGCCATTAGTCTCTACTATGACATGGCCTCCTCTGATGTCAGTTTATACAGGTACAAGGTCAGCTGAGTTCATAGCAAGCAGAGTTGCTCTCCCGTTACACTAGTGGATAGCCTCCATTGTGGCTCCGCACATAGAAGTTGAAGTCTTCTTTTTATGTTCCCTGTTGGACAAGACTATCTGCAAGCTCATGGGGTCAGGGTCTTGGGGCTGTTATAGTTATATATACTTGCACTTTAGTCTTACTATTATTGTAATCCCTATAGAAGAAGCCACACATCTGCACATTCATCTATCCTTCACCCCCCAACCCCCACAGACATTGGTGTAGGTCCCAGCGAGGTCATTTATGACACATCCATCTTGTGGATATACCCTTGAAGCATTTAGTCTGCCTTGCTGGGTTATAATGTCAGCAGTCCTGTGTGAATCATGTGCGAGGGAATGATGCGTGTTCAGGCGCTGTCATCATGGGATCCCTCACAAGTTTGTAGATCAATATCGTATTGTGCAAATGTTTGAGTGTGAGATATTTATCATGCAAAGCCTAGTAAAGCTGGCAGACAATGGGCAGCGACTCTCTCGTGTTACAAGCCTGCCTAGACTTGTAGTTCTACAATAGATTGCTTGTAATGGGAATATAGATGTGTATGGAGACTATACATTTGTCATCCCTGGCCTAGGGCATGATACTGGCCTGCATGTATGTATAGAGGAGGCCATGTGCGTGCGGTATCATGAAGAAGTCTCCAGATGCAGATGTGCGTGTAGGTGTGGATGTGAGCATTGTGGTCATGATATTAGAGAGACACCAAGGGGATGTGAGTATACACTGAAACCACCGTAATACAGAGATGATCAGCCAGCGTGGGGGCTTTGTACGACACTTTCCGTTGGCGCTCGCACTTCCTGTTTGTTCTAACACTTGCTAGAAGAAAACATTGAGCAGAGGTGAGGCCCGGCTGCGGCCAGATCCCCCTGTGTATAGATAGGAAAACATCTGTGGACCGCCATTACCTCGTATGTGAGAGATTGCAGGGCTGCTGACGGCGTCTGCCCCAGAGGGGCTCAAAAATCTGACCCTCCTGCCCAGAGATTATTATGTGAGTACAAGAAGAGATCTCTACATGGACCTATAGCAATATACAGATGGATATTATCATGTATATGGGATTGGATCTAGACTATTGTGGGAGTTGTTCGGACTATTGCAATGTAGTGTGTGGTGCAACCTTGTAGTTAGACATTATGTATCGCCTGCCTAGGCTGTCCATAGTAGTAGCACAAATGTCAATGAACTGGTTCCTAAAATGTATAGATGTGGGTTTTTTTGTTTTATTTTCTTCCATTGACTTGTAAATGAGAAGCTCCTGGTCTCTGCAAGCAGCCTCCCGAACAAGCAGTGTCTCTTAAGTGAGGAATGAATGAAGTTGGCACTGGAACATTACAAGTATTCTGCTCGCCCGGAGAAGCCGGCCTCCCCAGACAAAGCCGTCCTGTTCAAGGAATAGGAGGCCATTGTAGTGCGGCCTTTTATGATAGAACTGTATGCTCAGAATCAAAAGGCAGGTGGCACGGCAGCTGTAAAGGAGTATGCTAAAAATATACACCCTCGGCAGGATGTGAAGATGCTGTTTCCATAGGCATATGCAGTTTTTTTGTGACAGAATAAGCATATATGAAGTTTCTTTTTGTTGTTTTTTTTTTATACCCAGTGTCCAATGCGGTTTTCACTTTAGGTTTTGCTATGGTTTAGGCCCGTCTGTGTATATGTACATGTGTAAGGATGTTTATAGGCGACTACAAACCTCACATTGTCTTCTGGCAACCCTTAAAGCCGATCATACGTATAGAATAGGTATTGGCAGAAATGTGGTCACATAGTCCTCCTCTGGCCCCACATGGCAAATCATGGAGGGACTAATAAAAAGAACAGAGTGCAAAATAACCAGCCTATGCCATACAGCGACCAGATCATATCCGTGTGCAGAGGGCAGAGCCTTGTAATGCAGATACTAGAAAACAGCTTAGTGACTGGACACCACAACTGTGCATTTCCGTGAAGTATATAGCATGCTTTTATCCTGCAGGGTGACTTGGATCAGGTGACATCATGGCTCCTGGCAATAGGCGTAAATGTCGGGTACATAGGTAAATACTATTGGTCTCATGTACATAGCTGTTTGTGTAGTAGAGCGCCATGACATTCTTCTTCGGTGCGTCTAGTCGTGGTGTTATATGCAGTAAGCTCGCCACTAAAAATAAATGCATTTTTCCTTCTTGGCCAACACGGTGTCTAGAGTCTGAATTCACACGGGTCCAGATTCCTGCTGTGATCCTGGATGCTCCTATTTATTGCTGCCCTTGTGTACACTCTGGATCGGTGGGCGTACAGTACTAATCTGGTGCTTTTCTTGTATTTATAGGATGAAGTTGACAGTCTAAACCCAGTTCTCAGGGACAACCCCCAGCTTCACGAAGAGGTGAAAGCCTGGGTTAAAGAACACAAGGTTCAGGAGATTTTTATGCAAGGTGAGTGTTTTCTGTAGTGCATAGTGTATGACGGCTAAGAAACACAATGCATCGGAGAGTCTCAATGGGTAGATCGTGCTGTCACAATTGTATTTTTCAGCTGTGACACTATATATTAGAAATTCAGTATTAAAGTGTAACTAAACTTTCTAAAAAACTTTTCACATGTCATAGTGACTTTGTTTTAATGGATGTCCGGCTGCTGAGATCCCCACCAATTACTAGAATGAAGAGGCGTAAATCTCATAGAGTGCTATGTATTATGGGCTCAATACAATGTCTATGCATCTGTACACCCCCGATCAAAGCCCAAGGGGCTCAGTGCTCAGGTCCGCAATGCTGACCCTTTGTTTTAGCAAGCAATGGAGGTCTCCGCACCCAGACACCATCAATAAGGACTTCTGACTTCTCCCAATAACACATTGAAAGTTTGACACTTTAATAAATGGAGCAAATAGTTGTATTTTCTAACAGTATTGTATATAATAGAAGCCTCTCCTGTACACATGCAGTAATATCCAGCCTACTGCGCCATTACATTCAGATGTTACATTAGGACACGTGAATAATTCAGATGTATATCAGACGGTCTGTTATCTAATAGTAACCTTGTACTGCAGAGATGAGGATTTACCTCCTTGTACTGATAGGCTTGTTTTATGGCAGTACTGTTATATGATTGACCTTGTACACATTGGAGCTATTTGGAAACATTGCTATAGATGTGATTACAGAGATAGGAGTAGTGATGCCATACATGCCATACCTTCTGAACCGAGAGCACGGGTTGGGCAGTAGACAGAGATGAGGGAGGAAATGTAGGATGGTGCGGCATCATGGAGAGCCTTGTGAATGAGAGTGATAACTTTATATTTTATTCTATAATGAATAGGCAGCCAATGTAGCGACTGGCACAGACCCGAGGCATCGCTGTAGCGTCTAGCCTGATAGATGAGCCTGGCCGCTGCATTCAGAATAGATTGTAGAGGGGAGAGTTTAGTGAGGGGAAAACCGATAAGTAAGGAGTTACAGTAGTCAAGGCGAGAATGAATCAGAGTAGAGATGAGCGAGTACTGTTCGCATCAGCCGATCCAAATAGCACGCACGCATTGAAATGAATGGACGTAGCCGGCACGCGGGGGGTTAAGCGGCCGGCCGGCGTCAAAGCGGAAGTACCAGGTGCTTCCATTCATTTCAATGCGTGCGTGCTGTTCGGATCGGCTGATCCGAACAGTACTCGCTCATCTCTAAATCAAAGAGACAATAAGTGTCTTTAGTGTATCTCTGGTGAGGAAAGGGCGTATTCTGGAGATGTTTTTGAGGTGGAGGTGACATGAACGTGCGAGTGATTCAATATGAGGGGTGAAGGAAAGGTCTGCGTCAAACATGACCCCGAGGCAGCGGACATACTGCCTAGGAGTTATAGTAAGGCCTGAGACTGCAATGGATATATCAGGGACAAATCTATTAGATGATGGAAACAGTATTAGTTCAGTCTTACGCTAGGTTCACACCTGCGTTCAGCTGTCCGTTCTGTGGTTTCCGTCTTCTGCATGCCAGAAGACGGAAACCATAGACCGGGTGCGGCGGTGAGCGTTTTATGCTCTCCGCTGCGAAACCGTTTTTTTTAAATCCGGACACAGAGTACTGTATGTCCGACTCTGTGTCCGGATTATAAAACCTGGTTTCGCGGTGGAGAGCATAAATCGCTCACGGCTGGACAGCTTCTCACCCATTCAAATGAATGGGTGAGAGACTCCTGCAGGTTTCCGTCTCCTGCTCTGTTTTATGCAAGAAACAGAAACCTGAAGTACGGAGTCCCGGTCGCAGATGTGAACGAGCCCTTAGAGAGATTTAGTTTCAGATAGAGCGAGAACATGATATTAGAGACAGCAGAGAGACAGTCACTAGTGTTCTGTATGAGTGCTGGGGTGATGTCATGGGAAGATGTGTATAATTGGGTGTCATCAGCATAAAGATGGTACCTGAAGCCAAATCTGGCGATGGTTTGTCCAATGGGGGCTGTGTAGAGAGAAAAGAGCAGGGGGCCTAGGACCGAGCCCTGAGGAACCCCAACAGCAAGGGAAAGAGGGGAAGAAACAGCCCGCAAATGATACAGTGAAGGTGCGGTCTGAGAGATAAGAGGAGAACCAGGAGAGCGCAGTGTCATTGAGGCCGACTGAGCGGAGCATAGTGAGGAGGAGATGATGGTCAACAGTGTCAAAAGCTGCAGAGAGGTCCAGAAGGATAAGAAGAGAGAAGTCACCATTGAATTTAGCCATTAGGAGATCATTGGAGCTTTTGTGAGAGCCGTTTCAGTAGAGTGCAGAGCGCGGAAACCAGATTGTAAAGGGTCAAGCAGAGAGATAGCGGATTAAACGAGATTACACCCAGGTCCCATCCACAGCACCTATATAAAGCTGCTATAAAGGAGTGTATTGCGGACTCTTGTACAGGTGAGTCAGGAGATGCCATAATTAATTTTATTTTTATTATAACTCTTGTATAATCCACAGCACTTTACAGACCTTGTCGGTCACTGTCCCCTATAGGGCTCGCAATCTAAATTCCCAATTAGTATGTCTTAGGAGTGTGGGAGGAAACTGGTGTTCCCAGAGGAAACCCACACAAACCCACTTATAGACACAGGTCCCACACCTATTTGTCTTATATTGTATCTTGTATTATGTCTTGTGGTTGCACTTTTGCGGTTCTCTACATTCACTTCATTGGGAGTTCCAAGGGAAAAAAAAAATTATAGCATGTATGTTTGGCTGTTTTGGGAACCACTACAGAGGTGAACTGAGAGCCAAAGATGTGTGACCACTTCTCCATTCACAGTGATCATGGGATGGGGGGGGGGGCAAGGATGGTACCCATATTAATGAGACATGTGAATATCTCAATGGTCTGTCTATTGGCATGTTCCCTTATTCACGATGGTGGCACACATTTGTGACAACAAATATACAGTTTTCTTTGATATAAAGGTAAAATTGCATCATTTTCCTTGACGCTGGCTTGACTGGTTGCTTCATTGGTTATTCCCTTGGACACCAAGGACTGATTCTATCGCAGGAGTGCTGCTTAGTGCTGGCTAGGTCAGTCCTTGTGTAGGCAAGTGAGAAGTAAGCCCATACATGCCACAATGACATGGGCATATACCAACCACAGATACTGCAGTCGGTGACCTAACCATTAAGAATTAGATTTTTATTATTATTATCCAAGTATTATGTGACTTCATTTTGACTTCAGTCCGCTGAAGAGTCATCCTTGTAATGTTAAAACAAAAATATAATGGCTGGCGACTCGTAGACGTGTAGAGCGCTGCGGCTGAGCATTTGTTTGTGTCTGCCTGGAGTGTGTCAGTATCTGGAAGTGAAGCCCTGCATGATGTAACTGTTGGAAGGAGATCAAGAGACCTTCTGAGACATGGATTTCCGAGTATCTAAATGTGTCATTGTTCTGTTCATAGGACCTTATTCCTTAAACGGCTATCGAGTGAGGGTGTACAGACAAGACTCTGCCACCCAGTGGTTCACTGGTATAATTACTCACCATGACCTTTTTACCCGCACTATGATTGTTATGAATGACCAGGTAAGTGGAACATCACTGATGGGTACACGCTGTATGTGTGTCACACGCTTTCTAGTGTAAAGAGTAGCCATAGCCTGGGGTTTGTTTTTTTGTTACTCTTACACAATTTATTTTTATATGCGACCGCCAGGGAGATCATCTGATCATCTAGGGTCTCACTCCTGGCCCCTTGGCATACTACTGACTTTGCTGGGGAAAGCTACAGCTGCTGCAATAGACCGTAGTATCACATGGCAGCCATTCATATGAAAGGCCGATCATGTGTTACAAGGATGGCTGGAGTCCAGAAGAATAGGATCCTCATACCCTAGAACAAGGGACCGCCCTCTATGTTCTCCATATCGCCTATTAGAACATCAGTCAGACAATCCAGTGCTTAAATGTTGCCTACCTCTAGTGTGAATATGTGACAGAAGCTGCAGTGGTTGCCACACAGGTTTTCTAAAAATGGATAATGACTAAGGTCGGGTTTATATCTGCATTGGAGACTCCATTGCATTGATTAGTGAAAATCAATGGACCCCATTGACTATAATGGGGTCTGTCAGGGGGCCCCTTCTTTTTAACTGGAACTGCTGGACAAAAAGTGGGACTTTGCAGCACTTTTTCATCTGACCGTTTCAGTTTAAAAGAAGGGATCCGTGACAGATCCCATTATAGTCAAAGGGGTTCATCAGGCATAGTTGCTGTCTATTTCAGCAGTCCATTGTCCTGGTCCACGGAGAGACCAGAATAATGTACACAGGGGCTCAGATGTAAACATACATTGGTACTATTTCTGTGTGCATTGGATTTGGACATCAGCCCAGGCCTATAATTTGTATGACCTATTGCTTTATCACAGTGATCGGTTATTAGACGTTCGCACCTTGCTGGTGTACATTGCCATTTCATAGACTCTTTAGTAAACGTTTTAGTTCCGGTGTACTGTGCTTAAGATAGATGGGTACTAATGGTCGCCATGTTTGTGTCTTTTGGCCCAGGTTCTAGAGCCACAGAATGTTGATCCTTCTATGGTTCAGATGACCTTTCTAGATGACGTTGTTTATTCTCTGCTAAAAGGTGAAAATATAGGCATCACAAGTCGCCGCAGGTCGCGCTCCAACCAGAACAGCAACACAATTCATGTAAGTGTTTCAGCTTCCATACCTGTGCAAGTAAATTTCATCTGGAGAAGGGGTCGACCACTTTCTTCCCCCCCATAATTTCTGTTACTCGTGTGTTCTAAACAGTGTTGTCTCTTTTAGGGTCATTATACACGTGCACAAGCAAATAGTCCCAGGCCAGCGATGAACTCCCAGAGCTCCACCAAACAGAGCCAGAACCGAAACGCCCGCCTAAACAAGAGGAAAGGTTCTGACAGCAGCATGCCGGATGAAGATAGGATTAAAGAAGAAAGATTTGACGGTACTGGTGAGAAGGGGGCGAACCTGTAATGGGTTGTAATCGCCAGACAAGGATAAAGATATCCCGAGTCTCGCTGAAAATGAGAACGTCAATGCCCTTGCCCAATCCTCCATATTAGAATGCATACAGCCTGGCAACAATCTCTTATATTGTGGGGACTATTTGTGGGGTCCCTTTCCCAAGAGAGAAGTACATAGTGAAACAAGGGGGGTATCGATCTATGGGGGTCAGCACCCCACAATATCAAACCATGTGACATGTCACTATAACTTGTTGCAGGGGTTTGATTGACAGGGTGTAGTCACAGTGAGTCTGCAGTATATATTTAAGGTATATATCAAGAGGATGTCCCGACCTATGCTTCTGACTTAATCCAATGTATATAATGTAGGCTCCCATGTGAAATAAAAATGGGTGTTGAATAGATGCAACGTAAGTGCAGTTTGCAAAAGAAAAAAAATGTTGGATTCTAGACAGAATTCAGTTTTTTCTTTGCTGACGCACAGTTCACAACCTATAAGACTTGTCACGTGGATGTACGTACGGACTAACGTCTGGATTTCTGTTTGCAGAAAATGTGAAAAGGAACAAACATTTTCACAGCAAAAGGAGGAAACCCGAGGAGGATGAAAAGAAAGAAATTCTGAAAAGGCTGCGCACAGACAATATTTCCGACTGCTCCGAGAGCAGCGACTCAGAAAATTCGAATAAAAGGATAATAGATTCTTCCTCTGAGCAAAATTCTGAGAACGAGTTGAAAAGCAAGAACACTTCAAAGATAAATGGAGACGAAGGAAAATCCCAAAGTAGCAAGGGGGCTGAGGAACAGACACTAATAGATAGGCATCCTCACTGGGATGAAATACAGGAAGATAAAAAGCTTCAAGACGCAGAAAGGCTAAAGTCAGCTGACTTACAGCTGCAGAAAGAAAACTCTCAGTTCCTCCTCTCCGAACAGACAGCACTTTATGAGCAGAATTCCAATAAACCGCTTGTTCAAGATAGCGTGGTTGAGCGGAGCAACACTACCGAATTGTTACAGACTGATCAGCTCGCCGGCAAACCGCCCACGCCAAAAAATTCTATTGTCTTAACTAATGAAAACAGTTTGGACAAAACTCCCCAGGAAAGCAGTTCAACCAAGTTCAACACACAGCCCAATGCCAAGAAGGAGCTGCAAAGCAGTGACCCGAAGCAGTCATTTGGCACCATCAGTTATTCCAGTGTAAAGAAACAGGAATCTGAACACGGTTGGAATGACAGTGTTAACCATAAGACAGATTTGGCACTTTCAGGGGTTTTAAAAACACCCCAGTCTACCAATAAGGAGGTGAATGACAGGGAGAAGATCCACCACACCTCCGTCATTGGTAGCACATCCTTAACGGATGAACAGAAGAGGCTACAAAAACAGACTCTGGACGCTCTTAAGGCCAAGCCGCATATATCCGAAAATTCTAGTAAAATAAAGTTTAGTTCCTCTCCAGATATGTTGAAGTCTCGCCCCGTCCACTCTCCGGATTCAGTGAAACTCAAGGTGAACTATCACAATAATCAGACTTCTGGAGTCGCTAGGCCCTTGAGTAAGATGGATTCTGATTCGCACAGGTCTAGCTTCCATCCAGTGACTGCAAGAGCCAGTGCGATCGAGTCCACAAAGAGTCCACTTATTATAGACAAAAATGAGCATTTTACCGTTTACAGGGACCCAGCACTTGTCGGACCAGATACTGCAGCTAATCACATTTCTCCTTATTTGCACCAGCACAATTTTACTCTTCATTCTCCAGCTCATCGAGCATGTTTACCTCCAAACAACCACCATCCAGCACTAACAGCGAACCCTCATATGTTAACGTCCTCTTCAAACCAAACGCCTATGACTGCTATAAATGCCCACGCACTGGGTAGCACATCGCACCATTCGGTCCACCATCCTCACTTACTACCTACGGTGCTACCGGGTATGCCTCCTGGGTCATTGTTAGGCGGTCACCCTCAGCTAGAGACTGCACACGCCAGCAGCCTTAGCCATTTGGCACTTGCACATCAGCAACAGCAGCAAATGTTACAGCACCAGCCACCTCATCTTCTTGGCCAAGCTCATCCTCCAGCTTCTTACAACCAGCTGGGACTTTACCCTATTATTTGGCAGTATCCAAATGGAAGTCATGCCTATTCTAGCCTTGGCTTGCCTTCCTCCAAATGGGTACACCCAGAGAACCATGTCAATGCAGAGGCTTCCATAAGAAGGGTGAGTAATGAGAGCACGCATGTGTATTAGTTCATCAATATAGTATGTTTTATATAGACTGGTGGGGATGGCGTCCTTAATCTGTCAAGCTGCATGTATGTATTAAGACTCTGTTCACGTGTTCAGGTTCCAAACAATGATACGCAGCTGTGCTATTCTTCCTAGTGAAGCCATTCCTAAACGATTTTCTGGCAACATTTGTAACTTTATTACATGTTCTAATATACATTAAATTAACATTTACTTTGACTATTCTCTGTCAGCTGAAATCTGTACATCACGTCTCGCTGGAGTATCAATGGGAAAGGGGTTCACTACAAAGAGTGACCTCTCGTGTATTATAACACGTAGAACAGTGGGTTTTATCATGTCATATAACAGATGAGATGCTCCGTTTTAATAGAACACCAAGATGGCAATTCTACTTGTATTATTACCAGAGATATTACCAGTTGAAAATACAGCCAGGAATGGCAACAGCTGCCTATAAATATGGTAAAGATTGTATTTTCAATGGGTGATATCTCTGGAAATAGTACAGGGTTCTTGGTGTCATATTGAAGCTGAGAATCTCATTTTTCTTATGACACCAGAATCACTGTTCTATGTTTTGTACTGCCCTGGAAGTGTTAGAAGTGGTCCCTCCCCAACCTCCGCTTCCCTGCATTGTACAGGAGCCTGTCCATGTACTCCAATGAATAGCAGGGTACAGACTTCGCCTAGGGAAAGAATGAAGAAGAGCAGGATTTCACAGAAAGGAACCCAAAGTATATTTCACAATTTCTTAACGTCAGAAATGCTGTCAGAAGATCAAAAGTTGTCGAAAAGTTTAAGTACTTTAAGTGTGAATCCTGCCTTATACAAGACTTTGTAGTGAACATTCAGTTTTGATAATGACAACCGCGTATCTGAGCTGTCCGCTGTGTGAATGTGGATTTTAGGTCAATCACCATGTTCTTTCCTGGCATTAACCAGGAGTAATATGGTTGTCACTGATCTAACCTTGGAGAATGTGGCTTCATTGGGCCTAGCAGACTGTATCATATCAAATGGGACTGAAAGTTAAAGGGGTTGTCCCATTACAGACACTGAGACAGTCCCTTTAAATCCCTCGTATGTGGAGTCGGCAGAAGTATGATACTGTGTTTCTGCAATAACATTGGGATTTTACTATTGGGTTCTTATTACGGCTTGTCACGTTGTTTCAGTATTTGACTTGTTACTTTGTTTTTTTTTAACCCATTCCTGATTTAAAGTAAAAAGCCGCGCAGAATGTTCACAAGGTGGAAAAGGTTTCCGCGACCTTTGCCTCCGTGTGAATATACCCTTATTATAAAATATATTGTTAGGATAGGCCATCAATGTTAAATCAGTGGGGTCCGACTCCCAGCAGCCCACCCGACAGCTAAAGGTGGTGCAGTGCTTGGGGTGCAGGAACTCTGATGTTGATGACCTATCCTAAACATAGACCATGAGTATTAAAGTGTCAGAAGCCACCCTGTAAACATACACATAAACATTACAGGAGCAAGTCCTCATCTCTGCCATCTCCTTGGTGTCCAGCACAGAAATGTATACAGTAAAAAGCAAGCAGTGTTTGTGAAACCTAATAACTAGGAAGATGTTTGCTTTACATTGACCCCATGTAACAGCTGTGATATGTAGCAGTATACGTCCATGTGCCATCACCGCCTCCACAAACTCAGGAAACCATTATTACCAGGCCTGACTGCTAGGCAGGTCTAAGATTCTGCAGCTTGTATCTATGAAGAGGTCAGAAGCGAGCGTTGAAGGCAAATAAACAGGTTTTCAGCATCGAGGCGCTCACTCCCATATTTTCCTCCATGCTGATTGCTCAAGGGTCTGCGGCCCTGAACTTGAACCGCACTATAGAGGAAAGTGGAAATAAAAAGCCTGGCATGAGGTAGAGTTTGGGTCTAATAGCATCCTTCTGGAGAGGCCGGCCAATGTAAACATCTGGCCGGGATCATTTATACCATGCATATTTTCCATATGTAGTCATATATCATTTTCCTATTACTGTTCGGAGCTTCAAGTTACATAAACTGCCCTGAGTGTCACAATGCACTGCAATAACTATAGAGATAAATAGATAGATCTGTTCGCCACGCAGTTGAATACAATCTGTTGATCCGTCTGAACGCCGTTTTCGGGTAAGGAGATGCTGTTGCGATGTAGGGTTAACCCTATGTTCACAGCTCTTCTTGTGCGTTAAAATCCAGTTTGTCTCTATTTTTGACCCTTGCTTGTAATCGTTTGCTTTTAGTGTTTTTGTGGCTTTACTATCATAAGATACAACTGAAACCATGAAAACCCGGTAAATGAGTCACCTTTGCAGCCTCATGATGGTGACACATGACACTTTTTACACCACAATTGAAAGGCTTTTTTTCACTTCCCTATTATTAAGAATTGTTGTAGGACGGCAGACAACCTAAAAACAAGCTATTGGCTTTTAAAGGGGTTTTCCAAGATGTAAATATTAATGGTCTCATTGTATGTCAGCACAGTGCCATATATTGTGTTGTGGCTGTCACTGGTATTGCAGCACGATCACATTCATTTGAACTGAACTGATAGGGGGAAAAAAAAGTTGTGACCTCAACCTCAGACTTCATGTACACAACTGTGTACATTGTCAGTGTGCTAGCTGTGTTTTTCCCGTCTGGTATCATTATATTTTATGGCCTCATACATGTATTATTATGGGGCCATGAGACCAATTGCAAAACTCAGCAAAGGTCCTATTCCTGTCCAGATTCATTGAAGTAAATGAATGGGGCCGTGAAAGTATGGGCAGCGTAGATCTCATCCATGTGCCATCTGTGCTGTTCATCTGCAGACCCAGCACATTCACATCGTCATATGCATGTGCCTTTAAAATTGTTTTCCAGTCCCATTGAATCATCAGCTGACCTTGGTATAAAATTACCTTGCCATTCTGCTGCTGCCTCCATGCTGATGTTTCCTTGGACATCCACTGGCCACTATTTGCAGGGCTCCAGTAAGGTTGTGGATGTGAGCACATGACGACTGCATCCAGTCATTGGTTGTAATGGGGACATACTGGCCCGAGTCACATCACTGCTGCGGCCATTGTTTGGTTTGATAGGTGCCATATTGAGATGACACAACATCACTAGGGCCAGGTAAACCGAGACCAGCAGAGAACCAGGGAGACAGCATTGGCATGGGAGCAGCGCCCTTTATGTGTATGCCATAGATTTAAGTTTAAATTTTCTTTAGTTTTCTTAAAGAAGGTCTAGTAAGTGTTACATTTGGAGAAAATGGTGATCAGGATTACCACAGCACACTGACAAGGGTCACATGGAAATAATACAGGGATATAGACGTTAAGCATTTTTCTTTTCTTGCATTATAAATATATATATTTTTGTTATGTTATATGGGATGAGGCAGAAGTGGCATCTAGTCATGTATCCGTTTATTCCTTTTTGCAGAACACCGCTAGCCCCTGGTTACACCAGCCCACGCCCGTGACGTCCGCAGACGGCTTACTAATGGGTCACCTTCCCGTACGCCCCTCCAGTGCTGACTCTCTTAGACCACTTAAACTGGCGGCACATTCCAGTCCACCCTTGTCTAAACCATCGACAGATCACCATAAAGAGTAAGTAGCCCTATCCCCCTCCCACTTATAATACATGTCTATAGGAAATAATACAGATGTTTTTGTGTCTACTAAATCTGTAAATAATACAATCTTATTTTTCAACAGGGACTTGGAGAAGAAGACGTTTAGTGAACCTTTGCGCTCCGTTTCTTCAGCACCTGTAAAGTCCGAGCACGAACACAACCGAACACACGTGGGAAAAGATGGCCATATACACAGACATTACATGGAACCTGTTCTGAGCCACACCAAGCTTCCCCGTTCAGCTCCAGACAGTGGAGAGAGGCCGAGCAAATATAAGGATGAGCACAGGAGGATCCTTCAGGAGAACATAGAAGCTTCATCTTTCTCTATGAAAATGAAAGCACATGAAAATGAACGCGAGAGCTATGCCAGAGTAACGCCCATCTTGTCTTGCAGCCCGAAAAGCCACTTGGTTAAACAAGAAAACAATGTAGAGCGCCCCATCTCAGACTTGTACAAAATGAAAAATTCAGTCTCGCAGAGTCTGCCGCAAAGTAATTATTTCACCACCTTATCTAATAGCGTGGTGAACGAACCGCCAAGGTCATATACATGTAAGGAAGCCGTCAGTGTGTTCCCTGAAAAGCAAAATGCTAGCTCTTCCTCAACAAATTCTTCTACTAACTCGTATATGTCCTCCTTATCTAAGCCACCTCCGTTAATTAAACACCAACCTGAAGACGGGGCGGCGAGTAAATTAAATGAGCAGCTCCCTCAGCAGGTGGCAACACACACAATTACATCTTACAGAGGAGACAGCAGAAGTCCAACCCAGTTGTCCGTCTCCTCATCGAATGCACTCCGTAGCATGCCCGCCTTGCACAGGGCACCTGTTTTCCACCCTCCAATTCACCACAGCCTTGATAGGAAGGATGTTGGTTACAGCAATCTTTCTCCACCAACCCTCACTCCAGTGCAGCCTGTAACCACTGGAGGTAAAATCCAGGAACTTCAGAAACCTCCAACTCTAGTTCCTGAGCCCAAGGAGGGTGCTGCGAATTACAAAAAGAACACTGAGAAGCCTGTCCAGGAAATGTGGAAAGCAAATGAAAAACAAAATCACAGTAAAATTGAATGGATGCCAGAGAAAAATAACGTGAAGTTACCTTCGGCAACCGCATCTGTCATTGTACGCCCGCCATCCAGTGCAAAGTATGATAACATGCCAGCAACTCAGGCAGTCCCCAAGGAAAGAGTTGGCGAAAGATCCTTGGCTGGAATCAATCAGTCGGATTGCATAAAGCCTTTGGAAATCAGAGAGACTACAAGGATAGCCCAGCCACTTATGAACTCAGACAGCGCTCATGGGCTCTTCGAGAAGAACGCTCACGCTCCCTCACACAACATTCCCAGTTCCTCTGCACCTGGAACTAATATAATGTGCAGCACGAAAACCGATGTGACCACTTCTGCCCCCACAACCACAAGCGTTTCGAGTTGCGGTGGATCAGAAGTGACGTACTCTTTATCCAATGCTGTTTCAACGTGTACAGTGATAGAAAGCACCGGATCAATATCTGGGACTCCTACAGTGTCACCAGCTCAAGAGGGCACGGCCAACCCCGCAGCTTCAGCCTCCCCTGCCAGTAGCAAGACTGCAAGTGCAATTCAGCCCAACTCCTTATATCCTGCTTCAAGTGATTTTTTTCACTTAAAAAAGCACAAGGCGGCTTTGGCTGCAGCTCAGTTGAAAAGCACTAATGCCAATGATCCAGAGACCAATGCTGTGAAAAATCAGACCTTTCCAGCCTCAGGCTCTCCAGAAAGTAACGCACCCTGCAGCTCAACAAACACAACAAGCTCTACGGGCACTGGGCAGGCTTCCCAATGCAGCCAGCCAAACTACCACACAAAACTGAAAAAGGCCTGGCTTACCCGACACTCGGAGGAAGATAAAAACACTAACACCAAGCCAGAAAGTGCCAGCAGCTCTATAGTCTCCGAAATCATCAAACCTTGTACTGTTAACCTGATCGCTTCAACGTCGAGCGAGCTGCAGAATAACATAGACCTTAGGGCACAGGAGGACAAATCTCCCAAGGAAGATAGGCTTACAAGGAGGAGGGTTAAAAGGACTTATGAATCTGGCTCCGAAACGGAGGACTCGGATGAAAGCGAGAGCAAGTCTGGACAAAGGCTGAAACGTCAGCCCAAGCCAACGTACAAAAAGAAGCAAAATGATATGCAGAGGCGAAAAGGTGACACAGACAAAGAGGAGGAAATCAAACCCAATGGTATTCTTAGTCGCAGTGCCAAGGAGAAAAGCAAACTGAAGTTACAGAGCAATAGTTCCAGCAGTAAGTATCAGGCGGCTTTCCGGTGTCATGTGAATAGCGTGTGTTTGTATTTATACCAGGGCTCGCTGCCTTTTGTCGCTTGTTCTTGGATCTCTGCCACGCTGCATTCCGGCTCTGTGTTTAGCTTGACTTAGGTACAAACATCAGGAAAGAGGAGAGTGGACATGGGAATTCTTCTCAGATAAGATCAGCCCCATCTATGTCACTTCCCAATATAACCAGTAGACTGGAGGAGATATATATATATATATATATATATATATATATATATATATATATATATACACAGTACTCCCTTGCAGGGGTCAGCAACCTTAAGCACTCCAGCTGTTGTGATACTACAACTCCCAGCATGCATACTTGCTATTCCATAGAAGTGAATGGAGCAATTTGGGATTTTCAGGTTCCCAGCAGCTGGAGCGGCAGAGCTTGCTATGGTCCTATAGTCGGATGTAGGGAGCACTTAGAATATACTGGTTCTCCTTGTGCGGATTTAGCTTACAAGATGGAAACTCTCAGTAAAAGAGCCCTGAGAAATCACTAGGGGTACCAGGGTAACCAGATCAGTCCACCTCTGGACGGTTGTTTTTTTCTTTTCACATACAGCTTTTGATGTTTCTGTCAACAAGTAGTCGACTGATTCCAATAGTAACCAGCAGAAATGTGAATACGGGGTGTAACTATAAAAGTGACGTAAAGCTGTATATTTGTAGAGTTTCAGACTGTATTGCATTATAACTTTTCACTGCAGGGCCTGTATTAGACCATATGGCTCTATATGGCCCTGGTGCACTTCTGTACAGAATCCTTTGCTGTGCCTCATGTACTTAGATTCTCTCCTACAAGTTATGTCTTTGGGCAATGTTGTTAGACATGCGGAGTGTAATTTCTACCGTATACAGCACATTGCGAAATGCTGGAGTAGAGGTGACTGCCATTGTCCTATTGTGAGGTGTTTGTGATCTGGTGTTACTACACATTTCTGAAACTTGCCCTCTAGACAATGTGTGTATGTGTATAAGACAAGTTTCTTCTATTTATCTGGCATCTTAGATTATGGACCATGTTATTTCTAGAGATTGTGGTTGGCTTTATGGTGTGTTTAACACGTTGTTCCATCTGTACTATGTTAAAAGGATCTGGCAGCTGTCCTGACAAGTCTGGGTGTTACTAGTTGGCGGTATGTCCTTACACAGTCTGACGTTGTCCAGTCAGCACTGGCAGCCACTTTGTAGGGGCGGACCCCCTTGGCCAGGGGAGTAGTAATGGCCATTTACCTAATAATATATTTCTAGGAAGAGTAAGTGAAGAATGTCACAATGCATGCAAACATGGCAGGAGAGGTGGCCGGTTCCCTTTTAAAGGGGTTGTCCAAGGAGTTTTATTTTACTAATTTCTTCCTGGGATTTTTTTGTGCTGTACCCAGAGTCACTGACCCCCCCCCCCCCCCCCCCCTCCCGTCACGCTAGATAGCTGTACTTTGGGTGCTGGCAGACTATAGTAAAACCGGTCCTAGCAGTTCAAGTAACCACCTGTGAACGGAAGGGGAGGGTGAAGACAGAGCGACCCAAGGGCTGGTACTGATTCCAATCACATGACCCAGGGTCAGAACTAACCAAGACCCCCACCCCCTCCCAGATCCAGCATGAAATAATCCCCAGATAAACTGAGTAAAATAAATCCCTGGACAATCCCTTTAAGGATTCTATATTACGCACCTGCAGCGTGCCCGGCCTCTCCTCGGTCTCTGATGACCTCCTGTTTAAATGAGGGCTCTGTACAATGAATGCTATATCCCCCCACCCTGGTCTCATGTTTTGACATGTTTGTCTATAAGAACACCCACCATGTAGCGCACAGAATATATTCCTTTTTTGCTATAACCACACTTGAACTGAGTGTTAAATTACCAAATCTTTTCATGTTTGGGGATTTGCAATGAAATCTTAAGCAGCGCCGGGCTGTGACTGAAGCCGCATTCATCCGTCCCCTCCACTTCAGGAGTAAATGACTGCCATATTTTTCCAGGCTGTCCTTGCAGCGATGCGTGCTCTCGGGGTAGGTTTACACTCCTGAATTTAGTCAGTGGACTGTTTGTCTTTCTGCAGGCTATTTTCTGTGTCTGTGAACTGGACTTCTGCTGGAAATATAAGCGGCCCGCGGCTATTTTTGTTCTGCGGCCAGTCACATTGAAGATGTTGACATGTAAATTATATAATGAATGTAACGCCACAGTAGCGGCTGGTCAGTAGCGTGATGGGGTCAGGACAGATTGCTCCAGTTAATTTGGCTTGTTTATGTTGCCGCCGGTCAGAAGACGTTGCATTAATTAATTAAAGGGGTTGTCACATACATAAGGACAACACTTGTCCGTTTGCCCTATTAGTAGAAAGTGGTCCTCTGCCCTGTGGGCCATAACTGAGAGCTGCTACTACTTTTGAGGTCTGAAGGTCTCCACAGAGATAAAGAGGAGTTATCCAAACCCACCCATTTCAGGAGACTAGCTGGCTATCTTATCTATGTCTGTGGGGGCCTTCAGCTCTCCTTTGACAGATGATGATGATTGGGAAAGAACAGATCAAACCTGGTGAATCTGATCAGGCCTCCTCTTTACCTTTCCGCAGAGGTTGAGCAACACCAGTGTCGCCCTCTGCTGTCCCCATTGAAAGCACAGGGCTTGTATATGTATATATATATATATATATATATATATATATATATATATATATATATTTATTTTATTTTTTTTTTTGGGGGGGGGGGGGTTAGAACTGTGATTCAGAAGCATCAAGGAGATTTCTAGAACTTTTTATATACACATAAAAAAGCAGTTATCTAAGGAAACCCGTGGACCCCATAGCCTATAATGGGGTCAGTGTGGTTTCTGCACGAAACTTGCAGAGAGAAAAGTCCTACAAGCAACACTTTTCTCTCCATATGTTTCATTTGGAAACCACACGGATACCATTATAGTCTATGGGATCCGCGGGTTTCCCTTCGGGGGTCCCCAAGCAGACTTACCGAACACAGATGTGAACTGGTCCCTACACTCCTTACAGAAAGTGGTTGTCTGTGTCCATCACTCTATCTCTGTTAAAGTCTGTTGCTCTCATCCTGTGACAAATGAGAGCAACAAATATTCATAACGGAAGTGTGACCATCCCGAATTTCCAAGGCCTTGTCCTTTTTAACGTTTTGGAGACCTCCTATGTTACGTATCTATTGGTATGTTTAATGTTTGCAGCCCCTTCTGAGAGTTTTATACATTTATGACAATGTTGTTTGTTGTTTGTATTCATGACCTTCAGATAGTGACCACTAGCAAAGCCTGGAATCATTTACATTGTCTGGTTGCTGAAAAGAATGAGTTGTCTTGAGTTCTGCCTGACCTCCTTTCCCCTTCTCCTTACCCTAAGACTATGATGCTCCTCAGCGCCAGGTTCTGCCCATGTACATGCCACCCTTGTCTCATTTCGTTGCTGACGTTGGTTGTGATGTGGTTTCAGCTGGCATACCTCGTTCAGTATTAAAAGACTGGCGGAAAGTGAAGAAACTCAAGCAGACTGGGGAATCCTTCCTGCAGGACGACTCCTGCTGCGAGATCGGCCCAAACTTACAGAAATGCAGGGAATGTCGTCTGATCCGCACCAAGAAAGGAGAAGAGTCTACGCACTCTCCAGTTTTCTGCAGATTTTATTATTTCCGCAGGTAAATCGAAGTCCACCACATTGTGCTCTTCACTCTCTTTATCCATGTCTAGTACATATTTTGCAGTAGTGCTCATACCACGTCTTGCCCCACCAGGCTAAATGGCTACCTAAATGACTTTTCTGTTCTAAGGTCTTTGGCCCTACAATATTAAGATTGCAGTGTCACATTGCTGTATCACAGCTAATGATGGTGAATGTGGTTGTGATGCAAACCACAAGGTAATGTGGCCTTTACTCATGGCTATTGTATTCACAATCAGTAGCCAAAATGATAGCACAGTATAGCCCCAGCCTGAAATGTTGCGTTATGGATACCCACTGAATGGTCTACTCATTCAAGATATTGGTGGAGCCGTGCCATGAAAGCGAGCAGCCTCCAAGTTGTTGTGTTGTCATTTTATGGGACAAGAAATGTTTTGGTCCCCTGATCTGATGGTGAGGTGGTTTAGGGTGCCCTTAAACATTTCATGAGCTTATCCCAACGGGATTGTTTTTGATGCTCGACCTTTGGTGTCCAGACTGGTCCTGACCCAGGTCACATGACACTGACCAGCACATGGCCCTTGGGTCGCTTCGCCTCCTCTCCCACATTCACAAGTGTATTACCAGTGCTATGGAAGCCAGCAGACTACAAGTGCCGGGAAATACCCGGAGGGTGAATAGTATAGGAAGGGTTTAAGGGGTTGTCCAGGGAGTTTTATTATACTTGAAACCACACATTTGCAGGTCATGGGACTACTAAGCACAGAATATGACTTAAGTATTCCCCTAAGACTAAATCTTTTAGTTTGACACCGTGTAAAAAGGTCTCTAAAATCTGGCTTTGTTGAATCGTGTAGTGGACGGAAAAATCTGCAGTGCGTTCCAAAACTCTCCTGTCTCTAAATTACCTTCAGATGTCATTATAACGATACAAGAAACCATTGAGAACATCCAACTATCGAGAATACTCTGTTCCTTACAGTGACTCCAGAATAGCACGTCCTGTTCCCTGAAATAAGGGCAGACTATTGGGTTCCTTTTTTTAGATCTGTCCAAAAAAACCTGGTTTAGTTTAAAGTAAGAATCAGCCGCTGTGTTCTAGAAACAGACGCCTTTATCTTTATTGCCTAAACATTCAATACATGATGAAAAGTTACGGCAGAGATGGATGGTCGGCGCTCACACAGGGCATGTCGCTGCCGGCACTGAAACAATTATTTTTCTGCTGTGTTCCAGGTTATCTTTCAGTAAGAATGGCGTTGTTAGAATAGATGGATTCTCTACCCCTGACCAGTATGATGATGAAGCACTGAGTTTATGGACGCACGAAAACTATGAAGATGATGAATTGGACCTAGAATCTATTAAGTATATCTTGGGTTACATCGGCGATAAATTCTGTCAGATGGTGACGTCTGAGAAAGCTGCTATGTCTTGGGTGAAGAAGGACGGTACGTGCAGCCTCACATATATGATATATGTATCCACTCCTAAACCATGCATGTCTGTGAACAGAACCATGTCAGGTGTTTGGAATCTATAGGACTGGGTTCTATATATGGGTTATGGGTATATAGACATCTATATATGTCCTACATAAAAGTGAGACACACAATCTATAAGAGACTCTATAGCCGACAGCTACATATCCCAGTGGTTGCTTTCATATTTAATAAATGTATATTAAGTGTTCACGAGTATATAACCTTGCGTACCTTGAAGCCAGTTGTACACTTTGACCAAGTAATATAGCAGCTATCATTCCCAT
The DNA here is from genome assembly GCF_031893055.1 of Leptodactylus fuscus. Lineage (NCBI taxonomy): Eukaryota > Metazoa > Chordata > Amphibia > Anura > Leptodactylidae > Leptodactylus > Leptodactylus fuscus. Next base: position 26,217,562 of record NC_134274.1, read on the forward strand.
TATGGGGAGCTCCCGACTATACAAAGCCTGTCCTTGTAGAACATAAACATACCGCAGCATAGTCTGACATGTCGGTGGAACTCATTCCTGTATCCTATGAGGCACATTCTCTGCACATGATAGCTTTCTCTGCATAGTTTTAATCTATCAACCAAGGTCAGCGACCAAAAAAAAAAAAAAAAAAAAAAGGCCATAAAGCAAATGTTTGTACAGAGCAGATGTTCATGTTTTTCTAAATCATTCTGCATTTCAGCAAAAATAGCCTGGAAGAGAGCAGTGCGAGGAGTCCGCGAGATGTGCGATGCCTGTGAAGCCACCTTGTTTAACATTCACTGGGTCTGCCAGAAATGTGGATTTGTGGTCTGTCTGGACTGTTACAAGGCGAAGGAAAGGAAAAGTTCTCGAGGTTAGTTAGCATGAAGCGCTCCATTCTGTGGCGTGTTTACCCTGCAGAAATGCTTAGGAAGCAGTCCGCTGCACAACTAGTCCATTGCTATTTCTGGACTGGAGAAACCCCCCTTAAGTCAAGTACAGCAAGACGCTTTAGAACTTCCTCCTATTTTTTCTAAACCTTTTGGGAAACATTTCTACTAAACTTTTGCTGTTTCATGGTTCTAATATATAAAAAAAAAAATAGCTGAAGGGTCTGTGGTGTAGACAACAAGCCTTACCTTATGGACGTGAAAGTATATATTGTACGTGAGGTTTACAATGGGACCCAGTCTTGTAATGGTACTGGTTTCTGTTACAGCACATTCCTACTGAAGAATTTGGTTAAAGGGGTCCCCGCCCCAAAAAATTGCCTGGGAGCAATAATAAATATATTCCTCTATGATGTTTCTCCAAACTCCTATTCACTTAGACGCCATACCCAAGCATGGCCATGACATTGAGATATAATGCAGATGAGGAGGTCTGTTCTAGGGGTTGGAGCCCATCTATTTATCAGACATTTATAGTATATGATGTAAATCCTTATAGTTACATATCTTGTAGTTCACCCTCCTCATGCCTAGTCACTCCTGACCCCCTGTTATAGCTATAACTGGATATGTAGATCAGACCGTTCCATGAATAAATCATTTGGGTTTTTATGGGGTTGGAGGGTTTTAATGAAATTAATACCTGAATCCATACTATGGTAAATAGGATTGATTAAATCCCTGTAAATTTAATGACCTGCGAATTCTGCCAAGATGACAGTAAAAATGGTTAAAGAGCCGCAAGCGCTCAGGGCGGCCGTGTAAATTACCTGTCAGAATACGATGATTTAGTGAAGACATCACAGGACAGAGCGTATCGCTGTAAATAACCTAGTAAGGATGCTCATTGATCCAAGGGCACCGTGTCCACACAGGCGGATTGTCATTTTTCCAATTGCCATGACTAGTTGATAAAGTCTTAAAAATGACTTCACAATATTGTACATAACAAGTCTCCATAAAGGCGGCCACAGATGAGCAAAAGTCCCGATGACGCACCACATGGACACGTCTGATATTTAGAAAAGCCAATGCTATTGGAGTGTGCGGATGTTGAAGTAAATGTAAGCTGTATGGTAACTGTAGGGGATTTTCTGTCCTTCCAGATAAAGAGCTGTATACCTGGTTGAAATGTGTAAAAGGACAGCCGCACGATTACAAGCACCTAATGCCGACACAGATTATCCCCAGCTCTGGTAAGTCTTATCACACTTGGTGACATTATCAGGATGGGATTGGCAGGAGTCCGACCCTCTGCACTCACTCCGGTCAGCTGATATAAAGGGGGCGGCCTGGCCCTGTGTTTACCTTGGTCATTCTACTCTCACACTGTCTATATTGGAAGTGCAGGGTATTGGACTGTCAGGCATTTCACGTTGTTACTGCACTGACCGCTTGAGAGTAGATGGAGGTAGATATGGAAGAGCCTCAGCTTATCATCCAGGGGGCTTAGTCTGTTTTTGTGTCAATGGCCTATCTTGAGAGTAGACCATCAATATCCTGATCCCAGGAAAAAATTGCAGATGTGTACAATAAATTATATATATATTACAAATGATTGCTGAACATGTTGAAAGGAATTGCTTCAATAATGTATTGCTAGAAAAATCCTCTGCTTGTATCTAATGTCCTTTTATTAAAAAAAAAAAAAAAAAAAATCTGGTTTTTTTTTTTTTAAATCATTGTCTTGGGTTTTTCTGCAGTTCTGACCGATCTCCTTGAGGCAATGCACAGCCTTCGAGACAAATTTGGAATTAAATCGCACTGCCAGTGCACTGGTAAACAGGCCTCACAAAGCAAGTACCCAGCAATGAACGGAGTGTCACAGGTGAGGCCACAATAATCTAGCAGACTGGTCACATTGCTTGTGTGTGGGTCACTATATAGCTGGCACAAGTATTATGCTCCTCTGTTTAGCCTCTGCCCAATATCTTCTCCTTCTATACAGCAGCACAGCCCTTCACCATCCATCTAAGATTGGTGACACTAGTCATTTGTATAGAATTACATATTGTAAGGCAGAAAGGCTAAGAACATATAGAGGAAGATGGATGTAATATCAAAGTCTTGGATCTTAGTCATATTGTTCTCACCATGTCCAGAAGTTTTTTGTTTGGTTTTTCCAAAGCACGGACTTTTCCATGCGGACTATAATAATAGGAAACACATGGCTTCAGACTGTATGCTGCTTACTGGAGAGAAATCATTTTTCATTGGTTATTGGCAAAATCATTCTTGTTGAAAACGTCCTCATTTTGGTATTTTCTCCATCTACTGTCTGGAAAGTCATAGACGTCCAACTCCTACCGATAGTTGTTAACCCATTTAAGCTAAGTTCACACAGAGTTTGTCGGACTGGATTTTGACGCAGAATACAGCTCCAAAAAACACCTCCCGTTGACTTCAATGCGAGCCGTTCACTTCTTTTTTTTTCTTTTTTTTTTTCCCGCTAGCGTTTTTTTTCACTGCACCAGCATCAAATCGCAGCTAGCCACAGGAGGCGATTGTTGGAGCCAGATTCTGAGGTGGATTATGCTTCAAAATCTGGTCCAAAAAACTCAGTGTGAACTCATCTTCCAGTGGGCTGGCCATGGCACTTACATGTGGATTAGTTTATGACATCTGTCGGACGCCATCCCTGAGAACATAGTCATGTATAGTATTCTTATGCAGATCTCTCCTCTTTTATTCATTGCTTCATAGATTGTAAGCTCTTGCGAGCACAGCCCTCAGTGCCATTGTGTGAATTGACTATTTCTCTGTACGGTATCTTTTTTGTCAGCACTTCATCCCTACATTTTGTAAAGTGCTGCGGAATATGTTGGCGCTATATAAATAAAATGTATTATTTAGTATTGCATCCATTGTCACACAGTCCAGTGCAGCTCTGCTTCTGATCTATGGGCACACTTCAGTAAATGATGACATATTGTAAGCGTATTTCATTGATGTGTGTATAGCCTCCAGCTAAATATTTTTGGGGACTGCTCAGTAACAGCTGTGTTGGCCTGTGGGACATGGCCAGATGTGCAGATATAATCACTTACTATTACTTCCAGGCGCAGGAAATAACTACAAGTACCACCTCGCTATGTTCTGTGTCACTAATGTTCTCATACTCCTGTAGGTGTTGCAGAATGTTCTCAATCACAGTAACAAGATATCTCTGAGCCTTCCTGAGTCGCAACAGCACAGCCCCTCTCAGAAGCCCGAAACCAATGGTAATGCGAGCCCAGGAAGTGACACGAGCACAGACAGCAAGCTGGCATCATCCGAATCCCATTCCTCACTGCACTGGCTGGCAGATCTGGCCGAACAAAAGGCGAGAGAAGAAAAGAAAGGTATGTCTGACTGTACTTACCAAGATGGCCGAGGCTTGCCAGTAAGTGATGCCAGTGTAGTCCTCTATGTAAAATTGTGACATGGGTGAGTGTGCATATAATGGCAGGCTCAATATCTTATGGGAATGCACTTATACATTTCCTGTGTTTAGTGCTAGGCTGAATGTCACTGTACACAGATTATTTTTGCCTTGATGTGAGTATATTCTCATTTTCCCAAATTGCAGAGAATAAAGAGGTCCCCATGACGAAACATATCAAAGAAGAACAAGATGGCGAAACTACTAACTCCAAATCGTCCTCTCCTACGTCACAGAATAGCGAGCAAGGCTCCACCCTACGAGACCTGCTTACCACTACCGCCGGAAAGCTGCGCCTAGGATCCACTGACGCCGGCATTGCCTTTGCACCAGTTTACTCAGCAGGAAATCCAGTAAGTTTTTGCTGCTTCAGGCTACAGTACAGACTTGTATAAAGTGACTGTGTGCTCTTGTATTCTGGACACATCCATGTTGAAACTATTTGAATTGCAGAAATCATGGGTAGGAAAAATATGCTGAGAGGGGAAAGTTATGCTCTTGGCCAAACTCTCCTCAGACTCGAGCTACTTGCCAAAGTCAACCAAGATCTTGGAAGTAAACGGCAAACAAAGTTGTCTTTGAATGGGAAATGTGATGCAGTATTTAACATGTAATTGGCGCAGACAAGTTAAATCGGGATTGAAACTAGTACAAGGAGCAGCAAAACATTCCCAGCAACGGCGAGCCAAGCTGCGTGTGTACGACATATGTGTGTCACACAGAGGTGCATGTGTCATAGGAACAGTCGCCAAAGTCTTTTCTACAAATCTGCCTTGAGTGAATGTAAGATGGCTGTACGTATAGGATCATAATCCAAACGTTATTTCTCTTGATCTCCCACATGTGCATGCACACTCTGCCCTGCTGTCCCCTACTATATACAGTTTGGGACAGTGGAGCATGTTGTGGATGGATACAGAGAATCTGGATGTATTGCCCTGTGTGCTTTAGGGTTCTGTGTCCTCCTTACCCTCACACAGGGACTTGATGAACACATCTACATACTCCAATTCTTAACTTATAGATCAGCAGACTACCTAGACTTATTTGATAACACAAGCCCCTTAAAGCTGTACTACCCCACAATATAAGAAGCATTTCTATTTGCAAGCAGTTTACTAGCAGCCATTGATATACCTGGGCTAGAATACATTCTAGTTATTTTTGCTTTAGTGCTTTGTTGCCAGGTTGCCTAGATTGCTGGGCAAGAAATGGTTAATTCGCAAAATGTCACTTCATGGACTTTCACAAATCTGCAAGCTATTATAGACAAGGTTAAAGTATGTTTTGTTTCTTCCCTTTAACAACAGGGCTGCAAGGGCGGCCGGTCGATGCCAAACATCTTGGATGACATAATTGCGTCAGTGGTTGAAAACAAGATTCCTGCCACAAGGCCACCTAAACCCATCATAAAATCCGAGCCAAAAGAGGAAATTTCGGAGAGCCGCAAACCACCTCTGGATGAGAACACAAGAACTTACAATGAAATTCCACATTCTTGGATCTGTGATCGGCACATTTTATGGTTAAAAGATCATAGGCATAACAGCAACTGGAAGCTCTTCAGAGACTGCTGGAAGCAGGGAAAGGTTAGTAGCTCTCATGGGGGGCTGCACTTATAAAGGCGTTTCTGGTTTTGTGCACATGAAACTTAATCCTTACACAATGGGACCTTCTGCAGCCTACTAGTATACTTAGTCTTCAAGATCTCCGCTTGCTGTCCTGATCATAAAGATGCAGATGAAAAAATATGGCATGGTCTTGTGTCCGCTGCACAATATCCAGATAGGTTTACTGACAGAAAGCAGAGATAGTGAAACATAAGGAAATAAGCGATGCAATTCTAATACACCTTTACACCTCTTCAAGATTAGGCCTCATACAGGGAAGGTGAAGAGGCCCACAGACTAGCCCACATATAGTCAGTTGCTGCCTCCAACAGCTGTGACGCTTAGCAGACATTTCTGTTAGACTAGGAAATCCATATTCTTAGCACCTTCCTTTATTGGCCACTATAAACCTAGCAAGTCACAGAAATTATATTTATTATTCAAACCATATTGTAAAACCTACTGCTGTAGGTACATTAAAAATATGCTTCTAAGGACTGCAACATATGTAAGCATACTTGTAACTGGAGATGCATGTAACATACATCTCTAAAGGGTGTGTGTATATGTGTATACGGTGTGTGTGTGTGTGTGTGTGTATATATATATATATATATATATATATCTCCTGCTTAGTGAGAAGTCTGTTATAGATAGGGATAAGTATATACCACTTATAGGTCGTCTTAGTTTCTGTTGCATTTTAAGCCACAATCCCTTCACCTTTTTGGTAAGCCCTGCCCACAAGGCTCAGAAACTGTCTAAAACAGTTAATAAATTTGGTGTAAATCTCACACGACTGTTTATTTTGTTTGGGGTTTTTTTTTTCATAGATTGTGGCAGAATTCTGGCACATTCTCCATAGCAAATCTGCCCCAGATTTTAATACATTTGATGCTTCTTGAAGTCTTAACACTTCGGTCCCGAGATGTTACTGTTCCACCGATTCCAGTGTGGAATTTTTTTTTCTTTTCTCTAGCTCTCACTGTTCCTGAGCTATCAGTGCTTTTAGTTTTAGTACCTGATATGCTATTTGGGCTCTGTACTGTCAGGCAGGAGCAGATTCTCATTGGAGCTCAGAATTACACCCTTTCCCTGCTCCTTCCTGACACCGCCCTCCTGACAGTACAGGGTCTAAATAACATATCAGGTACCAGCACTGATAACTCGGGAACGGTGCGACCTAGAGAAGACAATCCAACTATTCTGGATCCAGAGGAGCAGCAGCTATTAATAGATACTAAGAAGTGGAGGAGGTGAAAGGTCCTCTTTAAATCGTCTTGGAGGCTAACCATGCCCACTTTTTATACGTGCAAGTGATACAAAAATGCTTCTCAATTTTTATACACCTTAGGCCCGTTGAGACACAAAACCCTAGGCCTAAGTTTTGGTGGCAGAATTCTGGAGTGCAGGATTTGATAAAACTTAGCAGAGGATTGTTTTCTATGCAAGAAGAATGTGATTCCTGTAAACTCGGTGAACTGAATGCATCATCCTAGAATCATCTTGGAAGGAGAGAAACAGCGAGATGTTTCCAGCCATCTGTTTACATCCTTACACCCCAGCGGCTGCCAAGCAACAGCACAGAGACCTTCACTAGACATCAATACAAAGAACACTGCCTAAAAATCAGAGAGCGAGCGTCTGTGTCCCTCTGGCTGTATATTGGCCATATGTACAGCTTTTACATTACTTTGACTTATTTCTTGTGAACATACCCCTAGCCCATGATCAAACCTGCTGGATTCCAAACCACTAATCCATAGCAACGTACATTACAATACAAGTCAATGGAGTTTTGAAGGGCCCCCCACCCCACCCCTTATCCCAACTAGATGTGGCAAGATCATTTTTGAGCAGCAAATCCTATGCCATGTATCAGGTTAAATCCAAAGTGAATCCATATGTATGTGCAGGTCAAGGGTGTCCTATGGACACGTGTGAGATGTACACCAGCTACAAGAAGCGTACATTACTCTCAGGCATACAGCCTAGCCTTATATGAAGACTGCAGAGAGTAATGTCAATCTCTATAAATCTGTCTACTGCGCTTAAATATTGATGGGGTTTTTTAGGCATAAATAATAAGGCCAGTAATACAACAGATTCATCGTCCAGCATATAACACTGGTAAATGTCATATTTACACTGCCTGTCACTCAGACCATTTTAGTAAATCTGCCCCAGTGTATGGGATAGACTCAGAGAAGTTCTAGTTTTAATCTTCGTAATTCTTTGTTTTCCCGCAGACTGTTGTCGTTTCTGGAAATCAAAAAAGAATGAACCCAAATCTGTGGAAATCTGAGTCAATAAGCCATGATTTTGGGGACCATCAAGGGGATCTTCTCAACTGCAAGGAGGGAGTAGTATCAAGCGGCAATGTTAAGGAGTTCTGGGATGGATTTGAGGATGTCGCCAGTAAGTTTACTAGTCGTACAGAATTAGGGCGGATTTTCTGGACGTCGTCAATGTGGTTTCTGTAACTCTTCTGTTGTTTTTCTGTCTTGCACAAACAGAACGACAGAAACTTAAAAGTGGTGAGACTATTCTTCTGAAACTGAAAGATCAGCCCTCTGGAGAAGACTTCAAGAACATGATGCCTGCCAGGTAAAACCGCCATGCTGCTAGCTCTAACATCAGTTGGAGATCGTATTATTTTACCCCTAGTTGTTGTAGGATAAAACGCCATTTTGGGGCAGATGTAACGTGGCAAAGTGACATATTTTGATACATTTGTCATAGCTGGATGACTTCTGTAGTGCACTATCTGATGGGGAAACTTTCAACATACTGTATGCACTTTGTAAACTAGTCCTAAACATTCCCTAAGATGACACACACCCTCCCTGAAGCGCAACATATCGGGGATATTGAAACCATGTTCAGGGATGTTCTGTTTCTTTTTTACTGGATACTGAGGCTTAAAATGACATTTGTTATACTATCCTCTCCATTTGGGGAGGGATCCATCGGAGAGTCTCCTTTCTGGTCCCCTGGCTTTGTTCACATTCTGCATATACACGAGTGCTACAGCCAATCGGTGCACTACTGATTGGCTGATCTGCTCCTGTGTGGGCCAGAGGTCATGAAGATCAGGGGCCCGAATGGAGACTCTCTGGTTTCTCGGCCAAACAGACAGGTAAGGCGAGGTTCACACCTGCATCGGAGTCAAAAATGTTCGTTAAGTCCAACCTTTTCATCTGTAGGTGGTTGTTCTGGTTCTTCTATGAACAGGACAATGGGCACCCTGATCCTAAAGTGAACCTAGTGCAAGTATGTACTATTTGTTATATTAAGCTTCAATATCCAGTAAAAATAAGAACTATAACTCCCCTTTAACCACTTCCGGGTCACTCACAGATTATTTACATTCGTAAGTGGTTCCCTTGTTCTGCGTACTGATAACTCTTTGCAGTTTTCAGCAACTGCTGAAGCAGGGAGCCTGGCTCCAACTACAGCCTGAGTCCCCTAGAAAAGGCTGCGACAGTTCATTCATGTCCCTGCCTTCCCTGATCGCTGTGTACACAGCTATGGGCGCTGACCCCGGTGGTCACATGTTCTGCCCATATCAGAGGCTTTTAGAACTGTTGGGTCATACAGGACCCAGATCAGCTCTATAGATATCAGGCAGGAGGCCGTATTCCTCATGCAACTGGGGCTAAATGTACCTGTATCTTATATCCCTCAGACATGAAGATTTCTTTCGGATGCTCCCGGTACCTGAATACTGCAATCCAGATGGTAAATTCAACCTTGCCTCCCATATGCCAACATTCTTTGTACGTCCAGACCTGGGCCCGAGGTTGTGTAGTGCGTATGGTGAGTATTATAAATGTGCTGAACATTACAGCCTATCTGTAGGTTATCAGTATTAGATTTCTGGGGTCCAGGCCTGGATACCCCTGCCACCCCTGTGTATTATGTATGTATACACCCAGCTCGGCCCCATTCTGAAACAATACCACCAGACACAGCTGATGGGTAAGAGTCTGTGCCACTGATCTGTAATAGGTGATCAGTCCAACAAATATAACATCCTGGATTAACCCTTTAAGATCATATAACTAAAACAATGTGTTGGTATTGTGAGAGGCTAGTGGTGATGTGTAAAGGCTGTATATAATGTGTACGGCTCATGACTCTGCACATAACAGAACCAGCCATGGGCTAAGTCAATTTCAGCTATTTTTATCTTTTGTATACAGGAGTGATTGCCACCAAGGATCATGACACCGGTACAACCAACCTTCATATAGAAGTGTCCGATATGGTTAACATTCTAGTCTACGTTGGTGTGGTCAAAGGCAACGTGGTTGCTAGTAAGGCAGGTATGTGACTCTAACAACTACCTATATCACTACTCTAACCACAATACAGAACAAGGACAGTGCAGTAGCACACCATCTGTTCACACATTGCGTTTTGCAGCAAAAAGCACTTATGTTCTTTTTTCAAGTGCTACAGTGGGGAAGAGGTATTAAGTGCTGTATGGCATTGAACTACAATAGTAACTATACAATAACTACAATGGACTGACAAGTGAACACAAGATATATGAAACAGTTCTTGCCATTTCTACAGTGACTACACTCACCAAGTCAGGATTATTACACCATGTTACTGCACAAAGGAGGCGCCATCTGTAGTGCTAAGGCGAAGAGAGTCATTGCAAGCAGTCAGATCTCCCATAACAATAGATCTGCGATTCTAAGTCAGTGATCTTTCCTGTTTCAGGTGTCGTAAAGAAGTTTGAGGAAGAGGACATGGATGAATGTTTGAAGAAAAGACTGAAGGACACCACGGAGGTTCCCGGTTCTCTCTGGCACATTTATGAGACTAAAGACGCAGATAAAATCAGAGAGTTTCTACATAAGGTGAGGGCTTCATGACTCTTTTATGATCTCTACTAAGAAAGCAATTGCCAATACTATAATTGCTTAAACTGATAGTCAGCTGGGTTCTTATGAGTTAATAAGATTTAGCTGATAGTTGTGAGCAGGATCCAATGAGTCAACACCCTACAAGCACCGAGGAGGTAATGGAGGGAAATATTCAGCAGCGTGTGCCAGGAGATCTGCGCGGTGACTGCCAGCACTCTAGTACAGTTTCTGCCATTACTTCTGCTTTCCTTGGGAATGTTCAGAAAGTTTGTCAGATTTTTTTCCGATGACTAGATCCTGTATCGTTTCTGAGAATTTCCATTTTAGCACATTTTTACACAAGGCTAAAATATTCTGAAGCAAAATGTGGTTTTCGCAGGAGACTAGATTTTGGAAAGGGATTATGTTATGTAAGTGTTCTGGCACAAGTGCTACAGTGGGGAAGAGGTATGAAGTGCTGTATGGCATTGAACTTACTATAATAATGAATATGGAACCCGCTCTCTTCCCGTCTTTGTAGGCTGCAAAGGAGCAGTGCCTTGAAATCCTCCCTGACCACGACCCTATACGAGACCAGAACTGGTACCTGAATAAGAAACTCCGCCAAAGTCTCCTAGAGGATTATGGTGTGAAGAGCCACACGCTGGTCCAGTTCCTCGGTGATGCGGTCATACTGCCTGCAGGAGCCATTTATCAGGTGAACTATCTGTATAATAGATACTCCGCCCCTGCAATGAACTAAACCACACAAGCTGTGCAAAATATCGCCTGCATTGTATATCGAGTGCAACAAATATGGCAGACGTGAACGTGACCATAACAGTATAGTCTCATGTCATAAAGTAATGGCATGCCACTAGGGTATACCATCATTTTATGATCATTAGGGGTCCGACTGACACCAAGAATGAAAGAACTGCAGCACCACTTCAGTCATATGAATGGAGCCAGGAGTGCCGCCGGGTAGTGCTTCATTCTTAGTTCCAGAGGTCATCCCCTCACCCATTCACTGGGGATAACCCTTACATTTGTGCTAGGTTTCTACGTCTCTTTGTTGTTGGTGTGCAATGTTATCTATAGCGGAGTAGGTTAGGACCCACAAGCTCTAGCCAGTTTGCATTTCCTAGTATTGGTATGTTTTCATTGCCTGCAGCATCTGCAACAGACTTCACCATAAAAGCTTATACATACAGATACATTATAGTTTTGCATGAAGTTAAAGCTACAGAGGGTTCCTATATTATGGCTCTGTGCTTCTGTGTGCCTCAGATTGTATATAGAGGCGGCATGTTCAAGCAGATGTAGGTAATACAATAGTAATCTTTCTGTAACATATCTTCTAGGGTAGAATACTGACAAACTATAGAGTCATGTGATGCTACATCCATTATAGCAGTATATATATGGTAGTTTGGTACACGTGTACATTGGTAGGAAGGTATGACATGCACCAGTATTAGTCTGTTCCCCTGCTGGCATGAGATGTGCCAAAATTATTAAGGAGGGACTGCTGTAGATTTCAGCTATAACTTGGCACCCCTATCTCACTACCTATTGTTCTAAACTGGGGAGACCAGGCAATTTTTGCGCAAAATGGAACCAAACACCAAAAATGTACTAACTGTAGGCGAGTAATGTGATGTGGGTGGGTGAATGGTCACACATAGAAGGTGACACTTACACTGTTATTTTGCTCTTTGATCCGCGACAGGTGCAAAACTTTCACAGCTGCATCCAAGTGACTCAAGACTTTGTGTCCCCAGAACATCTTGTTCACTCATTTCATTTAACTCAAGAGCTGAGGCTTTCTAAAGAAGAAATCAATTTTGATGATAAATTGCAGGTAAGAAGCGTACGGACACCGCGCTCTGCAGTCCTCAATGAAATTGGCAAGAGAGCGCCGTCATTTTCTAACGATTATTCTCCAACAAATATGAACGCCTAGCAAAAATGAGGTCAGAATTTTAGCATGCGCACGAGTATGATTCATGGCGACTGTGTCCATGTTCAGTTTTAGCTCTGTGCTAAAATGAAGGTCACAAAAAAAATACAAAAGAAGAAAGTACAGACTAAAGTCGTGTGAAAAACTAATAGCATCTTGTATGTACAGCGTAACAGTGTAGCAGCAATAGGCAGAGTGTACTGATCTAGTCCAGACCCTGACAGTGGTCAGATATATACTGTATATATGGCATCCAGGTAGATGTGTCCTCTGTATATAGATCTCCTCTCAAGAATAAAGTACAGACACATCCTTAAGCTTTTCTACACCAAAACTATACAATCTTTAAAGTAAAGCTAAACCTTAAAGGGGTTTCCGCATCTTCCTGTCTAAGCAGGTTTACCTGCTGTCTCTTCTTCTCACTTATGGATTCCGGCACAGTCTGTTTTTCTCTAGCCCTCACTGTTCCTGAGCAATCAATGCTGTCAGTTTTTGGTGGCTGATAGCAGATCCCAGGAGGACGGTGACTTGCAGGAGCAGGTAAGGGGGTGTGAATCATAGCTCTTACACGGTCAACCGCTGATGGCATCTCATAATCACACCCCCTTGCCTGCTCCTGCCTGACACCACCATCTGACCGTGCAGGGCCTAAATAGCATATCAGGCACCAAAACTAACAGCATTGGGGGCTAGAATCGGTGGAGCAGCGCCTATTAAAAGATGCAAAGAAGTAAAGGTGGTGAAAAGGCCTCTTTAACTTCTTACTTCCCCCAGAGTCTATTTGGATTGTACTTTGGATTTCCAGGCTGGGTCTGACCCTGGGTCACATGACTGGAAGCAGCACCCAAGTTGGTCTGCCCCCTCTTGTGTGTTCACATCATCTAGTTGTCCAGCCCACCTAGTACAGGTAGATACCAGTGCACATGGGAGAAGAGGCAAATCAATTCATCCTTCAGATCGTGTGAGCCCAGAAACCTGTAGTATAGCACATCTAGAATGTGAGGGAAGTAAATATATGAAGTCTCTGGATAACCCTTTAAGGCTGAGGCCCCATGTAGCGGAAGTGCAGCTTTTTTTTGTTCCAGATTTTGCTGCGGTTTTTGAGCCAAAGCCAGGAGTGGATTGAGCAGAAGGTAGACTTATAAGAACTTGCTATATATTTCCCATTCCTTTTGCAGCCATTCTTGGCTTTGGCTCAAAAAACACAACAAAATCTGCAACAGAAAAAGCTGCATTTCCGCAATGTGGGGCCTAAGACTATGAGACTATAACATGTATGGATAATCTTGGATATACTTACATGATTTTCCCTTTTCGGATTCTCATCAGGTGAAAAACATCTTGTACCATTCAGTCAAGGAAATGGTAAGATCACTAAAGATTCATGAAGAGGAAATGGAAGACATGGATGAATCCTAGTTTTTGTTTCAACTGGAGTTGAAGAGATTCTTGTGCTGGGAGAGAAAACAAAAGCTAAAGGACACTGAGCGAGCTGCTGTTCTATCATCATCAGTGCCAAGAAACTCTTCTCCAAGTATTTGCTTGTTACTGACACCACACCAGTATAACACGATCACAGCCAATGTGATCAGCCTCCCCCCGCAGAGCCGGATGGTCATTACAGCCTCCCCCGACGCTGCAGGAACTAGCACGAATAGGAGCCATCAGACCGTGCTACAATGTAACATAATGTATATTAAAAGTTTGTGAAAAAGAAAAAAAATGTCAGATTTAAATGTATTTATTTTTTTGAAAAAAAGAAAAGAAAACAAAAAGTTCTATGCTATATTGTTGATCAAATGTAAATGTGACTTGTATAGTTTGCTAAAAATAATTTGGATATTTTTCACTACATTGACACAATAACTGTGAGGGTAAAACAGAAAATCACCAGCTATTGCCTGCATTTGGAAGCATTCATATAACATAATCTGAAAGATTACTGCCAAATAACTGTAAACTTTGTATATTATAAAATATAACACGGTATTAAAAAGAAGACACTTCAATGGTTTATTGAAGCCTACTCAATGTAATATTAGACATTTAAAGAAGATGTAATTTATTTCAAACAAGTTGTCTCATTTTGGTAAAATTTATGTGACATTTTGAAGCTAAATATTAAAACTTAATATGCTATGTAAATATATACATATATACATTCAATGATGTATTTTTTTAAAACATTGGCTTGCTTTAATTTGTTAAAAGTGCAAGTGTTCCACATGCTTTGTACATTGAAGTTCAAAGGGGTTTTACATTTTCCATTAAAAAGAATTTCTCAAATGTTGACTTGTAGCACGTGTGTACTGTGCGGCTGTCCTGTTTGATAAGAGGTAGAAGACTAGGCAGATAACAGGGCGCAACATGGTGACATGAAATCCAGGGGGCAGTGCTATTCAGTTTGGAACATGCGGGAAATCTGCAAGAGTCCTTGCAAAAATTCCAACGGACAAAGACACCTTATGGTCTTCTGTACCCCCCTCCAAATTAGTCATATTGTGCTTGTGATTTTAAGTCACATTCAGAAATCTGCACTAACCAGCAGAGATTCATATGTGACAGAGAGAGACATCACAGGAAATGATATACTATAATAGGGGAGTACAATTGTCTTACCCTCCTCCTTCAGCACATGGACCAGCACACTTTGAGATATAAGAGCTACAAAAAAAAAAAAAAAAAAGTCAGCTACAATGCAACTATATAAACACACGTTTGTGATCCATACAGAGACCTTTCTTACCAGTTATACTTTACAATTAAGATGCCATCAGCATAAAGCCGTATTCACAAATGCAGACTATAGTGGTTTTACTTCAGTACGGAGCGCAGTTCTTCTGTTGTACATTCTGGTACAAGTCCTTCTGGCCTGGAAAGCAGCAGATCAACATTGCAAGCTGTTATCTATGATCTAAAAGTACACGCAGAACACTGGAGTCTTATGGTGTTCCTATTGTTTAGTACAGAGCACCTCTCGCTCCTCATATCCTTATTGCAGTGTCTATTCAGGTCAGTAGGATCCATATAAAGCGGTGACAGATGAGCCCCCTAGTGGTGGCAACAGCCAACTTAGATGTGAAAACTAATCTCTGTATGTTAGAGTTTTCTGGAAAAATACAACACCTTTTATCCGGATACAGCCCTTGTGCTCTGATCGTGTGTGTTGAAAACCTGCAATATAAATTTGTTTTTAATCTGAAAATATTGAGTCATGAGACTGGGGGAAAACTAGAATATGGTTCCAAATATCAACCCAAAAGAAGAAAAAACAAAAAACAATGTCATACAGAAATCAAAAGCTTGTATACCGCATGAAAGGCCAGAAAGATCTTTATGGAATTCTCTGCTCCTAAGACATTTACCATTTACACTAGGGATGTCCGGTCTCAGCCTGCAAAGAAAATTTGACAAGCTGCACAGAGGATCTTAAATGTCAGGAAAAAGTGAACTGATAAACAGTTAAAGATAACTGATAGAATGGTCAGCACCGCACCGAGCAGGGTTCTGAATTGAGTGGTGGTCTGGATGACTCCTGCACTGCTCTATTCAATATAATGAGATCATTGGTAATAGCCAAGCCCTGAATTTACACTCCCATTGAAATGAATGGAACCAATCACTGCTCGATTCAGGAGAATGGGGGAATGTTATCCCCCATACTGATCAGTGCGGGGCCTCAGAGGTACATCCACGTATTACACCCCTGATCTGTTGTGTCTGGACTATATTAATAAAACTGAACATTAGGTTCTCGGTGCAAATTTTTATCAAATTACACAAGCTCACTCACTAATCAATCCATACTGACCTCATTGTAGTGGATTCCTGCATTAATGAGTGTATTACTACAAGGCATCTACTCTAATGCCACAACCACAGGGGGAGAGACTTGGTAATGGTACCCTGCTGCCAAAATGAGCCCCAGTGTTGTGTGCCACAACAACCGATACCATGAGGTCGGGCATAATACTACTGCTCCCGCATTAACACTGGCCGATCCAGACATTGCTAGGAGTGTTCATTTCTGATCATTGACCACTAGTTTGCTGAATTTACTGTACATGCAGTAGATCATCACTAGTGTGTGGGGACAAAGCAATCCTTCATCCTCCGTCTTGTAAGCCCCGCTGCAAACCCCTCCCTACAGTGTAGTCTTGATAGTAACAGTTATAGGTGCTTTATCTCAGAGACTTAAAGGGATACAACTATAATACCCACAATTGCAGTTGTCAATAATATGGTGAGAAGTGCCTCTATGTAAACAATGCTGAGAGCTGTGGGGTCCTAACAATGTAAGAGATCAGTGCAGGTCCAACAGCTAATAATCAGCCGATTGAAGGAACCCGTGGTGGTTTGGTGACCACTTTGCTATTTACATTGCACATTATCTGTTTTATAGTGACCGTGCAATGCCAGTACATGGCTGCTATAAAACAGATGGTATATGATGTACACTCACAGTACACAGTATTATATGCTCCACAGAGCCCCCAACACCCAGGGTATAATAAGTGGAGGCCCAGGGGCGCTGAGAGAATATAAACACTAATCCTCACCTTGCCTCAGCTTTAATGGGCATCCTCGCTCTGTCTCTCTCCACCATCCTCTTCAGGCCTCTCTGCCCTGTGACTGATGTCACACACCCCAGGGGTCACTGTTGGGGCCTATGATTGGGCCTCAGCAGACACTTGGAGCTCCCCAGGGAGCGTCACATCAGACGTCTCTTCAGGCCGGAAGAGCCCCAGAGAGGACATTGGGAAGTGTTAGTAGCTCAGGAAGGAAGAGTATACATATTTGTCATTTTTACTCACCTGCCCTGGGCAGGCTTCTGTTGGAAAGGGGCCTGGTGGCATGTACAGACCTCACATAACACTGGGCCCCTTTCTAGTAACAGTGCTGTTAGCAGAGATAAATGCAGACTGCCTTACACATGATCTTTTCTACAAATAAAGGGAATATGTCACCTAGATTTGGGACCCTGAACCAGCAATCATTTTCAGGGGTGTACCTCTAATGAGGTGACGTGGGGCGGCACTGTCCATGCCTGTTTGGAGGGCGGCATTTTTACTATTTATTTAACCTAAACCAGCCCAAAACAAAAACCCAAAGCTGAGCGGACCTGTCCTGGGCTGGTTTAGGGGATGTCTGCTTCTCAGTGCAGGCGTTGATGCTATGACGTCATGACGCACACGTCCTATGCGCGGGTCAAGAAGAGGAGGCGGTGGCGGCTCCATCAAGGGTTCGCAGGTAGGTGAGTATAACTTTTTTTTTTTTTTTTTTTTTTTTTTGGGGGGGGGGGTTGGTTTTTCAATAGGCTGTTACCTGCTGGAGTATCCCCATCAGGTAATGGGCCCTATTTACTTTCCTATCCTCACTCCTGCTTATGGCCACCTCCGTTCCCCCTTCTGCTATAGGATGCAGAAGGGAGAAGCAGAAATTGCTGTGACCAGGAGTGAGGATCAGTAAGTGAGGCCACGAACCCTGACAAATAATACTATTATTATACTCCGGGGTCTTCAGAAACTGGAGAATAATTATCGGAGACCCAGGAGAGAAGATAAACATAAAAAACAATGTTACTCACCTCTCCTGCAATACAGTGTTACTCCCAGCAGGATTCGGGCCTCTATGCTGATGTCAAAATAGATGAACTAATACAGGGTAGGTGCACCGACCCAAAACGGAAAAATAAATACACAAGAGTGCACTAAAACGTAACTTTTAACGTTCACAACTAAAAGTAGTACAAGTGGAACTAAGGATAATACCACTAAGATAATGAGGGGGGGGGGGGGATCAAAAATGAGACGAGTATTCACAGTAGTGGAGTAATGTGTGGTGTATGCCTCACAGTAATGACTCTGGTGCAAGTTTATATATATAAACCCTGCCTAACATCCAGCCTCTAATAGAATATACAGTATGTCTAGCAAACTGGACTGAAAATGGGGAAAGGGAAAAACACTGATGGATATTTTAGTAGTTCTAGCACCCTTTGGGTCACAGTGTGACTCAATTCACTTACATTATTGAAGAAGTCACAGAGCAATATGTCACTTTATGGTCACACAACAGGAGTTGTGGCCAGAGTTGCTGTATATCCTTCACCTAATGTTCCGCACTACTCCTCCCCCAATCTCTAGGATGGAACTGAGATCAGCACAGACTTTTGGAACATGAATGTAACAGACAGACTGTCACCCCCATCACATTTACATACTTTCCCATGGTGCATTGCCTTTAACTCTCCTTTGGTTAAATAGATTTCCAACAAAATGCAAAAAAGTTCAAAAGCAGCGGCACCGTTCTGTGGGTGTGAACATACACCAAATCACTGGATCTCAAACTAGATGATCTGGCATTCAGGTGGTGCTCACTGTTAAACAAATAGTCCAATATAGTGCAAAAAAATAGAAAAAAAATCAGGGCACTCACCAGCCAGTAGTAAAATTCACCAAACTTTAATAATCTTCCATAAAAATAGGTACTTGAACAGCATTTACAGACGGGGGTAGGGTAGATGGGATGTAGAAGAAATGAAGCGACGACCGTTTCGTGCTAAATGCACTTCATCAGGCTTCCCAAAATTCAGGTGTCACCAGCCGACATATATACCAGCCGTGGGGCACACCCATATCACCACAAAAATAAATACAATTTAAATACCACAAAAAGCATTTAAAACATGTTAAAACAACTTAACAATACATTACATCATTATACATTAACATTTCTTACTGATTTCTAACTTTATTTCAAACTTTAAAACTTTTTAAACTTTATTAAGCTTTTCATAACCTCTAACAGGCTAAAAGAACCTTTTGCTCTGCTACTAATAATAGGCGGACTTAAAGGAGAACCACACTTCTAACACAGACACACAAATGAACACACTACTATGTTCATTCAAAAAACCCGCCAGCATAGTCCATTGAAAACATACTGACTTGACAGCTAATCAAAAAGGGAGCTACTTATTCCCATTATAGGTATAGGCATCAAACCAACATCCATATAAATCGCGGACCAGAATGAGAACTGTATCCAACTATGAAACTCCACCCCTAACCTGTTTAAACCGATGGCCAACAGAGCTCAAAAGAGCTACTTTGACCATTATAAAACCCTAGCTAATCACAAACCAATCACCAAAGGAGCCATTTTACCTATTGTCCAAATATAGATATTATTATATAAACTTATTACGGCGAACGAGAAAAAGTCCCCACCCGTACTAGTGTGAGCCAATCACGAAGTAAGCTACAATAACAAAATACTTAGCATGAGGAATATAGTGTATACGTGCATGCGCTACCTCCTTTGCCACTGAATCGTAATTCAAAAGAATTACCGCTTAAGATCTTACTAATAAATGGCAATAGACAAATACAAAACTGGCTACATTTACAGAAATACGCTCATGTCCATACGATCATTCAATCCAAGCGGCCCCATAGCTCCTGTACGTAGTATAATTCTACCTTCTTCTTGTAGAAGTTTTTTACCTCTGTCTTCTACAAGAAGTTTGAAATAAAGTTAGAAATCAGTAAGAAATGTTAATGTATAATGATGTAATGTATTGTTAAGTTGTTTTAACATGTTTTAAATGCTTTTTGTGGTATTTAAATTGTATTTATTTTTGTGGTGATATGGGTGTGCCCCACGGCTGGTATATATGTCGGCTGGTGACACCTGAATTTTGGGAAGACTGATGAAGTGCATTTAGCATGAAACGGTCGTCGCTTCATTTCTTCTACATCCCATCTACCCTACCCCCGTCTGTAAATGCTGTTCAAGTACCTATTTTTATGGAAGATTATTAAAGTTTGGTGAATTTTACTACTGGCTGGTGAGTGCCCTGATTTTTTTTCTATTTTTTTGCATTAAATAGATTTCCCACTGAAGGCACCCATGTATGAGGTTGTTGGGCACTTGGTACCTTTTGGTTCAGAGTGGGAGCCCATTCTCTTTGGAGATGAACTTTTGTGACAGACAAATCCTGTATGTTGTTTGTTTTAAATTGGCACAGTTTTTGGGCACCTAAAAAAAGCGGAGAGCGCAGTGATAGACAACTGGGTGTCCCTGTAAACTGAGTTGGTCACTTATGAAAATGCTTGAGCATGGACTAAACAAAGTTAAGGAACTTAAGCACAAGAAGGCCGATGGAGTCTTTGGGCCTTGCTCCATGGTGCACCATAAGTAGTGAGGAGGACTTATGTGAGGCTTCTCCTCAGTAATAAGCTTAGATGAGAAATACATTCAGAACTTTAGATTTACATAAATTCCCATAATGCACTGCATGAGTGTCTCCTTAAGTTCAATGAATGTTGCTCTGAGGTTGTCCCTGTGAGGATGCTGCTTCTTACATGCAGAGAGTGTTGTACACTCTTGAGGCCCTTGTGGGCTGGTCTATGGCTGACTGCTGGTTGAGCCCTACAGTTGCTGCTCTGTGTGGTTCCTTTATTAATAAAGATATAAAAAACTAAGGTCCATGGCTGTCTACTGGTACTGGACTGGAGCAGCTTCTATGTGTGGCCCATGTTTCACTACTGGTATAGGGCTGGGGTAACTGCTGCTATGTATGGTCTATGACTTACTGCTGTTCTTTGTGGTAGCTGAGGATCAGCAGTGACACCTGCCAGTATTTATAGGCTGTGCTGTTTATCTGAATTTTATTGTAAAAAATAGTTATAAATTACAAAGCAAATAAACCATGAAAAAAGCTCGGTATTATCCAAACCTGTATGAAACTTTTTTTTAATTTTTTTATTTTGAAT
Source organism: Leptodactylus fuscus (assembly GCF_031893055.1). Classification (NCBI taxonomy): domain Eukaryota; kingdom Metazoa; phylum Chordata; class Amphibia; order Anura; family Leptodactylidae; genus Leptodactylus; species Leptodactylus fuscus. Next base: position 26,238,677 of record NC_134274.1, read on the forward strand.
TCCTCAAAATTTCAGCTGCTGGAATCCTGACCTAGTGAAACCGTGGCTGTGCCAAGAGAGGACCGAATCAGCAGGCTCCGCCCACCCACTGCTTCTAAAAACAGTGCTACTCCCATCTATGGGCTGTGCCTGATATTGTAGCTGTGTTTCATTTATTACAACAATTGTGAAAATGCTTGAGATTTGTCTGAGCATGGACTAAAGCAAAGTTAAGGAACTTAAGCACAAGAAGGCTGATGGAGTCATTGGGCCTTGCTCCATGGTGCACCATAAGTAGTAAGATGACTTATGTGAGGCTCCTCCTCATTTTAGATTTGCATAAATTCCCATAATGCACTGCCTGAGTTAAGTTCACTCTCCTTAAGTTCAATGAATGTTGCTCTGAGGTTGTCCCTGTGAAGTTGCTGCTTATCACATGTAGAGAGTGTTTTGCACTCCTGTGGGCAACATGGGCTGCTCCATGACTGCCTACAAGTGGAGGCCTAGAGCTGCTGCTATGTGTGGTCTGTATCTACTTACTAGTAGAGGCCTGGAGTCACTGTTAGGTGTGGTGATTGATGCTCAACAGTAACATCTACCAGTCTTTATAGTTTTGACATTTCTCTGAATTTTATTGTAAAAAATTCTTTAGACATCAGAGTAAATAAACCAAGGAAATAAATTCAGTATTACCCACACCTGTATGTAACGTTTTTTTTATTTATTTTTAATTCATCAAAATTTCAGCTGCTGGTATTCTGACCCAGCGACCCCGCAGCCAGGCCAAAAGAGGACCGAATCAGGAGGCTCCGCCCACCCCACTGCACAGAGCAGTATTTCAGCTATTTTCTAAGATTTTGCTTCATTTGATTTATTGTTTTCACCATTCAGTAAGCTTAGGGAGAGTTCCTGCAAAGGATTCTGGGTAATTATGCAAATTCTCACATTCCTATTGGTCAATTTTTCAAGATGGCTGCCAGGTAGGCGGGACATGTCAGAAGGTAAGGTCCAGAGGCATGATCCCCTGAGATACTGGCTGGCTTGGCTGGCTATCCTTCAGTTCTCGGCTGGTAATGGTAGCACAGATCACAGATTAGCCTAAGGATTTATAGATCTTTAAGGGGATTGTTTAGGGTTAGAGAAACATGGATGCATACTTCAAAAAACAGCGTCACTCCTGTCCATGGGTGGTGCCTGGTATTGCAGCTCGGTTACATTTATTACAACAGTTATGCTTCAGATTTGTCTGAGCATGGACAAAAGCAAAGTTAAGGAACTTATGCACAAGAAGGCTGATAGTCATTGGTCCTTACGCCATGGTGCACCATAAGTAGTGAGATGACCTGGGAGGACTTATGTGAGGCTCCTCCTCAGTTTAGATTTACATAAATTCCCATAATGCACTGCTTGAGTTAAGTTCACTCTCCTTAAGCTCAATGAATGTTGCTCTGAGGTTGTCCCTGTGAGGTCGCTGTCCCCCTTTTACTTAAAGAGTGTGTTTGCACTTCTGAGGTCAGCGTGGTCCGCTCCATGTCTGCCTGCTAGTAGAGGCCTTGTGCTACTGCTAAGTGTGGTGACTGAGTCTGGGCAGAGATATCTACCAGTCTTTATAGTCTTGGCTGTGTCTCAGAATTTTATTATAAAGACCAAAGCCATGAAAAAAATGTCTGTATTATCCAAATGTATCAGAAACTTTTTTTTTTTTTTTAATTGCTCAAAATTTCAGCTGCTGGAATCCTGGCCCAGCGACCCCGCAGCCAGGCCAGGAGAGGACCGAATCAGGAGGCTCCGCCCACCCACTTCACAGACCAGTTTTTTAGCCATTTTCTAAGTTTTTCCTTCATTTAATATATTATTTTCAACGTTCATTTAGCTTAGGGAGAGTTCCTGCAAAGGATTCTGGGTAATTATGCAAATTATCACATTCCTATTGGTCAATTTTTCAAGATGGCTGCCAGGTAGGCGGGACATGCCAGAAGGTAAGGTCCAGAGCCATGATTCCCTGTGATTCTGGCTGGCTATCATTCAGTTCTCGGCTGGTAATGGTAGCACAGATCACTGATCGCCGGGAGCACTTAAAGGGACACCTTTGTCAGATCTTAGTCTGGGCATCTGTAGATCTTTAAGAAGGTTGTTTAGGGTTAGAGAAACATGGCTGCATACTTCTAAAAACAGCACCGCTCCTGTCTATGGGTTGTGCCTGGTAGTTGCAGCTCAGTTCCATTCATTACAACAGAGCTGCAATACCAGACATGACACGGAGGTCTCTGTTTCTGGAAGAAAGCAGCCATGTTTTTACAATCCCGCAAAATTTTTATTTTTCATTGTTGTTTAACTTCTCCAAGGCCGAACCTAAAAGTACCTTCATGACCAGGACTCACTTTTCCAATCTGACGTGTCACTTTATGTGGTAATAACTTTGAGATGATTTACCTACATACGTGATTTTAAGACTGTTTTCTCGTGACACATTGTACTTCGTGTTAGTGATAAATACTGATCAATATTTTTATATTTATTAAAAAAAAAGTAAATTTGATGGAATATTGGAAAAAAAAAATCGCAATTTTCAAAATGTGAAATTCTCTGCTTTTCAAACAGACAGTCCTATCACACAAATACATGAATACATATTATCTCCCATATCGCTGCTTTATATCGGCATCATCTTTTAATTGTCCTTTAATGTATTTTGGACATTATAAAACTTACAAGTGTAACTGCGATTTTCCAGATTTAGAAGAAATTTTCCCAAACAAACTTTTTAAGGAACACTTCAGTTCGGATTATAAAGAAACCCCCATATATTTTAGAAACCCCCATGAATAACCCCATTTTCAAAACTGCACCCTTCAAATAATGCAAAACAGCAATATTTAATAATAAGGGAAGTTTGTTAACCCTTTAAGCATTTCACAGAAATTAAAACAATATGGAGGTGAAATTTATCTAAAGGAAACCCCTCAAAAGACACCCCATTTTGGAAACTACTCCCCTCACAGAGCATATCAAGGAATATAATAAGCAGTTTGACCCTACAGCTGCTTCACAGATTAAATTTACAACAGCGCATTCTTATCATGAACACAATGTAATAGCGCCCCCTGTTATAATCTAGACATAATGTAAAGGGACACTACAGTATTGTAGAGATTTACTTCTGTTATAGTTATTGTCACCCAACTTTCCAAGACTCCTGAATGGCATGGGTAAATTCTAAACAGCTCACAACAGGTGTTGTCACCAAACTTGAATGGTTATATGTTATATGCTCAATAAACTAGGCACAACGTTCATTCAGGATTCTATGTAATGTGGAGTCCATCACAGCTCACCCAGCTTTCCTAGTACCCTGAACAACACATATAGCTTGCTTTACATCAATACATCCACTCACACTGAATAAGTAGACCTTCCTGCCATTCAATACTGTAGAAAGCTGAGTGAAAACCTCTGCAGGAGCTGATACTGTAAACGAATTGGTTCTTTTTCCGGTTTTCTAGTGTCCTCCAATGGTAAGTCTGCCTTTGTTATAAATGTATACATTTCCTATAACTTTATCATTCAGGACTCAAGTTCACGATTTACGCATGACTCGTGCGGAAAGCACACAGACCCCATTATAGTCTATGGGGTCCATGTGCTTTCACTGCACACTGCTTGCCAATGTGTTCGGTAGTCCGTTTGGGGGGTCCCCATGCGAACTCCCACGAACGGATTACCGACGCAGATGTGAACCAGGCCTAAGTATTCTTCGAAACAAAGGAGTAGTGATCATTTGAGATCAAATGAAATTACATGTCCATGAATTTTTTCTTAATTCTTCCACCTGGTTATCTATATTTGTTATCCCCCATTTGCCCCCAATCATATCTCCCTAGGCGGAGCCCTCCCTGCTCTAATATCGATCACCACATGCCGCACCTTGTTCTAGGTAAAATGATACATTTTCTTATTTCCTTGAGCCGTCTGCCATCCTGACAGCCTCCCCATCTCGCTGCTCCAGTAAATGACAGTGGTTAGCTGAAAGTATCAGGCCAATTGTGGAGGCTGCATCCGCTTTTGCTTGACTTTGATCCAGCCAAGCGCACGCCGCTGCTTTCATCCCACTTCAAAGTGTTACTTTGTGACCTTTCAAGGAGACTTTTACAGAGCTGCAGTACTTTCATTTCCCAGCCGGCTCTATAATCATTGTTCCTATGTACCAGGACACTCCAGCGAGTAAAGGTTTTAACCTGCACCTTACTACAGACATGCACATCCTGCAACCATCCACCTCCGCTAGACTGATCATAGAAAAGCACATTCCCCAGCTTCAGGCTTTCATTCTCCTATTATCTAAAGTTAAGCAATATCTAAAAGGGTTTAATGGGTGACAGAACAATTTTCTAACTTCTACCTTCTTGCTTAACATAGTAAAATGGGGTTCTCTGCACCTGGCGATTACTCTTCCTAAGTATAGTTCTCCCCAATAATTCCCTGACCTCCCCCCTTGATAAGGATTTAACTTCTCTCCATATTCAGGCTTTTCTATCTGTAGAGAGATGTGAATGGTCACTATGTATCACTAGTTACAAAGTATGATACAGAGACCCCTACACTGACCTAGACCACCAAGAATCTCACCATAAATCACTCATTGCAAACCTATAATCGGCTTATGCTGCCCCATGTAAGAACAACATTACAAAAGGATAAGTTTTCTCATCTTACCCACCTGAGTAGTCTGGGTGAGACGTACACCCCCTCCATTACCTGACCAGCCATCGGCTTACAGTATCTCATACACAATTGTGCCATGCTGGCCACTGTTGTCTTGTCTTCATTGCCCCCAAGCAGCAGATAGGCAGGCACCTACAAAGACTCATCTTATCATAGGGCTAAAATAGACTCAAAGTAATAATCTGTAACAAAAGAGACTCTACAGTATTAGAATAACTACAGCTCTAAAAAATAGAAAAGGTGAAAACCGCATCTCATACATTGTGCAACTGATAAACAGTATGGTACTTATCTGGTAAAACATTAGCTGTAAATTTACTTAAAAGCATCTCAGCGGCTTTGAAATAAAGGGAATCATTTTCAGACATCAAAAGAGCAGATAACTAAAAAGAGATATATGCTTTCCCATATGCAGGCGGACATATTTTCCCTTTTATGTGATGGATTACTAAAATAATCAAAGAGGTTGTAATGCCCTCTGTCACCACCAGATGTCAGCAAAAACCTAAACTGGATAAATGTGGCAAAGAATACAATGTATGAAATGTAATAGATAAAAGCCAGAATTTAAGGGACGAAAAGTAGCCATTAAAGTGGCCACATATGGGCCAAACTGGATCAGAAGCAGTAGTGGTAGAGATATTAGTGGGTAACATACAGCTATGTTCTCATATCTTGTAATGATGAACCAAATAAGCCTGTAACAGCTGCGTGGACGCTGGAATAAATGGTCCTCTACTCTCTTTGCAATACACAAGTGGTGCAGGTGCTCAATTTGGCCACTAGGGGCAGAATGAAATTTGTCACTGATCTGCTATTGACATCAGCCTGGACTCCAGCCTTGTGATCCGCTGTTATAGCCAACATCTCAAAAAGGCTGTGTATATAAAGCGAAAGTCCATTATCGTCACCTGAAAAGGTTCATTGGGAAATATAGAATTAGTCAAAATTTTGGTTCATTTGTGCCAAAAATCGTTAACATGCGTGTCTTGCACCTCATTTGTTTGGACAGTCTGACACCTGAGACTGCAGGTGAGTACTCGCCAAGCACAGCACCATATATATATATATATATATATATATATTTATTTTTTTTTTGTAGCTTGTGAGCCCCACATAGGGCTCACAATGTACATTTTTTCCCCTATCAGTATGTCTTTTTTGGAATATGGGATGGAAATCCATGCAAACACTGGGAGAACATACAAACTCCTTGCAGATGTTTTTTTTTTTTTGTCCTTGGCAGGATTCGAAGTGAGGACTCCAGAACTGCAAGGCTGCAGTGCTAACCACTGAGCCACTGTGTGGCCCCTAGCGCTGTACATTTGTAAAGTGGCTGCACTTGGCAAACTTTTGACATGCCCCCCCCCCCCCCAACCGACGCCGAAGACCTTGACTGACCCCCTCCTCCGCATTCTATTATGTCCCTTAGTAAGTCCTGCACACAGTATTATGTCCATTAGTGGCCCCTGCACACAGTATTATCCCCCATAGTGGCCCCTACACACAGTATTATAGCCCATAGTGGCCCCTGCACACAGTATTATCCCCCATAGTGGCCCCTGCACACAGTATTGTCCCCCATAGTGGCCCCTACACACAGTATTGTCCCCCATAGTGGCCCCTACACACAGTATTATAGCCCATAGTGGCCCCTGCACACAGTATTATCCCCCATAGTGGCCCCTACACACAGTATTATCCCCCATAGTGGCCCCTGCACACAGTATTATCCCCCATAGTGGCCCCTACACACAGTATTATCCCCCATAGTGGCCCCTGAACACAGTTTTATCCCCCGTAGTGGCCCCTGCACACAGTATTATCCCCCATAGTGGCCCCTGCACACAGTATTATGTCCCACTGTGGACACCCATAAACAATTATTATACTCTGGGGTCTTTTCAGACCCCAGAGTATAATAATCGGAGACCCAGGGGAATAAAAACATAAAAAAACCAGAAACAGTTGCTTACCTGTCCCCCGGTTCCTAGGCTGTCGGTCGCCGCTCTTGTCCTGCTTTAATGACGTCAGACGTCACATGACTCGGGAAGCAGGCCCGGGTCATGTGACGTCAGAGACATCAGACACGAATGACGGAGGCCTGGCAGGATCGTGGAGAGGTAAGTAACAGTATTTTTTAGGTTCCCTTACCTCTCCCGGTCCACCGATCATTATACTCGGGGGTCTGCAAAGACCCCCGAGTATAATGATAGTGTTTGTGGGGCCCGCGGTGTCAGGATCAGTAAGTAAATAGGGCCCGTAACGGCCTATTTAAACAAAAAAACAAAAAAAACAACCCTGCAGCGGTAGTGGCTGTCACCGGGCCCCCTAATGACCCGGGCCCTGTGGCAGCCACCTCCGCTGCCTCTACAATATTTACGCCACTGGACTGAGCTGCAATCAGGCCATGTGACCAATAAGCATGATATCACATGACCTAGCTTCAAACAGCTGATTCACTGGGGACCCCACAGATCTTAAAGTGATGACCTAAGTCCTGCAAATCCCTGGTAAAAACTGGTGTAAAAAGCACTGAGGTCATGTGCACGTAGCCTGCCTGCAAAAACAGATCCGTATTCTGCAAAAGAGCATGTCTATATTATATCCGTATGTCATTCATAATCATAGGTGTACAAAAAGACTTATATGGGCAAGTCTGTGCTACTATATGGGCAGGAATGGGACCTGCTCCATACTTACAGCTGGATTCTACAGCCCACACATTGACTTGTAAAAACTACAGAAGTATATAGGGCCATAGAAAGGATTAGGTCTGTATACTAGCCTTCATTACAGATCTGTAACTGTAGATAATGCATACCTCCCAAACGACTCAGATTCAGTGGGACAATCCCAGATTCCGGGTCCTGTCCTGCCTTCCCGGTTTCAAGTCATCTGCGCCCATGTGCTCTGGCCCAGGAAGCTTCCAGAATACTCTGTGACTGAGACTGCAGACGGAGCAGCAGGGGAGTGAGGAGAGGTGAACACAGTGTTTTTCATGTTAAACTTCGGGGGCAGATGAAGGGGGATGGGAACATTAAACTGGTGGCAGATGAAGGGGGAAATTAAACTGGGGAGACAAGGAGGCGGGGACATTAATCTTGGCGGGAGACTGAGAGGGACATTAAACTGGGGACAACTGGAGGAGGACATTAAGCCATGGGAGTAGCTGGAGGGGACATGACCACCTCTAGTTGCCCCCAGTTTAATGTCCCCCTCTAGTTTAGTTTAAACTGGGTCACCAGGAGGAGAACTTCATACGTTGGGGCTATTAGAGAGGAACATTATAATGTAGGAGCATATAACGTAGGAGCATTATACTGTGTGGCGGCACAAAGAAAATTGGTTAAGAATAGAGATGAGCGAACAGTGTTCTATCAAACACATGTTCGATCGGATATCAGGGTGTTCGCCATGTTCGAATCGAATTGAACACCGCGTGGTAAAGTGCGCCAAAATTCGATTCCCCTCCCACCTTCCCTGGCGCCTTTTTTGCACCAATAACAGCGCAGGGGAGGTGGGACAGGAACTACGACACCGGGGGCATTGAAAAAAATTGGAAAAAGTCATTGGCTGCCGAAATCAGGTGACCTCCATTTTAGACGAATAGTGGATTTCAAATCCGGGTCATATGAGAATGTGAACTTTGTGACTAAGAGACAGGGATAGCTGTACAGGCAGGGATAGCTAGGGATAACCTTTATTTAGGGGGGAATGTTATTAAAAATAACTTTTTGGGGCTCTATCGGGTGTGTAATTGTGATTTTTGTGAGATAAACTTTTTCCCATAGGGATGCATTGGCCAGCGCTGATTGGCCGAATTCCGTACTCTGGCCAATCAGCGCTGGCCAATGCATTCTATTAGCTTGATGAAGCAGAGTGTGCACAAGGGTTCAAGCGCACCCTCGGCTCTGATGTAGCAGAGCCGAGGCTGCACAAGGGTTCAAGCGCACCCTCGGCTCTGATGTAGGAGAGCCGAGGGTGCACTTGAACCCTTGTGCACCCTCGGCTCTGCTACATCAGAGCCGAGGGTGCGCTTGAACCCTTGTGCACACTCTGCTTCATCAAGCTAATAGAATGCATTGGCCAGCGCTGATTGGCCAATGTATTCTATTAGCCTGATGAAGTAGAGCTGAATGTGTGTGCTAAGCACACTCATTCAGCACTGCTTCATCACGCCAATACAATGCATTAGCCAGTGCTGATTGGCCAGAGTACGGAACTCGACCAATCAGCGCTGGCTCTGCTGGAGGAGGCGGAGTCTAAGATCGCTCCACACCAGTCTCCATTCAGGTCCGACCTTAGACTCCGCCTCCTCCGGCAGAGCCAGCGCTGATTGGCCGAAGGCTGGCCAATGCATTCCTATGCGAATGCAGAGACTTAGCAGTGCTGAGTCAGTTTTGCTCAACTACACATCTGATGCACACTCGGCACTGCTACATCAGATGTAGCAATCTGATGTAGCAGAGCCGAGGGTGCACTAGAACCCCTGTGCAAACTCAGTTCACGCTAATAGAATGCATTGGCCAGCGCTGATTGGCCAATGCATTCTATTAGCCCGATGAAGTAGAGCTGAATGTGTGTGCTAAGCACACACATTCAGCACTGCTTCATCACGCCAATACAATGCATTAGCCAGTGCTGATTGGCCAGAGTACGGAATTCGGCCAATCAGCGCTGGCCAATGCATTCTATTAGCCCGATGAAGTAGAGCTGAATGTGTGTGCTAAGCACACACATTCAGCACTGCTTCATCACGCCAATACAATGCATTAGCCAGTGCTGATTGGCCAGAGTACGGAATTCGGCCAATCAGCGCTGGCTCTGCTGGAGGAGGCGGAGTCTAAGGTCGGACCTGAATGGAGACTGGTGTGGAGCGATCTTAGACTCCGCCTCCTCCAGCAGAGCCAGCGCTGATTGGTCGAGTTCCGTACTCTGGCCAATCAGCACTGGCCAATGCATTTCTATGGGGAAAAGTTAGCTTGCGAAAATCGCAAACTGACAGGGATTTCCATGAAATAAAGTGACTTTTATGCCCCCAGACATGCTTCCCCTGCTGTCCCAGTGTCATTCCAGGGTGTTGGTATCATTTCCTGGGGTGTCATAGTGGACTTGGTGACCCTCCAGACACGAATTTGGGTTTCCCCCTTAACGAGTTTATGTTCCCCATAGACTATAATGGGGTTCGAAACCCATTCGAACACTCGAACAGTGAGCGGCTGTTCGAATCGAATTTCGAACCTCGAACATTTTAGTGTTCGCTCATCTCTAGTTAAGAATAGGCGGAGTCAATGTAGAAGTGGGTGGAGCTAAATTTGCCACACATTTTGTCCCTCTTTCTGTTCTTTCAAAGTTGGGAGCTATGGATAATGCACAGAAAACAACTACTGCCATGTACATAGGGCCGTCAATGATTCATCGGTGTCACATGCACTACAACTATCAGCACACCTCTAAAGAATTGCAGTGCACGAGTTGCAGCTGGCATAGACATCAGGTATAATATTTACCACAGCGGTCTGGGGTATGCCAGTGACTGGCATACAAGGTTTAGTAAATGGGCCTCTACGTGATTAAGACACTTTTTATGCCTCACAAGGAGATGCGGCTTAGAATTTGTGGTGAGAAATATTTGCGCACTCTAAGGGGGCGTTCACATTTGCACCTATATCCGCCCTGTGTTATTTTGCTGGGTTTCTGCCCTTAGCCCTGGAGAAACTGGAAAGGGACGACTTCCTGGCAGTCAACTTTAAAACCCATTCATTTGAACGGATTTTAAAAGTAAGCCGCCGGTGTCCGCTTGTGGCCTCTCTGCGGGGAAACTGTTTTTATTCTTTGTCCGGAAACAATAATTGGGGTAAAGTTAAGAGTAATATGTCTAGTAAGAAGAGCCACATGTATGTTACGGTTTGTGTGACTGAGATTAGACTAGCTTAGATATTACATGATATATGGACAAGAGGCCATCATTAAATACCCCAATATAATGTCCCATGTGGTTTGGCTGTAATTTTACACCATAGAACAGTCTACAATGACTCCCTATCATTCACAGCTCCTTACTAATAACGTCGTGATACATAACAGCACATTTTCCGATTCCCCGGTTAATCTACCAGATCAATAGGATGCTAAAATCAGCAATAAGCCTGAATATTTCCCATATATATAGCGAGACTGACTGATACTGTGCAGGTAGAGTAGATGTATTAACCCTTAGCTATACATTTTGCTATAGTTAGAGATGAGCGAGTACTGTTCGGATCAGCTGATCCGAACAGCACGCTCCATAGAAATGAATGGATGCACCTGGTACTTCCGCTTTGACGGCGGCCGGACGCTTAACCCCCCGCGTGCCAGCTATGTCCATTCATTTCTATGCGAGCGTGCTGTTGGGATCGGCTGATCCGAACAGTACTCGCTCATCTCTAGCTATAGTCTCCAGCATTACCTGTCATTATCAGTTTGCATTTGTCCCCCATCGAAGGAACCCAAGCCTGAGACGGAGCGACGTCTAGTCCACAAATGTCACTTGGCAGACAGACCAGCTGACATGCGACCTCCTAGTAATGCCCGGTCACTGAGGCTCTGCCCATGATAGACTTGCCAGACTAAATGCTCATTCTCCAGCACTGGACCAAGAGTTACTATAATATCATGTGATGGAAAATAGTTCTACAATTAGAAATGGGAAACCATGGAGCGGCCACTACACTACATGACATTTATAGGAGAGCAGATCAACAGCAAACCAGACCACCCTGCTCTGTCTAGGACACTGCCCAAAATATGTAGTGGAAAGATGGAACTGTAACTAGGTTTACTGGACCCCTGGATATGTGCACGACATAAATGGGTCTCTCACTCTGCACTGCCACATATGGCCGAAAGTAGGGTATGGGAAAAAGTGCTACGTGCAGATGAACTTGACGTGACCATTTATTAGGACCATGGTCATTATGTGCATGGGCAGTTATTTGTATTGGTGGCAAGTAATACAACCCCTGACAACCATTATGGACTCCCCACACTCCAGGACCACCATCTAGGTGTATGGCATAGTTACAGTACAGTACATTTGTGTATAGTATCCTAAAAGCACAGGTCAAAGTAACACATACCTGATCCTCTGTTCGTCCGGCTGACCACGTTGAAAGGACGTTCACGATTTTTATTTTTTTTAACACATTTCCTTGAAGACAGAATGTTCAGCTACTACATTGCTTTGTGTCATGTCTGCGATTTATGTATTTGTTATGAAGACAGTAGAAGAGCCGGCTGAACATCCTCTCGTAGTCAGGATTTTTGCCAGGGGATAAACTACATTTCCAATGGATAAGGTTAGGCCACAAACAGCAAAAGCAATGATTGTGGCCTTACAAGTACATTTAGCGGAGTCTTCCACTGCAAAATTGTCATAGCAAAAAACCCACCTTCAACATATCTGCATATATCTCTGCAGTTCCCCTTGCATTGCATAGGTTGCAATCCACAGGTAAATTTTGCAGAAATAATTGACAGGCTGAGTTTTTTTTTTTTTAAAGGTAGCACATGGATTGTTCAGGAGAGCAGGGGACAAAAGTCGCTGTAATTCATCTCTCCTATTTGAATAAATAGCAGCCCGACCACCACTCGATTCAGAATAGGGGATGAAATTCCCTGCTCTCATTATCAGTAAGTTACCCCTTGCCTTGTGGATAGGGCATAACTTGCTTTCTGGGGGGAAAAAAAACAAAAAAACAAAACCCCAAACCGTTAAATCTTGCCCGATTTCTACTTACACCCTTGGCTGAGCAGTGCATGTTTATTAAACTGGAAGAAAGGAACTACCACTCATTTGGCAGCTGCTTATCTCCCAGAGAACCAAGGATAATGTAGGTGAAATGCAGATCTCCAGTGTTACCTCTGCCTTCTGGGGAGTCAATACAATGGTTGACTAGGTCTGCTGAAATTGGTGGCTTCAGACCATCTGTATCTAGTGTGTATGACCAGCTTAACAATAACCCTCCGTAATTTAATTAATTCTATACTGTATTTACAAATGGTCTTTTAGGGCCTGTTTACATGTTCAGGTTTTCTAATCCAGTTTTCAAACTCAAAACCAGGTGTGGATCATAAATTGAGTCAAAGTACAGAGGGCAAATGGTACTTCTCTTTTTATTTATTTTTTTTTTTTTTTTGAGATTGTGAGCCCACATAGAGCTCACAATGTACAATTTTTCCCTATCAGTATTTCTTTTTGGAATATGAGATGGAAATCCATGCAAACACAGGGACAACATACAAACCCCTTGCAAATATTTTTTGCCCTTGGTGGGATTTGAGCACCAGGACCCCAGGGCTGCAAGGCTGTAGTGCTAACCACTGAGCCACCGTGTGGCCCCGGTACTTCTCTTTTTCAATCCACTCCTGGTTTTGGCTTCAGTCCTGTAATTGTGTAAATTCACCCTAATATGGCATACATTCCGGTAAAATACCTGTAATACTCAGTGATCTGTACTGACGTCTCTATATATCCATACAAGTCTAATAGGAAGCATTCTATGCCCATATTCTGGGTCAGGTGTAACTGAACATCCACGACTATGATCAGAATACCTGTAAAAGAAAATATGGTTACTGGTGACCAAGAAGTCACAAATTACTACAAATATAGTTTGGAGCTAATCCATTAATAGGATGTCCAAGATTAGGAAAACATGCTTCAATCCTGTACAACCCCTTCAAGTTTGGGAAAATTCTCATCAAAGCCATTTAGGTTGGTTTGGTAGAATTTTCTGCAGGTCTATGGAGCTGCTTTTTACAAAATGACTTGGCCCATCAAATTTGCCATAAGGCATCTCATTTATTATCCTCAAAATTAGAAAGTAAAAGAATAGAAGAGCCAGTAAAAAAATTACTAGCAATGTTCCTCCTCTGCTAAAAAATATTCCGCAGGTCCAATCTGTGTACGCTGCTGCTCAATGGCCCTTCAGTTTAGGATGTCTATTATATATATATATATATATATATATATATACACTCACCGGCCACTTTATTAGGTACACCTGTCCAACTGCTCGTTAACACTTAATTTCTAATCAGCCAATCACATGGCGGCAACTCAGTGCATTTAGGCATGTAGACATGGTCAAGACAATCTCCTGCAGTTCAAACCGAGCATCAGTATGGGGAAGAAAGGTGATTTGAGTGCCTTTGAACGTGGCATGGCTGTTGGTGCCAGAATGGCTGGTCTGAGTATTTCAGAAACTGCTGATCTACTGGGATTTTCACGCACAACCATCTCTAGGGTTTACAGAGAATGGTCCGAAAAAGAAAAAACATCCAGTGAGCGGCAGTTCTGTGGGCGGAAATGCGTTGTTGATGCCAGAGGTCAGAGGAGAATGGCCAGACTGGTTCGAGCTGATAGAAAGGCAACAGTGACTCAAATAGCCACCCGTTACAACCAAGGTAGCCAGAAGAGCATCTCTGAACGCACAGTGCGTCGAACTTTGAGGCAGATGGGCTACAGCAGCAGAAGACCACACCGGGTGCCACTCCTGTCAGCTAAGAACAGGAAACTGAGGCTACAATTTGCACAAGCTCATCGAAATTGGACAATTGAAGATTGGAAAAACGTTGCCTGGTCTGATGAGTCTCGATTTCTGCTGCGACATTCGGATGGTAGGGTCAGAATTTGGCGTCAACAACATGAAAGCATGGATCCATCCTGCCTTGTATCAACGGTTCAGGCTGGTGGTGGTGGTGTCATGGTGTGGGGAATATTTTCTTGGCACTCTTTGGGCCCCTTGGTACCAATTGAGCATCGTTGCAACGCCAAAGCCTACCTGAGTATTGTTGCTGACCATGTCCATCCCTTTATGACCACAATGTACCCAACATCTGATGGCTACTTTCAGCAGGATAATGCGCCATGTCATAAAGCTGGAATCATCTCAGACTGGTTTCTTGAACATGACAATGAGTTCACTGTACTCCAATGGCCTCCACAGTCACCAGATCTCAATCCAATAGAGCATCTTTGGGATGTGGTGGAACGGGAGATTCGCATCATGGATGTGCAGCCGACAAATCTGCGGCAACTGTGTGATGCCATCATGTCAATATGGAGCAAAATCTCTGAGGAATGCTTCCAGCACCTTGTTGTATCTATGCCACGAAGAATTGAGGCAGTTCTGAAGGCAAAAGGGGGTCCAACCCGTTACTAGCATGGTGTACCTAATAAAGTGGCCGGTGAGTGTATATATATATATATATATATATATATATATATATATATATATATATATGGAGTAGACATCCTAAACTGAAGGGCCATTGAGCAGCAGCGTCCACAGATTGGCTAACACAGTACTAATAAGCTCTAAAATGCTAGTGAATCGTCACTGGTTTCCCAACTGTGGAACTATTAAAGGATTATCTTATCTTATTATATAGCTGACATATATAGCTAGCTAAGTGGAAATACTGGACTCAGTCAGGGTTGAAAATTTCAGTCCTGTCCGTTTTGCGGTCATGCTTCCACAGAAGCATGGCCAGTGCACGGGAAGCACATGGATGTCATCCATGTGCCATTCAATGCATGATCGTGTGCAATGGACCTAAGGTTTCTAAATGGCAGCTAGTCATCATGTGGCTCTCAAAAGCCGTCTGCTATATAGACATGACATGAAGACATATTGTATTCACCTGGGAATGAATCAGCATTAAGGCGGCGCATATTATAAGATCACTGATTCAGTTCAGCAGAGAAGCCTGTAGTCTCTCTGTCTGCTGATACTCATCTATACCGCTGCTGACACATTATCATACCATCTGTGACTGACATGGAAAAAAATGATGCAAATGGTGGCCACATATTTCTGTGCACTGGTCACACAGGATGGCACCTTCATGCTGTCAGCGGGTAGTTACTGAGATTGAGTCTATTTCCGTGCAGGCGGGTCTGCGTCACACAGAATCTGCAGATATAAACACTCTTTATTATAGTCAATCAAATACTGCCATTCAGCATATCTTGCACCCATGCACTGTTATATCCAGTATCTTCTCAGTAAATATTTTTGAACAATGCATAACACATACTTTAATATTACAGCAAAGATAAAATGCACCCTGATTTTTTTTTTTTTTCCAATTTTGTAAACTGATTATTTAGAAATAACACATAATTTGGTTCCAGAAATAAAAATGTACATGTCTCATTGTTGGTTTGAGGTTAAGATCTAGGAGTGCAATGTGGCACAAGTAGAGCGGCGGTGTGTCTGCTGCGGGCACACACACACACGTGATAAGATCTGTGCATAACAAAATGCGCACATTCTGAATGCATGGCAGAAAGCGGATGCTGAGAATACAGCGCTATCACCTAGAATAGACGGCCTGTATTCTTGGTATGGAATTGATATATATATATAACTTATATATAGATTGACACATATATAACTTATATATAACTTTCGGCAAAGTTTCTTTAAAAGTTCCTTCAGTCATTTGGTTTGAAATTAAAACAAGAAAAGTAGTATTGTTTCAAGAG
This sequence comes from Leptodactylus fuscus, assembly GCF_031893055.1. Lineage (NCBI taxonomy): Eukaryota > Metazoa > Chordata > Amphibia > Anura > Leptodactylidae > Leptodactylus > Leptodactylus fuscus. The sequence continues at coordinate 26,254,917 of NC_134274.1, forward strand.
CTCGCTTCTCCTCTCTTGTAGGATTTCCTCTTCGATCTATTCGACCTAGGACTTTAGATTGAATATTTCACAGTGACATGTCTACCAATGTACTGGACTTTTCCTCCTTCTATGGTAAACTCTGGCAAAAGGCGCAGAGGCCCTGTAATATTGCTGCCGAGATGGTCTTCCCTTGTGATTGTCCTCTCAGTTTGTTGCCCCCTCCCCCTAGCTGTCCATAAGTCCTTTAAATTCTGTGATTTGCGATTGTATATCTTCAGGGAGCTCAAGGGGAGGAAGATCTGGTAAGGGAATGTCTAGAGGAGGAAGGTTAGGTATAGGAATGTCCTTAACCTTCCCGGTATTTGCTACAAAATTCTGCCATGTAGATGAGGGGTTTGGAGAACTTGGCGTCGCTTGCTGTAGACTCCACAGCTCAGACTTCTCCACGAAATCGGTGTCCGTGTCCAGCTCTTTCTCCGGATTCTGCTGCAGTCTCGCCACCTCTGCCCGAAGCTTCCGGTTTTCTCTTTTCAGTTTCTCATTTTCGGCCAGGAGTGTGTCCACCAGCAGGTTCAGCTCCTTAATCTTGGTGGCCTGCTCCTCCAGTTTAGTTTTGTCATCTTTAGGGACTTTATTTGCCTTGAAGGGCTCCAGTGGCTCCTTCCTCTTCTGCAGCAGGTAGAGCAGAGAGTCTGGTTCTCGGTCAAGGACACTGTGGATTTCCTGCAAAGTCTTCCCTGGGTTAAAACTGGATTTCTGGCCTGCAGAAACAAGTGCATTTTGGCTGTCAGGGTCATCTGCAGATGACCTGTATGACGACTGGAGATGCGCAGTCAACTCCTTTTCCGCAGCTATTGCTTTTTGTTGAGCTCGGAGTTTGTCTTCTCTTTTGGCTCTTTTCAATCTTTCCTGAATTAAGAGCTGCTGCTTTATATGACTGTCCCGCTGCAGCTCCAGTGACAGCTGAGCCTACGGCAGAAATGACATGTAGACAAGGTGAAAATAATGCAGGACACATTTAGATCCACAAACCTCTCTATAAGGAATACATATACCCATAGCAGCCTTTGACAAGGAGGTGTGGAGATTTGCAAGTCTTACATTCATTATAAAAAGGTGGGCACCGTGTATGTTAACCTGTAAAACCGGGGCACAGCTTACTGCTTGGCCAGGATAAATTTACCTGTATGAAATCTGACTTTTTAAATTGTACACATTTTTTACTTGCTCAATCTTACTCCAACAAGTGAGTGGCATAAAAACTAAAGAAACATCAAAGTATCTCAAAGTATATGACCAGCCTAGGTATATACAGGTGGATTTAGGTGTCTCCTATATAGTAAAGCATAGCTCTTGTCCTCCTGACATCTTACCTGCTCAGACTGTGTCAACCTTTTGGCTTCCAAGAGGTAGGCTGTAATAGAGAAAACATAATGTGTGACCACCAGCAGACTGTGTAGACCCTGTGACAGACACAATCCAGGATCATCAGTGCTTATGTAAAGGTACGTTCACACAGAGGTATTTAGAGCTTCAAATTCCACTTGAAACCAGCCTCCATTCATTTCAAAGGGAATGAGAATGGTAAGCATCATGCTCCAGCTTCAGTCCAATTCTGAGAACTCCCATTGAATGAATGGGAGCTATAAAAATACCACCTGGTCGGCACAGAATTTCACATAGAATTTGCAAATTCGGAGGTAGAGTCTGTAGTGTATTTGGTAAAGCGAAAAAAAAAAAATTCTGCTTTTGAATTCTCTGGATATATATAGGTCTGAGCTATTTGACTTGTATGACGTTTGCTATGAGTAGAGTGTGGGTGGGAATGCATATACACATACTGAGAGTGGCGTAACTAGGAATGGCAGGGCCCTGTGGCAAACTTTTGACACAGGCCCCCCACCCAGCTCATGCTTATAGCCGCCTCCGCAGAAGGGAAACCACCGGCGGCTGTGAGCAGGAGCGAGGATCTGTAAGTAAATAGGAGTTACTTCAGCAGGTAACGGCTTATTAAAAAAAAAAAAGAAAAAAAGTGAAATGGTAGCGGCTGCCGCTGGGCCCCCTAATGTCCCAGGCCTTGTAGCAGCCGCTACCATTGTAGTTACACCCCTGCATACTGGTCAATGTACGGGCCTGGCAATAATATAGGATTACTAAGTAGGTAGACAGCCCTCAGTACTCAATGCTGAAGTCAGGAATTAAAGACTCTTTCCTCTGCACGGATGGAGATACTGTAATCCTCCAGAGACATCTTACTGCCAGGGTTCTCCTTTACGTGAACATTTCCCTGTATTATATGGCCTCTATAACCGCACTGTGCTAGATACCGTCCTACTGTATGAGTCTGAGGAGCACTAACATAACCTTGATCTTATTTATCTCGGGGGTTTTACCAGGAATTGTGCCAAACAAAGCTTATGAAATAATGATATGCTGAAACTTTACATTTATTTAATGGCAAAATAGGAGAAAAGACGCTGTGACATTGGCAGATGGGTCTTGTTCGATGAATCTCCTGCTAAGCATATGCTGGGAATACGACTACCCACGGCTTAAGATCTGAGCACGGATACTGAAGCTGTGAACGTGCAGATCTGTAAAGGCCACTGGGCAATATTAACCCATTCAGAACCATCCATGAGCCTTTTTATGGTTCCTGTTCTATGAGTTAATTCTGCGATATCATTTTTGACTATTGTAGCCTTGCCCTTCTTTCTACATCATCGATTAGTAAAATATATATTCCTGAATAAGTCACAGTAGTAAATGTGGATTACATAGAACAGACACACGTGTAGTACATACCAGCTGCTTTCCTGTGACATGCAATAGCCTCTTCATATTTTCCTGTAGCCAGAAACCTGTCTGCTTTTCTGCTTTGTTGATGTGCCTGTGAAGATGGAGAATTATATAGGACAATGGTTACAGCCATTTGTACAGGTATCGTCTGGCAATATGGAATTGCTGCTCATGGACATATCTCTAAGCAACCAGAGCTCTTTACCACTGCTTCTAAGTACATGGGCAGACTCGTGGTCCTTGTCCACAAAAGAAGTTTAATTTTAGAAACAAAATAAAAAGGATATTGGTAAGGCTACGTTCGCATCTGTGTTGGAGTCTTTGTTGCAGTGTGTGTTGAAAATAGCCAGACAAAAAAAGTCCAGCTTTTTCGTTCAACGTTTTCAGGTTAAAAGAACAAACACCCGATGTACCCCATCATAGCCCCAAATCTTATATCCCCCTTTACTGAAGTGTGCAATTTCCCTGTGACATAGGAATACACTAACAGGAGAAAAACTGCACATACACTCAACGTCTATGACAGGTCTAGGAAAAAGTTGTCAATGTGAACCACACGCAAAGCAGAAAAAAAAAGGATAAAAATTGAAACTGGACAAAACTGGGAATTTAATAACAGTTTCCTAGGTCTGTCTTATTCCATTACCTGCTGGCACGAGATGCTCCAGAATTATTAATAGACTCTGGCCTCTTATTAGGTGCATCTAGGGACGTCCTTTGTGCCAGAACTGAAATCTATCCCAGTCAGGCACCAGTGTAGGATAAAGCTATAACACTTTCCTGGTGTGAGGTATGGTATATCTGACAGGTGCGGGTGCAGTGGTTTCTGGCGAGTATGGAATAATAAATTACCTCCGATCTTTCCTTATAATTTTGTAAATTTTCACATAATTTTTTAAAAATACTTTTTGAACTGGATTTCCAGCTGGCTTGTCTCCCTTCTTTTTTTTTTAGCACAAGATAATGTACTGTATATAGTTTGATACCTTCATTATAAGAAAAGAAGCACTAAAATATATAGAGTTCTGTTATATATGGCTATTGAGTGTTCACAGCAGAGCTGAAAATAAAAATTCATCAAAAACAGCAAATGAAAAGATAATCTCTCCAGAGTAAGTCCCTTCTGATGATGGGAGTGAGTGCCTTGTGTCCTACCAGTCATATAAAGAGGTTCCTCACTACACATAGCCCCTTCAGGCGGATATCATGCGGATATCAGTGCTCTGCGGGCCATTATATGGCATTGCGTGCTGGAGATATCCTCTTACTTTTATTAAGCCTGACTTGGAACAATATTGCAGTAATGTACAAGGCTCCATGTTTCTGGAGCTCTAACAGGACAATATTCTCAGCCCATACTGGAACCCTGGTACGTCTTCAACTGCATATGGTATGGAGGTTTTCTTCCTACGCTGTATGGAAGTATTGTGCACAGAATATCCCCCTTGTATAGTATCATAGGGAGGCACCATATGTAATACCTACCACCCTATAACACTGAGCAGGAAGGACTTGGTCGCCATTGCAGAGACCATAAGCACCAGGCTCAGTACTATCAGCATAGCATACTGTAACTTCTATAGGGTCCAACAGACTTACAAAGCTAGTCAATCTAAATATAAATCCCATTGACTTCTGCTACGTGTAAGCTTCCTGGTTTCTTTACCACCACAATTACCACTGGGCAGAGCGGCCATCCACAGCTGGTGAAACCTCCACATAGATCTGGGTAATTGTACGTAATAACAGGGAATTACAGACAATTATATCATGGCGTTATATAGAGAGGGCATCCTTCCAACAGGCTTACGTGAGCAGATAGAGCTCTGGATGACATGATACCAGGGCAATGTGTTATACTAGTCTGGAGAATGCATAAATGATTAACCTTACCTAGCATGACAGAAAGAGAACAAATGAGAAACAGCAGAGGAATGTCCGACACCTACACACAGAACACGTAAAAACACTGCTGCCTGGAAAACATAGCCCATACTTCCTGTAACTTTATCAGCACGCTAGTGCATTGTTTATTGCTGCTGTCCACTAGAATAGAGGGAGAGGGGCCCCCTACCCCTGTCCAGGCCCCATAAGGGAGTAGGCCAGTGAACACAAGACCTGAATGCGTTTATGTACTATATACTGGTCCAGCCTCCCAGTATACATTTCTTTATTTGGATTCTCTGTCCAGTTCTGTGCAGTCTTTTCTGCTTCTGACTGACCAGGGCTGTCAACCACTTATGAAGGAGCTAGTCAGACCCTGGAAAAATAGTGGAGTTGGAGTTGATGGCTTGGCCTACCAACTCCACAGCCTTGCCTTCTCCTCGCATCTCCAGGAGTCCCACCAACATTCACCTTGTATATGGCCACCTCCAACGCAAATCCTACATATTCTCCAACCTGTCATCCTAATGCTAGAGATCACATAGAGAGTCGTCTTGACACCTGTAGGATACTAGATAGCCCTCTGGGTAACTGTGATTTTGGTTAGATGGGAAGAGGGACCGGATCAACAGTAACAGTTTTAATACAAAAATTCCCCTGCTAATGTTTTTTCTCACCCAAACAGTCTGCTCTAAATATTGCATTTTACACCCACCCTCCAGCTTCCTACAACTGGCAGAACAGCCTCTGGTTCTGTGACTACACAAACAAAGAAACGTGCAGAGCAAACACAGAGGTAGTCATGACCTACCAGAGCCATTCATCACCAGGCTCCATTGTTCACAACACAGTAATTAAATGTATCCGCATGATGGAATTTCTTCAATATGTTCTTAATTCAGTAGGGTTCTTAGGCAGGCTCTGCACCTATCACTGTTGTCTGGATCGCAGAGATCACAAAGTCGCTTATTGGAACATGTCTGTCAGGTTTAAGGACCCATTACAGGGGCCAGCACGACAGGGACTAATCCTAATGGCTGCTGGCTCTATTACCACCTTTACATGTAGATATATAGTCGCTACGGTATGGGGAGTTTTCATTGATCACATTCTATGTACACAGGGCGATGTCCTGCTCACAAGCTAGCATCTTTTATTCAGCATTGGTTGTTGGGCTATCCATGGCACATTTAAAGGTATCCTCCTGTAGTCTACCACCACTTACGTCGTTCCAGATTTTGTATATGATGAACCCAAGGGTTCCAGGCTGGCTCCGACCCGGGTCACGATTGGTACCAGAATCCAACCCCCCTAGTCACTTAAAAGAAACCGGAGATGCAGCAACATGACAGTCCCTGCAAAGTGGGCAGAGCCGTGTACTTCTGGTCCAATACATCATACTACCCCTGGAACCAAGGCTTCTGCTCTCAGCTGATCAGTGGGGGTGCCAAGCGCCCACCGATATCTTGGGGATAAATCATCAATATAGAAATCCTGCAAAAGCCCTATACAAACCTACAAGGACACCATTGTGTCAATGGGGGTATACTAGGCAGAATCCTATCAAGCATAATTGCCAGTGGATATCATTAAAATGACTTAGTAGAATTAATGGGCTAATTGTATCTCTACCCTAAACAATACCGTGGGAGAGAGTTATCATTTGGGGAATTTTTTAAGTCAGTTTTGCTGGAGTCTGTGTTGGCATAATCTGTACCAAATTTGCACAATGGTTGATATATTACGCACATTTATAAGTGTAACACAAAGCGTTACTCTCTAGGTCAACTACTAACTGGAACGATCTAGCGACATTTTTTTTTTTAAAGTCGCAGTTGATAAATTGATGGTTTGATAATTGTATTTCAGATGATGGACGGTATAACACGCTCTTCTGTAAGAACAGAAAGGCAATGTTTGGCGCTGTAGTCCTACTAGAAGACCTAGGATACTGTCCAAATTTGCAGCAGCCAGAAAATGAGATATGAGACCCCCTTTGTCTCATTTGTAATGGCTGACAGCTGTTAGTAAACCAGTACGCCAAAACCACATACACTCGTTCATGCAAGAAATCACATATTATGGCCATGTCGGATCTCATTAATCTTAGAATTCAATGGTGGTGATGTAATGATCCAGACGTGGAGAGAAGCCTTCCTGTGGGCACGTGTACTAGGAAGTGGGAAAACCGCCATATACGTCACCGTGTTATGTACACAGCTCCTAAATACACAGAGAAGATAGAAACTGGGAACACAACTAGTCTGTCCAGTGTAATAATATTCAGGATAATATGGCAACAAGAAAAACAGATGTAATAAAATGGAGGAATCATACACTGGCTTCTAAATGTAGTAGGCCTCGTTATCCATGGCAACCAATCAGAGCTCAGCTTTCATGCCCTATACAATACTGGAAAAATGAACTACAGCCTGTGATTGGCTGCAATAACAGCAATCGTCAGAGGTTTCATAGACTTGACCTAATGTCTTTGACACATTTTGCCCTGGGCTCGTACAGCATTAAGTTTCATTCATTGCAGGGGTGTGGTAGGGGTCCAAATCACTACCATAATCTGGGAAGGGGGTCAGAGTCTTGTTACCACATTACAACCTTCTGAATAAGACCGTAAATGCAGTCATAATCCTACCGTATGTGATAGGCGTGTTCACAAAAATGTGCAAGAGGGGCTAAAAGCTGCACTGCTTTGTGTCACAAAACGTGGAAAGGACACTAGAGATGTGTTCATGTTGTCCTTAACTAAAACACATCTTGTTACAGAATCTGTCAAATGTATATGTGATGGTTACTACCAGACATACAGCTTCAATCTCCGATGTATAGGGTACTACAAATGTTATGTTTTTGGGGTTTTTTGCAGGAAGACTACGCATCCAAAAACGTTATGACTAGGAGCCTATTCACATGACTGAGTTAATCGGCTTTCTGGAGCTTGTAACCCATAAAAAAATAGCATGTTCTATTTTTTCAAAGATCGGACTATTGGGACGGCTGTGACAGACCCGACTCAGTTATTGAGGTGAATGGATCCATACAAAACCCCCAAAAAAGCAGGTGTCATACACGCTCACACGGCAGAGTCTCAGCGCAGTCTTGTGACTATAACCTCAGTCTACATGCTCATGAACGTTGTAAGAAACGTGGATGTAAGGTCTGTTTTTGCATCCGTGGAGCTCCCATTATTATAGATCCCTCAGACTTGAAACTACTGAAAGATCCTTGAAAATGCACAAAAATATGGACATATGTCAATGGAGAAATCATTGACAGTCTGTAAAAATGTATGAATAGCCCAAATGAAACCCATGTGCTCGAAAACCGACATCACACCGCTGTTTTTCATGGTTGTGCAGATGAGAGCATGGCCTTTTTTCCAGGATGTGTTTTATGACTCTTTTGAACTTTTGTCCTTTGGAATAAAGTGTGAGTTTTTTTAAATAGTTTCCTGGATGAGTTTGGTGATCCCTCATCTGTATGTTCACTGAATGAATGGGGCTGCGGTAACATGGCAGGTACACAGGCGGCACACTGATATCCGTGTGCTGCCTATACGCCTACTGCGCCATTCAATCACGCCCAGCGGCAAGTACACAGGGGGACTAAGACTACCAATATATAATGGCACAACAAAGGGCAAAATGGTGAATGAAGCCATGTACATAGGGAGCTTTTCCCAAGGTATATGAATTAGGGAGCCTTCACACGGAGTATACGCTCCGCTCATTCTGTATGTAAAAGTTGTTCAGAATGAGCGCGTAAAAACCAGTTCCCATTGACTTGAATGGGTGCCGGCATACACGCATATCACATTGACAGCAATAGGGAAAAAAGCCTCCCATTGATTTCAATGGGGAGCGCTCATATGCTGGCACCCATTAAAATCAATGGGATCTGTTTTTTACGCGCTCATTCTGAACAACTTTTACGTTCAGAATGAGCGGAGCGTATACTCCGTGTGAAGGCTCCCTTACATAGGATTTAATGTAATGTGAACAGAGCCTTAAGGCCTAATTAATGTAATAAAATGAAACTAACACATAAATACAGGGTTGCACTGGTGCTGGGGTTGACATCCTTATATTTCTCTTTTGTGTTATAGGGAACGTATAGGACTTTTTTTCTTCTTGGTTCAAATTTTATGTTAAACAAAATATAAATAGATTTTGGTGAGATTTTTAAAATCTTTTAATGGTATCTATATTTTAAAAAAATCCTAAAAACCCTGCAGTTCTGAATTTGGCCACTAGGCGATATAATATGCCAATATTTCATGTTTTCTGTAAATTTCTTTGCAGCAGCCCCCTCACTTATCAGTACACAATAGTCACATCTATCATGTATATGTAGATAAGACACAGAATCCAATAGTCACAATAGAGGATTTTACAGCTTTTCTACTCCCCCCCTCTGTGTAATGACCTCTGCCCAGGTCATAAAGCATGCCTAGAAAACTGTAGTCTGCTGCAGACCATTGTGACTTTATCCTATAGTCCATCTAGAGGCAACAGGGAGTCACAGAATGTTTTAGACCTAGTGCCAAAAGATTTTTAGGATTTTTTTTTAAATGTAGGTATTTGGAAAATTAAAAGCAGCATCACCAAAAAAATTTAAAAAAAATATATTGAACATAAAAATGTGAATTAAAAAATAGGTCATTTCCTGGTGACACATTCCCTTTTACCACATGGCAGTCTCTCAGTGGAAGGGAAGAGTGAGGCATGATGTACTAGTGTCAGGGCCATGGGGTCGCCTAGTCAGAGGATAGCAACTGCCTGCAAAAAGTATAATATGGCAGCTAAACCTGTCTTTGTTCATTTCAACAAGGCTGGAGAAACTTCTTTGAATTTTTTCAACAAAAAGACTAGGCTGGGTGAGGGGCATCACTCACCCCCACAGGGTCACTGCAGACTATTCTTAGCCCCATAAGTTGTATCTACCAAATACAAAGGATAATGTTTGCGTTAAAAAAAAAAAAAAGCGAAGTGCGGTCCTTGTGTATGTGTGTGTATATAATATATATTATATTATAATATACACCACACCTCATGTTGGGGTTGACATCCTTACAATCCCCAAAATCGGCGCCTCGTTCAATGAAGGTTGCTATCTTGTGATATAATGCAGTTATGTAATTGCCTTACATACCAATATATATTAGATTAATGATTATCCAAATCTCTGCAGGTGCTTGGTGAAGGTTTCCCCCAATATGACCAATCTCAGGCAGGGATCACACCACCATTGGATTCCGTTACGAAGGTGTCCATTTAAAAAAAAAAAAAAAAAAGTAAAAAAAAAAAAAAAAAAAGGGGCACAAAATAACGGATTGTAACTGATAGTTACAGTTACAGTGACTGTCCATTATAAGTCACTTGCCCATAGACTTCAATGTACATCATGAATGCGTGTTTTTTTTTTTTTTTAAAAGGACAAAAAAGTCCTGCATATAGAATATTTTTGTCCGCAAAAAAAAAAACAAACAAAAAAAAAAAAACAACATGTGACGGACTGGGTGTATAACAGACAAAAGATAAATTCCCATCGGTGCAGTGTGACACCATACTGACAAGGGGAATTGTAAAGTCCAGGTATTTTGTGACAGCCAGCATGTCCTTCTCATATCCTTTTACCGGATGGGACAACTTTTAAATTTTCTTTTTTACTTACAAGCACAAAACCTGAATAATAATTTTTTTTTTAAATTCTTATTATCCCCTCCCATACCCATATCTTTTCAGATGACTTATACCTGGCATATTGTGAAAATGTCACCTAGCACTTTATACTCATGGAGTCTTTACATTACATTTTGTAAAGGGTTTTGCACGTGCGGCTGGTCATCTTCTCAGACTTAATAGAAATATAAAAGACCCCCCCTCCCCCAATAAATGTGAACATCCAGGAATGTTAAGGGACTGTTATTGGGCTCACTAGAAGCTGTACAGGGACCTGTAATAACCAGCTGGTCTTTCTTCCTGATGTCACTTGTTGTTTCCCCCTCAGTTACAAGCACAGAAACAGGAAGTAAAACTTTTCGGTCGCTCTTCAGCTTCAAACTATTGCACAAAACAAAAATGAAATCTGGTACAGAGAATGATCCTGGTATCATGTCAGAAGAGAAGATGGTTTAATACCCTGACCCTTATATTGTAGTCACAGCAAGGGTTTATAGGGTTTTGTACATCTAATATTATTTCATAGGACTGCAGATGGAGCCATAAACATAAAAAAACAAACAAAAACAGCTTTCCTTACCTCTCCCCGGGCCTCAGTTCCAGCAGGCCTGGTCTTTGGTTTCCACAGTTGACCACCACAGACACTCACAGGCCTCAGCGGTGACCGCTTCACAAATTGCACATTACAGTGGTCACATGCCATTTGTGAAGAGGTCACCGCTGAGGCCTGTGAGTGTCTGCAGTGGTCACCCAGCACAAACAGGAAACAATGGGGACATCAACTGAGAGATCTGCATATAGAAGACCGGGTCGGCTGACACTGGAAATGGAGGAATTGTGAGGTTGTCAGATCACTGTTAGGATCTGCCATCAATGGTTGACTGGTCCAGGGGTGCAACAGCTAGAATCACATCAAGCCTAGGAAAGGACAACACTGGCACTTCATCTCCTGTATATAAGATCAAACCCTAAAGAGATACTTACCAAGATGTCCCCGTCTTAGTTTTGGGGAACAGTGGTCTTCATGTTCCCTCTCTGTGATTGTCATGTAATACAACGAGCAAGAAAACAAAAAACAAACGAAAAAAAAATAAAAAAAACTGAGGGTGATCAATCCTCAAAGTAGGATAGATGTGGATGTGCCATATCGATCAGGGAATCTAATTACCCATAGGAGAATATGATGGACCCCATAATGAAGTGGTGGCCTATCTGCAGTGACCCCATACAGCCACAGTGTCCCCAGACTGGCCAGCTCTCTATTCCAGCTTTCTATGACTGAGCTATCCTGAGTGTACAGCAGATCTCTGGCTTGACCTTTAGCCCTGTTAAAGCTGCGGCGTCCTATGTCATTACCTTCCTGGGCTGTAGGGCAGACACACTGTAGGATATCCCTGCCCTGAAATCCTACACTAGGAAGCTTCACTGTAAGGCAGGGCTAGACAAATCCCAAGGGCCTTGAAGCAAATTAGCTAATGGCACCTTCATTTTTGGGTTATGTTGATTCTTGGGCAACTAAAAACGGTGACCTTGTGCCTACGGTCATATTCATGGCGTGGAAATCCTGATACAAGAATAATAGGGGTGTATCAGATGTTCAGAGTAAGTGCCTGTAATAGGACAGTGTGTGTGTGTGTGTATATGTATATATATATATATATATATATATATATATATATATATAGCCACTGCTGCAGCGAGTACAGGTCCACTGCCATGTACACTATGTGGCCACTTGCCACAATACTATAAGCAATCTCCCCCACCCCTTGCCATATTGTAGCTCCACAGCTGCTGCAGTACTACATCCCCCACAATCTGCTGGGATCTCTAGTCCCTACCAAGCCTGCAGCAATAGTCAGGTGGCGATTAACCCTTAGCTGCCAGTAAAGCAGAGAAGACATCATGTACGTGATGCAGTGCAGGGAGAGGACACTCACCAGGTTCAGTGGACTTTCCATCACTTCCATAGAGCCCGGCTGTACGTGTGTATGGGAGAGAGAGCAGGCGGCTAGACAGGAGGGGGCGCCTTTGGTCCGGGGTCTGTCATCAGGCTCCGGTGTGGCCAAGGCTCTGGGTAGAAATCCCGGGCTCGGATCCCGGCTGTGTCACAACAGACAACAGCTCCTGCAGCAGAAACAACAACTTCCTCCTGTAGCCCCGCCCTCAGCGCGTCACTCTCCTCGCCGCCAGGACGTAGTGAGGGCGGAGCTTCATGTGAGGGTCGGAGCAGGACGCTGGGCGGAGCAGGTTGCTGGGGTGACGGCTAGAGCGTCTTCGTGTAAGCCCTGCACTGACCAGCAGAGGGCGCGCCGCCGCAACATTCAGAATTGTCATTATATCTGCTACAACGTCATCTTGTAAATGATATACTGACCAGCAGATGGCGTGCCACTCTATACACAATGCTAACTGCTGCTAATATAGAGCCGCCCTGTCAATCATCTAGTGACCAGCAGAGGGCGCACACTGATATGAATAAGCAGTAATGTCACTTATGAGGATTATTATTATGGCTACTAGGTCATTATGTGTCTTTTTGCAACTGAATAAATGCAAATATTTATTGTTGCAATTCAAAACAAAAAACTAAGGCCCAGTTCACATCTATGTTGGGATCATTCCGTTCCTAAGGTGACCGCTTTTTTCTGTGGATTAGGTTTCCGTTCACGGGTCCCCAAGAGGGAATCCAAGCACAGATGTGAATAGGGCCTCAGGCTACGGTCACATCTCTCCTGTGACAGAGTCCACCTGAAAACCCACACAGGCCATTTTTTGTTTTTTTCCTCCCCGTCTTCCAATCACATAACCTGTATATTTTTCTGATCACAGAGCCATATGAGGGTGTCATGTTTGCAGGATACCTTGTGCTTTATTACAGGATATTATCATTTATATCGTGCACACATTTTCCACTGCAGTGTATAGATAGTCCAAACACCGCACCCATACCTGTGCCCGCCATTACACAGGTTGCCCGTCCACCCCAGGATACAATATAATAAACCCATCACTGTCACCCACACATATGTCCATAATGCTGCATCTCATCTCTACCTATAACCCTACCTACCCTGCCAATGAACTGAGTCTAACATCTTCCATTATCTGATCTTTACATTCCTGTGTCCAAGACTTTTCTCAATCTACACCTGTTTTCTAGAATGCGCTACTACCCTGGACCATCAGATTACTAGCCAACCTCCATAGCCTCAAACATGTCCACTACACTGATCATTTAGGGAATCTTATCACATTTCCTAACCTAACTCTTCTACACTTACTCTTCTCTGTTATCCCCTCCCTTCTACATTATTCCCCAGGATCTATGACTCCCTCATCTAGTAATCCCACACTCCATGCACTTCTATGTACTTTGTATCTGCACACCCAGACACCGGCTGGTCACAGGCTCATGCATCTTCATTTCTATCACCTAATAGATGGCCAGATCCAGGGGCATAACAAGTAACCATGGAGCCCCACTCTATTATCATCACCTTAAGCAGCAAATTCAGCAGTGCCAAGATAATACACACAGTGATATCACAGTACAGGGGTAATGCACACAGTGATGTCACAGTACAGGGGTAATGCACACAGTGATGTCACAGTACAGGGATAATGCACACAGTGATGTCACAGTACAGGGGTAATGCACACAGTGATGTCACAGTACAGGGGTAATGCACACAGTGATGTCACAGTACAGGGGTAATGCACACAGTGATGTCACAGTACAGGGATAATACACACAGTGATGTCACAGTACAGGGGTAATGCACACAGTGATGTCACAGTACAGGGATAATGCACACAGTGATGTCACAGTACAGGGGTAATGCACACAGTGATGTCACAGTACAGGGGTAATGCACACAGTGATGTCACAGTACAGGGGTAATGCACACAGTGACATCAAAATGCAGCAATAATACACACAGTACAAGAAATAAAGCATACAGTGTTGTCACAGTATAAGGCATAATGCACACAGTGATGTTAAGGTATAGGGATAATTCACTCAGTAAGGTGTAAGTAGCAAAGACTGGGCTCCATAGCAAACTTTTGACTTAGCTCCCACTCCCTTTCCTGGTCCCCACACTGTATAGTATAATGCACCATTTACACACAGTATAAAATCCCACTGTAGCCACTTCAAAAGGTATAATGTTCCTTAGTGCCCTTCATACAGTGGCCTCTATGGTGTGGGTGAATATATTACAAAAATTCCGATCCCACTGGGTCCCTTTAGGTCACAGGCCCCATAGCAGCTGCTACGACAAAAGATCCACCAATGCACTAAGTATGATTAATAATACACACAGTGATGTCACAGTATAGGGATAATGCACACAGCAATGTAACAGTAACCGGATAAAGTACAGCAATATCATAGTGCACAGGTAATGCATACAGAGACATCACAGTGAAAAAAAAATGCACAAAGTGAAGTCACAGTGCAAGGATAATGCCACAGTATCCGGATAGTGCACAGCGATATCACAGTACATGGGGGATGCACACCGTGACATCACAGTAGAAGAAATAATGTGAAGGGGGCCACACGGTGGCTCAGTGGTTAGCACTGCAGCCTTGCAGCACTGGAGTCCTGGTGTTCAAATCCCGCCAAGGGCAAGAAAAAACATCTGCAAGGAGTTTGTATGTTCTCCCCATGTTTGCATGGATTTCCATCCCATATTCCAAAGACATACTGATAGGGAAAAATGTACATTGTGAGCTCTATGTGGGGCTCACAATCTACATTTAAAAAAAAAAAAAGAAAAAGAAATAATGTGCACAGTAATGTCACAGTGCAAAACATAACATAAAAGTGATGTCACAGTATGAAGAAGAAAGCACACAGTAATGTCGCATTTTGAGGAATAATGCAAATACTGATGATACAGTATCCAGATAATGCCAAGCAATATCACAGTACATTGGTAATGAAAAGAGTGACATCACAGTAAAAGGAATAATGTACACAGTAATATCACAATGCAGGAATGATGCACATAGTGGTGTCATCGTATGAGGAATAATTCACACAGTGATGTCACAGTGCAACGATAATGCACACAGTGATGTCACAGTACAGGGATAATACACACAGTGATGTCACAGTACAGAGATAATACACACAGTGATGTCACAGTACAGGGATAATACACACAGTGATGTCACAGTACAGAGATAATACACACAGTGATGTCACAGTACAGGGATAATACACACAGTGATGTCACAGTACAGAGATAATACACACAGTGATGTCACAGTACAGGGATAATACACACAGTGATGTCACAGTACAGAGATAATACACACAGTGATGTCACAGTGCATCAGTAATACACACAGTGATGTCACAGTGCAACGATAATGCACACAGTGATGTCACAGTGCAGGGATAATGCACACAGTGAGGTCACAGTGCAACGATAATGCACACAGTGATGTCACAGTGCAACGATAATGCACACAGTGATGTCACAGTGCAGGGATAATGCACACAGTGATGTCACAGTGCAACGATAATACACACAGTGATGTCACAGTGCAACAATAATGCACAAAGTGATGTCACAGTGCAACGATAATGCACACAGTGATGTCACAGTACAGGGATAATACACACAGTGATGTCACAGTACATAGATAATAGACACAGTGATGTCACAGTACAGGAATAATACACACAGTGATGTCACAGTACAGAGATAATAGACACAGTGATGTCACAGTGCAACGATAATGCACACAGTGATGTCACAGTGCAACGATAATGCACACAGTGATGTCAATCATGAACAGAGTAATGTCTCTGCAGGGATCATGCACAAAGTAATGTCATAGTATGATGAATAATGCACACAGTGATGTCACACTGCAGAGATCATGCACACAGTGATGTCACAATATGAGGAATCATGCAAAAAGTGAAGTCACAGTGCAGGGATTATGCGCACAGTGATGTCATAGTGCAATGATCATGAATAGAGATGAGCGAACAGTGTTCTATTGAACACATGTTCGATCGGATATCAGGCTGTTCGATGTGTTCGATTCGAATCGAACATCACGTGGCAAACTCCAAAAAAATTCGATTCCCCTCCCACCTTCCCTGGCGCTTTTTTTGCACCAATAACAGCGTGGGACAGGAACTACGACACCGGAGGCATCGAAAAAAATCGGAAAAAGTCATTGGCTGCCGAAATCAGGTGACCTCCATTTTAGACGAATAGTGGATTTCAAATCCGGGTCATATAAGAATGTGAACTTTGTGACTAAGAGACAGGGATAGCTGTACAGGCAGGGATAGCTAGGGATAACCTTTATTTAGGTAGGAATGTTATTAAAAATAACTTTTTGGGGCTGTATCGGGTGTGTAATTGTGATTTTTGTGACATAAACTTTTTCCTATAGGAATGCATTGGCCAGCGCTGATTGGCTAGAGTACGGAACTCGACCAATCAGCGCTGGCTCTGCTGGAGGAGGCGGAGTCTAAGATCGCTCCACACCAGTCTCCATTCAGGTCCGACCTTAGACTCCGCCTACTCCGGCAGAGCCAGCGCTGATTGGCCGAAGGCTGGCCAATGCATTCCTATGGGAATGCAGAGACTTAGCAGTACTGAGACAGTTCTGCTCAACTACACCGTGTGCCGAGTGTGCACACTCGGCTCTGCTACATCAGATGTATGACACAATGCAGGAATCATGCACACAGTGATTTCACAGCGCAGGGATCATGCACACAGTGATGTCACAGTGCAGGGATCATGCACACAGCGATGTCACAGTGCAGGGATCATGTGTGCAGTAATGCACACAGTAATGTCACAGTATGAGGAATAATGCACACAGTGATGTCACAGTGCAACGACAATGCACACAGTGATGTCACAGTGCAGGGATAATGCACACAATGATGTTGCAGTGCAGGGATTATGCACACAGTAATGTTACATAATGAGGAATAATGCAAACAGTGATGTTAAAGCGCAGGGATCATGAACACAGTAATCATGGTATGAGGAATAATGCACACAGTGATGTTACACTGCAGGGTTAATGCGCACAGTGACGTCACAGTGTAGAGATAATGCACACAGTAATATCACAGTATGAAGAATAATGCACACAGTGATGTGACAGTGCAATGATAATGCACACAGTGATGTCACAGTGCAGGGATAATGCACACAGTGATATTGCAGCACAGGGATCGTGCACATAGTAATGTCTCGGTATGAGGAATAATGCACACAGTGATATTAGTGCAGGGATCATGAACAGTAATGTCACAGTAGGAGGAATAATGTACAGAGTGATGTCACAGTGCAAGGAACATGTACATAGTAATGTCACGGAATTAGCATTAATGCACACAGTGATGTCACAGTGCAGGGATCATGCACAGAATAATATCATGGTAAGAGGAATAATGCACACAGTGATGTCACACTGCAAGGAACATGCACATAGTAATATCACAGTGCAGGTATAATGCACACAGTAATGTCACAGTATGAGGAATAATGCACACAATGATGTCACAGTGCAACAATAATGCACATAGTGATGTTACCGTGCAGGGATAATGCACACTGTGATCTCATAGTATTAGTAATATTGTGCATAGTGGTGTCACAGTGCAGGAATAATGCACACAGTGATGTTACAGTTTAGGGATGATGCACATAGTGATGTCACAGTAACTGGAAAATGTTCTACAGTGATATTACAGTACAGGAATATTGCACACAGTGATGTCACAGTGCAGGGATATTGTACACATTGATGCCATAATGTAGGAAAAATGCACATAGTGATGTCATAATACAACGAATAATGCGCACACAGTGATTTAACAGTGCGGCAGTTATGCCCACAGCTGGTCCATTGTACTAAACTAGCACTTTTACCTCCTGTGTCCCCACCTTCTCCCTCATAGAGTATACGGTTTTATGAGCAGACCCTCACTCCAATTGTTTGAACTGATAATGAATGTATTACTCTGCAACATCTAATTGTGTCTGTACCCAGACCCATGACCCCTTGGAATCTATCAGTTTGTTTTTGGAGTGTGGTAGTATTCAATCCCAAGACCCCTGATCAGCAAGGAAACATCTTGCTGCCCATACAATTGTGGAGTTTCTGAAACTAGGACTCTGGATAGATGTGTACATAACACCAGGAATTAACCCCTTCCCGCCGATGGCATTTTTTGATTTTCGTTTTTCGTTTTTGACTCCCCTCCTTCTAAACCCCATAACTTTTTTATTTCTCCGCTCCCAGAGCCATATGAGGTCTTAATTTTTGCGGGAAAATTTTTTCTTCATGATGCCACCATTAATTATTCTATATAATGTACTGGGAAGCAGGAAAAAAATTCAGAATGGGGTGGATTTGAAGAAAAAATGCATTTCTGCGACTTTCTTACGGGCTTTGGTTTTACGGCGTTCACTGTGCAGCCAAAATGACATGTCCCCTGTATTCTGTGTTTTGGTACGGTTCCAGGGATACCAAATTTATATGGTTTTATTTACATTTTGACCCCTAAAAAAAATTCCAAAACTGTGTTAAAAAAAATTTTTTCTAAAAGTCGCCATATTCCGACGGCCGTAACTTTTTTATACGTAAGTGTACGGGGATGCATAGGGTGTCTTTTTTTGCGGGGCCGGGTGTACTTTTTAGTTCTACCATTTTTGGGAAATGTTATTGCTTTGATCACTTTTTATTCTAATTTTTATCAGAATCAAAACAGTGAAAAAACGGCGGTTTGGCACTTTCGACTATTTTTCCCGCTATGGCGTTTACCGAACAGGAAAAATATTTTTATAGATTTGTAGAGCGGGCGATTTCAGACGCGGGGATACCTAACATGTATATGTTTCACAGTTTTTAACTACTTTTATATGTGTTCTAGGGAAAGGGGGGTGATTTCAACTTTTAATTCTTTTTATATTTTTTTATATTTTTTTTAACTTTTTTTTTTTTTTTTTTTTTGCATTTATTAGACCCCCTAGGGGTGTTGAACCCCAGGGGGTCTGATCACTAATGCAATGCATTACAATGCTAATGCATTGCAAAAAAGCATCCTTTCTTTTGCAGGCTGCATAGAAAAGCCTGCAAAAGAGAGGCTTTGCAGACAAGCCTGGGAGCCTGTACAAGGCTCCCGGCTGTCATGGCAACGGGACGTCAGCCCTGGAGCATGCTCCAGGAGCCGGCGATCCCGGCCAAAATGGCGGCGCCCATGCGCCGCCGGGAAAATGGCGCCTCCGGCGCCTTTGACCGCGGCGCCGGAGGGGTTAATGCCTCCGATCGGTCCGGGGACCGATCGGAGGCATTAGAGCCGGTTGTCTACTGCTTAAAGCAGTAGACATCCGGCGGCTATGGCGGCCGCCCGGCTCCCGGGCGGTCGCCATAGTTACAGACCCGACATGCGCCGTACTATTACGGCGCATGTCGGGAAGGGGTTAAGAAAAACAAAACAAAAAAAAAACTTTGATCTTCTAATTTTATGTGAATACAATTCCCTAATATACAGTTAAAGCTTTACTAGAACTTTCATTTATCACCATTTTTTGCTTGTTGCAGATTTATCATTTTGGAGCAAATTGTTATTTTTCAACTCTTCCACCAGAGGTCTGTGTAGTTGAGTGTCAGGGTTTTCTATTATTCACACTATACAGAGTTCTGAAGAATTGTCACTAGGTGGCAGTAACACATAAGTAAAGGAATTCACTAGTGTGATAAGGCAGCATACAAAAGAGTGTGATAGGGTAGAGCAGCACATGGCATTCAGCTACAGGTAGAAATAATAATATAAACTCATAGGTTATAAGCTATAGTTTGTATAGTATAGAGATCGACGCATTAAAGCTGAATTCACACTTTTTCAGCAATATGTCTTTTTTGCTAAATAAAAGCTGGTTGGGACCTATTCGTTGATAAATCCTATTAATCTATCCAGAATACCCCTTGAAGCATATATAGAAATGATATTTATCAAATAGCTGCTAAGATAAGTCGGAACTGTTAAGTATTCAGCACACATAAATTACGCCTATAATGTCAGGTAATACCTATACATCATCGTCTGTAAGAGAATTCATTTCCACATTCATCAGCTGCAAGTTACAAAGCATCACGCACATTACAGACTCTGTCCTGAGTAATACACATAACCAGTGCAGTCACCTGATGTTTCCTAATGTATTCCAATGAACACAAAAATAGCACTAAACACACAAGTGGAAGAAAATCTCCTGAAAACATCATATTCTACTTCATCATACTTGCTCATTCTTGTGAATAAACTGCATTTACTTTCCGCCCCTGCGCCGGTGATGGGAAGTCATGTAGTGACCACTTTACAGCTAAAGAGATAGAAAATCCTCTTTTATCCATAAGACCCTGTGAGGGTTCAGTATCTGGTTCTTGAAGACACATCAATGTTTCCACTCCAAGTCTTTGCAGTCTGTATTTCAAGAGCCTAAGCTTTTCAAGTTTTCCATAACCATATGAGAGCTTGTTTTTTTTTTTTTTTTTTTTTCAGGAATAGTTTTTCTAATGATGTTTTTTTTTAATGCGCTATTTGGGGTACATAAAGTATAATGTGGAAAGACTATAAAAAGCGGCAGTTCTGCGACACTTTATAACATTCATTGTGTGGCATAAATAACATTTCATTTTATTTTGGGTGTCAGCACATATAAGATTTATAATATTTTACTACTTTTGCCAAACATAGTCTAGTCTACATACTTAGGTCAATACATATTAAGGGTGTATTGAGGCTATACCATATCATAGGAAGACATTCATGTCAATTCTATCATTGAGACCCAAAGAACCCATTTCCCTTCATGACATTACGATCGCCCCCTCCGGGACTGGCGTTAACCACTTCAACACCAGCACATCTTAAAGCCCTGTCTCTGTGTTTTTTCCTAATAGCTCTAACATGTTCCCTAAAATGAACAAACATACTCCTAATAGTCTTGCCAATATAATAAAATTGGCTTATACACTATGTGATCAAAAGTATCCAGACACCACCAAAACATATATTTTTCCTATTAGGTGCATTGTGCTGCCACCTACTGCCAAGTACTCCATATCAGTGACCTCAGTAGACATTAGACATCGTGAGAGAGCAGAATGGGGCGCTCTGCGGAACTCACGGACTTTGAATGTGGTCAGGTGATTGGGTGCCACACATCACGCAGGTCAATGCCAAACAACGCCTCGTTTGGTGTAAGGAGCGTAAACATTGGACGATTGAACAGTGGAAAAACGTTGTGTGGAGTGACGAATCACGGTACACTATGTGGCGATCTGATGGCAGGGTGTGGGTATGGCGAATGCCCGGTGAATATCATCTGCCAGCGTGTGTAAGTGCCAACAGTAAAATTCGGAGGTGGTGGTGTTATGGTGTGGTCATGTTTTTCATGCAGGGGGCTTGCACCCATTGTTATTTGCGTGGCACTATCACAGCACAGGCCTACATTGATGTATTAAACACCTTCTTGCTTCCCACTGTTGAAGAGCAATTCGGGGATGGCGATTACATCTTTCAACACGATCGAGCACCATACTGAACGACCTGTGGCGGAGTGGTTACACGACAATAACATCTCTGTAATGGACTGGCCTGCACAGAGTCCTGACTTGAATCCTATAGAACGCATTTGGGATGTTTTGGAACGCCGATTTTGTGCCAGGCCTCACCGACCTACATCAATACCTCTTCTCAGTGCAGCACTCCGTGAAGAATGGGCTGCCATTCCCCAAGAAACCATCCAGCACCTGATTGTACGTATGCCTGCGAGAGTGGAAGCCGTCATCAAGGCTAAAGGGTGGGCCAACACCATATTGAATTCCAGCATTACCGATGGAGGGCGCCACAAACTTGTAAGTCATTTTCAGCCAGGTGTCCGGATACTTTTGATCACATAGTGTATATTTAACCCTAGAAAGGAACTGAGTTCCAATTCCTTAGGCTCCGTTTCCCAAATTTAGACACGTAAACACGTGTCAGAGTGCGGCGCTTCAAAACAGATCCCATTGACTTCAATGGGTGCCGTCTTATGCGCGCTACACATTGAAATCAATGTGTTATAAATAGAGATGAGCGAGTACTGATAATGACAGGTAATGCTGGAGACTATAGCTAGAGATGAGCGAGTACTGTTCGGATCAGCCGATCCGAACAGCACGCTCGCATAGAAATGAATGGACGTAGCCGGCACGCGGGGGGGGTTAAGCGGCCGGCCGCCGTCAAAGCGGAAGTACCAGGTGCATCCATTCATTTCTATGGAGCGTGCTGTTTGGATCGGCTGATCCGAACAGTACTCGCTCATCTCTAGTTATAAAGCCTCCCATTGATTTCAATGTGTGGCGCACTTAAGCCGGCACCCATTGAAGTCAATGGGATCTGTTTTGAAGCGCCGCGCTCTGACACATGTTTACGTTTCTAAATGAACGGCGCATTACTCCGTGAGAACGGAGCCTTAGAGAGGACTTCTCATCCCTCCACCATCTCCAACTCCTCCACTCCAACTCATTGCATCTATTGATTGGCATCTTTCCACCGATTTTGGCCCAGTTGTAATTTTTTCTTTTTTTATGTAGATTGTGAGCCCCATATAGGGATCACAATGTACAGTTTTTTTGTTTTTTTTTATCCTACCAGTATGTCTTTTGTAGAAAGGGAGGAAATCCACGCAAAACCAGGGAGAACATACTCCTTGCACATGTTGTTCCTGGCAGGATTCAAACCCAGGACCTCAGCACTGCAAGGCTGCAGCGCTAACCACTGAGCCACCATGTTGCCCCCTGGCCTGACCATTTCTGAGCAATCATTTATGTTGGTTCTTGCATAATTATGTTCTTTACTGTCAAGTGGGTGGGCCTAGTCTGCAGCAGAAAGACAGGGACTGCCCATCTGACAGCAGAGAGCATAATTGTGCTGAAAATAACAGCAACGATTGCTCAGGAATGGTGTGGACTAGAGAGAATCCCAACAGCATCAGAATTAGAAGAGTTGGAGTTGGTGACAAATATCAATGATTATCATTGATTACTATGAGCTAGAAAAAATTGGCCCACAAAGGGGTTGACTACTATAAGAAAACAAATTAATATATCTGAGATTTATAAAGAAAGAATAAATTTGAATAAGTGTTAGATTTAAAGCAAACTGAGTCTACACCATACTTACAAGCATATTATAGTTTTGGCATAGGATGCTAAGTAGCAGGATGCTAAGTAATGGCGCAGACTGGAAATAGTGATTATATTTGTGAGCGGATATTAATTATACTCATATTCTCAAGACATAAAGGATGACCACAAAGCATGCCTTGTAGGAGAAATGCCCCATAAACTACAAGACGCTGGATTACTGATCAATACCACCATTTTTTGTGCAGATTCTGCTTGGTACATGAGACATGATGCCTGCTAGGTGAGGGGTTCGATAACTTCAGCAAATAAATTGCTTATTTATTCGTTTAGCGACTCATGAGGAGTGAGATATCTGAGGCCGTGTTACATTTCTCTCTCTATACACATTTTTTCCCTCCAGGCCGGCTCTGAGTGTTTATAGTAGTTGAACTTTGTTCGTAGTTTGTGCTTTTGTCTTACAGAAGATGAAATAGCTCATCAATACTGTCAGCGCATGTGTCTGCTAAAAAGGTATTGACTAAGTTGTCAGAGAGAGATCATGCTTAGATGGTCCAAAACTCCTATAGTATTTGTATTATCAGGGATTTTATAGCTGGTATTTTTGGGGGTCTCGGCTTTGTGATTGCCGGCTTTCAAGTTATCTGGGTGAAATATATGTAAATATAGATTCTGCATAAACAATTGCTTTTTATGGAGGGGGCTGTGTTTTTTTGCATGGTATACATTCTATATACTGTTTAATACATTATAAGAACTTTGAATTCGTTGCAAAGTTACATTCCTTCCATTTACAAAGACACTTTTCATAAATAAATAGGACTGGTGAATATAAGAAACTTATTAAACAAATAGGTTTCCATTTCTACTTAGGGTGCATTCACACGGAGGAAAATGGTGCTGAATTTTCACCAGCGCCATTTTCGTCCGTGCGAATGTACCATTAACAAGCTGCTTCCCTCCTCCTCAACTCTAATAGCATCTGTATAGCTCCTCATAGACTGAAGTCTATGGAGAAGGGAATGCTGCCGCCAGCTTCTAGTTTATTTATTGCCTCATTCTGTACAGTGGTAGAGCATTAAGATATTGTAGTGTTATAAAAGCTATCTTAGTTACAGTGTGCAACAGAGCTTAGCTGTATGTGTGTATCTTTTCCAGCAACGTCCTCCTCCTTACCCTTCATAGACTTCTATGTTAGGAGTAGAAATGTGCAGACTAACTTGTACCGAGCCAGGTTCGATCTGAATATTCTAAATTATATTACAAAGTTTCTTATATTCACCTGTACTAAAGTGGTTTCATGATTGGAGGAAAGCTTTATACAGAAATTTTTATCTGTACAATGGTGCAAACTCCTATGATATAACTTTGTTAGTCACTACTTCAAAGCCCGTCACTCACAGACAACTGTCTCATAGCTGTCTCTAGCGAGGAACTTTTCTTCATCAGCTTCCGGATTCCTCTGCTGTGGCTGCACTTGTCCCCTTAATATGGTTATACTCTGCTGTATCATTGGATGCAGCCTCCAGGTGGCCTGTTATATCCAAATGTCACTACATGGGTCTAATAGCAAGTGCCACTCTCCACCTCCCCACTTATTAGCCAACGGTGGCACAGTAAACTGGAGTAGGTCAGTACAACCTCATCTTGTGCTTGTCTGTATGTATGAACCCTACCAGCAAGAAAGTCTTATATTCTTTCTAGGAAATTCAAGGTGACTTTAAGACACCCATTGGGCTGACCCCTCAGTAACCCACAGAGCAAAACCCTTGCCCTCCCTGGCTGTAACAGAGACTCTTCACTAACTACCCAGCAACACCCTGAATAAAGCATTTCTTAACCCAAGGGTGTTTCTTCTCCATTTCGATTATCTCTGATGTCACCCCTCACTAACACACATACACGTGACATCATTTCAAAGTTACAAAGTTATTGCATTACTTCACAGTAACATTACAAAAAGTGATCAGCTGATCGGTGCGGGGTCCAGGAGCTGAACCCCTACTGATCAGATACTGGATAGATCCTCAGTATAAAAAAACCTGAAGGCCAAAAAACTTCTTAAGGCTAAGGCCCCACAGGATGTGGGCAGCAAAAAAGCGCTGTGGGAAAAATTTTGCTAGAATCCCATCCACTTTGCCCTGACTGTAAAACGCTGCAATTCCATCCCGTGGGGTCCCGTCCCACGTTGCGGAAACGCAGCTTTTTTTTGGTTGCAGATTTTGTTACAGTTTTTTTAAGCCAAAATCAAAAATGGCTACAAAAGGAATGGGAAATAATCTCTGATACCTTCTTTATAAATGTATCATCCAGTATAAAAATGTAGAGAATACTGAAAACTTTCATTCGTCTGTTTGCAAAACGCATTTTGTCTTCTCTCCTTTGTAGATGCCGAAACTCAACGCAGTTCCTTCCCCCTTGACTCTATTAGATGCTCATTCTGTAACTCTCAGCAGTGCGTTTTCTGAGCCATCAACATGACAGGCAGACAATATTACCTCATCCGTCATGATTTACTTAATGTTTTCTGAATATAGTAATATTTGATTAAAATTTAATGCAAACATATCATATCACGCCACATATATTATTACATCCATCAATCAGGTATCTGAAATAATGAAACGTTGATAGGTTTTGGGTAAAACTGAGCCTAATTCTCTGTGTGTTGCCTGAGTGATTAACACAGAGATACAGAGAGTCAGTTGAAGAAAAGCAAAGATTCATTAATATGCATTAGTTTCCGGTCTTCAATGTATCTTCATAGATGTGTTAACTGTAGTTAAAAATGATTTTTTAATTTATTAAACACACAAGATATTAATACGCAAGATAAATGGCGACTATTAACTTTTATAATGACAGAATGAGACCTTAATGTTTAGAACAGAAGACATATTTGGAAGAAGTGAGGGCACTAATAGATTACCCGCGGTATAGGTGGAAAGATGAATGCTTTTGTGGGGTGTCGGTAACAAGGTTATGAAATGAGGCAGTTTCTCATCACAAATAAAATATATTTATTGAAGTTTTACTTAAGTGACTGTCACATATATCAGCGTCCGAGGCATCTGGGAAGAAGGTTCTAAGTTTTAGTAAAGTAATCTGCATTGTCTTCAAGTGCAGCTCCGCAGCAAAGCAACTTTTGTGCAAATCGCGGAGACTGAAAAAATAAAGTATATTGCAAATTATGATTTTCAACATGCTATCAAATAGGACATCACATGCAAGGAGATTGATGCTGGGCTAACTATTAAAAAAAAAAAAAAAAAAAAAAAAAAAAAAGCCGATGTGGAAGATGGGTTTAGAAAATGGGATCAAATTGTGTATTCTGAACCTCAAATTTATAGGTATAGTGGTAATGCATGTCAAAGTCATCCATATACCTCAGTCCCACAAGTTATAATACTAATTGGTTTCGGGATAAAGATAACGCCATTGTAACACTGAGACATTAGCCCTATTAGCATTAACCCCATTAGCGCTAGGGGTTTTATCAGTGCAATGTCCAGGCTGATTTGTTGGAACCTCCAGCCAAGCATTGTATATGTTGAGTCTGACTTCAAGTTAAATGATGACTGTATACAGAAAATATTGTATCATGAGGCCGCTGTAACTTGTGAGGTTACTGTGTCTATCGTAGCATTTCTAGAGTGCTGCTGTAACTTTTGCACCCTATGTAACATCATGCATTTCCAAGTGCCATGACCCAAAGAGTGGCAGTGCGTCTCTCCTTTACTTTACATAGGTGTAGAAGACAGGTCTGGATTTAGCCAGGACATCTTAAGCGTAGACATACATTTTCTGGTGGCTTATACTTCACATGATCTTTGTGTGGGGTATTGTGGTGCGCTATGCACCATCTAGACCCCTAAGCATCCGTCCTCAGCACAATGAAGGTAGGGTTCCTTCATAGGATTTGTTTTGCATTTGAGATGTGGCCAAAAGCCCTATGTTGGTTTGTAAATGAGCATTATTCACCTACAAATATGGCCACTAACAATTGCAAACTGAGCAGATTTGGACACACCACAGTCACACAATGGATTTTACATGGGACCCCAGCACCTATTACCATATAAATGCACATCATATACATATGATTTAGGAATTACCCAAATGTATATTTTCCCTTTAGTAGGTGCCTACAGGCCATCAGACTTTGGAGGGGGGGTTATATTGATGGTCTATCATTAGGAAAAGTCATCTACGACAGCAATTGGTTGGTATCTTTACGCAAAAACATCTCACTGATTCACATCACAGTCCCATTTCGGTGCATCTTGATACTCCCGCCATCCTATAAGAACCCTTCTTGGTTCCTCTTGTCACACCCGAGATGGCGCTCAACCAAACCAGATCACTGTTGCAACCAGTGATTGACTTGGCAGCCATTGTCTGTGTATCAAGAAAGGACCAGGAATTAGCGGCCGAGGGGGCACCTGGAAAAGTCAGAATGGAGGAAGCAGGGGGTCGATGAGTAATATTTAATTTTTTTTTCTTTTTCTTAAACTGAATGGGGTAAAAATCTGTACATAGCCTGCAGATGTTAAAAAAATGGATTTTCAGTCTCAGAAGTTTCTGTAGCAAATCTTCCATGTATGAACATAGTCTAACAGGTGGAAACACTTGATTCAGCTCTGAGTCTATCAATAGTAAATTTGCTATATTTTTAGTACAACCCTATGTCCTAGATACAGCAGTGTAGATAAAATGTAATTTATGGAATATCCTAGTCAGGCGATGTATCCAGTAGTGACATATTCTGAAAATGTATAGTGACAGGATATAGCTTTATAATAATTACCAATATATAAATGCTGATCAGATTGAATGATCTGTCCACAGTGAGATATTGCGATAGGAATAAAACAACAAATTGTTATCATTAATAATTAAAGTAATTAAAACATGCTTAAGTAAGCCTCATTAATAGCGCATGTTGTTATTAATGGCGGCCTCAATAATTGAAACAAACATAATGTTGTATTCTAAGGAGTGATTAGTTTGTGTAGTTATCAGTGGTAATGTTGTAGGTTTAGAATATCTCCGTCTTCGGCTAATACCCATATTGCAGAAAAACTGCTAGGAGTGAATTGAGCTGCAGAGAGAAGTATAACAGCTACGTTAGATTTCAATTATAGCCTCTCCCGAGTTTGGAGAAACCAAAATCTGCGACAAAAAAAGCAGCGTTTTCACAACCTGGAGTTTCAGTCTTAAGGTCTACCTCCAAAGAAAAGACCATTGTAAGAATAAAAGATAATGAGGCTGAACAGTCCATCCTACTAATATTATAAATGTGAAAGTTTGTGTGTTTGGATGTTTGGATGTTTGTTCCTCAATCACGCTAAAACGCCTGGACGGATTTGCATGCAATTTTCTACAAACATAGTTTTCCCTTAGGATTGAGTCACAGGCTACTTTTGGTGCCCCTAAACAACATGGCTTCCTAGCAGGAGACTCACAAAAGCAGGACTCCTAGCCCCAGCTATAGACTCACACACACTGCCTGGCATTTCCTGCCTCAACCTGCCTGCACACTCCTTACTGTCACCTCAGGAGTAGCCCTCACTCTACTCACTCACATTTACATATAGCTTTCCACTATATAACACATCACATTGTCTGTATCACGACATACACAATACAACACATCACATTGTAATTACATGTATCTCCTATCACTGCTATATACAGTACCTGATACATATATACTCCTGTACACAGGCTGTATATACTATATAATTACATGTATTACCTATCACTGCTATATACAGTACCTGATACATATACATACTCCTGTACACAGGCTGTATATACTATATAATTACATGTATCTCCTATCACTGCTATATACAGTGCCTGATACATATATACTCCTGTACACAGGCTGTATATACTATATAATTACATGTATCTCCTATCACTGCTATATACAGTGCTGATACATATATACTCCTGTACACAGGCTGTATATACTATATAATTACATGTATCTCCTATCACTGCTATATACAGTACCTGATACATATATACTCCTGTACACAGGCTGTATAACACATCACATTGTCTGTATCACAACATACACAATATAACACATCAAATCACATTTGCTAGCCCACCAAACTTTTTAAAGCACTTTTACAGTTTCACACGTCTGTGTCCGCCCAATACTCAAATCACCGCAGACGAAGTCGCGGGTAAAAGCTAGTTTCCAATATGTTTGCGCAACATCTTTGAATGCTGGATCCACTACACAAAATATATTTTTCCTTAAAATGAACCTGTCACATTAAACATAGTGTTTGATCTGCCGACGGCATGTTAAAGAGCTGGAGGAACCAAACAGATTGATTTATACGATATATACTCGTAGTTTTATGGGAAAAAATTCCGTATACCTTGTCATGTATGGAATATTCACAGAAAATATGGGTCGTCGGGATAGTCTGACTCAATGACTGACAGGTATCTCTCTCTGCCCAGTGGAACTATGGCTTTGCTTGCTGCAGAATATTTAGCACTAACTGGCTTAGTTAGAATTTCCAAAGCCAAAGGATAATGAAAAATAACCAAAAACAAATTAATCCAACACCTAAATACTACAACAGGTTATCGCTTAATTTTTGGCCATAACAATTTTATCTCCGAAATAGTCCTAGGTCAGATGTTCACAACTGGCCAACACCGGTCAGTCCCCATATGGCATCATGAATATTTGGAGAACAGACGCTACTCATGTCTTACACGTCATTAGAAGGCAGCTCGGACCTGTTGGATATCTGACAGATATGGATGGACATATATCACTCTGATAATTTCACATGTGGAGCAAGAAAGGAAGAATTGTGCAGCACATCAAGACCTGTGCAATCCTTTTGTTAGATAGGAAAAAAAAAAGTGCTTCTTCAAAGAATCCCAGCATCCTGCTTGTGTCTTTGAGGAGAGTGTTGTGTGGGAGGCTATGTGGGCTTCATGTACAATGACAGAACGAAAAGGGGTCTGTGCCTGGCTGCTGGCTGCATGGCTGAAAAATGCACCGTCCAGGCAAAAACCAAAGACACAAAGAGTCAATCAAGGAATAGTCAGTGATGAGCAGAGTGTGGGCTGACATTTTCTGTCTCCTAAGGGGGTGACAGCAGAAGAAGCCTCAGTCAGCACTGGACAGGTAAATAGCCATCCTGCTCTGGCCTCCCACTCCTACATTCCTTCCACAGCTTTAGGTGTCACTTTTTCCTTACTTCATAGGAAAGCAAAATGCAAGGGAACAATGTAACTTCTGACTTATGTGACCCTTATTTGCATGGAGAAAAACACTTGGTCAAATGGAGAGAAAAGAACAAGAGGCTTTAATGAACACCCACACCAATTTATTATAGTCATGTACAGAAACTATCAGTTTTTGGTGAAGCTGTGTGACACAGACATCCAATATAGCTACAAACATAAACTTCAATAAAAAGCTATTGGCATAAAAAAAACCACTATTAGGCTGTGTTCACACTATGTTTGGTGAACAAATCTGGCATTTGCAATCAGCAAAGCTGCCAGTACATGGATATATATTTCATGTTGTATCCAATAGCCAGCATGTATAACTGTATGGCTTCATAGCGGCAAACTACATCAGGGAATGCACCCAATCTGGCATATAGCTCAAATGCAAAGTAAATATAACATTGACCTTTAATGGGGTTTTCCGTAAATATTTATTTGGGATAAATTAAAAACTCACTGGGCCTCCCATTGCCTCCATTCCAATAACCGCCTGGGCTGGAAATGTAAAGGTTTAGTTGACTGGCCTCAGTGGTCGTGTTGGGTACTGGTGCGGCTCTATGTGACAGAGAACTGGGAGTTAAAAATTCATCTTGGAAAACTCCTTTTAGGCTAAGGCCCCAGGTAACAGGCCACAGGGAAAAAGCACTGCAAGAAAAACGCATCACAGTTTTTCCCACAGCGCTTTTCGCACGCCGCGTTGGGCCCTCAGCCTAGCATTGTCAGCTATACTCCTTCTCCACCCCTATCGTTGGCTTAAATAGAATTTGTCAGGGTGATTCAGGACACAAACTACTCACAGGTCATTATAGATGGGGAGAAAAAGGGAGATAGTGTCCCAAATTGCCCTGTTATAAAGCCATCCATGACCACAATAAAAATAAAAAAAGTTGTATACTCCTTCTGTCGCTGCACTTCCATCACTGAAGCCATAGGAGTATACCTTGGCTTCAGTGCACATGCCCCGTACCTTCGGGAGCACCAGAAAGGAGTCTGATGAGACTGATGAGACTCATCGGACTCGTCTCTAAATAAATGTGGGCTCAGATAGATTTAAAACAAGGTGATTTGAACCACTAAAACCCCGGTCTATGGGGACTTGTGGTGGTTTAGTCTCCCAAATTGACCTGACCTGTTCCCTTTAAAAGATGACTTGTTCTCAGCTTCATCTTAACACAAAAATATGTTGCTCTCTTGTGCCTGTATTGGTATTGCATCAGCATCATTAGAAGTGTTGACTGTTGCATTAGTCATGAAATATTCAGCCAGTTATTCAGGGAGATTTATTACTAAATTTATTATGGAATTTTTGCAACTACCCTGACAAAGTTGTTAACAAAAAGGGACATTGTTGTAAAATATACCAAAAATATGACCTAGGAATGGCCTATTTTGGACATTTAGGACAAAGTGTTGCAGGCTATACATATAAATGGTTAAGGGTTCACTACCTAAAAGACCTGCAGTAAGTAAGTATTCAAGGACTCCTTGGAGAAACCTTCAGTTTTCACAACTCCTTGTTAGATACGAACACATCTCTGGCCTTGTTCTGTTTATTCTCTTTTTGTAAACCACTTATCTGCACTTAGTGAACAAACTTTTCTTGTGTCAAAGTGCAGGAAGAACAACTTTTAATCCATATGTCACTGAGCTGCTCTGTGCTCCAGGATCATGTCTGTGCCTACATTACAAAGAACAAATCTTAAGACATGCAGCAGAGGCAATCATATATAAAACATATGGCGTCTACTGTAAATCATGCCATTAGCAGCCCCTTATGTACAAAGCACATGGGCTGTTACACTGCGCCGGCTCCTGCTGCTCTCCTCTTGTAAGTCTGATTGAAATGCTAATTGCTCACAGCTTACGACTCCTAAATTCTTGACACCATTATGGTTTGACGCATGATGGATTACAAAGCAAAGCTTAAACACAGGACTTGGGAAAGGTGGTAAGATAATTAAATAAAATTACATCATTTCAACCATTGATGGAACAGCGAGACGTCAGCTGGATTTTTATTACTGGCCAATTAGTTTTGATACTGGTGTTGTCTTCCTAGAAGAGGAAGGGTTTACAGAGCATACAACCTCCACAAAAAAAAACAAAAAAAAACAACAATGTTTTTACCTAATTTTTTTGATATGTGAAATAACCATGTTCACTGCTGTTGATCTCCGGCAGTCAACCACGGCGCCACCCATTCTTGTGGTTAGACGGGTACCAGGAGTTGGCACATCATCAATCACATATTTATCACTTATCCTGCGTTACTCTTGGGACAATCCATTTAAATGAAATGGGAGGTTTCTCTTATAATCCTATTAATAGTTTGGATGTTTGTGGGTTTGTGTGTTTGGATGTTTGCATGTTCGGACGTTTGTTCCTCAATCACGCAAAACCCGCTCGACCAATTTGGCTGAAAGTTTCCCAAACATAGTTAATACACCCGATTGCGCAATAGGCTACTTTTTGTCACAATAGCGCACATACGTTTGTGCCAGGACCCCCACAAAACCCAAACTCACACCACCATCTCTGCAATCTCACACACTTTGGACCATAGCAAGCCACAAAATTCATATTGCCCTCTACAGCTTAGCCCCTAACCCCACACAATCACATATACATATACTTTACCACTTTGCTCCTCACCTTAACGATACTCCAGGAGGCGCTCTTTAACGCTCCAGAGCAGCCATGTTTGCCGACCCCCACCGCTCTGACAATTCGCAACACCGCCCACCCATGTCAATATCCCTAGGCGGTCTAATAAATGCAAAAAAATAAATAAAAATAAAATAAAAAAAAAATATTACAAATTCAAATCCCCCCCCTTTCCCTAGAAGACATATGAAAGTAGTTAAATACTGTGAAACACATACATGGTAGGTATCCCTGTGTCCGAAATCGCCCACTCTACAAAGCTATACAAATATTTTGCCTGGACGCTTAACGCCGTAGCAGCAAACATACTGAAAAGTCCAAAACCGCTGTTTTTTCACTATTTTCATTATCATACAAATATCAATCAAAAGTGATCAAACCAATAGCATTTCCCGAAAATGCAACAACTACAAACTACACCCGGCCCCGCAAAAAAACACATCCCCCGACACAGACAAATAAAAAAGTGACTGCTGTCAGAATATGGCAACTTTTACACACAAAAAAAGGTCAACACACTACTGGCAGAAAATAACAAATCATACAATGTCGTATATCGAAGTCTATTAACTTTAAATACCTCTGTCCCAAAGACACTATGTACAGTTTATACCAACACCATATAGCAGCTCAAATACAAATTACATTCAACACAAAAGTCTCACGTATTCTCAGAATTACAGCAAAAACAAGATACAAAGTTACATTTCATATCCCATACCTTATACACAGTACGAAAACCCTACCCGCCCCTGTATATACCCACTTATACAATCACCGCAGACGAAGTCGCGGGTACCAGCTAGTAAGAGGCTAAACAAGTAGGGCTTCTTAAGCTTAGATAAAGAGAGCTCTTTCTTGTCCTCTGACATTGGCGGTATTATATTCTGTTAGAAAGCTTTGCCAGTATGCTCCCCCGTGCCAGAAATATTAGTGCCATTAGTGCCATATCCCTCCGATATCCCTCCATAGTAGGAAGGACGAGCCTTACAACCTAGCGCCATCACTGGGCTGTGAAGAACATCCCCCCTGACAGTATTCTTCCATAGCCAAATACTGTCAAAGTTATGATGCTAAGCTTTAAGACTGGCCTTTCTGACAGTGGAGGGATATCAGTGCCGAAAGTAATGGCACCAACAACTCTGGCATCAGGGTGCATACTGGCAAAGCTGATAGTGCACTGAATGCAGCATGATGTCAGCTTTCTAGTGGTATATAATATCATCGACATCAGAGGACATAAAAGGTCCTCTTAAAACTGACCATAAACAGATACCTGTTAAACAAATACTTGCCTAACTCCCCTATAAGGGTCAGTTCACACGTGAGCAAAGGGAGGTTTTTGACAGCATTACTGTCAATAAGAACCAGTATGCCAAATTAGAACAAGGCATTATACCGTAGAAGCCATATATTAAGGAAACTTGGTTTTTGGAAACGTCAAGAAAAGTTCACAAGTCAGAATCAGGAATGATGATGTATAGAGAGATTACAGTAAAAATGAACAGTGTTCAGAAGGATGACTTATCATATGAGAACTACATGACCAGAAAACCACTAAGTGACCTGCATAATTCACTTAATAAACACTGTGGTGAACATCAGGCTTTGGCTCCTGTATGATGACTTTGATCAGGTATGTAAAGTTTACAGAAATCTCAGGATTTATTCATTTTTATAGGACATTTAAGAGGGGAATTCCTTAAGAGAACAAGAAGACAACTACAAGTGAAACATATTAACCCCGAGGACAGTCTGACTCAGATTTACATTTTGCAGCTGTATAACACCACTCCCAAGACATTTCTGAGATCCCTTACATTGTATTTGTTTCTGGGAACACATTTATGTGTAAAAATGCATTACCACATTGTCTTATTATCTACAATGGATTCCTGAGAACATCACAATCCAATAAAGACCTGAGAGTGACAGCCAAATATCAAGGTGCTGTATAAGAGTCAGAAATATTGTGATTTTGGATATTGCAATAATTTGACAATGGATTCAGTAGTTACTTTGGAAAATAAAAGAAAAGGTCTGGTTAGTATCTAAAATCGCCTTCTTTTCTACAATATGAGGATAAACTTAAAATTACGTTCACTTTGCTGGGACCGAAAAACACTGAATATACCTCAACGTGTGGCTGGAACCTAAAGAAGGACTTCTTTCAAAATGTTGACTTTTAATGATTATTGTCAATACAAATGTCTCTAACCTTTGGAATGATGGGATTATCCTTATAGCTAACAGAAGGGGGTATGACGTTGTCAGGAGCAGTAAGAGGGCATTATACTATGTCAGGGCCAATAAAGGGACATTATACTTGTATAGTATGGGGTTCACAAATGGTCTGGGTGAGAAAGGGCAGGGCCAAAGGGGATATCAATGGGGTTACGGTTATTGTTTATAGTACGTTAAGTTTGGCTCTCTTTCAGTCCTCTGAAAGTTGGGAAATATGGAATCATGCATAAATTTTAGGGCGCGGTGAGTACTTTACATAGGAACTATGGGCCAGTTTCACTAATGAAAATTTTGATATTGTTCTGCTATAATTTGTGCCAGAAACTGGACAAATGCTTTACATCTGATTTATTACATGTTTAAGAGACTTTCTGACAGTTTCTGTGCCTTGTCTGACACATTTATGGGACTTGAAATGAAACGGGTAGGGACTTGATATGCTCCATCTTCCAAAAAATGTGCCAAAATTGTTAGAACCCAAACTAAGTGGTATAAAGTTAGACCAGACAGTCTACAGATATGACATATTTATCATCAAGCATCAGAAACTGTGATAAAACTGGTACAATTTAGGATTGTCTACGCTAACTCTGCACAGTATTCGTACATCTTTTCCTATGTGTTATCCTTTCCATGGGTGGTATGAGAGTAAAAGGGTCCAAGGATTATATCCACTGGTTTTATGCCCACTCCTCTAAAACTGATAATGTCTTGGCTCATATTAAGAAAAAGAAACATTCACGTAACCATGTACATAAAAGTCAATATCTATATCTATTTGTATTGTTTTATGTAAGAAATCATATAGATATAAAATATATAGTGTGTCCAACAATGACAACAGGAGTCAGAGGTCTTGCTTAGTATTCAGTACAGTGACCCTTCCTCCCATACATAGAGAAGTAAATGGAAAATGTGAGGGTGGGAAAGCATCCCATACACCCACTCAGTACCATGGACAGCTGCTAGACTGGCGCAAGGAGACAGTGATTAACAGGACACCTAGAACAGAAGTGAACTCCTAGGGCACCTATATGAAATGGACATACTAGAAATAAAAAAAATGGTGTCACATGGAAATCAGACCTATACATTTCTTAATATACTTAATAGTATGACCGCCTTTACAATCAATGACCCATAGGAATGTTCTACGCACAATACATTTAAAGGGGCTCTCCATGA
The DNA here is from genome assembly GCF_031893055.1 of Leptodactylus fuscus. NCBI lineage: Eukaryota > Metazoa > Chordata > Amphibia > Anura > Leptodactylidae > Leptodactylus > Leptodactylus fuscus. The sequence goes on from NC_134274.1 coordinate 26,291,843, forward strand.
TTTTACCACCTCTGTAATTCAGCTCCCTGGCAAACCTGCATCTTGTTCATATGGAATTGAGATCTAAGATTAATTTCTATTGCACCACTCAGCCTGTTATTCCCTAAGACAGTGGCTCAGACTTACTAATAGTTAGACAGGGCAAACTTAGTCTGCAAATACACCAGCTGGATGATAAATCTGATGTGTCTTTAGACTGTCCAGTCTATGTTTATTCCAGCTTTTAGTTGTCTTGCTTTGAGGCAAAATTTTACAACACAATTTTGGCCAATCTTGGGCATTTCAAGCCAAACCCAAATTGTCTAGCAAGTCAGCAAATTTTAGTCCAAATTATGTGTGCCATTCTACACCGCCTTTACGCCTGTGTCTAGTCATAACCACAACAGTAAATCTGGGTGTTTCTTTATTCCAGTACTCGAGTAGGAGTTCCTTGCACAGGTTCATCAGGAATCACCACTGTTGCCTCTTAGAATTTGCCACGGATTTGTGGGCAGATTTTGCCTCAGAATCTGGAGCAGATCTCTCCCGAAATTCGCCTCTCATTGTTTTCAACGGGAGGCAGAGAACGTAGCAGGACACGGAAAAAAGAAGCGTCCTGTTTGATCTTGCAGCGGATTCCACGGCATCTGCGGCTCAAGACTTCATCTTCATTAGTCCCATTCATCTGGGCCTAATCAGGAGCGGGATGCTGCAACGTAATGTTGATGCATTGCATCGGCATCCTCTCGCAGCTAGACAGTGGTGAAAATGCCGGCTGTGGAAAATGAAGAGAATTTCTCTTCATTTTCCACTGTGTGAACGCTACCTTAGAGATAAACTCAAACTGTAACCTGTTAGTGGCGGCCATTATTTGTGTAATGGCTCCAAACATAAAGATTTATTGGTCATTAAAATAATAATCTTTGACGTGACCTCCATCACCTTACAGGAATGTATATGATCTAATGGGGCACACTAACAAAGAGAGCAAACTTTAGCCTCTTAGCTTCCAGGTATGCATTCCTCCTGCCTGCCCCTGGGGCTTCTAGGACAGCCCCAGGGGCAGGCAGTGTGCCTATGGTGGACTTAAGGATAATTTGGAACTTTTTCTACAAATGATGCCCCCACTTTCTCTCCGTCGTGTAGCACGGTTATTAGGCTTATTGAAAGCAAGCAAAACAAAATGTTTGTGTATTTCTCTAATTCTGGGTATATCAAGCTTCTTATGTATCAAATGTTTTTATTCTCTACTTTTCCTGGGTGATAAATACATTTTGATAAACAAAAGGCCGTAAGGTTTTAAATGGTCAGTGGTTCTGCACGAAGAATTAGTCTTGGTCAAATTTATTCCATTTAGTTTGAGGTGACCAAAAGCAGAAATTTTTTTTTGTGTTTTTTTTTTTTCTCAAGGCATTCACATTTTCAGAAAAAACAAACAAACACATTAGCTTTATATTATGGATCATTACAGTTGTAGGAATACCAAATGTGATTTTATCTATCTATCTATCTATCTATCTATCTATCATTTTATTTGTTTACATTCTTATTAGTCCCACGAGGGGACGTGACCTCTTGATCACTGCCAAGCATCCCATTACGGCCTTCCTCTGGCGGTCTGAGCTAAGTGTATAGCTGAAGTGCTGTAAATGCAAGTCCAATGGTGCCAAGAGGTTAATAGACCGTTCATTTAGAATAGCTCAGGGCATGTTTCCATCTATAACTAAATAACTCTAGCCACTGTATGTTCAGTAAATCACAGCTGTGAGGCCTATGGAGTTTCTCACTTTGGTATACACATAGTACATCACACTGAGAATCACGAACTGGCAGAGCAAGTTCCAGTGGGAATGGCTCATTGAAAGATGAAATAAGACTAAATTCACATTTCTCAATGCACTTTCTAATCCATTCATAAAAACACAGGCATCTCCCCCAGTCAGTGTAGTAGTTGTGAAAATGATGTGTGGTGGGTGGATATAGAATCAGGATAAAGAGGATGCCATACAAAAGAGCACTATTTAAGAAGAGAGCAAGCAAGGCACATTCAGCAACACGAGAACTTCCTGACACCCACACCTGTCAATACTATACTGCACACACTGCAAACAAAAGCATCCGCACTGTGTCTCCTTCATAGAGGTTTGTCACATATTAAAATATGCCAGCTATGGAGATTACAGACAAACATGTTATCCACATCTTTACATAGTGTTCAAGAGCAGAACATAGAAGGAGCAAATGTAGCAATTGTTCTAGAATACCGACCAGTCCAGACCTCCCAAGTGTCGCTTACATTGTGGGAGAGACCAAGAAGGCATTATTTCAGCCTGACACTGTATGGTACAATTAGGAAGCAATTTACCCTTGTTTGCCTCCCTACATAAAAGGGGATGTGGGCTACATCATGTCCCTATCAGAAAAGAAGTGTGCTATGCTGCACATGTTGTTATGCAAAGGCAGTAGTATATAAGAAAATACCCAGACACAGCTCAGTCAATTGTAAGGGCAGACAAATGTATATTCCCTTTATTTGAGAATTCATATTTTAGCTCTGCATCCCGGCCCAACCAAGTCCCCAGAATATATTAGGTGGAAGTAGGGGAGGTAAAAATATAAAAAAAAAAAACATTCATACTTACCTTCCCTTACTTCGTCTGGCGCTTTCCTCACCATCATGTGCTGAGGCCTGTGATTGGGCCACCAGCAGACACATGGGCACACTGTGTGACACCCAAGTGACCACTAGTGGCCCAATCACAGGCCTCTGCGGTGTCCCATCATGTCATTGATGAGATGCAGAGAGAGTGCTTGATGCCGTGAGGAGGCCCATAAGAGGTAAGGGAAGGCAAGTGTGTATTTCTCTTTTTTTTTTTTTTATACCTACCCTGGCCCCCAAATATTATACTCTGAAGTTAGAAGAGACCCCAGTCTAAAATAACGTCACTTTCACTTTGACATAACTTAGATAACATAGATCGGTTCCGAGGAGCCCTGACAGTGTTATATACTAGGTTTTAAGCCAATCTAAAGTATGGTTCGTATGGGACTTGATCGACTAGAAACAAATCTGGATCCATAGCTGACTGAACCAGAAAGGAAAAGAGTCCTGAGAGGTTCACCCATCTCTAGAAATGGTCAATACAAAAAGCCATAAAGCCTAATACTGAAGGGCCCCATGCAATCGTTAGTGTTATGGCTAAATCTCCCCTGGAGGTAGCAGGCCGCTATTCACTGCTATCCCTGTCAGTCCCATACATTTTATAAATGTGATACAGACAATATGATGTGTTATACAGCCTGTGTACAGGAGTATATATGTATCAGGCACTGTATATAGCAGTGATAGGAGATACATGTAATTATATAGTATATACAGCCTGTGTACAAGAGTATATATGTATCAGGTACTGTATATAGCAGTGATAGGAGATACATGTAATATATAGTATATACAGCCTGTGTACAGGAGTATATATGTATCAGGCACTGTATATAGCAGTGACAGGAGATACATGTAATTATATAGTATATACAGTCTGTGTACAGGGGTATATATGTATCAGGTACTGTATATAGCAGTGATAGGAGATACATGTAATTATATAGTATATACAGCCTGTGTACAGGAGTATATATGTATCAGGCACTGTATATAGCAGTGATAGGAGATACATGTAATTATATAGTATATACAGTCTGTGTACAGGGGTATATATGTATCAGGCACTGTATATAGCAGTGATAGGAGAGACATGTAATTATATAGTATATACAGTCTGTGTACAGGGGTATATATATGTATCAGGTACTGTATATAGCAGTGATAGGAGATACATGTAATTATATAGTATGTGTACAGGAGTATATATGTATCAGGCACTGTATATAGCAGTGATATTTAATACATGTAATTATATAGTATATACAGCCTGTGTACAGGAGTATATATGTATCAGGCACTGTATATAGCAGTGATAGGAGATACATGTAATTATATAGTATATACAGCCTGTGTACAGGAGTATATATGTATCAGGTACTGTATATAGCAGTGATAGGAGATGCATGTAATTACAATGTGATGTGTTGTATTGTGTATGTATAGTGGAAAGCTATATGTAAATGTGAGTGAGTAGAGTGAGGGCTACTCCTGAGGAGACAGCAAGGAGTGTGCAGGCAGGTTGAGGCAGGAAATGCCAGGCAGTGTGTGTGAGTCTATAGCTGGGGCTAGGAGTCCTGCTTTTGTGAGTCTCCTGCTAGGAAGCCATGTTGTTTAGTGGCACCAAAAGTAGCCTGTGACTCAATCCTGAGGGAAAACTATGTTTGTGGAAAATTGCACGCAAATCCGTCCAGGCATTTTAGCGTTATTGAGGAACAAACATCCAAACTCACAAACATCCAAACACACAAACTTTCACATTTATAATATTAGTAGGATAATAAAATGCCACCATACTGAGACTCAAAGTCACTCAGTATAGTGCCAATATAAACTTATATAGGTCAAGGATTGGGACTACATTACTGGCAGATTTTTGGGTGCAACGTGAAACAATTGTAAACATGGCTGCATGCTTCTTCATAGGAAGTGACCTCATGTCGGCAAGGGCTTTGCATTGCCCCCACTATATTTGAGCCTCTTTGGCGTGCTTGATATTGAATTTCCTGGTAACAAATTTCGTATATAAACCTGCGGAATACAATTGTAATATAAGAGAATTTTAAATTATGTAAAACTATATTTTTAGTGCCTTTTACAAGTTCCCGGAATCTGCAGTGTATTGTCTGTGTGTATATAAAAGTTGCCCCCTACACATGACTGCTCCCAGGTGTTCAGTACTAGACTCTCTCAGTCCAGATTTTTGTAGTTTACAAAGCAGACGTGTGAAAATGAGAGTCGAGTACTAGGAAATTGTAAACACTGGGGCTATTACGATAAAAAGTTCAGATGGTAGGTGGGAGGAGGGCTAGACAACTGCCAGCAACCTGCCGAGAACATCTCATGTCTTGAATCTCTGTTACTTAAACACATTTATGCTAATTATCGCCAGTGATGTAATACACCGATTTATCCTTTTCCTGTATAATACGAAATTGTACTCATTTATGGAAAACCCTGTAGCTTAAAAATGATATAGATTCACACATTATCCATGGAGCTTAGTGTGCGGTTTTAGAAATTATAATAAATTCTAAATATTTAGTGTTAAAAACTACAAAACTACATACATTCCCTAGTACGCTACAACACTATTCATTTATTAAAGGGGAATACAGATATACCCTTGACCGATCCTTTGCACGTAGTTAGCTCTTGACTATAGTGGGCCAATACAGCACTTCTCATTGCAGTAGTACAATAGTGTACTGCAAGCAAATGAAGTTGCTGCAAGTTCCCAATTAGGGGGCGTTCACACTACCGTCATTGTCCGACAGGTAGTGTCCGCTGCTAGGGTCCGTTCAAAATCTTGCACGGACATTAGCAGCGGACACTAGCTGTGTCCGTGACACTTTTCATTCATTTAAATGGCGATCAGGTGTGTTCTTTTGCACTCCGTGCCTGTCCTTAACTGTCCGTTTGTAAAGATGTCCGACTTTTCAAGCGGACAGAAAAAACCTACATGTCGGGTTTTGCTGTCCGCAAAATTGTGAAGAAGGGGTCCTATGTTAAAAGGTGCTTTCCAGGCAAAAAAACAATGTATTAATTTTTTTAAAAATGGTTAGTTAGTGCTATTAATGGGTTAATAAGTGCACCTAAATACCTTTAGCAGTGTTTTGAGTGATTAGTGGGTTTCTTTGGAGCTCCTGGTATCCTCTGCATTTGTTGACATAGTGTAGCTTGCTGTTCGTTTATCCTACATCTACCATGATGCATTACTCTTCACCCAGAGCTGACTCACACTATATCCCTCTCTCAATCCCTCAAACCTCTCCCTGTATCCCTAGCTAGCCCACCTACTACTAGTCTTTCCTAACTAATTAACTCAGCCCACCCCATCATACTTACCTGTTTTAGTTACCCGGCTGCCACTCCAGCTCTATCGTGCAGGTGTTGGAAGTCACTCCTTCTCCTCATGATGTCAGTCGGTGCCTGTGCAATAGAACCGAAGTGCCAGTAAGCCAGCACGCCATTTCTATTGTGCAGGCGTCGGAGGTTGGCATATGTCTAGAAGAGGAGGAGCCGCCCCCTCCCCCTGAAGGAAGTGACATTCCAAACCCAGAAGATTCACACGAAGACAGGTAAGTATGATGGGGTGGGGGGTTAGTATTGGTGATGTTCCGTTTCCAGAAAAGAGGAAACAGAAAAGGTGTCTAGATCCTAGCGACCTGGGTAAATATACATTTTTGGTAAAGTAAGTTAGAAGTTAGGCGGGTTTAGCTTAGGGTAAAAGTATAAAATTTTATCCTGGACAACCCTTTTAACATGTAACTTGGCCTTTTAAGATGTTTTTGATTAAAATTGCTTTTGATTTCACTAAATGTGACTTCTTAATACTGCAAATTTAGCAAATGATAATTTTCATGTTTTTTTTTTTAACCTATAAAATGTTTAGAAGCTCTGTAATGCATAATAATTTGGAACAGTGGATTTAGATTTTTTTTAATTTGTGGAAAAAACATTTTATCCAATTTGTCCAATAATATTTGATTTATACTCTAATGGATGAAGATTTTATAATGACTGACATCTGCTTTGACCATTGAGGAGAATCAGTGAAAAATATACATTTGTATAATAATTTGGAGTGCGGTGTAACCAGTTCTTGCTGGAATGATTCACCAACAAAGCTAGACATGGGGAATGACTATAACACTATTAATTTAGTGCCATTCAGATTAAACTGAATTTCTGGTCGTAATTCATTGTAATAAGAATAACTAGAACTTGGTCATGAGTCACTGGGAGGGTCACTACATTGTATATAATAAACTTATATTTTACTATATGCTAGGCAAATTCTGTTCCCCCTCATTACCGCATGGGATATGAGAAATAACCACCTCTCTGACCACATTTTATAAAGAAACGTGGAGGGTGTCTTGTATCAGCAAGGTCGCACCTCTTATTCCAGTAGTATCTACTGATACTGACGGAACATTAATTTGTAAACCCAATGACCAAAATACAGTAACTGGCGCTGCTATCATGGTCCTATATTCTGTTACGCCTATTACAGTCAGTATGTAGATTGTTATAGGACAGTTATAGGATTATAAAACTGGTACTATCCTTAGGGGAAGAGCCAGATCATTTGGTTATGTTTCCACTTTAATTTTCAGTGTGGACATCATTCTCTCCAGTATCTCAATGTACCTTGCAACCTTAAAGACGACCTCTGCAGCCCTATGAAATATGACACCCACACAGCTGAGGACCCCTGTACAAAAACAGTTATAAGCTGCCTGTTCTTCATTTTTTCAGTATAGAGTAGTGGTTCAGTTTTTGCTGTAAAGCAGTCTGGGCCCACATTAAAAAATAAATTAACCTTTACATTTACCTAGAGGTAAGTTTTAAGAGTCTCATCAGATTCATCACAAGTGCAGTGAAGCTGGGGAAATATACCATGGATTCCCTGCGCATGCTTGTAAGGTTTGTCGCATGCGCACTAAAGCAGAGCTCTGATGCTCCAGCTTTACAGAAGAGCTGCGCAAGTGCTGGGAGTACAGTCACTGGATATATATAAAAATGGGTGTAAACATGTTCTATATACATGAAGGGTGGACAGTCAGAATCATAATATTTGGAAGCAGAAAAAGGAATCCGCTCACCCACTCCCATGTCCTTGTCCATCAAACATCTGTAGCCCTGAACCTCCCCTGTTTGACTGCACAGACAGAATCAACAAGTCAACTTGATCCAGCATAAATGAGGTTAAAAGTGATCCAACTTTATTCAGAGCATATAAAAACATCCACAAAAACACCCCAGGATCTATGCATTTCCAGCACGTGTTGCATCTTTAATCATGCTCCATACGGATTATTTTAACCTCATCTGTGCTGCTTTAGGTTGGTTTCATGGCTATTCTTAAAATCATATCCTTTTTGTTACATTGTTTTTATTTGGTTCCATACTGATACTGTATTTCCAAACTGATGTCAAATATGACCTTGCATGTACGACCCTGGCACTTACCAAAGTAGAGGTGCCAATCTAATGTACAATAAAAAGATTTTTTTCATAGTCAAAGTATGTGAACAAATGGCATATGCTGGTATATACTGCAAGATCCATGTGACAGATGTATAATCCAAGGCGTCCAGTCTTCTTGGAGGTAAAACAATAGTGATTAGACATGGTGGCATCTTGCAGAGGTTTTGATGTTTGTCTGCTCCTGCATTCTGTCCTGCCCTTAATGCCCAGTGGGATAATTCAGACATGAAATCTCAATACCTGAAATTTCCAGTGACAAATGGATCTTGCTGACAGACTTTCTTCCTGTTAAGAAGCTGATGCAAAGATCTGTGGGAGTTGAGTAGGAGCACCAAAAACCTCTTCAATTGTTAAAGCATTGCTGCTCACAGAAAGGTCTTCTCAGTCTTTGCTCTATAGAAAGTTCAACCCACACATTATCATTATTGTGACTTTCTGCTTAAGAAGCTCGTTTTCACAGATGCATTCCTTCTGTTTGGGATGTTTAACACAGGGACTGTGTCTTTAAAGGGATGTGATTAAATATAGCCTTGTACAAAATTATGACTTTCAAACTTTTGATCTAAAATTACTAAAAATGTTTCTAGAAAAGGCCGAGAATGAAAACATTTGCCGCAGAGTTCTGATCCCACGAAGGATTGTCATGTTAAATTTTCCTTAGAATTAAAACTTGCCAAATGATCCTGCAAGGCGCACATGTTTATAGAAGAGGGACGCTGAACGTATGTGACTATCAGGACTACTGCTAAATGCAGGCAAACTGCGCCAAGTTACAGGAAGAAAAAAAAAGAACGAAAAACACAAATGCTACATCTGAATATATCCAAAGGCTATTCACACAGAGGAAGGAAACACCAGGCCTAAAACTGAACCCACCCAGTATGATTTATAGTGATACAGTTCAGAAACTGAATTGCAGGGTCAGTATATGGTAGTAACTAGAGATGAGCGAACAGTAAAATGTTTGAGGTTCGATATTCGTTTCGAGTAGCCCCTCAATATTCGACTACTCGAATCGAATATCGAACCCCATTATAGTCTATTGGGGGAAAATGCTCATTTCAGGGGTAGGCAACGTTCGATCAAATTATACTTACCAAGTCCACGAGTGAGGGTCGGGCTGGATCCTCTGAGCAGTCTTCTCCGTGCAGCGTCCCCGCGGCGTCTTCTGGCTCTTCATTCACTCTGCCAGGCATCGGGCCTGGGCAGAGCCGACTGCGCATGCCCGCACTACAAGCAGACATGCGCAGTCGGCTCTGTCCAGACCCGATGCCTGGCAGAGTGAATGAAGAGCCGGAAGACGCCGCGGGGAAGCTGCACGGGGAAGACTTCTAAAGGTAGGAGAAGAACCAGTGTTGATTGGCCGACTGTATAGCATTCGGCCAATCAATGCTGGTTCTGCATCGAACTTTTACATTCGAACAGCGAGTGGTACTCGATCGAGTACGAGTATTTCGAATACCGTAGTATTCGATCGAATACCTACTTGATCGAGTACTACTCGCTCATCTCTAGTAGTAACTCTTAACAGGAGTCCACCACCACTGACCCATACAGTTGTATTGGTGTGATGCATCCATATCAGGGTCAAAAAATGGACATGGGTCCTTTTCTTTTTTTTCCAAAAAACAAAAAAGTAATATGAAAAAATGTATCAAAAATGAATGGATCCATATATGGTCAGGGATAAATTCAGACAACATATGGACTTCTAAGATAATCTACGTCGTTCCATGTATCACTAACAAAAAAAAATATCTATAAAATGTAGATATAAAAACATATCCCAGATAATGAACACATCTGCATAAAAAGATGACAGATCCCAGTTACTGCCAACCTAAAAAGGCCTTTCTAGAAAGTTATTTTTTAATATTTCTATATTAGGGAGAAGAATAAGATTACATTTTAATATTATTGACAACTAATATATGCCCCGAAGAATAGATTGTCTGATTTTATTACAGTCCTAATAATGTTGCCTCTTAGATCAGATTTCCTCTGAACTGAATTGATTGGAAATAATATCTACCCTAAAGCATATTTAATGTCATTAGGGCTGGGTGTGAGTAAATTAAGCGGTATTTAGTCACCAAAATCTTTAATTTCATTGCATTCGAGTAGGTGTTAGACATTATGAGGTTCAATTAAAAAAGTCGCTAATGTTTTTACATCTGCGTGGGAGTAAATTAAACAAAATCACTCCTGTGCTGCTAATATCATTTTAATTGAATGTCATTCTGTCTCTATAAGCAGTGCCATGCTAAGACTTCAAATAATGAACTGCTTTCACTAAGCTTCATGTCTCTGGGTGAGAGCAAATGGAACGGTAGTGTTCACTAGGAAAGCTCACAAAAATCTGCTTGTGATGGTGAGCACAATGCAATAAAGTTTACAGCATCAGGATTTCCTATAAGAGGACAATGTGATATTTATTGAGAACCGATAACCTACCCTTTATATTGGCAAGTTGGGCAGAATCTACAGAATTCCAGAAAAAAGCCAGGGGGCGCACTCCTTGCAGAAATAACGACTGGAATCAGATGGTACAAGTACTTAAAATTTTATTGGATTACGCGTTTTGGGTTATTTGCAGACACCCCACCTGAACTGGAAGAGATCTGATGAAGGGGTGGTGTCTTTTGTGCGCTCAAAACGCGTAATCCAATAAAATTTGAAGTACTTGTACCATCTGGTTCCGGTCGTTATCTCTGCAAGTGCACCCCGTTTTTTTCATGGAATTCTGTAGATTCTGACCAACTTGCCTACTATTTATGGCCTGGTCTATTCTGACGGCCGGTATCCAGGAGTTGGCGACCCTATTTTGGCATACCTGCCACATAATTGTCATTGTCCTACGATTAAGGAGATGAGTGACCACCTCAAGATCTGGAGGAAAGTCAAAACTGTGGTTCCGTCTGAAAGCGCATCCTATCTGTATTTTTCCTCACGACTATACATATCCTTCGGATTGGTTATCACTATTATATCAGTGGTGGACTATCTATTAGCTGTTTAAGTAGTCACTGCACACAGATGAGCGCCGCTTTTGCAACACAGGCCTGTGACATCATCAGGTTTATCTGTCATGTAGCCTGTTTGAAGCTAATTCACAGTCCATTGAATGTAATTGAGATGCAATACCAATCTCAGCCACTATAGAATATGTGGCACGGTGTTGGTGACCAGTGAGAAGGTTGTAGTGCTACTCCAAATAGCAGATTAAAGTGGATTACAGTTTATGGACTAGTATGATCCTAAGATCAGGTCGTCAACATCAGACACCCTTTAATAGCATCTAAAATTTGAACAGGGAATATGTGGGGAATGGAAATCGCAAACTCATGAAGCAAGCACAGAATTTACAGCAGTATATAGTCGGCTATTGAACTTGAGGCTACAAGAGGTCAGCTAAAAGGATTATTTCCCTTTCTTATATACTGTAGCTTCAACAGATTTGACAGCACTATTTAGAGATTGTCACTATTCACATCAGTTCCTGTTTCCAATGCAATTTCCCTAACTCAAAAAAACAAAATGGCCTGTTTAATAGGAAGCCAAGTGACCTACGCTTTCTGAATGTCGGAACAAACTGGAAGACAGAGGAAGCTTACTCCAACTGAGATAATATGCAAACTACATGCTGGAAAAGGGGGTTTAAAAAAGAAAGCCAAAATAAGTATATTGGCAGTATTCATGAATATATTATTTTATTCAATTATTTTTAAAAAATTTACTAGATTGACCACTAGATACAAAAACAACCCCTTAGGCAAGCCAATCTAATGATATCAATGTAAAGTTTTATATGAAATTAGAAATACCCATATGAAATAATTTTAATATTATTTATTTCAAATATTTGAAAAGAGAGAGAACATTGCTATTCTTTGACAGGGTTGGGGGGGGGGGGGGAGGCTCCTGCTGCAGCCAGTTGTTTTACCACAAGACACAGGATTATTAAAGGAAGAAAGAAGTTGGGGAAGCAACCGCTTGATTTTATGGGATTCATGGAAACAGAATAGGTTCAAAGGAAAGGATGTTATAAAGAATTGGTTTGATCGTTTTGTATTGATGTTATATTGATGTCATCCATTAGGGCTAGTTCAGATGTGGGGCGCCCATGCGGGTTTTGACACAGAGCGAGACGCGTCTCTCTCTGGTCAAAACCCGCCTGCCACGACCATTGCGGTCGCGGCTTTCCCCTCCTATGTCGGCTCGAATGAATGAGCCGACACAGGAGGGAGCTGCCGCTAGGCGGAAGCCGCGGTCCAGCATGCCACGGCTTCCGCCTGAAGAAAGGACATGTCACTTCTTTACTCCGCTAGCAGCAGCCTGCCGCTAGTGGAAAAAAGAAGCCCGGCGGTCTGTATAGACCACCATTGTAAAGGGGCGGATTTTGAAGTGAAATCCGCTGTCAAAATCCGCCCCTTTGTTCACGTGTGAATGAGCTCTTACACCAAGCATTTCACAAAACTAACAGTGTTGTTCTCTACTTCTCATTTTGAAAATAATCATCTTGTAGATGCTTGTGTGTCATCTACAGAAGACAAGATACACAACTGATGACTCATAGACGTCAGGACATCTAGTTTGTATACTCAAGACACTTTCTATAAGTCCCCTACTATCTTGGTCATGTCATAATACTCAAGAACAATGAGGTCACTCCACGGTTAGCACTGCTGCCTAGTGCCATGTAAGTTGTCGATTTTTATTTTTATTGTATTTTATTTATTTGGGTTGTGTGAGATTAGAAAAATGTGGTCGCTTTTTTTGGAAAAAAAAATAACTAGCAACTAGTAGACAAAAAAAAGTTGAGCAATCCATAGTTATTGAACACTACTCCGCTAGTTATCGCTCAAGCAAACAACAGTGTGTTATATACCATTTGTATGTCAGTTTTTGAAATGTTTGGTATAGGTCAAGGTGTCTCCTTTTTGTACCACGCTGCTGACTATGCGGGTGCTCAGTAAATACTAAAACTCATTTTTATATGCAACGTGTCATTCAGTTGTTGTATCTGCTCCAACACTAAAAGAAATTGTTTTCACTTATCAAAATTACTGCGATTTTTACACCTACATGGAGAGACTTAAAAGACAGAACGTGGACACTTTTATTAATGTGGTAATAGATACAAAGACAGTAATTTAGTTTGACTTAAACACAATAATCAGATCCATTAATCTAAGCTGACGTGATTCCATTTGCTAATGATCTTTTATTGTAAATTTATTGGATTTTTGTCTCGTCTAGTGATAAATCTATTACCTTCATCTCGATTTAGTGCTGTTTACAAATATGGATAATTTCTATCAATTTATAGCATTCTCCGCTGGCAATGACAGTTTGATAGCTTAACAAATAGCCACTCATAAACACTTGTAATGGGAGTTACAAATAGCTGGAGTGAGCGCTATGTATTGATATGCGTCTATTATCTTGGCTCTCGGGTATCCAGTGGCCTTACCGTATACATTGTTCTGGATGATTATAAATTATGAGAAATGCATGGTGTGAATTTCAGCATTGTCCAGGATGGTTCTCTAGCTTACCTGAAATCTATGTATTAGCTAATGTCTCTCTTGTCTTTACGATAACACGCATTTAGTCTAGCCTCGACTGAAGACTGATTGAAACCTATAAAAATCGGTTAAAGTTATAACACAGTGGTCAAAAATTGGACATCAATCACCCACTACTCTAGCACCTCCACGTCAATGATCTCAGTCTTTACTTATTTAGTGTTATTGGTGACTTATCGTATCTTGACCAAACTTTTCTAAATTGCAGACAACTCCTTTTAGTATTGCATGAGTTTTCTAGCTATAAAAATAGAAAAATTTGGAAAGATATGTTTTGAGTTTACTCCTGAATTAGCAACATTAGGTTCTAAACTGAGAATCAGGGTTAATCCGCATAAGTTAAGAGATGGCTTTTAATACCATGTCATCTCATGATGTAACTTAAAGCTTCCTAGGCTTTAATGTAAAATCTATAACAATGCACCCCTCCTACCATGTGATATTTACAACATTAATGCTGGTATCTTTTTATGTGGCATCAGGGCTTGGGTCCAACTTATTCCCCTATACTTACACCTCTAATCTAAATGACCAGTGTGCATAAACATATTTATCTGAACAGTTGGGAAATGGGAACAGAGGTTTAAAGATGAAGAATACAAATGCAGAATTTGCACCTGGGTCCTATTACCTGAGTGTACCAAAAATTCCTCTGCCATATAAAACAACATGTATATTTCTAGTATTTTTAGATTTTTCATTGGAGCCCTGGAGTTTTAACTTAGTAGATCACCCATGACACGGGAAGAGTGCAGCCAGGGATTGGTGAGGCAAGTACTGTTCTAATAATATAATAGTCACCTCTGAATGATGCGGTGATAGGGCCTGGACACGGTATGGGGGACACTAGGATGTAGGAGATAACTGGTGGTATCCATTTTACAGTGTGGGGCCATTGGTGGGAGCTATTTTTATGTAGATAGTGAGCCCCATATAGGGATCACAATGTATATATTTTTTTTCCTATCAGTATGTCTTTGTAGAATGGGAGGAAATCCACGCAAACACGGGGAGAACGTACAAACTCTTTGCAGATGTTTTTCCTGGCGGGATTCCAACCCAGGTGCTATTTTACTGTATAGGGCGAACATAAGGCCAAAATAAGGTCAACTTCAAATTTTTTTGCCTGTGGTCCATTTACCCCAACCAAATTTTAATTCCCTGATTCCGATAGCTTTGAGCTGTTTGGCTGACAGCTATCTTGTCTATGTTCTCAATACCCATTTGTTCTGAACAGGGAAATGGTAGAAAGTCAGTGGTAGAAATCCTTACATAAGGATCCCATACACATTAAATGTGTATAGCCAGCGTTACAGTTTCTTCAGCAGCATTTTCATTGATATTACTTGCAAAGGCAAGAACAGTAAATGCTGCAATGTTGCACTTGGCACTGAGTGAATACGAGGCTTACCACCGGAGTATAAGCAGCTGTGTATAGCTAGCATATTATTTGGCGTGTTGATTGGACTGGCCCTGATTATGCCTGCACACTCTTATCAACAATATCACCTGACAACAAGTTCACTTAATATATGGAATCGCTCCATAATCCCATCAATATTATGTGACTAAGCCAGTACATAAATAGTGCTCACGCATTCCTTTTCTGTTCAATGAGGTTCGCCCCACCACCCCGGCAGGAATCTATTGATTAGTTCGCATTTCTTTTTCTCATGGAGAAATTTGTTCTGCCCTATGCTTAGCATAACATGTCACTTTACCATTACACATCTTCATTGTAAAACAAATGCATCCGACAAGTTCTAATAGTTTTACTATTGTATTACTACACTACTATATATTGTAGTATTAGATTACCAAGAATGGATGAATGTCAGAATTGGATATTTGAGTCCTCGGACTGATTCTGATGCTGATGATCCTAGAATTTACTTAAATAGGAGCAGATCTGGAATACTCTGGCACGACTACTATGGGGGGTAAGAGAGGCTCCTGCTTTCAGCTGCACCCCCTGTACAGCTTCCAGCATCAGTCATAGCCCTCAATAACTGATCCAGGTGTCGAACCCCCACAGACCTGATTCTGATGACCTATACGAAGGATGGGTATCCTGACCTGGGGACCAGAAAACATTATATGTACCCCAAAAAACAACTCAATGAATAAGTTGTTACATCGCAATATCGATTTTAAAATGTAGAAGTTATACATTTTGAAAAAAATATAATAAAACTTTTTCTTTAAAGGGTTAGATTGTTTTCTTTGCCAACTAGATTAAATTTTTAGAACAGATTTTAATGTCCCAAAACTATTAATATCCACTTAGTAGAATGTATTTATAGGTTCACATAATTCATAAAAAATGGAAATATTTTATAATTGCCATACAATAATCATGAGAAGAACAGCGACATAAATCTAAATCAATTTTCCAAAAAAACCAAAACATATTACAAAGAGGAAACAGAAGCTCCCTATCAGATTTCTGTACAAAAACTAACTTCCATCTTTCTATCCTATAACAAACAGTTGACAAAGCAGACTTTATTTAATATTTCAGTCAAAGACATTCATGGGATAGAAACTTAGGGCCAGGTTATTAGCAGTAGGACACTTATGTCGCGTTAAACTAATGCTATAAAAAAGGATTCTGCCTTCTGCCTTGAGCAAACTATATACAACTTTTTGCAAAGATGTGATAGTCTGTATCCTCAGATATTCACACAACACACTTACTAGATGCGGACTGTCACATTTCATCTCTCTCACATCTGGTGGAACTTTCCAAAAATTCTAAATGTTCTACCCTAATGTATCAAATAAGATTTTAAAAAATCTGTAGCAAAAAAAGCTCTCCATAGGACATGTCACCAGGTCCGAAACACTGAATGACCTACATCATCCGATAGGAGATTTCATCGTGAACATTGTGGTGTATTATTTATCCAAATCTGTTTAGCCGCACAGAGATTTGATAACACTTGATCTTGAAATGGAAGAAATGCCAAGCTAGGAATCCACAGACAGTAACTGCTTTCTGAAAGTATTGAGGTCCTGAATCTTAACGAAACACCTCTGGCTTCACTCCCTCTATGGCCTACTATAACCCTCTATGTCTCTACATCCACCCTCATTCTATACAATGATTTTGACCTGCAAACTATCTCCATCTTTGAATAGAATCCGTGTTATACCTGTCTTTATATCTGTTTGCCTTTTCCTTTTTCACAAGAGAAAAAAAACAAAACTGATAGTGGTGATGCCACATAAATAAAAAATTAAAAATCAGGAACCAAACTCATCAGCTGTGGCGGTAAGAGGCTGTCATATGCTAAAAATACAAGAATTGTTACATGGATGAGCAATTGTCACAATCATAATCCAGTATTCTAAATTGGGAACCAAGTCATATATGAGGCTGTCAGTGCTGGACATTACAACTGAGGGATGTATGAGATGTAAAGATGGTTCCGAATGAGGAACTGATCAGCTACAGAATGGAAGATCAGCACGTGTCCTGCACTGGACCGAATACACAGGCCATAGCAGAGCTGATGCAGGAGGAATGATTGCTAAAGTGATGGCTCCCTGGCATTTATCTATCACTGTCCATGGGCAACACAACCCTTATTATACAGGGCAATGTGCTGCCACCGGACAATATTTTTTTTTCCTCTGCCCTTGGCCAGGCCAATCGTCGGGAATGAACGCTTGTACAAGTGTTTGTTTCCCAAAAATTGGCTTCTAAGTTATCCTGTCGAATAGGGCCTTTATGGTATGGACAGATACTAACCCAACTAAGAATTATAGATCAACCTATACCTCTGCCATCTCCTGTTATATGTTAAAGTGACAATTCCAGGAAATGGAGAAGACGTAAGCTTTTAGAGTACAAGGACACAGTTAGATGCAGAACTGCTAAACCAAGTTCACATTTGCACTGGATTTCCATTTTTCTGTTTCATTACAGGAACAGAAAAATTAAAATCCTGACACATACAGATCCAATAAATAAGGGACACCAACTAATCCGGAGGGACCACATTCAAAATACTGAGGTCCATCAAGTTTCTATTATGGTACCCGTCATTTTGCTACATTAATTTTTTTTTATCCGCAATCTGTAACCAAGCCTCCAACACAATTGTGAACCTATCCTTACCATTACACTGTAGGTTTGTAATTTTTGTTACAATGTTATGTGTGTATTGTGTTAGGCTCGGTACGCAGATAGCAAAAACACTATTTTTTTAATATTCAATAAAAATCATTGAAATAAATTAAACAAAAATAATAGATTTTTTTAAAATTAATTTTTATTTCAATAAGGAAAAATAAAACTGCCTGGACCTCAATAGAGTACAGTATAACCAACATGAGACGCGTTTCTCACCGATGCCATCTGCCACTAGTGAAAACATTTCCATGAAACAATGACTCAATTTCAAACAGCTTCTGCCCGTTGCCCCAAGTTGGGCAGGACTGGATGAAGATTGTACTATGAGACAAAACGCACACGTACGAAGCCTATGGGAAGAGTAGGGAGGGAGTCTACACGTGATATCCCATGTGGTAACTAACAAATCACATTTCCATTAATGGAAATGATGAAATACGTAGCAATACAGCTTTAAGTGTCGATACCTCACCACAAAACATAATAAGATCTATATAAAAAGAAAGTTGAAAAATTATCCAAAAGCTGGTGGTGAGAGACTGTATAAACCTTCCAGAAACCCACACATCCGCTGTTCAGTTAATTCTTTGCTCAGCCGGAGATTCAACCACGCACCATCGGGAGTTCTCCCCGCAGAAACTGCACATGTATGAATAAAACACCATCCGACCAGATGCTGTATATCTTCTCCATATTTCTGGTACTCCTTAACAATGCCTCGTCATTCTCCTTATTAAGTTGTGCTGTAAATAGTAATGCTCTGGCTTGCCAACAGCTGAGAAACTTAGGCCAATAAAAACACTTCATTAAATTAGCTTTTACAGGATAGAAATTGGCATAATCTGAACGCTAACTGATGTGTGGTGGTTCCAAAGATTATTTGTCATTTATTTTCATAAAGTACAGCCAGATTATGTAATACTGTGAAGGGGCAGAAGACGTCAACCAGATATAGCAACGGAGCGAGCACCAAGTAGGCTGGCTACACAGTCTGGCAAGATGAAGGGCAATAACCTTAATTGTAGGGCCAAAGCCAACTTCTAAAAAAAGCTAAATCCATCTACCTTACCCAATTCCGACTAAAAGGTACCCTTTGAGTGCTGATGTGTATGTAAAAAAAAATAAAAATCTTACTTTTACTCATTTCATCTTCAATCTCAATACACCCTTAAGACGAAATCCAAGCAATAGTTGACCAAAAAATTTAGGTAGAATCATAGTATATTAATGGGGTGCTCTGAGATTGGACAAAATGTAGCTAAGGGGAGAAATAACATCAAATAATAAAAGACCCCACACTCACCCGATACATCCCGTGGTGTTGCAGTGCAGTTGCTCTGGTGCTCCGGTCAGCCGTCTTCAATAGGCTGCAGTGCCAGAGTATAACATGATGCTCCTGGGTCCTAATACAAATTTTCTCCAGGCTCCCCCAATATATTGCATTATTTATAGCACTGGCTGCCTCATATTAGGAAAACACACCTTACTGGCCCCTCTATGGTTCCTGGGCCCAGGTGTGACCATTGTGAAATCTTCTCCCAACTATAATGCATTATTTATAGTACAGGTCTCGTCATATTAGGAAGAGACACCTTATCAGCCCCCCCTAAGGCTCCTGGGCCTGGGTGTGACCATACCCTCTGCACCCCCATAAATTACACCCCTTCTTCAATTATAACCTGTCTGTATACACAAATAGTTGCTGTGACCAATCATAACAGTTGAAGTCCCCCAAGCCAGTGGCTTGTTGCGACAGACCCTTGTGTAGACTGGCACATTAGTGACGTAGCTAAGTAAATAAGAAGTGGCAGAAGCAGAAAATAGGTGGCAGTGGAATAACACGGAATATATCTGATGACAATTTGATTATTCCTTATTTTATGATATTTCTGCCTTGTCTAGATTTGATCAAATCTTGGAAAATCCTTTTTACGATATATGTGACCTATAAAGATTTACATTATTAATATTTCTTACTCAATGGAGGTTTTTAGGCTGTCTGAGATCCTGTGACATAATACAGACTACCATATGTTTTTACTGCTAAAGAATACTATTCCGAATATGGCCTAATTGCTTATCATCTATAATATTTTATAAGATAGTTCCTGTATTTTCTTGCCCACACTAAATAATATATGGAACCCTATCAACACACCAGAAAATTGTGCACTCAAAGGGGGTTGACCCTATCACAATCCCTTTGGAAGAGTCCTCCAAAAATAAGTTGATCACAGGATCCTGGACTGCTGGGAAACCCAGTGACCTGGTGTACCCAGAAAGGCAATCAACAGGTGTTCAAATTACCCTGCAGTGCCCCCACAGATGAAATGAAGCATTACATGGTGGTTGTACAATAGATTACGGTATTTTTAACACATAACTTTTAATAATTCTTTTAAAACCCTCAAGACAGACTCTAAGGAATTGTCCTTTTGGAATTCCCTGGCAAAGGGGATGCGGGTGATAGTTGTCCCACCGGAGGAGACTGTTAGTAGCAGTCTCCTTCCGGTAGAGACTAGTTTCCAGGCTGCCATCATCACATATTCTAATTTCCAAGTCCAAAAAGTGAATCTTGCTGCAGTCAATCATGACTGTGAACCTCAAGTTAAGTTCATTTCGGTTCAGAACAGACACAAACTGATGGAACAATTCACGGGGTCCTGTCCATATTAACAGGACATCATCGATGTACCTATACCATGTCAGAATGTGCCGAGTCCAATCATCCCAATGATCTGCAAAAACATGGTGCCGCTCCCACCACCTCAGAAAAAGATTGGCATAAGTGGGGGCAGCAGAGCTCCCCATCGCTGTGCCCTGCTGTTGGTGGAAGAGGCGACCATTAAACCAGAAAAAATTATGACTCAGAACAAACCTCAACTACGAACTGATTGTGGGTCGCTAAATAGTCCCCTCTACTTTGCAGGAAGAACTCGACTGCACGACATCCCAGCTCATGTGGAATCGAGCTATAATGAGATTCTACATCCAGGGTCACCAAAAATGCGTTAAGTGGTAAGGGCACTCCCTCAAGGTGCCGGAGGACGTCCATAGTGTCTCGAACATATGACGGCAAACGCGTTGACAAAGAGTATAGAGAGTGTTTATAGCATGTATTATTAGTTCAGCTGCCTGTTTATTTGCTGGAGAGAGAAATTGGGGTTAATTCACCGACCCAATCATTCTATATAGAAAGCAACGGCAGGAGATCTGAACATAACGCCTGTTTCATTAATCGGCACTGACCCAACCATATATAGTATATATATTATAGTGGCAGTGGGACATTTGGTATCTGACTATTTGGTGTCTTGATAGACTATAGTGTGACTTTATTAGCTTATTATAGCATTCTAGTTCACACACATCGTATAGTCCAACATTGAGACATTATATTCTTAGTGAATAGCCAGAATCCTAGTTTATTGGTTGCTGGGTGTTCTGTAGCTTTATATACTTACCTGGAGGAGACGCTGTCATCTTACTACTCTCTCCGGATAATTTTGCTGCAGGCACTTAGGATATCCATTTTTTATAGATGTTTAGATGTCTTCTTAGGTTTGCTTCCATCTTGGGGGTTTTAACAGAATTATTAAAAGTTATGTTTTAAAAATACCGTAATCTATTGTACACTAGTTTTTGACGGTAGTACACCTCTGTGGCATTACATGGTGGTTGGGCTGTTAGTAGACTTTCTCCTCTTTTGTTAATTGATGATCCTAAATGAGGAATTCATCTCTAGTAACTCAGAATTTTTCATGCAGATAACCATTTACCCATTTAGTGGACATTGTAGCACTAGGTCTTTCATTTTTACACAGCGGTTTTCCTAAGTCATTTTTAGCATTTTTTTTTAAAATTCTTTCTATAAACTTTTAGCTTTAGCTACTAATGCATGCAAATGTCAGCATAATATTTCAGACTTTTATTACAAGAGATGCTTCCACATCAATCAGCACAATGGAAAAAAGGGAGACAATTAGATACAATTTATCTGTATTGCTTACTCACTGTAATGACCCAAAGGACAACATAAACAGATAATATGTTGCCATGATTGAAAGATTTCTTCCTAAAGACTGACAGCCTAGAAAGATTTTCTTCAATACAATATGTAGAATGATGGTTTGCACAGAACTATGACTTTTTGTTAATGTCCAACAACCTTCAGTGTGGACGCTAATAAGGCTGAAAATGATGCATTTTGAGCAATAAACATAATGCAATTTTGGAAAAGTTGTTAATGGTCGTCTTCAACTAGAACAAAAATTTGTAGTTCAAAGAATACAATAAATAATATAAAGTTGGGAACTTTTTCTATCCTGACTTGCTATACTGAATATGACATGAAAACAAAACTTACAAAAAAGTTGTTAAAAAAATAGGAAATGGGTTCATATTACTTTTTGGTGAAACTAGTAAGAGTGGCTGTTACCCTATCTTGTATATACAAAAAAATGACTATGGGTTTAGATGTGAAGATATCAGTGCAACCAGTATGCAAAATGGGTGTCATCCAGCAACTTCCTAAACTGCTCACCCAGCCATTCAGCACCCTGATATGTACTAATGAAGGGCAAGAACCCTGAAATAACTGTCTGAGGATACAAGCCAAACCCAGATACTCTCTATAGGTCATGTTCTAATGTAAGACCTGATAAAGAGTTGTTCAGTGACTTGTAGTGTCTTGCCTCAGGAGAGTCAATTGGCATACTATTTTTTATCCTAAGGAAATGCTGCATTGGCTGTAAGACTATGTTCACATGGCAGAATTTGCACAAACTGAAAAATTCAACTTCAGCCATTTGAAGCTAAATTTTTCTGCTGGATCAAATTTCTCCGCAGAATTTGCAAATTCTGCATCAAGCAGTATTTTTCTGCCTCCCATTCACTTCAATCATGTATGAGGCTTAATTTTTCCAATAGTTGAAAAAAATAGAGGAAAAAAAAATGTATTTCAATCGGAGGCAGAACTCTATCGGAATTTGCAGCTAATTTTAGGGACAGAAATGCCGCGATTTGCCCACAGTAGAAATGCCATGGGAAAAATCACGGTGTTTTACAGTACGGGTAAAGTGGAAGGGATTCTAGCGAATCCCATAACCACTTTGCGGTAAAAACCAATGTGCAGACATGCTGCGGTTTTGGAAGTCGCAGCATGTCAATTATACCTACGGAAATGCCGGCAGTTTCCACATAGGTATAACTGTAACAGAAAGTCCACAGAGGAAAACTCCACAAACTTTCTGTTTAAAGCTAGGTTTAAGATAGGTTAGGGTCACCTGAATCAAAGTTTTCCCCTTGTAAATCGCTGCCTCCATTGCCGACACATCACTGTTATTGTCAAGACGTAAATGTTTTTGGAGCAATGAAGGTCTTGTCATTGCACCAAGATCTAAGAAACATCACCCTAGTTGGTCCAAACAACTTATTTACAAGTTGACAAAAATTGTGATATCTCGGATATCACAGTTAACCCTAACCTATCTATCTGTGGGACGGGGATGATCTACTGGATTCTGGTGACACATACTACTAATTCAAGTTTTTTTCCAGTCCTATATTCTATCGTGCAACTGGATTCTCGGCGACAAAAAATCAATTCCAATCAAACTTTATGCAAGAGAAACCCCAGATACATGAAATTGTTGTAACATTTTGCAACAAATTTGCATGTCATGTGGAAGGGTCTATATTAAAAAACAAAAAACAGCAGCAGACAGGAAGAGATCCCATATTGGACATAGTTGATGATTAGCTGCAGCAGTCTGGCCTCCGTCTGCAGGACACCATGTAGTATCATCAAGCGCTGCTTCATCATGGTCACTGACAGAGATTCCTTCCACTTTCCAGCATCAGTGAGATATCAAGGGATGAAGATGGAGCATGGCCACAGCTAATTAGACAAGGCCACTTACAAGGAACTACATGCATACTTAAATAGGCTGAAGTGCTGTGAGTGTCACATTGATCTATCTCTCTTGGGGCTATACACCTACTACTGTACCTAGTTGCACATTAACAGGCAAACTTTGCTGAGTGTACTGATATCTTGGCACATGCAGAGAGGAACACACAAAAAGAACTGGCATTTTGGAAATGTACTTCCCTCGCCCATTATTACTGTAAGGCATCCATCTTCCTGCCAATTGTTGTGGAGAGTGGCACAAGATGTTTTAATCATTTAGAAGATAAAATAGCACTGTATCTCCTATTCAGGACTAAACAGCTATTTCCTCATCTCTCCACTTGTTTTGAAAGGAAGACCACAATGGAAGAATGATATGTTTCCTATTACATCAGATTATCTAGAATAAGCAACTTTCTCAGCAGTGCACTAAGCAGATTTTAGGCACTTCCTCATGTTACTGGAAATCGAGACTTATCATGACTGACAAGGTTATAAAAAAAGCCTTCTCATCACAACAAACCGTGATGCTTACTAGGACATTTGGACGTCACAGATCAGGATCCCCCGCTAGCCATATTGGAGAAGCTTCCTCTTTAGGGGAATGGAGGGGTCTATGTATTGCACAACTGATGGTTAAGTTGCTCACATAAAGAACAATCTCAGTTGAATCTAACATTTTAGTTGGGAATGTGTGACTTTCCTTGACAAATATATGCAAGTTTGTAACAATTAATTCTCTGCATTGTCAGGCATTACAGTCCTGAGTGACTTTCCTTATTATGAGACTATATAAACATATGCAGCAACCAATTGTTACTTAATTTAAGATATATTACTTGAAGGGAATATGCCATGAACAATATTAACCACGGTATCTGATCTGTGGGGGATTGCTGAGATCCCAACCGATCCGGAGAACTGAGGATGTTTTATATCAATTATGAATGCAGCTGCAAGAATAGTGTCCGAACCCCAGATAGACGCAGGCGCTCCAATACTACATTTACTACAATGAAAGCTCCAAGATAGCCGAGTGCTGTACTTTGGCTATCTCTGCCGTTACTTTGCAAATGAACAGGAGCGGGTGCACTTCTGTGTCCACCTGGAAAGTCGGACACTCTTCCAGTGACTGCATTCACCTGTGCTGTCTGGAAAATCACTAGCATAATGAAACCAGGATATCTACCGAACGGTGGCGTGGAGAAGAGTTCTAAATTCTAGTTCTTTCTTAAGGCTATTCCAACATGGCCTTAGTTTAAAACGGCATGCTAATGATAGATCCCTTTAAGGGATTTACTGGGTTACAATGCAAAATATCTAACCTACCATGTACCATTGACAACACTGGTGTCATCTTATGTAACAAGAGGTTCAATGGCACCAGGCTTCAATGTAACTGCTACCTCTGTACCTAATGGCTGGAATGAACCAGCAGTGGTGTTATAATAGTACAGAGCCACTTTGTTACCACTTTGGCTTAGATATCTCTGGAGATAAAAGTAGAGCTGGCCGGAGGTGAAGAGGTCGACAAATTTGAGCTTAGGTTGCAATTTTTCAAGACAAATTAGATTTTACATATATTTCTTAGAAAAATCTACAAATGAAAACGTCATCAGCTTTATGTGTCTGAAGAAACTACAAAGTTACTTATGTCATGTTACTTAGAAAGAGTCTTCAGAGTTCTTTGATATAGATTTTATGAGGTTTGACACCATAACTGTACTGCAAGAAAGCAAATCTCTGTATTAGTTATAGTGGGAACTCTTTTGATCTATGGGTTTAAAAGAGCGATGAATAATTTGAATATTCAATGTAGCTTTGTGGATGAGGATTGGACCTGATCACACTGCTTCATATATCAACTATAAAGTACTTAGAACTGAAGGCCCATGAGCCAAAGGTTGCCATTGAATGTCTTTTTGTATCTTGACTTCTCTGGTATTTCCATGGTAAAGCTGTTTTACAGTTACATTCACTTTGTCTCATCCTTTAGATATAGCATACTACTGTATTTAAAGCATGGAAAACCGTCATTAAAAAGTATAATATACAGTAATATAGTATACTGGCAGTAGACATGGTGGTTAATGCAGAGCTTGGACTGTTTTCAATGGTGTAACTAAAGTCTTGTGGGCCCCAGTGCAATCTTTTGTCCGGGGCCCCCTACCTCATCCCTACAGCAAATTCTTGATAGTGATGGTTACGGGTGCTATGGATTTTAATGAACCTTAGTGTGGTTCGGGTGATCTGTGGGTCTCCTTGGCTTATGGGCCAGATGGAAGCAGCAATCTCAATACTGATGCCAGTGCTTATGGGCCCCCTGTTTCCTTAACTAATTTTGGTTACCTGTGAGCTGTGAGATTTTAATACATTTAGTGCACTTTGCTACATTTTATTACATTGTTTTATGATACTGCGCCACTGGCACAGTGTACCAGTCTTCCTTGGAGTGCTGCTTTATTTCAAAAGCCAAAAACTTTTCCCACTTTAACAAGTATCCAAAAAGTAATTCCAAATGAAAGACTTTCAAATATGTACAGTGTTGTATCTGATCTTCTTAATCATTGAGGAAACATATTTGTCATTTAGCCATAAGGCATCTCCTGGTGAAACAAAGCACTGAATACATTAAATCCAAATCCTTGGGTATGACCATTGGGCAGGCACCAAAAAGGTAAAATAAACATCAGGATTAGAGATGAGCGAGTACTGTTCGGATCAGCTGATCCAAACAGCACGCTCCATAGAAATGAATGGCTGCACCTGGTACTTCTGCTTTGACGACGGCCGGCCGCTTAACCCCGTGTGTGTCGGCTACGTCCATTCATTTCTATGCGAGCGTGCTGTTCGGATCGGCTGATCTGAACAGTACTCGCTCATCTCTAATCAGGATCAATAGTCAAAAAATGCAATGTCTATAGTCTGCTGTACACCTGCAGGTTATGCAAAGTGTTGTATGCATGACATGCTTAGTGACATGAGAAACCTGTGCTGTTTGTTTCAGCATCCAATAAGCGAATTAGACTCTGTATTGTCAGGTGGGTGGTCCCAGGCATGTGCTCGAACCAAGGACTGCCCAGCTGACAATAGAGAGCCTAATTAGCATATTAGGTGCTGGAACAAATATCAAGGATTTCTCAGGAAAGGTAGGGGTTAGAGAAAAAGTTCAACTGTGCTAGAATGATTGGAGAGATACCTATTGAAGATCGCGAAGAGGTGAAGATGGTAAAAGTTCCTCTTTAAACCCTTTTGCTACTATAGTATGTGGGGGAAGAAATTTCACAAATCACATATCCCAAGCTCAAATCTCTGCAGCTTGGGTAATAGCATTTTGTAGGTGAAATAATGAAATTATAAACATATATTATATATTTAGGTGATGGGACACTAATATTTCAATTGTGATTTATGTTACGCTCAGATATACATTAGATGCATAATAATATCAGTAGGCACATAAGACAGCGTAATTGTTAAGAGGAGACACGTTCGAGTAGAATGAATCCTATTCCTAACCTTTCATTTTTCCCATTACTGACAAGAAATAACCTTACGAGCCACGGTAACACGTAAATGACTATAGGATTGCAGCGCTATGTTAATAAGTAGGTCAGCGGAGAGTTTGGAAGAGAGATAATGTCTGTGCATTAAGTAAAATAGCCAAGTTTGCCTACAGTTGAGACCGTGTAGATATTAGTGCGCACAACAATGGGCTAATGTGTAGCGCTCTTGACCTTGTCATTCATCATCTTTATCAGATGTCAAGGTGGAGGTGAAGCGAATGTTGTAAACAGCTCTGGCGAGGTGATCCTCTGAATTACTTAGATGAAGCTGAATCAAAATTCATTATATATCCATCAATATTATGTGCCCTTTATATACACATAAAAACCTTCTAGTAAAAGAGCCCATATAAAGACATTCTAAAAAATAGCAATGAATAAAAAATATTTTAAAACGTTGGACCTAACAGTTTTGATAAATCTTAAGTCGGGTCCCTTTTTCCACCAAGCCATGGCCCTTATTGAACAAGGCACAAAACGTATGTAAAATGCATAATAAATGTGGTGCAAAGCATGTACAACAAGTTTTTTTTTTTTTTTGCTAAGATTAGGAGAGAATTCATTTTTTTTCCCTATCAGTATGTCTTTGGAGTATGGGAGGAAACCCACGCAAACATGGGAGAATATACAAACCCCTTGCATATGTTGCCCTAGACAGGATTTGAATCCAGGACTCCAGCGCTGCACGGCTGCATTGCTAACCACTGAGCCACCGTGCTGCCTAGGAGAGAATTGTGGCACTCTCAGCATCATAATACTCCCCCACTACGTTTGTCTTCCGACACTTGGCATATTTCAGATTAAGACTTGGGTCCACTTCGAGTATCATCCCACGGCAGACTGACCCGCACAAAAAGCATCCAAAAATGTCTTAAGTGGTTCATTGAGGTCAATGGTTTTCACTGTAGGCTTTACCCATGCCTCTGAACCAGTTTTCATTCTTTGCCCTACAGTAGTTCTGTACACTGGATCACTTCCTCCTTAAGACAAGATACTGAAGTGTGAAGTATCCACAGGCCAATCCATCATCTCTGAACATTCCACCCACCCATGCTGGACCACATGCACCCACTGCTTTCTCCCCATCTCTCCTTTTCCTCAACCTTTATCTGTGTGTCACTTCTTCAGTTTATTCAGTGATTAATCATCATTTAGAAGCTTCTTCTAGGGAAAAACAGAGAAAGGGCTATTCCTGCAGGTGGTTTCTCTCTGTCTAGTCAAAATGACAATGGCCTGCTGCTGAGACTTTGTTAGTTGTGGTTTTCCTGAAGGTTGCAGTATTTCTTCCTCCAAGGTTCTAATTGGCTTCTTGGACAATCCACAATATCAAATCTACCTTGAGGCTCTTGGAGGGAAGAATTCTACATAGAAAGCGATTAGGCTTCAGTTCTAATTATTTGAGGACTGGATTAAACAGTCACATTACCCATACAAGACCAAAGGATAAAACGCAACACGAACCAGAGAGGTAAAAGAGGCTAATACAGTTCTGTGGTCTGCCATCCAATAACCCCCCAAGAAATAATACTATAACCCACGAACATGAGCAAAAAAGGGGCCAAAACTATCGGTATTGGCAGGACTAATTCAGAGTTGTGAAACAATTTTTTTTTTAAGTAGAAGTTGAGTCGGTAACTTTTTTAAGACTTCCCTTACAAACTGGTCCTATCTCCAACTCCATTATCTTTATGTGTATGGCGACCCCTAACACCCCAACCAATGGCAGCCCATTCATATAGACCCCAAAATAGGACATTGCATTTAAATATTATTGCTCTAATAAAAATGATCTTCAGTTCTCATTAAAATGTCTCTGTCGGCGACTCTTCACTTATGTGGTGTGGATGGCGGTGATCTCAGGCAGTCCTACAGTATGCAGGCATGTCAGCAAGAACTTAGAGAAGGCAAAACAAAGGTGTGTGTGGGAGGACACTGGTCCCTTCAGGAGTCCTGCTGTTTGCTAGGCTGCTGGCTTTCCTGAGCACAGCGCTCCTCCCACGGGACAGCTGTCACTCTGCTATGACATAGGGCGCTGCTCCAATTATTTGCAAATCACAGTTTCAGCAGTCAATAAATGACACCCTGAATACAGTCAGGTAGACTTGTAGCATCTGTATTCTGCCAAAGAGATTGGCAAGTGTGACAAGTCAGCGACTTGTTTGGTTCCCATAATTGTGACTGACACGTTAAGTAGCCGCAAAGATTTTTGACCAATGGTTTTATCTCAAAGTTGTTTTTTTTTTTTTTTTTTTTTTAAACAGTCATTCCAATGGCAGAATTTTACTTTTATGTAATGTATTTTTACTTTTAAATTCTTCGATTGTAACTGATAATCCAAGCAAACTGGAAAGGAGAAGGAGATCAGAGGTGGGCTAAAATTTAAATAAATAAAAAAATGATATTCACCTATCCTCAGTTGGGGACCCCGTTCCATTCTGTGTCCTGCACTGGCTGGGTTGGATAGGAAGTGGCTCAGGTAAGCAGTAGAGCCTCAGTGGTCACCCTTTTGCTACATGAGAGGCCCTCCAAAAGGACATACCGATAGGGGACAGATTGCGAGCCCTATACGGGACAGTAACCTAGAATATCAGTAAAGCGCTGCTGTACAAATATGAGTGGCTATAATCATAATCTACGATTTCCAAATAATAAACCATAACTCCAACCTATCCCATTGTTTATATGTGAAATGTAGAAAACAGGGCACTCACCCACCACAGGATACATAAAACATTCGTTTTTATTTCATCCTCTTTAAAAAAAGGTCAAACCTTGACCATCGGGGTACAGAAGACAGAATGATGCAAAGAAACAAACAGCGACGATCGTTTCGTGCTTAGTGCACTTCGTCAGGCTTTGAAGGAAGCCTGACGAAGTGCACTAAGCACAAAACGATCGTCGCTGTTTGTTTCTTTGCATCATTCCATCTTCTGTACCCCAATGGTCAAGGTTTGACCTTTTTTTAAAGAGGATGAAATAAAAAGGAATGTTTTATGTATCCCGTGGCGGGTGAGTGCCCTGTTTTCTACATTTCACATATGTCACTGCCTGTCTAGGTTTTTTCACAGTGAGCACCACCCTGGGATTTAATTTATTCCATGGTTTTTTGGCTGTTACAGCTGGAAGATTTGCCAATACTGACACAAGATTGTGAATACGAGTGCTGTCGCAGTAGTGCCGCTGACTACTTTGTTCTTTGCAATATATATCCCATTGTTTGCCTCATAATTTCCTTCAGTATATGTTTCTTTTTGTCATTGGTGTATATTAGTAAAAATCTTTCCATGCACAGGTTTCTTATTAACCTGTGGTGGGCTTGCAGCATAGCGTACTGTCACGGCAAGGAACACCCGAGCCTCCAACTAGTAGGATGGATGATGGATTTTAGACCACTCCAGATGCCCAACTAGACAATTCAGCTAATCCTTCATAGACATGCACACCGAGCAAAGAGTCCTGCAGGTTTCCATCTCCTGCTCAGTTTTGTGCAGGAAACGGAAACCTGTATGAACGGAGACCGGGCGCAGGTGTGAACGAGCCCTTATTAAAAATATTGACATTTACTTACAGAACGTACTTGGCACTGGGAACTACTAATGAAGACAGTGACGGGTCCTCTGTAACTTGATGGATTTGTGTCTTCTACATAAATCACTCTACGTTAGGATCTAACCTGCTGCACATATGGTGTCATTTACCACCTGCAGTTTTGTACTTTTTGTCCTTTTCTATGTATACTAGTGATACGCAGCACAATTGATATGAATAGAGTCCCTGAAGTCACAAAATGTTGACCATGAATCCTACTCACAGTATATGGCCTACAAGGAGTATTCTTACAAAGATATCCATATTTGTAGCCAACTAAAGATTAAATAGGGGAATTTGAACTAGGATTTGGGGTCCCCTTTAAACTGGCTCGTGTTACTCATTATTGCTACAATTTTGCCAAAGTTATCTTTACAACAATGTAACAGCAACATTTTTCTAAGAAAACAAACCCATCAATGTTCAGTTCAGTCATGACCGCCAATTTTTATTGTCTACTGACGTAGTTTACAGATCGATATGTTATAATTTGTTTGTTTAGGAATGTTTCATGCAGAGCCAATGAAGCTTTCACCTATCAGAGTTCATCAAACATATGTTATTGTTGCCTTACAGTCAAGAGGCAGCGCATTTCATTTGCTTTTGTACAATTTGCAGGAAATGTTTCTTTACATTGCACCATAAAGTGCAGCGACCTTTGTACATCTCTGTTTGAACTCAACACCCTCAATTGAGCTCATATATCTAATTAGATGATGTCTGAGAGTGCGGAAACCACGGCAGGTACGAGTGAAACACGGCAATGAGAGGTAATACACGAGCAGTGACCACAGCTTGGTATCCATGTGTATAGACAAACTCTGGACAGGGATAAATCTGGAAGATTCTGTTATGCTGACCTGACCTAGCATACACATCCAGTGTAGGTTTGTGGAGATACTAGATCACATTGCGAATCCAACACTGTCTCGCTGAATCCTGGGCACTTGCTTGTCACAGGTTTGGGGAACCAGGAGCCACAAAAAAAAGTGACCAATGGTACATAGGAGGCTCCTTTGGCTAATAAATAGCCAAAACCACTGCAGAACCATCTATCTGACTACGGTATTGAATGACTGAGTTGGATGGTGTGTAACCAAAGTAAAAGTGAAATGTGAAGGCACAGAATATACAAAAGTAAAATTGCTTGATCAGAAAATGGGTAGTTCGGATGTGCAATCCACGAATGAATGGGTCCAGATGGGAAATATTTAGTTGTTCTAGTTAATAGATTACAGATAAGATTAGGGTCAACATTTACTGCCATCCTCAGCTTTAGCAGTCAATGGGGTAGATTTAGCATTGTGGTAATAACTTAATACTGGCATAACATGGCCAAAATATGGTCCATCTAGTTTAAGATCTAATATTTAAAGGGGTTTTCCCATGAAAGACATCTATGGCATATCCACAGAATATGCCATAAGTATTTGATAGATGCAGGTCCCACACCTATCGCTAAAATGCCACCCTACCTGTGCTACCTACCAGGCCTCAACTTTGCTGTGAAGACTGTCAGCTACACTGTTTCAACAATTCCAAAAAAAGCGAATGGGAGTTAAAGCAACGGAGTAGAACAGTGAGCTATTTCCTTAAGTCCCACTCACTTCTATGGGTGTTACAGTAACAGAGCCACACTGTTACCATAAAGCCCCACCATAGTCAGGTCTTGGTCAGGTAAGTAGTGTATTCTAAAGATGTGCCATAAATGTTTTTGTGGGAAATCCCTTTAAGAATCACTGAACATTTAAGCATGCCTTTGTGGAAAATGGGGATGACTTCAATGGCAAAGGGGCATGTGTTAAATAAAACGAAAAGTAAAGTAACAAAATGTGCAAAAGTTTGGAAAAATTCTGTCCTAATATAAACCAACTAATCATTGGTAAAAACTTAGAGTAGACAGTCTAAAGCTTCACCAAACTTAGCATCCAGCATGACTCTATGACAAATCTGGAGCATTTTCAGACTACCCGTTTACATTTACACAATCTATTAGTGAAAGATCACCAGGATATACTTACAAAATTACACAACTATTAAGTAGGCACTCCAATAATAAAAAAAAGTGCCTGTCCGAGTTTGAAAACAGGCTTGTATGTAGCTTACTGTTGGTTATTATGAAGTTATGTGCTCCCTGTAGGAGCACTGATCTCCTTTCTGCACACATTGTATCCTGTATAAACAGGAGGGTCCATGTGATTGACATGTACCTGCATTGTGAGGATGACCTACAGTTCATACAGGAAATACTGTGTACACCAATAGAGGTTAGTGCTCTTTAGGGGAGCACATAACTTTACAAAAGCTTTAAGTTATTCAGTAATAGTACAATCTACACAGGCTCATTTTTCAAACTGGAGAGAATACTTTTTTTACTTTAATTTTGGGCAAACGAGTATTAAAAACATTAATCTTACTTTTCTGTATGTTTACTGTAACCAATATGTTAAAGCTGGGTGGTCTATTACAAATTTTGTGTTGGGACCTTGGCATTTTAGGTTACATCTCTGCTCACAGACACCTACCAACATGTACCTCTTATGTGCCATCTGTGCCACAAAGAGCATGTACCACCCATGTTTTAGCATACACTAAAATTTCCATATTTTATTTAGTTAGGTGCTTAGGCGAAATAACCTAACACATTTAGA
Source organism: Leptodactylus fuscus (assembly GCF_031893055.1). Taxonomy (NCBI): domain Eukaryota; kingdom Metazoa; phylum Chordata; class Amphibia; order Anura; family Leptodactylidae; genus Leptodactylus; species Leptodactylus fuscus. The sequence continues at coordinate 26,325,422 of NC_134274.1, forward strand.
TCGATGCCTGGGAATACAAAATAATTTCCACACTTTGCATAGAAAGCCAGTTGTCCAACGTATTCTGCAAATTATTCATCAAGCTGTATTATGCATATAATTAGAAATAAACTGTATTTTCTCGCTTTAATTTCACACATTCCTACAAAAATGTTTATTCCCAGTAGTTATAAAACCTGGAAGGTAATTTAATTCTACTCACTTTTTGAAAGGGACGTGATGGATTTATTCACAGGATGAAGAAAAATGATTCTAAATGATTATTGATGAGATAATCAAGATATTACAGTGAACTTTCTGTCCATTAGGGTGAAAGGCACTTGTCTCTAATAATAGAACAGTCATAAGCTAATGGCAGAGGTAATCAGACCCTAATGAAGATCAGGGAGAAATAAACCTCTCTTATACTTTCAGTCCTTGTAATTGTCCGACAGCCCAGCCTGTAATTATATCTATAATCAACCAAAAGTAACAGATAAGTAGGTATTATACGTGACAGATGTTGTGAAATGAAATGCAATCTGAAACATATAACAATTCTACTCATTCACGCCCTACATTCAGAGGAGTTACTTTATAGTACAATACTTGTATCAATGGAATATTATTTATCAGTTGTATAAATGTCATAATAACAATACCTAAATAGAGCAAACACTGTACAAGCACAAGCATAATGTATAATAGGTGATATTAGTTCTATAGGGAATTCATAATTTCATCTGATAGTATTGATTAATATCAGATGATACTATATAGTGTTGACAATTAAAAAGGATTTGTAGCGCCATATATAGGTGCGTAGATATATATATATATATATATATATATATATATATATATATATATATATATTTTTTTTTTTTTAAATGTAGATTACGAGCCCCACATAGAGCTCACAATGTACATTTTTCACTATCAGTATGTCTTTGGAATATGGGATGGAAATCCATGCAAACACAGGGAGAACATACAAACTCCTTGCAGATGGTTTTATGCCCGTGGCGGGATTTGAACACCAGGACTCCAGCGCTGCAAGGCTGCAGTGCTAACCTCTGAGCCACTGTGTGGCCCCTTAGGTGTGTAGATATTTGCCCTTTTACATTAGGTTGACACAACTGTCTCTTCTCCATTGTTAAGATCCATAAGAGGACCAGAACAACTAAGGAGCATTCACACGAACGTTGCTAATGTCCATTGCTGTCTTCCATCACAAGATGACAGCAACGGACATCAAACTGTCACAGATTGGTTATTTGTCCATTCCCATTGACACTAATGTAAACAACATGACGCTATCTGTCCGACAGACCCCATTGACTATAATGTTGTCCATTCGGTGTCCATCTTCTTAAAATTGAAACTGGCAGAGTAAAAAGTCCTCCATAAAGGACTTTTTCCTGTGCTATTTTTCAGGTGGACAATGCGACAGTCTCCAACTGAAACTCCGATGCAGATGTGAAGGTATCCTTCCCCATTCAGGGCCCCTAGACCAATGGTTTCTGGCTTCCCTCCAATGAAGATGCGTTGATTAAACATGTGACTGCAGTGCCCAATAATTGGCCATCGAAGTGATATTCCGGCCTCAGTTGCAGCTTCTCGCTCCAGAGTAGGCCCAAATGAATGGGCCTAGTCTGGAGCGTGCTGTCTCGAGGCGGATGCCGCGGCTGAATCAGCTGTGGAATCCGCCTGAAGAAACGGCAGCTCGCTTCTTTTTTCTGTGAGCAGGAACAAACCACTCACGGAAAAAAGGACGTTAGCAGTCTACATATACCTCTATTGTGAGGGGGCGGATTTTGAGGTGGATTCGGCGTCAAAATCCGCCCCCTCTTGCCCTGTGTGAACGAGCCCATAGATGGGAGAGTTTCAAGGAACTGTTAGGACGGTGGGAGATTTAGAACACAAATACAATGCTTATGGCTATTTTTACCAATATTTACTCCAGTTAAGAAATGTTTTGGGTAGGAAAAATCTACCTGACGTTAGGAAAATTGTCTAAATTTACAAGGGCAAAGGTCACCTCAAATATTGATGGGATTTGGATTTCTCTTTCGTTCATTCACTTCATTTTATTTGACAAGAATGAACTATTTAAATTTAATATGTATATGTGTGTATATATAACATGGTCTAGTTAGATGCATCATCTGTTCCACTCTTTAAAATAAGTAATAGCAGGCCTTAAGTTACAGAAAAAACTCCTTTACACAGAGCAAATGCAACTTGACTGATAATTTCTCCTGCAAAGTACATAATAAACCAGTCGTCGTAATGTCACAAAGAGATTTCTATCCAGAAGGCAAGCCGTGCTCGACTATTATGAAATCTCATGTGAGTTGGGTGGCACGTGGATGACAAGCAAGTAGCATTGAGCGACTTCAGCAGTGTAATTGTAAGACAACAATAACTATCCCGGAGAGCCTGCTCCTACACTCTACAACCGGCCTGTGTAATGTGTTACGCTAGTATTTTCTAAAGCAGTATTCCCTTCCCTGGTGAAATAATGAGAAAATATGATGTCATACCCACGTGCATCGTAAATTGCTTACAGGATGACACAAGCAGACTTGGTGCCAATTGCTGTTGAATAGAATACGGTGCTGTGCTGACATACTCACATAAAACCGATATGCCTGCATTATTTATCTACAATACTATCCACTATACATAAATGTATACATAAGGTCTATTGTATAAGTTCTATCCTGCAGCATGCATTACATGGAATAAAATATTTCATAAATTTACAGGCATGAAACAAATCATCCAATGCTTCAAATAAAATCCAGACGCATTATGGCCACGTGCAGGACACCTAAAAGTCCTAAAGTACAATCTTGGCAAGGGTGTGACTACTATACACCAATACTATATATTTACTTATACACATAATACTGTATATATACCAGTGCTGTGGAGTCAGAGTCGGGACCGATGCTTTTTATATTCTTCAACTATGGACTTTTGCTATAACTGCAGCCAAAATTATTAAATAGTAAAAAAGAAAAGATTTTGCTAAATATTTATATCCTTAATTTTACACTCACGATGGCTGTCAATAGAAAGAAATTCCCATCCATTCTTATCCTGAGCTCATTAGCGCCCTCTGCTGAATCAATGACTTTCCTAACACCTATTAACCGGTTAAGGACCGCCGTACGTAAAATTACGGCCTGCGGTCCAGGTACCTAAAGACCGGACTATTGTAAAAATACGTCCTGTCTTTAGGTACCTATTTCGCGGGGGGATGGGTGCGGGGAGGACGGGGGTTAGGTGTTACTAACACCTAACCCCTTCCTCAATAACGTCCAGTCGGAACTGAGTCCGACTGGACGTTTTAACCCTTTCGATCGCGCCGTGAAACATCACGGCGCGATCGAAAGGCATCCGCCGACAATTAAATCAGATCGGCACCCCCCGCGGCGAGATCGGAGGGTGCCGATAGCAGTAAAAGGTAGTCTGGGGTCTGGCCAGTGACCCCAGACTGCCCGAAGCCCCCACATACCTGGTGATCCTGCCAGGACCTTCTGATGTCAGGCTGTGCGTCTACACAGCCTGACATCCTGCTACGGAATGCCATGTGGGACACCTGCAGGCTGTGTCTCACATGGCATTCTATATCAGCAAAGTATTGCTGATTGAAGTGTCCTAAATGGACACATGAAAAAGTAAAAAAAAATGTAAAAAAAATAAAATGAAGTGTATGAAAAAAATTAATAAAGTTATGAAGCCCAAAAATCCCTTTTTCTCAATAGAAAATGAATTATATAAAAAAAAGAACTAAAAAGTAATAAAAACAATGCATATTTGGTATTGTCGCGTCCGTAACAATCTGTACAATAAAACTGAAATAATATTTAATGTACACGGCGAACGCCGGGAAAAAAAACCGGAAAAAACTCGCCGGAAGTAATGATTTTTCGCCATCTCACCATACAAAATATGCTATAAAAAGTGATCAAAAAGTCATATGCATCCGACAACAGTACCAATAAAAAGCGCAGGTTGTCCCGCAAAAAATAAGCCCTCAACCAACTCTGTCAACCGAAAAATAAAAATGTTACGCCTCTTAGAAGATGCGATGCAAAAAACATTGATTTATGTCCCCAAATGTGTTTTTCCTCTGCAGAACTAGTAACACATAAAAAAATACTATAAATGAGGTATCGCCGTAACCGTACCGACCCGCAGAATAAAGGGAACATGTTACTTATACTGTACGCTGCATGGCGCAAAATTAAAAAAGTAAAACTCAATGCCAGGATTGATTTTTTTTTTTTAAATCCAGCAAAAAAGGGTTAATAAAATGTATTCAATAAGATGTAGACACCCAAAAATGGTGTCATTACGAAATGCATCTCATCCCGCAAAGAATAAGCCCTTATATGGCCGCGTCACCAGAAACATAAAGAAAATATAGCATCTCACAATGTGAAGACAAAAACCCTCAAAAATCGCCAAATTATTAGAACACAACTGGGTGCGTCATGTAGGGAATATATAAGCTGTGTGAGCGGATATCAGGGGACACCCCAGATTTACAGCTTATGAGGGAACAGACACCAGAAGTGACCCCTAAAGTGACCCCCAGAGTGACTCCCCCAATCATAGGAGCTACGGGGACATAGTAGGGAATTTGGTGTTTGCAATGTCCTCCGCACAGCTTATACATTCCCTCTTCGCCATCCGCTGTGCAGTCACGTCCGGGATACTAATACTCACTACACCCCCTGATAAATTCTTTGAGGGGTGCAGTTTTCAAAATGGGGTCACTCCTGGTACCCCATGGAATCCACTTTTCTGGTACCTTACAGGCTCTACAAACATGACATGGCGTCCAGATACCAAACATCTGAATCTGTGCTCCAAAAGCCGCATAGCGCTCCTTCCCTTCTGCACCCTGCTGTACGTCCAAACTGCAGTTTATGACACATGTATGACACATGTATGACACTGGTGTACCCCCGGATAACGGACATAATGTCATATGTGGGTATAAACTGATACTAGGGCACAGCCGGACACAGAAGGGAAGAAGGGTCATTTGGTTTTTGGAGCACAGACGGTTTGGTTTTTGGATGCCATGACACTTTTGTAGAGCTGAAACGCCAGTAATTTGGAATCCCCTGATAAATTACCTTATTTTGGAAACTACACCCCTGAAGGATTTATCCAGGGGTACAGACAGCATTTTTAACCCCCAAGTGTTGCTATAACTTTATATATATAACTATAACTGTAGTGGATTGTGAGAGGTGAAAATGACCATTTTTCCAGGAATACGTCCTTTCAGTGCCTAATATATTGTGCCCGACTTGTATCAGAGATGAACGCTCTAAAAGCTGTTGTGCCTGGGATACCCGTTTAACAGTTTTTGGAGTGTCTCTGCTGACATAAGTCGGGCACAACATGTTGCACACTGAAATGGCAAATCTGTAAAATTTTCATTTTTAACTTCTCTATCAGTTGCGATTTCATTTCTGGAAACTAAATAAATGCAACACTCAAGGGTTAAAAATTCTCGCTACACCACTTGATAAATCCCATCAGTGGGGTAGTGTCCAAAATAGGGTGACATGTCTGCGGATTCCACTTTATTGGCAATTCAGGGGCTTTGCAAAAGTGGCAAAAAAACCCAAACTGTGCTCCAAAAACCAAAATAGCGCTCCTTCCCTTCTGTCCCCGGTTGTGCCCAAACAGCCGATTCTACCCACATATGGCATTAAGTACGTTATCCGGGGTACACCAGTGTCATACATGTGGGCATACACTGCTATTTGGGTACCCAGCAGGGTGCAGATGTGAAGGAGCAATATGTGCTTTTGGAGTGCAGATTTAGATTCTTCGTTTTTGGACACCACGTCACATTTGCAGAGACCCTAAAATTGCCCCTACAAAATGGGGTCACTTCTTGGTGAATTCCAGTTTACTGGAACCTCCAGGGCTCTGCAAAAACATCATGGCGCCCAGAGGGTCCCTCTAAATCTGTATCCCAAAAGCTAAAACGCACAGTGGTCCTTCCCTTCTGAGCCCTGCTGTGTGCCCAAGCAGCAGTTTACACCCACATATATAATTTTTTGACCCCCGGGATGGCCCACTTAATAGTTTTAGGAGTGCAGGTCTCTGACAACACAAAGTGGGTGCAACGTATTGGGCACCGAAATGGCATATTTTTAAAAATTTCAATTTTCATTTTGTACATTAATTTTTGGGAAGCATTTTAGGCTCAAAATGATAATACCCCTTGATACATACCTTGACAGGTGTAGTTTCTAAAATGGGGTCACTTTTGAGGGGTTTCCATTGTATTGATACTTTAGGGGCTCTGCAAATGCGACATGGCACCTGAAAACTATTCCAGCAACATCTGCCCTCCAAAATCCAAATAGCGCTCTTTCCATTCTGAGCCCCAGCATGTACCCATACAGCAGATTTTGGCCACATATGGGGTATTGCCGTGTTCAGAAGAAATTGTGTAACAAACTGTGGGGGGCTTTTAATTCTTAAACTATTTGCAAAATTAAAACTATGGCGCTAAATGGACAATTTATTGGGAAAAAAAGTAATTTTTCATTTTCACGTCCCAATGTTAATAAAATCTGTGAAACACCTGTGAGGCCAAAATACTCACTCTACCCCTAGACAAATTCTATGAGGGGTGTAGTTTCCAAAATGGGGTCACTTATAGGGGGTTTCCACTGTATTGGTACTTTAGGGGCTCTGCAAATGCGACATGGGACCTGAAAAATATTCCAGCAAAATCTGCCCTCCAAAAGCCAAATAGCCCTCTTTCCATTCTGAGCCCCGCCATGTTCCCATACAGCAGATTATGACCACATATGGGGCATTTCTGTGTTCAGCAGAATTTGTGTAACGAACTTTATGGAGCTTTTTCTCCTTTATCCTCTTGTGAAAATTAAAAATTTGGGGCTAAATTGACAGTTTAAATTCACTGAGATATAGATACAATTATTCCTTTTAACAAAGTGCACTGAAGGGGGATAGACACATCCACCATAGGAATATTAATGGATAAAACTTACTTTTATTAGATATGCTTTAAAAACTGGACACAAACAAAAGTATAAAAAATTGAGAAGGGTCAAATTGAGAAGTTATTGATACTACCCACACACGGATAATTTGAGCAGTGACCTGACCGATGGTACCTCCCTTCTCTGTTGGTGTGGCATTAGGCCAGTAGCCTCAGGGGGGTGGGGGAGTATCCCATTGTGTCTGTGTATGCGGTCTTGCTCATATTTTAATCTGTGATGCTGTTGGTGGCTATCTTGCACTAAGTAGGGAGTGAGTGAGGTTTTTGCAGGGACAACTAAAGCAGTACCTCCTTTCCCTATATATCGCTCATTTTTGTAATAAGCGGGTATTGGTGATGGACAAAAAAATTTTTTATACTTTTGTTTGTGTCCAGTTTTTAAAGCATATCTAATAAAAGTAAGTTTTATCCATTAATATTCCTATGGTGGATGTGTCTATCCCCCTTCAGTGTAAATTGACAGTTTGTTGAAAAAAAAGTAATTTTTCATTTTCATGGCCCAATGTTAATAAAATCTGTGAAACAGCTGTAGGGTCAAAATGCTCACTCTACCCTTTAATATGTTCTGTGGGGGGTATAGTTTCCCAAATGGGGTCACTTTTAGGGGGTTTCCACTGTATTGGTTCTCTAGGGGCTCTGCTAATGCGACATGGCACCTAAAATTATTCCAGCAAAATCTGCCATCCAAAAGCCAAATAGCGCTCCTTCCATTCTGAGCCCCGCCATGTTCCCATACAGCAGATTATAGCCACATATGGGGTATTGCCGTGTTCAGGAGAAATTGTTTAACAAACTGTGGGGGGCTTTTACTCCTTTAACCCTTTGTGAAAATGAAAACTTTGGAGATAAAGTGACATTTTAGTAATTTTTCATTTACACATCCCAATGTTAGTAAAATCTGTGAAACAACTGTAGGGTCTAAATGCTGACTATACCCCTTGATGAATTCTGTGAGGGGTGTGGATTCTAAAATGGGGTCACTTTTGGGGGGTTTCCATTGTTTTGGTACTCTAGGGTCTCTGCAAATAAGGCATGGCGCTGAAAATTATTCCAGCAAAATCTGCTGTTCAAACACCCAGTGTTGCTCCTTCCCTTCCATGCACTGCCGTGTGCCCAAAAATCAGTTTACACCCACATGTGGGGTATTTCTGTGCACGGGAGAAATTGCACAATAAACTGTCAGATGCATTTTCTCCTTCAACCCTTTGTGAATGTGTTAATTTTGGGTCTAAATGAATGTATTAGTGAAAAAAAATGAAATGTCTAAATTTCACTGCCATATTATTTTTATTCTTATGAAATGCTTAAAGGGTTAACAAACATCCCAAATGCTGTTTTGAATAATTTGAGGGGTGCAGTTTTGAAAATGGGGTAATTTATGGGGGTTTCTATTATACAGGCCTTTATAATTACTTTCAGAACTGAAGTGGTCCCTAAAAAATTGGTTTGGAGAATTTTCTTGTAAATCTGGAAAATTGCTGTTACACTTGTTAGCCTTGTGACGTCCAAAATAAATTAAAATACAATCAAAAGATGATGCCAATATAAAGCAGAGATATGGGAAATAATATTTATTCATGTATTTGGATGGTATGACTATCCGCCTGAAAAGCAGAGAATTTCACATTTTGAAAATTGCAATTTTTTTCAAATTTCCATCAAATTTCCTAGTTTTTTTATAAATAAATGCAAAAATATTGATTAGTGTTTACCACTAACATGAAGTATAATGTGTTACGAGAAAACCATCTCAAATTCATTTGTGTAAGTTAAAGCGTCTCAAAGTTATTGCCATTTAAAGTGACACATGTCAGTTTTGAAAAAAGAGGCCTGGTCTTTAACATACTTTTGGGCCTGGTCCTTAACCGGTTAAAGAGGACCTTTCACCACTTTTGGGCACATGCAGTGTTATATACTGCTGGAAAGCTGACAGTGCGCTGAATTCAGCGCACTGTCGGCTTTCCCGATCTGTGCCCGGTGTAAAGAGCTTACGGTGCCGGTACCGTAGTGCTCTATGGTCAGAAGGGCGTTTCTGACCATTAGCCAGAGACGTCCTTCTGCCTATCGCGCTGTGCTGTGGAGCGGGGAGGAATGCCCCCTCCCTCTGCTCACACAGCTCGTCCATAGCTCGTCCACAGCACAGCGCGATAGGCGCCGCGAGGCAGAAGGACGTCTCTGGCTAATGGTCAGAAACGCCCTTCTGACCATAGAGCACTACGGTACCGGCACCGTAAGCTCTTTACACCGGGCACAGATCGGGAAAGCCGACAGTGCGCTGAATTCAGCAGTATATAACACTGCATGTGCCCAAAAGTGGTGAAAGGTCCTCTTTAAGTGTATTAGTGGGAGGAGAGTATAACAGTACAATCCAAAAGCAGGTTGACAAAAATATGGACCTAAGGCCACTCTTTAAGCTGACAAGAACTTGTGTACTCGTAGCATTGGCTTAAAGGGATTCTACCATTAAACTACTTTTTTTTCTAATTACCACGTCAAAATAGCCTTAACAAAGGCTATTCATCTCCTACCTTTAGACATGGTCTCCGCCGCGCCATTCCGTAGAAATACCGGTTTTAACTGGTATGCAAATGAGCTCTCTGCAGCAATGAGAGCGGGCCCCAGCGCTGAAAGGCCGATGAGCGCATCTCCATTGCTGCCCGAGAGCGCTTTCTTGCGCCGCCTCCTTCTTCTTCAAATAAGTAAATTTGATTCAATGACTACATTTTTGGCATTATCAGAGAAATTGACAAGTAGAATCATTATTTCTGAGCTATATAGACTGAGGAACTTAGTGGAGATTCTTTTCAGGGTTCAGTTAGGGTTTCGGGCCATTAATATCAGATTGGAGGGGATTCGACTCCTGGGCTCCCTGCTGTTCAGCATATCGTTTGGAAGAGCACTGTGGTCTCTTTACATGAAACCCAGCACAACGCTGTATATGTTAGAGTGGATGTTCTTACAATGGATGTTCTTGGAATCAGAATAACAGCCCTATACACTTGAATGAGGCTGAGCTATAAACTGGCCATGTGACCGATGAACATGACATCACATGACCTGAAAAGCGAAATCAGAGCTCATGAAGTGCCGCTACATGATGCTGATTCGCGGGAGTCCCTGCTGATCTTCAGTTGAGGACATATCCTAAAAGGACAGACCAACAACTGATAAGCCTGGAAACCCCTTTAATATTTTTTTTGCTATATTATTACAGAGCAAAGACCAGTCAGAAAATGAATTAGTTACGAGTACGAAAATGTATATGGAAAACACAGTCAGACAGGTTAAGGTCTAGCAGTACAAGTGTGCCGCAGAAGGTCAGGGCAAATGGCAGGGCGGTATAATACAAGGTAAGTAAACAAGGTGCAAGTAGGTTCACACTTGCTCTGTGCTCTCAGCGGTTCGTATTCGCTGTGGGACCTGAACAACGGAGAGCCCGATCCCTAAAACAGCCGTTATCCGTGGACACCTGCAGGCCTTATAGACTATAATGGGGTCCATTGGGTGTCTGGTGACTTTGCATTGGTTTTATACTGAAGTGCAGAGATTTTCTCTGCGCCGATTTCTAGTGGAATCTGTTACATAGTCTCTTATAGAGATTCGGGCACAGATGTGAACAAAGCCTTAGCAGCCCCAAAGTAACTTATTGGTCAAAGAAGTGTTAGCAGCAGCTGAATTGGTCATTTGTGTTGTTTAATTGTATTTTTATTGAAGATTATCAAAATAAGGCATAGAAAGAAAGAAAGAAAGAAAGAAAGAAAGAAAGAAAGAAAGAAAGAAAGAAAGAAAGAAAGAAAGAAAGAAAGAAAGAAAGAAAGAAAGAAAGGAGTAGTAGGGATCCATAAGTCATAAACAATACAAAACAGCAAGAAAATGGAGGTGGGGACGTGTCTTACGAGTGTTTAGCGATTAAGTATTTGGCTACAGTAAGGATCTGAAGTCATATCAAGTTCTTCTCCATCCTCAGGGATGAGAAGTTAAACAAATATTTTTTGGGTCTGAGAGAGATCTAGATACAGAATCTGACTAATCAGGGTTTTCACATGACCTCAGAACAGTATTAGCAAAGGGGTATTCCCAAAATTGGTTGAACACAGTTGTCCCAGAGGCCAAACACCACCAATAAACATTCAAAATTGTGGGATTTGAGGAATACAGCAATGCGGGTGTGATACACTCTCTCAGATGTTTTAGTCACTCTGTCCCAGATCAATTTCACGGTTGGCTGTTTTGATAAAGTAACCAATAAATGTATCCGGAAATATCAAGTCCATCTGTACTAAACAGTGGTTTTGATGCCGCAACAGAACAGCTGTCAAGGGAATCGCCGACAGGGATTTTTCCTCAATGATGGATATGAATAAGGGCGTGGTGAAGCCCACAAGCCACTCTAACAATATTACGTTTTAGGGTTGAGTGGGGTCACCAACCTAGCTCTGACAGCACTCAAAGGCCATCATAGGACTTACTAGTATAACGCTATAACTCAGCAAAAAACTCAGAATTTTTATTCATAAGTGAAATGGGTTTCAAATATTTGTTTTAGCACTGAAGACATGATCTTTAACATAGAAAACATGAAATCTTCAGACTGGTTACGACGTGCACATTTCAAGGTGCACAACATAAACATCCAACAAGGCCCACCCAGTTTGACACTGGGAACAGAGTGAGTGGGCCTGGCTTGATTAATCACCATGTAGAAGAGTAAAAGGTCCTACCCAGCACGGAGTAAGGGACCTTCTTGGCGCTCACTGGGAATTTTGTGTGCACTGTATGGTCTCAGAGAATGCCAGGATAGCAGGAATCATAAATCATTGAAGTGCGAGTGGGCGTTTTATTTTAAACTTTGAAAAAGAGGGTGCAAGGAGGACATGGGTACTTTCTTCTGGTCATGTGAAAGGCCTCAGACGGCAGGTTAATAGGTCAGGTTGTCTTTTATTCCAAAAATCAAATGGCATTTCATTTAGAAATCAGAAAACCCATAAATGTGTTCTACGACATATGGGAAACGATAAAGACAAAACTCACCGCCTCTTACTACTATCTTTTACGAATCATATACCATCCATGTCAACTTTGGGGATAGGGGTGTATAATTTACTTGGTAGTGATAAATGATTAAGAATTTAATGAAACGTTAAATTTCTTCATTGATTTATTACATTTATATTAAAACCAGTCAATGACCAAGTATCGACCTAAACAATGTAATCTGGGAAATTTTTGACTTTACAATTCTATTCTTAATGTTACTAAGAGATGTATTTTAAGAGGTTTTGCTGCCTTCATTTACGTAGGTTGTTGTGTGCATTGGCCCAATTTACATGACAATGTCAATGTCAAAACCTATTATCATAAAGGGTGTCGTACTTGTTATGTTCAAGGTAGTATCCAGTCACTATTCTTCCTGACACTGTGAGCGGAGTGAAATGTCGGCTGTTCAGGATTGTTAATTTGTCTGCTCTGACCAAAGGCTGCGAGAATCCATTCCTTGGAGTAAGCGGAGAAATCATTCGTCTGCAAGGGTTGCTCACGCACTAGTTGCAATTCTTCAGTCACCATATGTATGTACATAGGTAAGCCTTTATTATTTGTACACTTTTATCTTTATAGATCTATTATCTTTCTTTTAGCTATGTAATACATGAAGTACACTCTCTTATATCCTTTTAAATACTATTTTAAGAAATATAACACCCAATAAATATATCTTTATAATTGTATATTTTTTGGTAAGCTATTCACAGTCTTTTATAATACATTTACGTAACTTAAAAAAAAAAATCAATACTCCAATAGCTGCAATGATTTCCTTAGAATTGTTCTGTTCTTTTTCTTCCATAATAGAAAACCATAACTAAACAGTTAGGACCAATCTTGTATTATAGGTCCTGAATACATCTCTAGCAGCAATTCTTACTTGTACCATGACAAGTAATTTACTAAACAACAATTACGCACTCCGATTAATGTGCCTACTTAATTTCTTTCAGCGGCTCATTAATCCTGGTTTATTTATTTTGCAAGAAATAAATAAAAGCCTTCGACTGAAATTGTCTGTATACCCAGGGAACCTAATGGCTCAGATTACTCATTACTGAGCACAATGGGTGAAATAAAGCTTGTTTGGAATAATTAAGGTTAGACGTGTTATTTAATGACCACTTGTTACAGGACTTAAGGCTTCTGTACAATTTAGAACTGGAAGAACATTTTGGCAAAAATTGTCAAAGTTGCTCTGCTTAATGTGTATTTAAATGGAAGGGGGGTAAAAGAAAGCACTCAGCATATTCTGCGGATGACATTGAAAGAACTGGTGTTGTGTGAGAGCAGGAGGCCTGGGAGCGTGCATGCTTCCTTCCACAATTTAGAGTGAAGTTTGTGGGTGGAAATCTGACAGGGTTACATTATGTATTGTTACCGTAGGTGACATTCTGCCTAAGTGGACAGGGCGGCTCTTTCATGCTTTTGTGACGGTTTATTGTTTTTGGGAATCTCATAAGGGTGTCACTGTGGAATTTGCACAGCTGTTCAGAAAGGGCGAAAAATTTAGATATTCCCTCTGCCATATGAGCCCCTTTAGCTGCTTTGTACTGGATGTAGAGATGTCTCCCCCCCATACCCTGTTTGATAATTGAATGAAATTATTTATTTAATGAATTATTGCCATTTTATCAGTAATTTGCCTCTGTCCAGTCAGAAAGAAATATATATTATATACACACACATTCTAATGAGGCTGACACTTAAATTTGTTCAGAAAAGTTCCTACATTTTAATAAAAGGAAACCTTTAACAGGAAATACAGAGGTAATAAAAAGCATCCGCCACCTACACCCCATGTATAAAGTTTGTTAACCATGCCACTATTCATACAATGTGGAAACGTACACTTTCCACGAATTTACTGAAATTTTTGAATTTCCATCACTACTATTATGTTTATATATATATATATATATATATATATATATATATATATATATATATATATATATACACAGTATATATATATATATATATATATATATATATATATATATATATATATATATATGAATGAACCCAAACACGGTAGGTTATAGAATAATAAAAGCAAAATATACATATATATATATATATATATATATATATATATATATATATATATATATATATATACACCGTATATACCTAATCTTCTGCTAATTCAAAATATTCTGCTGTAAAATTTTATTTTTAAATTTTATATATATATAAATTAGAATTTTTGATTTTCACACACTAATCATTCCCGATATACAATATTTCAATTATTATTGTAAAATTACCAAATATTGCAGTAAATTCAGGCTGGCGGAATTTTTTTTTTTTTTTTTTTTTTTTAATATTAATTCATTTGTAGATTGAATATTAGTTCTAGGTAGGGCCTGGCATTTGTGTAATTGTCCTCTTTTGATGATAGCAAGAGGTTTCCTACAATAGTGTGTTTCTTGAATCTCACTACAAAATTAGAATACATCTACATACTAGAAAACATTTTGCAGTGCATTTGGCCACAAACCCACATAAACTTCACATATATTATGTATGCAATTTGTTATTGATTTTTCTGCGGACTCACCATTAATTTCACCCCTACGTTAAAAGGGTGAAAGTCTCTAAAAAGAACCTGAATCTGCACCATAAGTCAACTGCAAATAAGAGTAAAATATGTCGCCTCTATTTTTAGATGCATTTACTATACAGCTGTATTTCTACCAGTGTATTAAGACTTAGTTTATGGTGTGTGTGAAAACTTTGAGTCCTCCTTTATTAAAGGGGATCTCGGGGCAGTCTGTGAAAATTTACTTTTGTCTGAGGTTTTTAGATGAGGCCAGACTAGATCATAATACTAAGCCTCCATGATACAGGTAACTGATGCTTCAGCCTCCATGATACAGGTAACTACTTGTAAACATGGGAGAGGAAGGATAAAGTGGGGCGACTTTGGGTCCAGGAGCTGGTTCCAATCACATAACCAGAGATCAAAATCAGCCCCAACCCATGGGTTTGTCGCCTATAACCCAGGAGGAAGTAGGTATCTACAGATTTCCTGGAGAGCTCCTTTAACTCAGAATTAGGGCATTCACTTCTGTTCCGATCACTTGGTTGCATTTGTAACTCGCATAGACGTAAAGATGGCTGCTTCATCAATCAGAATGGGGAATGCTGGGATTTGCTATTACTTCTTTTTTGACCAATTTTGCATTACATAAGTAATCCCATTAAAAAAATTGAGGTTGTCAGGTAACATATTCCTAGTAGTCAAATTGTCCGACATAACATAGATTGGCACTGTGCTGATAGCAGGTATGGTGGGGCTGGGCAGCGCTTATCTTGGTTAGTAGAAGAGGTGTAACTTGAAGCTTCTGGCCCCCCAGGCAAAATCTTTAACAGGGACCCCAATTACCATATGTAATTTATAATACTAGTGTCCATTTATATGGCTGAGAGGGGCTTTTGGGCCCCTCAGGCACCAAAGCCCAGTGCAGCTGCTATCTCTTTACCCCCTACAGCTACCTTCTATGTAATGAGGGGGAGGGGTCCACCTCTGCAATGAGGCTTAATCTGCAGTTACGCAAATTTGTCAACCTGTGATAATCTGACTAACAATCCTGCCAGGACAACCTACTCCTTTACAAAAAAAAAAAAAAAAAAGTCGCAAATAAAGGCCAACTCCCCCACTTCCGCCCTAGCTGCCCTAGTTGTACCCGCTTCCTGCTATTGTTCATTTTTTGTCCTGGATGCCTAGCCTGGTTACAAGGGGTAGTGTCTCCCTCCCGCTCTTTTTTCTTCTTTCATTCCATTCTGTTCAAGATCATTTTCTGGCTGCAACTAACAACATAGCGATAAATTGGAGAGATTCCGTAATCACAATGAGCAAGTCACTGGCAATGTCATGATGGGGAATGTACTAGAGCAAAGAAGAGGGGAGCTGCACGCCAACTGCAATGCCCTTACTTTGTCTCCTTAAATTAAGTTAGGGCAGAGGAGCAACTCAAATGGGATTTGTTTCCTACAAAGTAAAAAGGGAACCGAGTCTTCCGCATTTGTGAGAGTATCCATTGATTAATTACCATGCACCCGATCCTTTGGTGCGGTGTCACACTGGAGTGCCAACCACAAAAGGATGATCTTTAACATGCATTACATGTGTGGGTGCACTGCATCGCTTTCACTGAACCAGTGTGAACTGTGAGAGGTCCTCACTATGTTATATGACTGCAATTGTATATATGTGTGTGTAATATAAATATACACATTGTATATAAATATATTATACACCACAAATACAATGTAAGAGAAGTTCAGAATTCCTGCTCTAAATAGTTGTATCACTACAACAGATTCTCTTTGGATGTTCTAAGTTTTTGTCTGTCTCAATCTATCTGAAGTTGCGAGAAACACAAGAAACATTTTAACAAATCGTTATAAGAAATTAAATTATCAGTTTTGAGAAGATATATTTTTAAAAGTGCTCACTTTTTTCATTACATATATTGAATTGTGTTTATCTGAACAAAATATAAAAGATTGTAAATTATCAAAATGCAATATCAGTAGTCCATATACTCAAGGATAAGATGCTCTGTTGGTGCTGACTAGAAGCTTCAGGAATCCGGACCATATTTATATTATCCAACATATTTATTGCTAAAAAATTGTACATATGTAAATCAATTAAAATCTAGCTATAATAATGCAGTTATTGTTCAGTCTACACATTTTGCCAGGTAAGTATTTCATTTCTTCAGAAGATCTGCAATTTGCCATTTTTTTTTTAAGGTGCAATGTCCTGGTTGATTTTAGTTTGTGTACTGCACCAATATTACTGATCTTAGAGTAAGTGGCGACACTATGCAACTGTAGGGATAAGGCAATGCCCAACTCAAGAATCCCATTTGTGAATAGAAATGCTTTGCTTTTGACAAACCTCTTTGTTAAGCTGACACAATAAATAAGTACTGGCTAAACACCAATTTCAACAAGTTCATCTGTGTGTAGGGAACCCCCATCAGGATCAGGACAAGGTACTTTGGTGCACTAGGCAGTATAGGCCAGCCCGCCATCCCATCTGTGGTAGGTTTAGCGTTATCCATCAGAGGATCAGAAAAATACACAAGCCGTGGTAGTTGGACATGCAGGACTTTGTGTCCGGTTAAAAAAAACGGTTTCGCGCGGACAGGCAGAAGACGCACATGGGCGGTCACTTTATAAACCCATTCAAGTGAATGGGTTTAAAAACTGACCACTAAGGTTGAGCCGATCTTGACTTTTCAGGATCGATTTTGAAATCTTTTTTTTAATCCTCTGGCTACTTAGTCCCCCCTGGTGTCCACTTACCAGCTGAGATGGCTGGTCTGGTGCCCGGTGTTCTCGTTCTTCTTCGCCTCGCTGACCCCTTCCTCCCAGGTTATTAGAGTGTAGGCGGGTACCGGGAGGGGAGACGTCACGTCTCCCCGCCCTGTACCCGCCCACACTCTCCTAAGCCACAAGCCCCGCCTTCTTCCTACCTCTTTAACACTAACCTGGGAGGCGGGGGCAGCGAGGCGAAGAAGACCGAGAACACTGGGCACCGGACCAGCCATCTCTGCAGGTAAGTAGCTACTAGAGATGTTAGCTAGTCTCCCATTAGAATGAATGGATGCAGCCGGCGCGCAAGGGGTTAAGGCTGTGTGCTGGCTGCTTCCATTCATTTCTATGGAACCGCAGCGAGCCTTCACTCTGAGTATACACTCCACTCAGAATGAAGGCTAACATTGTTAGCTTTTCCCACAATGCTTGGCCAGTAGCAAAGCATTGTGGGAAATAATCACCGATCTCGATCCCACGTAAAAAGATCGTGTTCGGAATTTCGATCACGATCGTGAAATTTTCTCGATCGCCGATCGGAATTTGATCTTTTCCGAACACAATCACTCAACCCTACTGACCACTGGGTTTCCATTCCCTGTCCAGTTTCTCGGGGCAGAAGACAGAAACCCGTTGGATTGGCTAAAGCGGAGGTCGGGCACAGATGTGAACCCGCCCTAACCTGTTCCTCAATCTTTTAACAATCCCCTGAGGGGTATCCATGTTTTGGATGCAAGAAGGAGATATTAAGTGGGTAATTTTAGGGTCAGCATTTGAACTGCCCTTGTAATTGGCGGGGGTTAATATGCTCGGGTGACAGGGTCATACAGGGTCAATCTCCTGCACCCATCCTTGGTTCCCTTTCCATTTGGATAAATTGTGACCCTAAAGGTGGGGTATGACACCCTTCTTCTGGAATGGGTAAAAGCGTTCCAATTATTTTCCGATTTTTATACCATCCAATTATTGGGGTTAATTATATTAATTATATTTCAGACACGGGCCCATGCCAGAAAACGGAGTTCCTGCGGCGCACTGTAGCCTCTTAAAAATAATGGCATACACAAAATTAAGACCAAATCACCAATGGGGCATCTGCAGGAAAAGTGACTTTATTTCAGGAATATAAATCTATAGGATGTCTAATGTTTGAGAAGTCAAGGAATCCATTGTTGCATCCCTTGTTCTATAGACAATATGACGGAATCGGCAGAAAGGAGTCATTCCCTTGGCTGCTTTATCTGGAGTGTGCACGTCCTGTGACAGTCTGACTATTAATATCACTTGTATAACAGAAGGCTCATTATTAAATCTGCCTCATTATGACTGTTCAGGTTCTGTGATATCATTCAATGGGGTTTCCCCATTATCTGCGCCTGACAGGTAGGCCTCATTACTCAAGTCAATTGGGCTCCATCAAGCGACTGTCGCCTAAAGATTAGATTTTTTTTTCCTGACACATTCTCAGAGGCAATGAAACACTCACAAGTGGATTACACTGGCATAATCTGCGGTAATAGATCAACCTATAAGCAATGTACAAATAATCTAGGACTATAAACACTATAGTCAGCCACAAGACAGACACAATTACATTGAAAGCAATTAAAAGAGCATTAAGAAGATGTCACCAGGAATTATCTATCATGAAGTGACAATGCGCAATATACTGGCTGAATGGATCAGCAATTCTGTATTGTGGTGCCATCCTCCTATTTTACTATAAAAATAATATATTTTTGCATCTCTTGTAATCCTATATACACTCATATAACCCACCCTGCAAAACTCAATATGTAGTTATGTCTCAGCCATATATGTAAATGATTACAGGTGTGGTCTGATTAGACACTGGCTCAAGCCACAAGAGGGCGTAAAAGTGCTCTGCACTATAAACACACTCTCAGAGGCTAATTTTTGGTAGTGTACCTTTTGGTGAGAGATTGTTGAATGTTAGACATGCCTCTATAACACACTTGAAGACATTTTGTTCAGTTGAGAGGGGGTGCATCATTGGACTGAAAGAAACAGAAGGGTTATTTTGATAAATAACCTGCTATCCAGGCCATTCTGACCTAGCTATTAGGAGGTATTGAGAGAAATGGTTATGTTAAAGCGCGAACATATGGCAAACAGGCGCTGGATAGCTACAATCCAATTCAATGACAAGAATAAGCAGCTCCCAGTGTTTCCTTGTCCACCATCTAGTTGCAGGTAGCACTTCATTACACAGGTCTCTGCCCGGACCATTTGCAGATGCCTAGATTGCAATTTGGTTTCACAGCATAGCATAGCATACTCAAGTATTCCTTCAGCCAACAGCTATTCCTTCCAACCCTCCCATACATATGCATGCTCAACTTGAGTTGTGAATGGAGAGAGTAGAATAAGCTACTGTAAAACAACAAGAAAGCGAATGTCGAGAGGGAATCTGATATCACAGAATAAACGGATCCAGCTCAAAAATATCTAATGTATATGGACAGCTTTACTGTGTATATCTTATTATAGTCCATGCTGTGTCCCAGTATAAGTGTGGCTCAACCAACGTTATTGCCCTCATAGCTGACCATCACATCTATATTTAGATTATATATATTATAGGTGGATGGAAGGTGTCATTTATTTTGTCGAGTTCTGTCGCAAGTACACACACGCTGCTGCAAAGTATAATAATGTGACAACTCCGGATACAGAGGCTCCTCTCTCAGGAGACAATTAGCTACTTAGTCAAAGTGACAGACAACAACATGAAGTAATTAAGGCCGGGATAATAAAGGCAGTGATGTAATGACATATCTATTTGTCAGCATTACACATCAAGTACATCGCGGACGACATCATCAAGTACCTTCATTTATTTGCTTATACTAAACAATCTCTTTAAAGGGAAGGAGATATATTAAAAACTTTAGAGATCACATTATAGAAAGTATATACGCATGTTTGGTTAAGAATATTTCCTTCACTAACCATGGGGGTGCATTATTACCGCCTCAGTGTAAACTGTCTTCCATAATAGCACAAATGTTAGCGCCTATCCAAAGAATAGAGGATAATGTGCTAATAAGTGGGGGACTGACCTCTGGGATACCCACCCATCACTCCAGCTTTCAATGGAGAAGCCATTGCTGTGACTGGCATACCTCTTTAACTAACTTTCCATGTCAGGTATATCCCCTTAACTGCAGTATCCAGCATAGTGACTTCCAAGAGTGTGGCTGTGGTATCACATTATTAAAGTGAATGAGGTGGAGCTGCAGTACCTGGCACGGCCACACTTGTCTGTGTGCCATGCTGCCCCTACATTCTGCCAATCCGTAAGGATCCTGGATTAGGTTCACCACCATTCATGTAGTAATGGCTATCAGTATAATATTCTGATAAAACAGGTATCCTGATCACTGGATAGGTGATAACTAATACAATGTGGGGGATCTCCACCAATGGCCAGAACAGGGGTCCTATGCCCTCCAACCTGCAGGATGGCTGGAGCAGAATTCAAGGATATTTGCTGTCGCTCCATTCCATCAATACTCGACTACTGAAAATAGTAATTTATGGTGCGGGGACACAGGACCCTCATTCTTGTAATGGATTAGAGTCCCAGTCCTTAGACCTCACCAATCTAGTAGTTATCACCTATCCAGTGAATACTTGATAGACTTTACTACCAAAATACCCCTTAAAGTTATAAGCTACAGTAAGATCATGAATAGGCCGAATAAGTAACAAATGCTTAATCCAAAAAATAGAAATAGAAAGCCAAGACCAAGAACGTTCTCATCTTTCACAATTTTGCCCCTCATTTTACAAAAGTTTAGAAGGTGAAAGTGCAATTCACACTGGACAATTAGCTGCACATTACAGGCAATTTTATTGATAGGATCAATGTTCCATGTTTCAAGTGGCTTTGCTCCTCAATACCCCCATTATGACTTTCAAACAGAAGCTGACCATCAAAAGAGGGGGGCACTAGTGGTCTCAGTGAATAGCTGACTCGCTGATTTCATATTGGATGACAGCCGAAAGTTTTACAAGTACATGATCAAATCGGAGAAATGTCATTGTCAAATGCTGAAAACTGCAGATGAAAGGAAGCCCCCTATCTGTCTACACAGTGGTGCCATTCACGTACCGCACTGCTGCCTAATTTGTAAAACAGTCACTTCTTGTCCTCAAGGGATTCAAAGACACAGCTGTTCCGGTTACATTGTACATACAGGCTGATAGGTGGCCCAGCACACAAGGAGATGGAGCAAATTTACACATCAGAATTCCCAGGTTTGTTAAAGGTCTTGTAAGACTTTAATATTTTATATTACTGCCTTGCTGGTTTTTCAGCAATAAAACATAAAAACCATGGAATTAAAGAAAACAGTGGAGGAAATGTATTAATGAGCGGTGTGCCATCTTCTCCCCCCATTGCAGTTTATGTCAACATGGTGGAAAGTGTCAGAAAATACTGATAAATAAGTCACCCTTGACACCAACCTGTGTCATTATCCCATTGCTCCAACATTATATTTTTTTGAGAAAGTGTCACATGGGCTTCATGAATATGATGGGCTACTTCTTTCGCCCAATCACAGGTTGATCTTCCTGGGACCTCCACCATTTGCTCCAACCACCAGACCACTGCTGTGGCTTGTGATCGGGCTTCATCAGTTATATGGGGGGCATCAATATCATCATACTTTGATGATACAGTATGTGTGATGACGCTGTAGTGTTAAAGCATGAGAGAAGTGATGCCCCCAATCAAAGGCCTCAGCAGTGCCTGGGGCCCAAGAAGATGACATAGAGCCCAGGTACAAGATTGGCATACTAAAAGATGTCATGGGAGCCCAGGAAAGGGGAGTGTATTTTATTCTTACACACTTTCCCTGTAGGTTCGTATACTATAGAATGTATTACATCTGAAAATCCTATTCCAACCAAGGGTCTAATGACCCCAATCAATCTACAGCATCGATTTATGACCATTGAAACCCAGCTTTAAACTGTGCAGTTACAGGAAAGTGTGTACAGGGCTCTAAGGGCCTATTACATGGCCCAATCATCAGGCCAATTATTGGAAACACTTAGCAGTGATGTGCCGTTTGTGATCACCATTGAGACCTGTGATTGGCTACAATGGAGACACGCCCTCAAATGGGAGGGGTCTGCTGACGTGAACCAAGACCTGTAAACTTGCTGATGCTGGAAACTGTAGCGTATAGGAGAACTAATTCCACCACTGATGCAAAAAATATATATAAAACTTAACATTTAATTATACATGTTAAAAGGTTTCCAAAAACTATAAAAACATGAACACCACGAAAAATAGTGATAGTCAATGGTAGGACAGTGGTAGGACAGAGTCTAACATACAGTCTCCTCACTGGCTAACCCTGTAGGCTGAATCTGAACCTAGTTATGTAGGTAGTCATTTGTTATACCTCTGTGTTTCAGTATGTTAATGTGAGTCCCCTGATGAATGATACATAACAGTACCAGGAAACGCGTAGGGTCCAGGGAAAGTCTTGGGACTGCCCTTGTCAGGGCGGGAGCTATTGGGGACCAAGGCCTTTACAGGGTGATAATAGGGACAAATTCCCGGTCCACCTGTGGCGCTCCAAATATCATCTATCTCCTGCCTACACATTGGTAAGATTGTTTCATTTTACTATATACAGATAATGATGCATTGTGGAATATTTCTCGAACATGCGATGTGAGGTTTTGTATATTGACTCACGGTGCATCTATCCTTGTCTGAAAGATCATTGACTATCACTGTTTTTCGTGGTGTTCATGTTTTTATATTTTTTGGAAACATTTTAACATGTATAATTAAATGTTAAGTTTTCTATAGATTTTTTGCATCAGTGGTGGAATTAGTTCTTTGTATATCTGTTGTAAGCAGTGCATTTCTCTGTGTACAGGAGTTTGTGCAATTTGTGCTCTTTTTTTGCTATTTTTCTAGAGTATGGGAGAAATTTTTTTATTAGTTTGACACTTATTTGCAAAACACTATTTAACAAAAAAAATAAAAAGCAAAAAGTTGAAGTCCCCTTTTATGCAATCCAGATTGTATACGTGGAAAGTTTTCTTCCATGTTTGTAATCTGTCTATTACACATCTGTATCAGTTATGACATGTGGCTATTAAAATTAGAAACTGTAGTATACTGTAGTTTCCACTCAAGTACAATTATAACTAGATTCTAGCAGAGACTTCCGCTTCAAGTAAAATTTCATACATACAGTGTCATGGTTCATTTCAGATAAAAATAATTTTTAGGAAGTCTCAATTTAGCTCAGAATCAGTGAAGCAAGACATTCAAACCAAGAAAACCCATTGCACAAGCTAGTGATTAGTCTGATACATTTCACAATGCAAAACTGTCATTTTCTCCACACAACCCCGAAATACTACGAAAAGGCCGTGTCAAGAAGTTTATTGTTGTTCTGCTTAATTTTTTATGACCTATTAGCAAAAAACACTCTTTTAGGGGCCATAAAGCCAACCTCTTCTAAAAAAAAAAATACTTCCTGTTAAATTCTGCACCCTTCTAGAATCGTTATGTGAACCTCCTTGAGCACTATAGTAACTATAAGATCTATGGCATTTCAGTGATATTATGCATATCTGAGGAATCCTAATATCCTTGTTTAAGGCCAGGGGCGCCACGTTGCGAAAACTGCAGCATTTTACAATCTCTGCAAAGTGGATGGATTCTGGCTAATTCCATCCGCACATTGCAGAAAAATATCTGCAGCATTTCCGCTGCGGATAAAAGCTGCTGCGTCTTTGTAAATTGTAACATGTCAGTTATACCCATGGAAATGCAGGCGGTTTTCGTATAGGTATAATAGGGACAGAGAGTTTTCCTCTGTGGACTTTATGTGAAAACCGCTGCGGGAAAAAAAAGGAAGAATATATATATGAGAACTAGATTTTTGGAGATGTGAAGTTGATCCAGTGATTTATTCCAACTGCCAAATTTGGAGTTGGGAAATCATTTGCAGAAATCATTTGCAGACCCCCGAGTATAATGATCGGCGCACCGGGAGGGGTAAGGTAACATAAAAAACAGTGTTACTTACCTCTCCACGATCCTGCCAGGCCTCCGTCATTCGTGTCTGACGTCACATGACCCAGGCCAGCTTCCCGGGTCATGTGACGTCTGACGTCATCAAAGCTGGACAAGAGTGGACAGGACAGCCGACAGGAACAGGTAAGCAACTGTCTCTGTTCTTTTAATGGTTTTAATCCCCCGGGTCTCCGATTATTATACTCTGGGGTCTTTTCAGACCCCAGAGTATAATAAATGTTTATAGGTGTCCACAGTGGGACATATGGGGACACTATGGGGGATAATACTGTGTGTGCAGGGGCACTATAGGGGTTAATACTGTGTGTACATTGGACACTATAGGGGTTAATAATACTGTGTGCATTGGACACTATAGGGGTTAATACTGTGTGTGCATTGGACACTATAGGGGTTAATAATACTGTGTGCATTGGACACTATAGGGGTAAATACTGTGTGTGCAGGGGACACTATAGGGGTTAATACTGTGTGCATTGGACACTATAGGGGTTAATACTGTGTGTGCATTGGACACTATAGGGGTTAATAATACCGTGTGCATTGGACACTATAGGGGTAAATACTGTGTGTGCAGGGGACACTATAGGGGTTAATACTGTGTGTGCATTAGACACTATAGGGGTTAATACTGTGTGTGCATTGGACACTATAGGGGTTAATACTGTGTGTGCAGGGGACACTATAGGGGTTAATACTGTGTGTGCAGGGGACACTATTGGGGATAATACTGTGTGCAGGGCTTACTAAGGGACATAATAGAGTGCGGAGGAGGGGGTCAGTCGAGGTCTTCGGCATCGGTTTGGGGAGGGGGGCCCCATGTCAAAAGTTCGCCACGGGGTCCCGCCATTCCTAGTTACGCCACTGGTTATCATGGTACACAAAGCACATTTCAGCAAAGTGTATGATACAATTCAGAGCAGACGGTATATAGACAGAGGGTGGACACCAAGAATTTTCCACTTTGGGTTCAAAGAATTACCCCAGTCTGATACATTTAAATAATCAGAAAAAGTGTAGCCATCTTATGTATATACAGTATTATTATCAAATCTGCCAGACAGCCCTCACCTTTAAGATGCAATGAGATTTTTTTAAGAACTGAAAAACCACAAAATAAAACTGTCACGTATCATGTTCTGAGTCACTCAGCAAAGTCATTACGTGGGTGAAAAACAAATGACGATGGATAGACTGATATTACTTAGTAGTAGACAAGGCCATCACACGATTTCACCTACCTCTGAATCCAAGACTTTGGGAAGGTGATGATGAGGCTCTTACCTGTGGATCCATGTCTGTCTGCCATGTGGTTCATACTGGATACAGCAAAGCTCGCCGGCAGTGCTCTCTATTCCGATCTTCAGCCCTATAAAACACATGATAGATTCTATTAACATTAAAGGCTTTCTTAAAGGGGCTGCTCAGGAATCTCGATTTTATAGCCCATCCCATAGGTCATACTAAATAATGGCATCTAACTTTTCATCACCTTTAGGTTACACCTGGTGACAAAATTTTTATGGGATGATTTATCAAGATTGGCATTTCTTACTGGATTGGATGTTTCACATTATGGTAAATTATGGCAAATCTGTCAGGCCATGGAGACCTTACCCCTCTGCTAAACCCCTCTCCCCCTACCATGTCTAATTTTATGAACAGTGGAGTGTGGGATGCAGAGTAATAAAAAGTTGAACATTCTTGCAATTAGTTTTTTTCACTAGTATTGTGGTGTGACCAGTTGAACAAAAAAATCCGCCCATGGGTGTATTCTCAAACATGCCCCTTTCCTGCCAAGTCATACCTACTTCCCTAAACATGCCTAAAAAGAGACAAGTGTCACAGCAACATTATTCTTTTATGCACATTAATTTAATAAATATATCTAAAACAAGACGCAACATTTTGCATAAAAAATTTGATGTTTGTGCCTAATATGCCAAATTACACGCACTGCTCAATAGTAAATATGGGCTATTGTGTCAATACTAGAGATGAGCGAACACTGTTCGGATCAGCCGATCCGAACAGCACGCTCCCATAGAAATGAATGGAAGCACCCCGCGTGCCGGCCGCTTCCATTCATTTCTATGGGAGCGTGCTGTTCGGAACGACTGTTCCGAACAGTGTTCACTCATCTCTAGTCAATACGATTTTGCACAGCTTTTAGCTTTGTTGCCTGTTGTGAATTTTATACTTTCTCCATTACTGGTGAAAATTATTCACATACTGGAATACATAATCGAGCAGTCAAAGTAACACATACCGTAGCTGGATCTGAATACTGCTTAAGACTAATGCCCCACATGGCGCCCCGCAGAAAAAAACCCCGCTGCGGTTCTTCTTGCAGCGCTTTGGACAGAAGGTTCACAGAGGTTTCCTCTGTGGACTTTCTGTATCAATTATAACTATGGGGAAACAGTCAGCATTTCTGCAGGTATAATTGACATGCTGCGATTTCCAAAACTGCACCGGTTTTGGAAATATCCGTTTGTCCACACCGTTGTTTTTACAGCAAAGTGGGCATGGGATTCACTAGAATCCCATCCACTTTGCACTGACTGTAAAATGTGGAGCCCCGGCCTAAGAATTTTAAAGGGGTTTTCAATGTATGTCGTCCTATAGTAAAAAAAATAAAAAAAAATAAATAACTGCAACTTTGCATTATATGCCATTGTACACCATTTCAAGATCCATGTTTGTGCAACTACTGCTCACAGCTGAATGTTTGTTACAATCATATCCAGCAATTCTCTTAGTTTACTACAGCCCGGAGTTCAAGCAATTGATCTATCAGGAAGGAAGAGACATTGTGATAATGCATTTATCTGACTGTTTACACTTGATACAACTGTAGCTGTAGCAACCTGTCAAATTGGAGAATTCGGCCCTGTTCACACTTCTGTTCTTTTCTGTAAAGTTTTAAAGGGCTTATCCAGGAGTTACAGTGTTGGACAAAAGTATTGGCACCCCTGCAATTTTGTCAGATAATGCAATCATTTTCTGGAAGAAACTGAGTAAGCACAAACTCTTTGGTATTAATATCTTCATTTATTTTGCTTGCAATGAAAAAACACAAAAGAGAATGAAAAAAAAGTCAAATCACTGATCATTTTACACAAAACTCCAAAAATGGGCCGGACAAAAGCTTTGGCACCCTCAGCCTAATACTTGGTAGCACAACCTTTAGACACAATAACTGCGCACAACCGCTCCCGGTAACCATCAATGAGTTTCTTACAAGGCTCTGCTGGAATTTTAGACCATTCTTCTTTGGCAAACTGCTCCAGGTCCCCCCTGAGATGTGAAGGGGGCCTTCTCCAAACTGCCATCAAGAGATCTCTCCCCCACAGGTGTTCTATGGGATTCAGGTCTGGACTCATTTCTGGCCACTTTACAAGTCTCCAGTGCTTTCTCTCAAACCATTTTCTAGTGCTTTTTGAAGTGTGTTTTGGGTCATTGTCCTGCTGGAAGACCCATGACCTCTGAGGGAGACCCAGCTTTCTCACACTGGGCCCTACATTATGCTGCAAATTTTGTTGGTAGTCTTCAGACTTCATAATGCCATGCACACGGTCAAGCAGTCCAGTGCCAGAGGCAGCAAAGCAACCCCAAAACATCAGGGAACCTCCGCCATGTTTGACTGTAGGGACCGTGTTCTTTTCTTTGAAGGCCTCTTTTTTTTTTCCTGTAAACTCTATGTTGATGCCTTTTCCCAAAAAGCTCTACTTTTGTCTCATCTGACCAGAGAACATTCTTCCAAAACGTTTTTGGCTTTCTCAGGTAAGTTTTGGCAAACTCCAGCCTGGCTTTTTTATGTCTCTGGGCAAGAAGTGGGGTCTTCCTGGGTATCCTACCATACAGTCCCTTTTCATTCAGAGGCCAACAGATAGTACGGGTTGACACTGTTGTACCCTCGGACTGCAGGGCAGCTTGAACTTGTTTGGATGTTAGTCGAGGTTCTTTATCCACCATTTGCACAATCTTGCGTTGAAATCTCTCGTTAATTTTTCTTTTCCGTCCACATCTAGGGAGGTTAGCCACAGTGCCATGGGCTTTAAACTTCTTGAACTTCGTGATGCGCACGGTAGACACAGGAACATTCAGGTCTTTGGAGATGGACTTGTAGCCTTGAGATTGCTCATGCTTCCTCACAATTTTGCTTCTCAAGTCCTCAGACAGTTCTTTGGTCTTCTTTCTTTTCTCCATGCTCAATGTGGTACACACAAGGACACAGGAAAGAGGTTGAGTCAACTTTAATCCATTTCAACTGGCTGCAAGTGTGATTTAGTTATTGCCACCACCTGTTAGGTGCCTCAGGTAAGTAACAGGTGCTGTTAATTACACAAATTAGAGAAGCATCACATAATTTTTCAAGCAGTGCCAATACTTTTGTCCACCCCCCTTTTATGTTTGCTGTGGAATTATATCCAATTTGGCTTTTTGACAATTCTTTTTGTGGTTTTCCATTGAAGACAAATTAAATGAAGATAATAATACCAAATAATTAGTGATTGCAATAATTTTCTGGACGAAAATGAGTATTATCTGACAGAATTGCAGGGGTGCCAATACTTTTGGCCAACACTGTAAATATTGATGACAATATCTGATTGGTGGAGGCCACAGATTAGCCGACATTTGGCACCCCACGGATCAGACCTACTCTAAGAATGGGACATCAATATTACAATAAACTCCTTTGTCAGGCCACACACTGTCCTAATCTTTTTTTTTGTAGAAAAAAAAAAGTCTAATTAATTTGTCAGGGTCTTTTGCACAATAGATCACAATGGATTCATCAATGGCATGTTTATGATGCCAGTGTGAATACAGCCTTAACGACAATAACAATAACATGGCTGCTTTTTTTTCTATAATGGGTGCCACATCTGTTCATAGTTGGTACTGAGTATTGGAGCTTGTTGCAGCCTCTGGACAGGTATGGTACTGTTTTTAGGAAGCCCCATGTTTTCTTATTTCTGGACAGCCCATATAATGCCAGCTCATGGTCATATTCATTGGCACAAACATCTTAAAAATGGTTATGAACTAACTAAATAAATAAAAATAATTAAAAATATATAGTTAATACATTTCTCATGATTATATCTTGCAGCACCAGTGCACATACTGAGCGCCGGCAGGGGCCCGAATTCTACTTTTCGCAATACATCAAAAACAAAAATACCATGAGCACTAAGAGAAATAAATAAAAGAATTTAATTTTATTAGTACACCACAAAAACAAGACAACACAATAATTCACGTATTATTGTGTTTATTGGCTCAACATATTATTTTTATGCAATAAATGTAATGCAATTCATTGAAACTCATGTGAAACTCACTCCTAGAACATACTTAGAAATTTCTAACTAAATCCATCCATGTCCAGGAAAGTACAGAGTGTTCTGTTCTGCCGAGTTCCTCAAATACGACATTTCTATATTCAGTGGATTTTTGTTTGCCAACAAGGCAAAATGAGGAAACTGGACCATATTAAAGAGAACCCTGAGCTCACAACTAGAATCGCATGTGAGTGTCAGGAAGGAATTACATGTGTCAGATCCACCAGTCATTGGTCATTGCCCTTTAATAGTAATCTGCTTTACTGATACAGTTTTTGATCTTTTCTCATATTCCAGCCGATCAACGTCGAGAAACAAGTATGGCATGTACAAAAGATTTCAGTAGAAAAAAAATAAAAATCTGCAGTGATTTTAGTGTAGGCGCATGGTCCGCCAAAGGAGGTATCTGAATTATAAGGAGACTTGCCCTCACCATAAATTCTGTGCATACAGGGGGTCAGACTGTTGGGACTCAGATCAGACGAGAACAGCAAGTGAGCAGAGCTAAGAAACAGCTGATCTGCAGCAGTCCTGAAAGTCAGGTACCCACAATCTAAAACTGATGTCCTCATGGATAGGAATTCAGTTTTGAAAATCTGAATAAACCGTTTTAGAGCAAACCGATCTCCTGAAAGCTTTCATTGGAAGAGATTCAGTAGAATATACATTTTTTTGATTGAATCCTTACTCATTTTGGCCTTAGGAGTCCATTGGGCAGTCATACATAAATGTTCACTTTTCATGCAGCTTAGTCTCATTTTATATACTATGTGATAATTGACCAAAATGTAATATATTTTATTGAAAAACATTGCTGCTTTCAGGCTGAAAAACTTCTCCAAAGTCCCTCCCACTAGTTTTCTCATTTTTTGATTAATTTGCAGTTCACTCCCTGTTGCTAGGAAAGGTCCGACCATAAATACATTAGATAAAGCGACGTGGGATCAGTGTAGAGGGGGAGGTTCCTTTCTCTCTTCACACAATGAATGCAGATGGGAGGATCCATTTCACCTCACAACCTGCACACGTCCATAAACTGTTGTTCTGTGCAAAGGACTGAACATTCTGCAAATCTTACAGCTTACAATGCAAGAAAAAAAAGTCTTCTATGTACTTGTGTCTGCTTCTAGCTGCATGTGTGATTACAGATGGGATGTTATTCGCAGTCAGCAGCAGGTTTCCTGACTGTGCCCATAGATTGCTCTTTATCTGTGTTTTAGCTACATGTCTATGTGTATTTTCCCTATACTTACAATTCAGTGTCTCTGGAACTCCTTTATAATGGTCACTTGGGCTTTTCTCAGCTAAGTTTGCTACTGTACAGTTACTCTTGGCAGAATGACAGAACAGTATCAGTAATGGAGAGGGGAGGGGGCGAACACCCTTGCTACTCCCCTTTTTCATGGGCAGCCCATTTCAGTTAGATGAAATTAGATACAAATTCTGTCATTCTTTTAATGCAAAGCCGTTAATAAACCCCTGATATTTTCATTCAGGTTATTCAAATAACTTTTGCATTTTTTTTTCAATGACACACAGGGATTTATTTTTAGATAATTTTGATTTTAGCAAGATATATATATATATATATATATATATATATATATATATATATATATAGCACAAAGGGCTACTTTGAGAAAAATGTGATGTGGATGTGGTGGTAACATTTTTTTTACTTCTTCATGGCTTTTTATTCATTTCTTTACACATTGTGCCCCCCATTATGCCATAATAGATATTTAAAGGGACACTTTATTTTTACTTTTTTTTTCTTTCATAT
Organism: Leptodactylus fuscus; assembly: GCF_031893055.1. Classification (NCBI taxonomy): domain Eukaryota; kingdom Metazoa; phylum Chordata; class Amphibia; order Anura; family Leptodactylidae; genus Leptodactylus; species Leptodactylus fuscus. Next base: position 26,357,092 of record NC_134274.1, read on the forward strand.
TTCTCCTAGAACTTGGACTGATACACTAGCCTCCAGTTACAGGAGGAATACAGTCACCTGCCATGAACTAGAAGATCTGATCTGGGTCCTCTAAGAACCATCAGTAACTGCAGTTCCTGGACCACATCATATGACATGACTTCCAGGTGGAGCCAGTGGCTCCTATGCCTGTGTCCACAGTGCTCAATGGGGCAGAAACATAAACATAGCTATCTTAGTTACCCACAGAAAAATAAACATTGTGCCGTGATTGGTTGCTATAGGTCATTTCAATAAGTCTTCCCCATTGCATGCTGCGTATACCACCCATACTTCCCTCTAGGACATCAATCTGTGAAGAACAACCGGCTCCCGTTACATTACAATGTCATGTAGCTGCTTAACCCTGCACGACATACAGGTATATAGTCAATGGACAGCCAGTATCTGATTAAATGCAAAAAAAATACAGGTTATCCTGAATCTTTCTCCACAAAACTATCAATCTGCTTGTTTTTTTCCACTCTATACTATAATGCCTGAAGATAAGACTACATGATAACCATAATGGGTTGCCCTAAAAGAGATGTCCTGCCTCTGAACCATGTGAAAAAATTTGTAACATTTATTAGTAAATATTTTTTTTGTACCAGTGAGAATTTGACCAACAAAACATGTACAGGAAAGAGGGCAGCCTAAAACCATGCTCAAGCCTAACAAATTGTGTGTGTGTAAATTGCTAACTTTGGATAACCCTTCAGACGCTGACCAGACAGTTCTTATCACTGGCCGCACACACAAGAGTAACTTTCACCCAACCCAATGTAATGTATATGTTTGCCTCTGTATTCTTTATTAGAGATGAGCGAACACTATTCGAAACAGCCGTTTCTAATAGCATGATCCCATAGAAATGAATGGACACAGCCGGTACGTGGGGGGTTAAGCGACCGGCTGCCGGCAAAGTCTGCGTGCCGGCCGCTTCCATTCATTTCTATGGGAGTGTGCCATTCGAAACGACTGTTTCGAATAGTGTTTGCTCATCTCTATTCTTTATCCCTATGCAAACAAGCATAATACATATATTATACAGATTGTCGCCTCTCCTAACACCTCAGCCTTAGTACCTCCATTCCTCATGAAATAACTCTGGACTGAGCTGTTCCTCTATTATCCCTCCTAGAGATTCAGGAACAATTTGACAACTAGGTATTGCCAATTGTAGGAGTGCCCCTGTGCAATCTAACTCAATCCATTCAGCACTCATTTACACTCACCGGCCACTTTATTAGGTACACCTGTCCAACTGCTCGTTAACACTTAATTTCTAATCAGCCAATCACATGGCGGCAACTCAGTGCATTTAGGCATGTAGACATTGTCAAGACAATCTCCTGCAGTTCAAACCGAGCATCAGTACGGGGAAGAAAGGTGATTTGAGTGCCTTTGAACGTGGCATGGTTGTTGGTGCCAGAAGGGCTGGTCTGAGTATTTCAGAAACTGCTGATCTACTGGGATTTTCACGCACAACCATCTCTAGGGTTTACAGAGAATGGTCCGAAAAAGAAAAAACATCCAGTGAGCGGCAGTTCTGTGGGCGGAAATGCGTTGTTGATGCCAGAGGTCAGAGGAGAATGGCCAGACTGGTTCGAGCTGATAGAAAGGCAACAGTGACTCAAATAGCCACCTGTTACAACCAAGGTAGCCAGAAGAGCATCTCTGAACGCCGCACAGTACGTCGAACTTTGAGGCAGATGGGCTACAGCAGCAGAAGACCACACCGGGTGCCACTCCTTTCAGCTAAGAACAGGAAACTGAGGCTACAATTTGCACAAGCTCATCGAAATTGGACAATTGAAGATTGGAAAAACGTTGCCTGGTCTGATGAGTCTCGATTTCTGCTGCGACATTCGGATGGTAGGGTCAGAATTTGGCGTCAACAACATGAAAGCATGGATTCATCCTGCCTTGTATCAACGGTTCAGGCTGGTGGTGGTGGTGTCATGGTGTGGGGAATATTTTCTTGGCACTCTTTGGGCCCCTTGGTACCAATTGAGCATCGTTGCAACGCCAAAGCCTACCTGAGTATTGTTGCTGACCATGTCCATCCCTTTATGACCACAATGTACCCAACATCTGATGGCTACTTTCAGCAGGATAATGCGCCATGTCATAAAGCTGGAATCATCTCAGACTGGTTTCTTGAACATGACAATGAGTTCACTGTACTCCAATGGCCTCCACAGTCACCAGATCTCAATCCAATAGAGCATCTTTGGGATGTGGTGGAACGGGAGATTCGCATCATGGATGTGCAGCCGACAAATCTGCGGCAACTGTGTGATGCCATCATGTCAATATGGACCAAAATCTCTGAGGAATGCTTCCAGCACCTTGTTGTATCTATGCCACGAAGAATTGAGGCAATTCTGAAGGCAAAAGGGGGTCCAACCCGTTACTAGCATGGTGTACCTAATAAAGTGGCCGGTGAGTGTATTTTGCTACTTATATAGAGCCAACATATTCTGCAGCGCTTTACAGATATTGTCAACACTGTCCCCTATAGGACTCACAATCTATTTTCCCTATCAGTATTTCTTCATAGTGTATGGGAGGAACCTGAAGTACCAGGAGGAAACCCACAAATACAAGGAAAATATACAAACTCCATAGAGATGTTGTCGTAGGACTCCATGTTAATTCATGGTGAACACATGTATTTACTACAAGATACATACAGTCCTATGAAAAAGTTTGGGCACCCCTATTAATCTTAATCATTTTTTGTTCTAAATATTTTGGTGTTTGCAACAGCCATTTCAGTTTGATATATCTAATAACTGATGGACACAGTAATATTTCAGGATTGAAATGAGGTTTATTGTACTAACAGAAAATGTGCAATATGCATTAAACCAAAATGTGACCGGTGCAAAAGTATGGGCACCCTTATCGTTTTATTGATTTGAATTCCCCTAACTACTTTTTACTGACTTACTGAAGCACAAAATTGTTTTTGTAACCTCAGTGAGCTTTGAACTTCATAGCCAGATGTATCCAATCATAAGAAAAGGTATTTAAGGTGGCCAATTGCAAGTTGATCTCCTATTTGAATCTCCTCTGAAGAGTGGCATCATGGGCTACTCAAAACAACTCTCAAATGATCTGAAAACAAAGATTGTTCAACATAGTTGTTCAGGGGAAGGATACAAAAAGTTGTCTCAGAGATTTAACCTGTCAGTTTCCACTGTGAGGAACATAGTAAGGAAATGGAAGACCACAGGGACAGTTCATGTTAAGCCCAGAAGTGGCAGGCCAAGAAAAATATCAGACAGAAAGGCAGAGAAGAAGAATGGTGAGAACAGTCAAGGACAATCCACAGACCACCTCCAAAGAGCTGCAGCATCATCTTGCTGCAGATGGTGTCACTGTGCATCGGTCAACTATACAGCGCACTTTGCACAAATAGAAGCTGTATGGGAGAGTGATGAGAAAGAAGCCGTTTCTGCACGTACGCCACAAATAGAGTTGCCTGAGGTATGAAAAAGCACATTTGGACAAGGCAGCTTCATTTTGGAAACAAAAATTGAGTTGTTTGGTTATAAAAAAAGGCGTTATGCATGGCGTCCAAAAAGAAACAGCATTCCAAGAAAAACACATGCTACCCACTGTAAAATTTGGTGGAGGTTCCATCATGCTTTGGGGCTGTGTGGCCAATGCCGGCATCGGGAATCTTGTTAAAGTTGAGGGTCGCATGGATTCCACTCAGTATCAGCAGATTCTTGAGAATAATGTTCAAGAATCAGTGACGAAGTTGAAGTTATGCCGGGGATGGATATTTCAGCAAGACAATGATCCAAAACACCGCTCCAAATCAACTCAGGCATTCATGCAGAGGAACAATTACAATGTTCTGGAATGGCCATCCCAGTCCCCAGACCTGAATATCATTGAACATCTGTGGGATGATTGGAAGCGGGCTGTCCATGCTCGGCGACCATCAAACCTAACTGAACTTGAATTGTTTGTCCAAAATACCTTTATCCAGGATCCAGGAACTGTTTAAAAGCTACAGGAAGCGACTAGAGGCTGTTATCTTTGCAAAAGGAGGATGTACTAAATATTAATGTCACTTTTCTGTTGAGGTGCCCATATTTTTGCACCGGTCAAATTTTGGTTTAATGCATATTGCGCATTTTCTGTTAGTACAATAAACCTTATTTCAATCCTGAAATATTACTGTGTCCATCAGTTATTAGATATATCAAACTGAAATGGCTGTTGCAAATACCAAAATATTTAGAACTAAAAATGATTAAGATTAATAGGGGTGCCCAAACTTTTTCATAGGACTGTATCAGGAGATGTTCCCTTTATAACAATGTCCTGGCACTGACATTCTATTATAATACACAAAAAAGACCTCTGACCAGTTATAAAGAAGAAGAGGGAACAACGTTGGCCTTTTGTAGAAGATGCCATTTTAGTCAGAAACCATAATGATGAAGTGGAATGGATCAGCAAGAATATGGTTTCATTATTCCTATCATTTATATATTGCGCCTGATCATTACGAATCCCCATGTGGGTCACTTTAAGATGATACAGTTTATCTTGGTAGATTTCTTGACAGTAAGGGATGTTTCATGCACAGTGGTTTTGGCTATTTGCCACTGCAGTTTCTGGAATACTGTTCAGACAGCTAATACAATATGTAACATCAGATGAGTTGGCTGCATAATATCCCATTTCATCATTACTTAAAGGGATTTTCCGGTTTCAGCAGAAAAAGCTCATTCCTTGTACAATGAAACATTCTATATAGTAGAGTTTGTATATTAATTCCTCTTAGTGTTTAAGATTTCTGCTTGCCACTTTTCAATAGTAACCGTTATTGCTTAGGGTATATACACATTACTGTGTACAGATCCCAGGTCCATCATAAAACAGCACATGGGTGATATCTGCGTGCTGACGCATCTCCATAGTTTTCTTCAGCAAATCTGGGGCGCAAAAGAGACAGGTATAGGATCTGTCCTGAGCTTTGTCCCAAGCTCACAATCCTGTGATAATACACAGGCGTGTGAATGGGATCATAAAATAAGAATGGATTAGTGTGCTAGCTGTGAAAAATACTGCACGTTTGTGTGCATGAAGCCTTACTCTAGGGTTCACACCTGAACTTGTGTTTCCTTTCTTTCTTTCTTTGGGGACCGAAAAATGGAAACCCAATCCTTTTAAAAAGCCGTTACCTGCAGTCCCCATAGACTATAATGGGGTCTGTGGGGTTTACTCCCAAAAAACGCGGATTCGGGGACGAAATTCTCGAAAAAAAAAACAAGCGCTAGTGTGAACCCAGCCTTAATATCCTGGTAATGTGACTATGACTGATACATTATACTATAAGAGGCAATATAACATGGCCAGCCTCTGCAAGTAAACAATACTTATTTCCCGAAAACAGCGAATAATTAGTAAAGTATATAAAGAAAATCCTATAACTTATTACACAATAAATAACAGATGGGCTGTGGATTATTAGATAAAGAATTTTATATATATATATATATATATATATATATATATATATATGTATATACATGTCTATATAAATAAATATATATATATATATATATATATATATATATATATATATATAAATATATATAAATATATATATATGTCAGGAGTTGATGCAATGTTATTGCAGCCAATGCGACCCATTAGGAATATTGCACCTAAAAGTAGGTAAAAACTAAGTCAGACTAGAAAATATCCAGGATAATAAGCCAAAAGCAGAGCATCAGTGCAGGGGACAGGACACCAGTGAGTGTGAGGGCGGATTTACTATTTGATGCATTTCAATGAGAAGTGGGGGAGTATTAGGTGGATCTATAACCCCCTAAAACCACATCAGAGCTAGGACCACAAGGCTAAAGCCAGAGCATTAGTGCTGCACCATTCCTGGGGGGAACACAAGAGCATCAACAAGGGCCCCACAGAGAACACAAGGACACAAGGCTCCAGTAATGGCGGCATCCTGACCCTGCAATGTGATCCACCTCATTGCAGAACTCCTCTCCTATCCTGGATTTACTTTCCCTTATTCGACTTTTTATTGTTTTTATGTATTGCTACAACTTTCACTAGTGCCATTGCACAAGATCCTGGCACCTAGAAGCTTCCTGGAGCTCAGCTGTAAGTATTGGCAGATCTTTTTAATATCTATAATATCGAGTTAAACATTAATATCTGCTTAAGTCTATGTGAGGATAACGAAATCCATAGAACTGTGTAAACTGTGTTTACAACGAAATCTCAGCCCTTGTATTGTCCTCCTGCTCCAAAACATCAAACTATAAGGAAATAAAGTGATTTAATACAAGCCCGACATAATAATGTACAATATCCTCGAGTGTCCAGAACTATTAGCCCTTGTAATTCTTACTATTATTAGGAAATATTCGTTCAGGGGAGGATGAAAGTCACGTTTTCCTGTTGTGTTTTGAGCGGCAATGCTACATTGTCTATGGGAGAATCACTTAACCCCTTCGTTCTGTATTAAATCATTAATTTCGTTAAAATAAACCAAAACCTGAAAATATTCTTTAAATTCGTTAGAAATGTGTTCTAGGAATATTAAGAACAGAAATCTATCTACAATGTATAATTCATTAGAAGTCATTCGTTGTATATAATATTTATATATTTATTAGTTTATCAGATCTAGTTATTTTTTAATCCTAGATCCTAGTTAGATTTTATGAATATATTTTTAGGTATTTATAGATTTAATATTCGTATATAATAAATATTATTTATTGCTTCTTTTGCATAAATTCGTTACTTCCTTTATACCACGATAAGGCAGCCTTGTTGTTTCCCACTGATCCCTAGAGGAATCTCTATTGTTTGTGCAATTTGCATAATATTTCTTTCTTAAGATTGGGCCACACACTCCTTCCCCCTACACATCCCACTCAGCTACATCCAAGCAGACCCTCATTGACGAAGCTGCAGCTCACAATGCCTGGCACCCACCTGCAAGGGCAGCCTCATTGGTAAGAGGATGACTCCATCCACCCAGCTTTATCCCCATACATTCTGTATATAATCTTATTTATATTACTTTCCACATCTTCAGTGCTTTCATAGCATAATATATCTAAAATGCTAAAAATACTGATTTTCTGAAAGGTGCCGGAATCGATCCAATGACTGTGAGGCTCAAACAGCAACAATTGCTATTTACTTCACTTATTTTACTCCAGAAAAGAAAGAATTGTTTAGCGCTGGCACAAATAATGTGCTATACCCGCTCCCTCCACCAGGTGGCGCACGGGGTGAAATAAACTTTATCCGGATAGAAGGAGCCAAATATTTTATTTATTGGGTTCACGATGAATTAAACACATGTTCACACTGAGATCTAAGCAGAAGCCAAGGGATTGTGTTATATAGTCTAGTATCTACTAGTATCTATTGCTATATATTATATAGATTTTTGTTATGATGGACTTTGTATAATATAGACTTCCATGTGGATCTGATGGAAAAGAGCAAAGTACTAATAAACCAGCAATGACCCGAAATATTTTGGTTTTGTACTTGTCTGGTAATGTTCAACAAGCCTAAGTAATATACTATAGCTTCAGATTTAGCTATAGTTTTGTATGGGTCTTATATTTTCAGGCATTGATGCAGCAGATAATAATAATAATAATAATAGTAATAATAATAGTAATAATAATATCCTTTATCTAGTTCTAGTCCTTCTGATACCCCCCAATATCACCTCATCTGCTATTATTTCCCCTTATATACAGATCTACATTATTATAAATTATTACCAGGAAATAATAAAATGTCTCTATAATACAGAATATTTGTAAGAACTAGTAATGTTATAGATGTGGGTGTAATATATAGAGCTCTATTGTACAAGTCTAGTATCTCTCTATCTATCTATCTATCTATCTATCTATCTATCTATCTATCTCATTCTCATATTAACTCATCTCTCTCCTCTGTCTATAGTATCCATATCTCATTTTCCATTACATATATATCTTTATCTATCCATGCATGTTCTGTATCTATCTAACCATCCACTCTATCTATCTATCTATCTATCTATCTATCTATCTATCTATCTATCTCTATTCACCTATCCTATAGTATCCATCTACAATATATCTATTATATACTAAATACTTATAGTATCTACCCATCTAATATCCCTAATCTCCATCACATATATATCTTTATCCATCCATCCATCCATCCATGTTCTATATCCATCTAACCTTCCACCCAAATAGCTCTCTTTTCTATCTATCTTTCCATTCATCTACCTATAGTATCCCTCTACAATATCTATATTATATACTATATTAAATACTTATAGTATCTATCCATCTAATATCCCTATTTCCCATCACATATATATATATAATCCCATCTCTCTTATATTTATCATAATCGATCCAACTACATACAATATCTACCTACATTATCTCTCTATCCATCCAATATCTCTCATTTATATCCATCTACCTATTTTATCTATCCACCTACAGTATCTGTCCAGCAAATTTCTCATTTATGGCTACCCATCCTTCTACAACCCATCCATCTATCCACCTACAGTATCTATCCTTCTAATATCCCTACTTCCATCTATCCATCCACCTACAGTATCTAATATCTCAAATGTCTATCTATCTATCTATCTATCTATCTATCTATCTATCTATCTATCTATCTATCTCCTACCTACCTATCTATGTATCTATCTACACAATCTACTCATCCAATAGCTTTCTATCTGTAGTAACTCAAAATCCCATATCTGTAATTTATATCCATCTACACATAATATTTAACTATGCTATTTATTATTTCTATCCATCTTTCCAATCTACAGTGCATTTCTACCTATGTAATATCTCTCATTTCTATCCACTTACATACAGTATCTACCTATCCTAATATTTCTTATTGCCATCTGTCTATCTACCTGCTCTATCTATCTATCTATCTATCTATCTATCTATCTATCTATCTATCTATCTATCTATCTATCTATCTATCTATCGAGTGTATTTCTACCCATGTAATATCTCTAATATCTCTATCTCTGCACCCCATACACTTCCATCCTCCACGTTACATGATGTAGGATAAGGTTTGCATGTTGCACAGGATGCTGGGACTTGTAGTACTTGGAGCAGCCCCCTCCATTGTTCCCACACTGTGCAGCCTATGTGCTGGGGTTACTCAGGGACAGTATATTGCACCGGTAAAATTCAGGCTGTATACTTTGCATGCTGTGACGTAGAGACTGTCTATTTACATGATCGGATATACTTTCTGTGCCTGTGGCTGGAAATGTCGCAGCGCGGCTTCTTTCCAGCAGTCACTGGGATTCCGTGAGTGAGAAGTTGCGGTTATCGCAGCCTCTGCCAAGAGCACTGAGTAGGTTTATTACAGTACAGCCGCGGTTCTGTGATGTGCCGGAACTACAGCTATATATGGGCGGGGGAGGGGCTATCTGGGCCGGATCCTGGCCTTATTAGGTGTGGACCGGAATCCGCCTGTGCAGAGGATGCCGTGCAGTGTGAATGCAGCCCTTAAACACAGCATTCTAACCAGCCGGTACCGGGACAAATAACGCAGCGGCCGGTTAGTCGCGTACACACTGCCCGCTCCGTGCACTCTGACAAGCGGCTCCATTCATCGCGCCAGTGCAGCACAGGCCACGCCCACTTCTCCATTCATAGAACGGCAAATCCCGTGATGTCACGCCCGAGGCGGGGCAACCCTTCCCTGTTCCTGTCCATATATGGTCCGTGACGTCACGGGCATTCACAGCTCCAGAATAAATACTTTAGAAGGCACACTTTCCATTTAGTGCAATTGATTAAGAGCTCCAGCAAAGGCCACTGGTGCTACATGACCACACTACGGCAGCTGCAGGCACTGACATGTACACATGCTGCTGCTGCTGCTGCTCCTAGGGACACTTCATTCACTTTGGATGTCATCTCAGACTTACTGAGGAGTTTTAAAGGAAGAGTCGCAGTATTTTTTTTTTATTTATTGTTGCGTTTTTTTGTCAATCTGTCAATCTGGGGCTGTTAGTTGATGACATGATGACTGCCAAAGCTGTAGAGAAAATCCCAGTGACTATTGGGGGATTTGTGCATCAGATGCCAGAGGCGATTTACCCTGTGGATGAGTCTTCTTTACCCACCTCTGTTACTATCTTCCCTAATGTTGACATGGGAGGACCATTTGAGCAGATGGGCAGTGTGAATGGAGGTAAGAACAGCACCCTCATCATCCTCACTATATGCCTTGTTTGCTGGAGAGAAGGACAGGATGCTCAGGGTATCTTGTCAGGGTGCAATGTTAGTATATCTGATCTTATATTAGTGCAATGTTAGTATATCTCATCTTATATTAGTGCATTATTAGCATATCTGATCTTATAATGTATCATTGTATAGTGCAATATTAATATAGTGATTGATCTTATAGTGCAATATTAGTATATGAGCTCTTATAATAGTGTAATAATCATATCTGATCTTATAATGCATCATATAGTGGCATATTAACATAGCGATTGATCTTATAATAGTGTAATATTATTATATCTGATCATATAATAGTGCAATATTAGTATATCTGATTTTATAATAGTACAATATCTGCCCTTATAATAGTGCAATATTAGTATATCTGCCCTTATAATAGTGCAATATTAGCATATCTGCTCTTGCAATGGCTCAGTGCACTATATCTGTTCATCTTATAATGTCCCACAGTGTAGTATTATCATATCTGCTCCTGCCATGTAACATAGTACAATATTAGTGTATCTGTTGATCCTTATATCAGTGCAATGTTATATCAGATCTTGCAATGGGCTATCATACATTAGTATAAAAAGTTGACCTTATATCACAGATCAATATTAGTCTATCTGTACTCTTAATACGTAACATATAGGAGAATATTCTAGGTGCTGGTATTGCTATGTAACACTGTAGATGTGAATATTTGGGCTGTTTGATGCCTTGAAGGTATAGAGGAATGGCTGCTGTATATAATGTGATAATGAGTTCAGGGAGTTCATGGACCTACATCTGCTGCTAAGGAACAGGTTATATAATATATGGAGTGGCTACTATCTGTATATAGAGAATGAGAGGTTGGTTTATGAATGTCCATCACATAGGAATTGTATCTTTGGCATCTCTTATATATTATATGCGACTACTGTATACTTTGAACTTAGAGTAACTATAGATCAATTTCCATTCCATAGGATTTGTACTATATATATGGCATCTATTATACAATGTTAGATTAGATGTGACTACTGCACACTTATGACTTTTATAGAGTAACTATAGATCACTTTCCACTCCATAGGATTGGTACTGTATATATGTCCTCTATTATATATGTGACTAGTGCCTTTCTAGATGACTTTTCATTATATTCATATGTGATTTTCTTACTTTTAGATGGAATGATCAGTGTGGACATGAATGGTGACAAGAGGTCCCTGGATCTGCCCTACTCCAGCAGTTACCCCCCTGCTCCTCGCAACCAGACTTTCACCTATATGGGCAAGTTCTCCATTGACCCCCAGTACCCAGGGGCTAGCTGGAACCCAGAGGGCTTCTTTAATATCGTCAGTGCTGGGATCCTGGGAGTGACCCAATCTTCCTCATCCTCCACCACCTCTTCCAACGCCTCGTCCTGCTCCCCCAATCCTCTGAGCTGCAGTATGGCCCACAGCCAGAATGACCTGGAGCACATGTACTCCCCCCCTCCATACTCCAGCTGTGCTGAGATTCCAGTCTACCAGGACAGCTCTGCTTTCCTCAGCACCTCCACTGGCACCTCTCTCTCATACCCTCCCCCTTCGTACCCTTCCCCTAAACCAGCTTCGGATGGCACCATCTTCAACATGATCCCGGAGTACCCACCCCTCTTCCCAAACCCATGCCAAAGAGATCTGCACCCCATGACAGACCGCAAGCCATTCCCATGCCCCCTGGACTCCATCAGAGTGCCCCCTCCTCTCACTCCCCTCACCCCTCTGTCCACCATCCGAAATTTCTCCCTAGGAGGCACCACCAATGAGACGTCCCGACTACCCAGCGCTTACAGCCCCCCAAATCTTCCTCTACGACCCATCCTCAGACCCAGGAAGTACCCCAACCGCCCAAGCAAGACTCCAGTGCATGAGAGACCCTACCCCTGCCCGGCTGAAGGATGCGACCGCCGCTTCTCCAGATCTGATGAACTGACCAGGCACATTCGCATTCACACTGGCCACAAGCCGTTCCAGTGTCGCATCTGCATGAGAAACTTTAGCCGCAGCGACCACTTGACCACGCACATCCGCACCCACACGGGGGAGAAGCCTTTCGCCTGCGATTACTGTGGCAGAAAGTTTGCCCGCAGCGACGAGCGCAAGCGACACACCAAGATCCACCTGCGACAGAAGGAGAGAAAGAGCTCGGCCAGCGGAGCCAGCGCGACACCTAGCGGCAGCACGGGGAATGAGCGCTCCCTCAGCCTCAGCCCTTGCTCTGCAGCTTCCTCCAGCAGCGCTCAGATGGGACTGTGTCCTAATAGGACCTCATAGAAGCCAAGAGACAGTAGTGAGGGATTAATATGACTGCCATTCCAGGGCCAGCACCACTAGGCAAAGAGACTGCACCATGCTGGCCCCGGTACTGCCTAGAGACTTGTCATTACATGGGAGGCAGTGACTGAATGTCTTGTGGAGTGTCCTATGTTACATCACAGTATTCTGTCCTTTACAGCACTGATCCTATAGGATACTGCTAATAGCCACATATATACAGGGAGGGCTCCCAGTGTGTATAGACTAGCACTACAGTACATAAGTCAGGGACCTAGTCTATACAGAACAGTACCGCGCCAATGTGAACAGCGATAACTAGTGACAAATAATCAAATTATAGATAGGAGTTGGGTAGAAAATTGGATTTTCTATGAGCTTGAATGAGACGGCGCCATTTCTTTATGGTATGTGGTAAAAAGACATTTCCAAAATCCAAAATAGGACATTTCCAAAATCCTAACAGCACACAGGGCTGAAATGCTGCAGAACTTCAGCTGCGGAAAGTCTGCAGCATTTTACAGTAGCAAAAGAGTGGGTGAGATATTAAGAAATATCATCCATACTGCAGGAAAGTGTGCACAGAACAAGGGCAAAGATTAACCCATGTGCAGGTGTTACGGCCAGGGCTAGGCTGTGATCTTGGCCACGACTAGGTTGCCCTGTGATTCCTTCACTAATATTAGTAAATGGCATCACATTGTGACTCTTCATCTAGAACAGGGGTCAGCAACCTTCTGCTCTCCAACTGCTGTGAAACTACAACTCCCAACATGCTCCATTCACTTCCATGGAAGTTCCTAGAACAGCAGAGCAAGTATGCATACTGGGAGTTGTAGTTTTACAACAGCTGGAGTGCTGAAGGTTCCCTACCCCTGATCTAGAAGATGGGAGTCATAGCCAAGACCAAGGGTGTTCCCATGCTCCGTTCCGACAGGACCTGCTTTATATATATTGCATAGACTTTGTTCATGTGCATGGAGCCTTGCCATGTCCAATACATGCTGTGGCACTATTATGGTGCAGCACTTCAGTCCTGTGTGGACATACCTGCTTTGTTAGCACATACCGAGTAAAGCAATGACGTGTCATAGAAGGTTCAGCCTTACCCTATACACTTTGGTACAAGTCCTACTAACTGCATATAGTTTCCTGTGTGAATTTTTTGATCTGACACTTCCTGCTTCAGGAAAGGAGTGACTTGGCGACTTTGAAAGGTGTCCCGTTATTGGGCGACACCTGAAGTCGCCATATACCTGTGCACTTTATCCTCATCATGACTGCTCGGGGCAGGCGGTGTGATATGAAGGGGTACGTTTGCATCTCCTAGCCCTAATGTGTTTTACAATTATTTTTTTTTTAATGTTATTTTAATTCTTTAGTACCTGACGTTTTAACCAATACAGTGTGATTAACACAAGTGCAATCTAAAAGATGCCAAAAGATTTGGCACCTCTATCTTTGTTTCTTTCTTTTTTTTGCAGATTTGACAAAACTTTGGATGAATATTGTTTATTCATTGTGTCCGTGTATTAAGTACACTGAGACTGTATTGTGGATCTGCCCTGTTTTTACAGAGCTCCGGCCCTTCTAGGTACAGTTTGTGATTTGTGTAAGAGAGGATAATTTATTTAATGTATGTAAATACAGACTGTATGTTAGAAAGCATGCAATTGTCTTCAACAGTGTTCTTGGTGCCTTGTGTAATGTGGACCAGTGTCCCTCCATGTCTGCATGTATATATAGGTTGCCTTATCAATGAGAAATATGGTCCCACACCACTCATAGAGCTGTATATAACTGCCGGTTAATATTTGGGAATTTTTCTAGAATCTATATTTTTGTACGCACTGTTTTGTGACTCAAAAGTGTTAACTTTGTAGTACAGATTTTCAAGATGTACAGGCAGATCATACTACTGTCGGGCCTGGACTAGGTACACATAACTCAAAGACTTTTACAGATAGTGTTAACTTTATTAAAAAAAAATATATAAAACCCAGCCGCTAACTGGAAATTAAAGATGGAGATGTACTCAGAGGGTGACTGTAAATAAACACTTTTCAAATATACAGAGGTCTGAGTGTTCACGTATTTATGATACTCCTACAAAGGTATCGAAGAAGGTGGACGGGCAATCCCTACACACTACTCCATACTCATTTCGGTCACTTTCTACTTGGAAAAGTGTCACAAAATAATGCCAGGTCAGTCAGGCAAGGCAGGCACCAAAATGATGAATCTGGCACATACTGCACTAGGGGGAAAGACTGGCTCTTTTTAGGGTATATTCACATGGGACTACACATACGGCATTATATCTATAATAAAAGCTGCACTGTAAGCCCAAGAACATGTTCCTTTCATGAAACAGTCCATGTGTGGCTCATATTCCCCTAGCTGAATACGGCTGTGTGAAATGCAGCTCACTGTATCATAGTTACTCTACGTTCACACCAGCATGCAGGTTTCTGTTTTTTGGATCCGCTTGGAGACCTGAAAAATGGAAAGCCAATCTGCTTAAAAAATGGTTATCCTCAGAAAGCCGCGGACCCCACAGATTATAATAGGGTGTGTCGGGTTTCTGCCCAAAAAATGCAGAGAGAAAATCCCTGCTTTGCAGGACTTGTTTTTCTACTGTACATTTCTCAAGCAGAAAGGGGAACAGAATCCCTGCACGGGAGACTGATCGCTAGTGTGAACCTAGCCTCATTTATTATGCAGTAAAGTGACATAATGCTGAGTTCAAACTGAGTTTTTTGGACTGGATTTTGACGTGGATTCCACCTCTAAAAAAAGCCTCCCATTGACTTCAATGGGAGACATGCACTTTTTTCCACTAGTGTTTTCTTTTTCCCCGCTAGCGGAGAAAAAAGCGAGCTGCCCTATCTTGACACGGATTCCGCAGCTGAATCTGCTACAGCAGGGGTAGGGAACCTTCGGCTCTCCAGCTGCTGTGAAACTACAACTCCCAACATGCTCCATTCACTTCCATGGGAGTTCCCAGAACAGCAGAGCCAGTATGCATGCTGGGAGTTGTAGTTTTGCAACAGCTGGAGAGCCGTACGTTCCCTACCCCTGTGCTACAGCGTCTGAGGCACAAGACTCCCTCCTGACTAGGCCCATTCATTTGGGCCTAATCCAGTGCACTGCACTGCACTGGCATCCAGTTGTAGCTAGCTGCATGAGGCGTTTTTTTTAGGCAGATTCCGAGGTGGCTTCCATGTTAAAGTCCGGTCCAAAAAACTCCTTGTGAACTCAGCATAAACCAGCGAGTTCAGTATTATAAAGTACTTTTGTAGCTTTCTATGATACAGCGACATCCATATCATACAGCGATGGTCAGTCCGGGAAATATGGCCGGTGCGTGGACTGTATTTCCCAGAAGGAACATGGTTGTGTGCATACGGACTTGTAGTGTAAAGGATGAAATCTGTGTCACAGGTCAGTATACGCTGCAGATTTTTCACACAGCATGAGATGAAAATTGTTGAAATTTCATAGACTTTGCTTCTACTGTGTAAGGCCAAATGCACACGACTTTGTGCATGTACCCGGTCTGTCATAGAATGGCATCCGTGTGCTGTTGGTGCCTCCACAGACTCATTTACTTCATCTAGCAAACCCCGCTGGGTATAGCACCCGTTCTGAGTTTGCCCCAAGCTCACTGCTGCATATACAGGCGCATGATAATACATAGGTGTGTATGGGGCCATAGAGACAAATGGGTCAGTGTGCTAGTTGTGGAAAA
Organism: Leptodactylus fuscus; assembly: GCF_031893055.1. NCBI lineage: Eukaryota > Metazoa > Chordata > Amphibia > Anura > Leptodactylidae > Leptodactylus > Leptodactylus fuscus. Next base: position 26,373,492 of record NC_134274.1, read on the forward strand.
CATGGCTGACAAAGTGCACGGTTGTGATCATACAGCCAAAATGCTGTAAATTTTCCACCAGTGGTGGAAAATCTGTAGAATATACATCCCAGGTAGGTATCTCTTTTATAGCCGCTTGTCCCAGCTCTTCTGACGAAAACCCAACACCATAGTATACTAAAATAACTATAGGGTGAATTTACATAGTTCCTCATCGTGTGATTGAAAGTGATCCACTGTATTGTATGTTATGCAAAATGAGTAAGGGAGCCTTCACACAGAGTTTACGCTCCGCTCAGACACAAACACGTGTCAAAGTGACTGCTGTAAAACACAATCCCATAGACTTCAATGTGTGCCGGTCTTGTGTGTGCTACACATTGAAATCAATGGGTTTAACAGCCTCCCATTGATTTCAATGTGTAGGGCGTGTAAGAACGGCACACATTGAAGTCTATGGGATTGTGTTTTACAGCGGTCACTTTGACACGTGTTTAAGTGTCTGAATGAGTGGAGCGTAAACTCTGTGTGAAGAGTACCTAAGGAAAGGGGAGTGAGGGAATTCGGTCAAGTTGATGCCAAGGTGCATCAATCTTTCCTGGTTTCAGTACAGTCATTTTTTACATCATTGTATAAAACCGAAAAAAAAAAAACTGATGCAAAGTTTTGTCTTCAGTTTAGTGCAGTCACCGAGAAATAAAACACAATACCCAGTTATATCTAAATAGGAAGTTTGCCTATGCAGTTTTGTGCTGATTTTGAGTCATAGAATATTACTTTAACCATTCATATACATTACATAGCTGCCTCCAATGTCATAGGGTGCAGAAATGTAGCCTTACGATGGTATTGTCGGGGAATTGCCATGGTTGTTTTGTACAGATTAGTAATAGGTTTCCTCTCATATATATTGAGCTTTGGGAGAACCATTACTTTAGTGGTGACACAAAGGGAAACACTGCTGAACTTCTATACATAAAAACGTATATAGGAAAGGGAATCTATTGGAATTCACATTAAAGGGACCTCAGTACTATTTTGTTATGAGGGATGTTTGCTATATCAGGCTAGGGCTACGCAGTGACTTTGGCTGTAACTCCCACTGTGGGACGAACAATCATCATGTCACCCTGCAACTATTTCACTATTGTTAGTGAATGGAGTTATATTGCAGCACTAAGCGTGCTTCGACCACGACTTCTAGGTGAAAATAGATCGTACATTGCTGAATTTCCTCCAATTAGAAGTTTCGGTCATGGCACCCTCCTTATCCTATGGCTAGGTTCACATCCGCACTCAGGTCTCCATCATTTGGGTCCACTGGTGGGCCCTGAACAACATAGAGACCAACCAGTAATACAGCAGTTACCAGCTGAGATAGTCCATACAGGACTTTTCTCTCTGACGGTTTCTGCAGCCAGGTCTCCAGTGTAGACCCTAGTGCAGGTGTGAACTTGGCCCAAATCAAAATGTTGCTAATATTGTGGGGGGGTTTTTTTTTTACAAAAATTCTGGCAAAACAACATTAAATATTATCAAGCAGTGGAGAGATACTAGGGCTCAAGCACAAACTCTACCAAACAGTATCAGTGTTATTTAAAGAGGACTTTTCATCAGATTGCGCACAGGCAGTTCCATATACTACTGGAAAGCTGACAGTGTGCTGAATTCAGAGCACTATCGGCTTTCCAATCTGTGCCCCGGGTAAAGCGCTATCGGTCCCGGTACCGTAGTACTTTAAACAGTCAGAAGGGCGTTTCTGACACTCTGTCAGGAACGTCCTTCTCCACAGCAGCGCCTATCGTGCTGTACAGTGTCCGCGGGGAGGAACACCCCCTCCCCTCCTGATAATACTCATCTATGGATGAGCACTGTGAGCAGAGGGAGGGAGGCGTTCCTCCCCGCTCGCACTGTACAGCGCTGCTGTGGAGAAGGACATACCTGATGACTGTCAGAAATGCCCTTCTGACTGTAAAGCGCTATGGTACCAGGACTGCTAGCTCTTTACCTGGAGCACAGATTGGGAAAGCCGATAGTGCGCTGAATTCAGCGCACTGTCAGCTTTCCAGCAGTATATGGAATTGCCTGTGCCCCAAACCATGAAAGGTCCTCTTTAAGCAAGGAAAGCTGCCAGCACCTTCATATTCCACCTGCACATCTGGCAGATATACTACACAGATAACACTGTAGTCAATGAGCAGTGTCAGATACTCCAAAGCTACAGACTAGATTTTCCTGCAGTATTGCTGTGGATTAAGGCCAGCTGTACACAAGTTTATACAATTAGTATATCAGCCAAATTTCCCAGACTGCCCGGAGACCTGGACTCACAATATCATGGTCATCTATGATTCTGTGTGTCACTGCCTCACTGTAGGTCTACAGCACTGGACAGTAGTCACTGTTCACACCATGCTTGAGGAGAGGCCATAAAAAAACCAAAACCACCCATTTAATGTGTTTGATAAAAAAAAAAAAAATTAAGGAACGACACCTAAGGCTATATTTACACATTCAGATTTAGTGAAGCAGTTTTGGGATCAAAACCAGGAGCAATTTCTAAGTCACTATACAATCTGTCCATATGACCTTATTCACATGCATGGACCATGTGATGGTCATTTTTGTAATTGCAGTCACACAGACATTTTTAGAAAACAAGGGGGAGACCTATTACCAGTTTTCATAACCCACTGCTGGCGGAAGGTGCCCTTTATATATGATGAGGTATACTGTACATCTCCTCATAAAGGAGGCAGTGCAAAGTGTGGTGGAAGGAAATCTACACCAGCTCGTAACTGGGATAGGTTCCCAGAATCCTTTATGCTGGCTTTATGGAGTAAATAATAATTCATTCCCCTGCACGTCCTCACCATGCCCCATGTTCGAGAAATGTTTGCACAAAACCCCAATTTTTTTTTTTTCCCCACATAAACCCAATTTGCACAACCCCCCCCCCCCCCCAAACAAAACAGTTTCATTTATTTTTATCCATGGCTGTGTGAATGTAGTCTTACCTATTTTGCATCTAAAAAAAGAAACGGAACAAAGCCTGACAAAAACTTACATTTGTAAAACCAGCTTTCTACATAAGTCACATTCCTGTTGAAGTAATTCTCAGCTGTCTCAAAAAAAAAAAAAAAAAAACACCCAAACCCCAAAACACAGAGCTAAGGCTGAGTTCACACGGAGATTTTTGGTCAGGGAAAAAAAAAAAAAAAAAAAACTTAGTAAAATTCATGTGGCTTTTTTGGCATGTTTTTTTGAGGTTTTTTTTTAATATGCCTATGCATTTTCTTTAAAAAAAAAAACTCACGGTTTTTGACAATCCCGCGTCAAAAACAGTGAGGCAGATTTTCCGCTTCCCATTGACTTGCATTGAATTTTCAGGCAGAATCCGCCTGAAGAATGGACATGTCGCTTCTTTTTTCTGCTAGTGAAAAAAAATACAAGCGGATTACATAGGACTGTATGGGGAGACGGTTTTTGGAGAACTTTCAGGTGGATTCCGCCTCAAAATCCTGACCAAAAAAACCTGTGTGTGAACTCAACCTAAATCTGCAAACAAAACCCCTCAAAGACACACATTTTGTCTAGTATTTTCCAACCTGACCATCTGAACGCGTCCATACTACATACATGGGTCTTAAAGGGTAAGGAATGCCTTTTAACATTAGTATAAATCACTTCTACAACTTTTCATGGTTTTATTACCTCAGAAAATGGCATAACTACGTCCTATACATAAGAAGGCTTTTATATAAAGAGTTGCGATATTTCTCACGACTGATACATTTTCCACACACAGACTCCAGGTAATATCCTATGTACAAAGGTCAACTCTATCAGCTCCAATAATCCACACAGGCCTCAGGCCTGTACAATCAGCCATAACTTTGGAAAACCAGTGAAACAATACCACACAGCAGCTGATAAAGTGTCTCATGCCATACAGATATACAGGATTCACTGAAGCTTTGGTTTCTAGAATAAAATGTCAGCGTATATGCAGGAGAAATATAGAGAAACGGACAAACCTGACAGAAGCTTCCATGGCCGTCCTCACAACTTATGGCCCAGATCTCCTCAGACACTGCCAGCTGCAGCAATCACACACATGTGGCACCACTGATGAGTTACCTCACGAGGAGCCACATACACTCACACAATAGGCTATTTCCACCCACATAAGGCACCATACACACAAAAGTACTTTATTCTCACATATTATATAAAACAATTGTGGACCACAATTGTACATTATATCTGGACCTGTTTATTGTTATGGCCCTATACATGGATGTGTGTAAGCGGCTCTAGGACCAAGCCATAAAATATGGAGCACATCCTTCTTCAGCCTGCTTTTGGAGCTTGCTCCATCAAATGCGGCGTTCACATTTTCACTGCTGTCCCCCCTTTGGGATTTCGCCTAAATCCCTGGAAAAACCGCATAGAGGACGGTTTGCGAGCGCCAGTCTAAAAACCCATTCATTTCAATGGGTTTTTAATGCAAACCGCTGGTGTCCGTATGCGGCCTATCAGTGGCGAAACCGTTTTTTTGGGGTTTTTTTTCACGGACACAAAGTCCTGCATGTCCATCTTTATGTCCGTGCAAAAAAACACAAAAAACGGTTTCACTGCGGATAGGCTACGGACAACGGCGGTTTGCTGTAAAAACCCATTGAAATAAATGGGCTTTTAAAAAGACCTCCAACAAGTCGACCACTATCCAGTTTTTCTGGTGATTTAGGTCAGAAACCCAAAGGTTGGACCGCGGCGCAAGTGTGAACACCGCATACGGCTATAGTCACACAGCAATTTTGTCTGTGATAGAGATGAGCGAACACTGTTTGGATCAGCCGATCCGAACAGCACGCTCCCATACAAATGAATGGAAGCACCTGTGACGCCGGCCGGCCGGCCACCGGCAAAGTCAGCGTCGCAGGTGCTTCCATTCATTTCTATGGGAGCGTGCTGTTCGGATCGGCTGATCTGAACAGTGTTCGCTCATCTCTAGTCTGTGACCAAAATTGCTATGTCACGCTGTTGCTCCTTCTTTCATGTTATGAATGGAGTCATGTTGCGACCCTGGCTTTTAGTTGTGAAAGAGTCGACTTAACGGCACCCTTAATATCTCTAACCTCAGTGAAGGAGTCGCAGGGTGATGAAGGGAGTCATGGCGAAAGTCGCCGTGTGGTCTTAGCCTGAAGGGTCTTTCCCATTTGCCACAGACTGTCCTGTGACTATGCTTAAGGCCTCATACACACTAATGTGAAAAACGGGCTTGTAACCGACTCCTTAATGTCAGATACATGTCCGTTTTAGAACAATGGAAGTTTTTTTTTTAATGGTTTTAACATCTGTTTGATGGCCATTAAAAAGTTGGGTCAAAAATATAGACCAATAAAGTTCATCTGTTTTTTTAACTGGTTGAGGACGAAGTGATGCAACATGGACATTAAAGATGGCCACAAAACTGACATGCTAATGGAAAATGGATGTTACACACTGACAGCTCGTAGCAGCCAATCACAGCACAGCTTTCATACTTTGAGAGGGGAATACAAAATGAAAGCTGCATTGTGATTGGTTGCTATGGGCAACTAGAACAGGTTTTTGTTTTAGACAGTTTAATAAATGTGCCCCATGGCCAATGAAGTGCAATGTATGTCACTTGTGACCTGCAGCCAATCCAACAATTAGATTTTCTGTGATTGTTGTGGTTGCACAAAACTACACGTCACAATGCGAATCCAGCAGGCCAGTGAGCACAGCATGTGTGGTCTGGCATAAGGCCGTATTCACACAGTGATGTCCATGATAAGCAGGATGGAGTGCTGTCTGTGGTTCATGAATTTTCACATGTAAAATGAATGTCAGAATAAGTACATTGTAATACGTATGCTGTCCACAAAAAATACGAATGACACATGAATTGCAGACGTGTGGATATGACCTTAGGTTGTGACAGTGCGGCCAGGCCAAAGGAAATCAAGTGGTGCTCGGAGCAGGCAGCCAGATTTTGTCCCTGTATTACTACTGTAGAACCTGGTAGGATGTGTAGTAAACTCTTCTTTTCAATTCTATCATCTATGGAACAGTTTGAAGTGGTCACAAACCACAAGCACTTTCTTGTTGCCCACAAGGACCGTCATCATTCTCACAGACCTCAGCCATGTTCAGAACAGAACTGCTGAATAATATGAGTCCAGTGATGCCTTTGTTTCCATTCAGCATGTTAAAAGTCAGCTATAAACTGATAGATCAGGGGAAAATTATGCAGACTGGCATATTCAATCCCCTGTGCCTCATTACCCACACCTCTTTATAATCAGACGCATCCTCCAAAATAAATCTAGAGCCATGACCCCTTATATGAAAGGGGCACAAAATCAAGTAAGTCAAAAAAATTTGCCCAAAAATCCTGATTTTCACCAAAATTTGCACCTTTTTCTATACCTTGTACACCATAAAATGGGGCATAAAACAGAATTGATTGATATGGCTGTTTATGCCACATTGAGCCCCGGTCTTAAAGGGAACTTTGCACCATGACAATGCAGTGTAATCTGCAGGAGCTATGTGATAGAGCAGGAGGAGCAAATTTCGTTATTGATACTGGTTCAGCCAAAGTTTTCAACCTTTGTAATGTTGAGAACCCTGGGAATCGTGACTAAAAGGTGTAGTGAAAACTAGCTGTCATGTGTGCTCTTAGCCTTGAGGCCTTGAGGCTACACTCGATTCATATCTGCATTTGGGTTTCCGTTTGGGGAGTCTTCTTGGAGACTCCCCGAACGGAAACCTATACGCATCAAAAAGCAGTTACCTAAGGAAACCCGCAAACCCCATAGACTATAATGGGGGCCATGTGGTTTCCACATGAAACATGTGGAGAGAAAAGTGCTGCTTGCAGGACTTTTCTCTCCACATGTTTGGACTCCCCGAACGCAGACGTGAACAGGGCCTCACATTTGCAGTGTCCAAAATCCTAAAATCACCAGATGAAAAACTTCTGCACGCACAACTTTTTGTCTGGCGTTTTGAGTTAAAAAGATAGACACCCAATGAACCCCATTATAGTCATTGGGATCTGTCTGGCTCCGTTCATGTCTGCGATTTTAGTGGCCCATTTACCCATTGTTCTCTGATGAACCAAAACAATGGCCAGCCTGACGCAGGTGTAATCCTAGCCTATGACTGCTTTCACACCATAGTATTTCTAGCAGTATGTGCTGTATCCTCTGGTACTGTGGGGGGCCAGTGTGACCCTGACTACACCTATTTTGAGCATGGCTGCACCCCTCTTGGTCAGTACAGTCTGGACTGACAGGTGAACGCGTTCCTATGTTATATAAGTTATTGCCTTAAATCAACTACAATGTCCTGACAAATAAATTTAGTTCTTTTTTTTAACCCCTAAATTATATACATTTAGATGACTAAACAGTAAGTGGCTGGGGTCAGAGATCTGAACACTCAGTAATGTGGCTACCTTCTCTAACAAGTAGTTATAGCCTTTTTAAAGAAATCCAAGCGAGGAACAAAAACTGCGTCTGAAAACACATAATCTGGAGAAATGTTTTTCCAAACATAAGTGACAGCTTAATAAGCAGACGCAGCTTCAGAAGACATATCTGTCAGGCGACGTCGCGCCGGCACTTAGATAAATTACTGGCAAGTGACAATGTATGAAGAGCTTCAGACGGCTGTGATCACAGGTTTCTGGATAGGGACAAGATGTTGGATGATACCTGCAAACAGATAAGAAGCCGAAATGGAAATTTAATCCAAGGTTTGTAATGGATAGCTACCAACTCCCAAAGTGTTGCTGAACAACATTAACCAGGACAACAAGAGGGTAGGTTAATCACAGATGGGATAGTAGAAAACAATGGGAGGTGGATTCTGGGAGGAATCTGCTCCGGATTCGAGGGCAAAATCCGTGGCAAATTCCTCCATGTGAACAAAGCCTAACATGGTGGAGACAGTAGGGTAGACTCCCTTGAAGGCTTTATTCATGTCTTTCTTTTTGTATATGAATGTGTCTGTTTTCTCTCTTCTGTATACGCAGGTATATACTCCTGCCTAGACCAGGCACACCTAGAGGTGAATATGGTTTTGTAACACACTGACAACAGACAAACGGACCGCTAAAACAGAGGAAAAGAATAAAGCCCAATGGACCCTATTGACCATAATGGGCTGTGTCGGAGGTCCATTCTTTTTAATTGAAACCTGAAAGTAAGGGTAAGTTCACACGGGGTTTCTTGGATCGGAACCTGAGGCGGAGGCCACCTCAGGTTCCGATCCAAAAAAACGGGTAGCCGCGACTGAAAGCCGGTGCACTGCACTGGTATCCAGCCGCACACTCCACTCCGGATTAGGCCCAATGAATGGGCCTAATCTGGAGGAGGGAGTGTCTTCAGACCTCATTGTGAGGCTTGGATTTTTCCTGACTTTTCAACTATTACGGTAAGTTCACACAGGGTTTTTTGGTCAGGGTTTTGAGGCCGTATCCACATCAAAACCCTGACCAAAAAGATGGCTTCCATTGAAATCAATGGAAGTCACTCAGGTCTTTTTTTCCGGGAGCCGTTTCTTCCGGCTCCTGGAAAAAAGAAGCAAGATGTTTATTCGCGAGGCGACTGGGCCTGAAGAAACTCCCTCCTCCGGACTAGGCCCATTCGCTAGGCCTAATCCGGAGCAGAGTGCACGGCTGGATGTCGGTGCAGTGCACTGGCCTTCAGTCGCGGCTACCCGGTTTTTGGATTGGAACCTGAAGCGGCCACCTCAGGTTCCGATCCAAAGTGAAATTACCCTTTTAGTACATTAAGACTCCTATATAAATCCTATCTAATTCTTGCAGTATGTACTTTTATTGATAAAACATAATAAAGATATAGCTATCCTATTACTACTATATATCGCATACTTAACATGCAAATCCAACAAATTATACCATACCCACAAGTAATAAGGTTACAAAAATGGGTCACAGTACGGGGCATCTCCTAAGAGCCTGCGCTTAGTCAATTCCTATTGTCTTGTTCCTGACCAGAATGAACTTTGCATCACATCTGCTTATTTGATCAGATTATGTTTAATCACATTTCCTGTCCACTCCCCTCTCTGGAAATGGTGATACTAGAAAGTCTTCAATTTATCACTGGCTTCAGCCTGTAAAAGAGGTGAAATTCACCGCCTCCACAGCCGACCTCCATGCCTCTCCCTAAGATCTCTGTGTAACAGCTTCAACATGCTCGTAACACACATTGCATCTACTGGTTATATACTTCTGCACAGGAAGAGGACATTAACCCCTTATATATGTGACGGTAAGAGAACACCCGATACACATATATGTGGGAGATTTTCATGTAATGGGTTAAAATATATTTGAATGTATTGATCATATTTAATGTAAAAATTGAAAAAATCAGTTTTCAGAAGTTTTACAAGCAAATGTTGTTACAGATTGGATCTTGCATTGCAAAGGGTGAAATCCGAAGATGAAAATCCACCGGAAGAATTGACAATTCCAGGCAGAACATCTGCAGCATATCCACTATATGTGAACGTACTGTATGTGCACTTATAGCAGGGACTTTGTTAACCCATCAGTCCCAGATTTCTGGAGTAGATGGGTGTTAGTGTGGAGCATGTTGCACCAAAGATGTACCACATTTCGACCCCCTTTCTGTGCCTTTCACTCCACTTTCTGCAAAGGTGGGCAGGGCACAGCAGGGACACCTCAGTCCGACATATTTATATAATTCATGCCAGAAATCTTTTGTGAGTTACATAGTTAATCTACACCAGTAACTGTTATATATTTCCATTTTGGCAGATTCTGGCAGTCTCTTGATAATTCGGGCACTCCTCAATCCAGTGTGGGCTGTTGTTAAGCAAACCCGTCATGTTCCACTTGCCCTCCAATCTACAGGCAGAATGCTATAGAGCAGGAGCAGCTGCTCTCTCTGTGCTAAGGAGTCCAGTGGGCGGTCTTATTGAATAGTGGACTCCTAAGCATAGAAAGAGCAGGGATTTCAATCAATATAATATATATACAAGTTATACTGAATATTTTTAACATAATTATATATAGTACTGAGCTCCTATGCCAGTAAAAATTACAATGATTGTGTTAAAAATAACATTTTAATAATAGTCACATATGCTACCATTTTGAAAGCAAAGGCTGAGGCCGGGTGCAGACAACCATTTTCCCCGAGTGCATCCCGTGCTTTTAAATCATGGCAGGCCGATTGCAGTATAGTCATCTGCAACCGGCCTAAAGGCTGCTTTCACACAGTCAGTTTTTGGTCAGTGTTTTTCATCAGTGATTGTGTGCCAAAACTAGGAGTGGGTTAAAAACACAGAAGAGGTATTCTACCTGATCTCTATGTAGTCTTCACTCTTAATTTTGGCTCACAATCAATGAACAAAATCACCGACCATGCATTGTCGTGTGAAAGCAGCCTAAGGACTTATTCACACGAATGCGAAAAAGGCCATGTGTGTACATTCAGGCTCCGTTCCCACAGAGTAACGCGCCGTTTATTTAGACACGTAAACACGTGTCAGAGCGCGGCGCTTCAAAACAGATCCCATCGATTTCAATGGGTGCTGGCTTACGCGCGCTACTCATTGAAATCAATGGGAGGCTTTATAACCTATTGATTTCAATGGGTAGCGCACGTAAGCTGGCACCCATTGAAGTCAATGGCATCTGTTTTGAAGCACCTCACTCTAAGGCTCTGTTCCCACGGAGTAACGCGCCGCTCATTTAGACACGTAAACACGTGTCAGAGCGAGGTGCTTCAAAACAGATCCCATTGACTTCAATGGGTGCCAGCTTACGCGCGCTACTCATTGAAATCAATGGGAGGCTTTATAACCCATTGATTTCAGTAGGTAGTACGCGTAAGCCAGAACCCATTGAAGTCAATGGGATCTGTTTTGAAGCGCCTCGCTCTGACATGTGTTCATGTGTCTAAATGAGCGGTGCTTTACTCCATGGGAACGGAGCCTCACATAGCCTTTTTTTTGACAGCACATTTTTCCTAAAACGGACATAGATAGGGTTGCTAGAAGATAGAAGTGGTGCTGCAGGCACAGCACCGTACTATTATTGAGCTGCTAGTTAACTATATGTTCAGTGTGGTGTAATAGTTATCTTTACACATTAGGTAGCTGTTGGACAAATGCTGGCTAGGCCAGCTCAGCCATAACTATGAATGCTCTGCTCAGCTTTGTACTAAATGGGGATATAGGAAAATTGGAGAAATCTGCTGCTAGACAATAGTGGCTTATTTCCCCAAGAATAAAAGGATTGGACAGTTAAAATCCTAATGCCCAATCTTTATCTGAATTGGAAGTCATCCATTAGGGTCCATTCACATCACGCTTTTTACATCCATTTAATAGACCCATTTAATGGCTTCAAAAAATGCAAAAACGGATGCAAACAGATGCAAATGGATGGCTATCCATTTACTTATAGATCAAGGTAAAAAAAACAAAAAACTGATCCATTTCTGTCTGTTTTTTTCTGATGGACACAAAAGTACGGTATACTATATTTTTGTGTCCTTCAAATGGAGTTCTGTTTGGCCATTTGTTTGCATGCGTTTTTTACATCCATTTAACAAATTTGCTAAATGGATGTAAAAAAGTAAAAAGTGTAATGTGAATGAAGCCTTAGATGGTTGATAAGTCCTACCAAAATTGGCAGGTTTGAGTAACATATATCTGATATCTATGGCAAGCTTTCCAGAACTTTTACACTATCTATCTATCTATCTATCTATCTATCTATCTATCTATCTATCTAGTGGCTTAACTAGGAATGGCGGGGCCCCGTGGTGAGCTTTTGACATGCCCCCCCCCCCCCCCAACCGACACTGACAACCTCCTACACATTCCTTCACACTCTATTATGCCCCATAGTGGTCCCTTCACATCTATCTATCTATCTATCTATCTATCTATCTATCTATCTATCTATCTCATATCTATCTATCTATCTATCTCCTATCTATCTATCTATCTATCTATCTATCTATCTATCTATCTCATATCTATCTAATCTATCAATCAATCTTCTATCTCATATATATATATCTATCTATCTTCTATCTATCTATCTCCTATCTATCTACCTCATATCTATCTATCTATCTATCTATCTATCTACCTCATATCTATCTATCTATCTATCTATCTATCTATCTATCTATCTAACTCATATCTATCTATCTATCTATCTATCTATCTATCTATCTATCTAACTCATATCTATCTATCTATCTATCTATGTATCTATCTATCTATCTATCTATCTATCTATCTATCTAACTCATATCTATCTATCTCCTATCTATCTATCTATCTATCTATCTATCTATCTATCTATCGTTTTTGCTGCATATTTACACATATCATACCCAGAGAACTCGTGCCTGTCTCCCACCATGCTGTATACTCTTCATACGGTGAGTAAATGTGTGTACAGAAGCAGCTTGTGGGGGTTTCCAACGCAGGGACATTCATCTGAATATATTAAGCTATGACTCAGTGTTCCACTCTTTGTGAAAAATAAACTTTAGAACCAAATGGTCGCTGGAAAAAAAAAACATACAAAACAAAGCCCACTCGCAGGATACATATTTTTAGTATGTTTTCTATACTAAAATAAAGATTCTGTTAAAATAAGTGACTCTTGTGGAAAGTCTAAAAGGAAATTGTGACAGCGTGAGCCCACTAACCATGAAGGGTCTACAGTACCACCAAAAAACATCGCTGAGGTAAACATGAGTAAAAAACGTTCACACTCTACATTATTCAATCTATGGATCTTATGTGTAGCTCGTAGGGAAAGGTGACTAACTCTGTACTGTGAGAAAGTATTAATATATGTGACTGTTGTAACTTTGTTGTTGTGTCATGTGATATTGTGTTCAGAACTGTGTTGTGGTCGGGGTGGTTGGGTTGGGGTCGGGATGGACCAGTGCTGTGGCTTGTTTCTGGTTAACTGTATGTTTCTTGTGCTTATACTGTACCTGTGTTTTTCTTTTGTTTTGATTGTATTACTTGCTTTGTTATGTAATCTTCAATAAAACGAGTTTAAAAAAAAATATAATAACTAAAATTATGCTACAATGTAACAGAAAAATTGTAGACAATTAAATATTCTGAAAATTGATGGTACAAAAAGTAAAATAATAAATAATTAATAAATTAAATAAAATAAAGGGTTTGTCTCATGAACATAATCACTAAGGGACATTATAGAGGGCGTACTTATTTGGATTGATTTTTACTCCACTAACAAGCATTCCTCTTCATTTTCCGCCACAGTATTTGGCTGCGGTTTAGTAGAGTCGGAACAACGATGCCTCTGTATTGACATTCTGTTGCAGATTAGGCCCAGATGAATGGGCCTAATCATCAGGGAGTATGAAGCCACGGAATCTACAGCAAGATCGAACGGGACGCTGATGGGAGGCAGATTCAGGGAGCAATCCGCCCCTAAATCTGCGGCAGATTCCTAAGTAAGAACATACTCTCAGAGGGGAATCATGGCAGTGCAGAACTGTTCTGTGACATCTTGGAATGGTATATAGATCAATAAACCTTTACAATCTTGTGTATCTACAGCTTATAAGTAGAAAAAAAGTTTTAGCAAAGTTTCTGATAGTAGAGGGGTTCTCTATAAATAATTTCAGAGATTTGCCCATAGAGATCAATGCGGAAGTGATATAACTGATCTAAAGTAAAAGGCTTAGTTGTAGGTAGGCTTTCCTACACCAAAAAGGAAAATATTCAATTACGCTAAGATTACACTAGCATTGCCTCTCTGTTGTTCAGGTCCCTCAGGAGACCCCAACAACGGAGAAGTGGATCACTAAAACAGCAGTAAAATGTGGAACCCAATGGACCCCTTTGACTATAGAGGGGTTGGTTGGGTGTCCGTCATTTTTAAACTGTAACTGGTGGTGCCAAATTTCGGTAGACACTGCAACGGAGTCTTCAGCAGAGCCCTAGCTGTTCTACCCATATACTGTATATAAACTGCCTGGCCACGGCAGAGTGGCTTGTTAGTATAAGCACATACCCCACCAGTTAACCACACTCACCAATGGTCCCCCTAGTAAAAAAATAAAAAATTGTAAAGCCACGGCCATCTAAGTATAATATGGATCCTAAGCCATCCATATTACAAACATCTGACACTGTCTCATAGTCCCTATGATTATTGCCAAAGGGTTTTTCCAAGAATCCAAAAATGTTGTTGCTGAATCATAATCCCAGGAGAAAGGGGCCATTTTGCTGGTGGTCACACTATACTAGGCACCATATACTTGGCTCCCTCCATTACTCACTTACATTCTGGTGAACTGGTGAGTGACGAGATTGTAGTATCGCCGCCCAACAACTAGTACGTACGCCTGCCATAAATAGTTATCCTCAGCTCTACGTCACTAAGTCCTACTTAGGTTTCTTCTGTTTCTCAGATTTACTTTATTTTGCAATCATTCTGTTCCTTTTTCTTTTCTGCATAAAAACCTTAAAAGAAAAAGCTGAAATGCTTACAAAACCAGATTATTTACACCAAATCTGAGCCTAGTATATGATCTGCTTTGGGCAGCATCTGCATTTTTAGTTAGGCAAAGAATAATAGATTGAATCAGAGGAATGTAGAAAGTCCTTACTTTTGTCTTTTAGAATTTATTACAATGATATTTGAAGGGAACATGAACCATTAACATATAATACTGCAATATATGGAGCAAACGCATGCTCTCTGTAGTGGTAGTTGCAGGCAGACAGAATTTTATCATTTAAAGGGATTCTACCATTAAACTATCTTTTTTGCTAATGAACACGTTGGAATAGCCTTAAGAAAGGCTATTCGTCTCCTACCTTTAGACGTGGTCTCCGCCGCGCCATTCTTTAGAAATACCGGTTTTAACCGGTATGCAAATGAGCTCTCCGCAGCAATAAGGGAGGGCCCCAGCGGTGAAACACCGATGAGCGCGTCCCCATTACTGCCTAGAGCTCTTTCCTGCGCCGCCTCCTTCTTCTACAGCAACTCCGCCTCTTCTGGCTTCTCTTGCTCTTGTAGTTCCATACAGGAGCATAGAGAGGCCACCCCAAAATGGCCACCGGCCAGCTCCTGTATTGAACTGCAAGAGCGGCTACCCCAAAATGGCCACCAGCCAGCTCCTGTATTGAACTGGTAGCCGCTCTTGCAGTTCAATACAGGAGCCAGCGGCCATTTTGGGGTGGCCTCTCTATGCTCCTGTATAGAACTACAAGAGCAAGAGAAGCCAGAAGAGGCGGAGTTGCTGCAGAAGAAGGAGGCGGCGCAGGAAAGAGCTCTCGGGCAGCAATGGGGATGCGCTCATCGGCCTTTCAGTGCTGGGGCCCGCCCTCATTGCTGCGGAGAGCTCATTTGCATACTGGTTAAAACCGGTACTTCTACGGAACAGCGCGGCAGAGACCAAGTCTAAAGGTAGGAGACGAATAGCCTTTCTTAAGGCTATTCCGACGTGGTAATTAGAAAAAAAAGTAGTTTAATGGTAGAATCCCTTTAAAGGGTGTGGGGGAGGTTAGCTCAGTAGAAGCAGTGGTGTGGACCCAAACAGTCAAGACAGGAACACAAAATGTGAAGCAAACTGGTTTAGGGCCCGTGCACACGGAGTAAACGCGTGCTCATTTTTGTATAATACACATGTAAAGAATACACGTGTAAAAATTAGACTCCCATTGACTTCAATGACATTTTTTACACGCATAAAAAAACGCACCAAAAACCATACCATAAAACGCGCGTTTTTTGGCACATTTTTTACACGTGTAAAAAATGTAATTGAAGTCAATGGGAGTCTAATTTTTACATGTGTATTCTTTACACATGTATTATGCAAAAATGAGTGCGCGTTTACTCCGTGTGCACGGGCCCTTATTTAAAAAAAACCCAAAAAACAGGAAAATAAATAAACCTTCACGCACAAAATGAACAAAATAAAACACAGCCTTAACTTCAGGCAAAAACAAAATAAAAAACCTGCTCGTCTGAGCAATTAACGAAACAGAACTTATAGCCTAACTCCACATGTGGATTACTTCCAGCCACACAAACAAAACAGGAGCAATGTAGTCTCACTGGACTCAGGGTTACAGGACAGATCCATATCACCTCATGGAACCGTACTGGAATGAAGGATCTGCAGCCTTCTCTGGCCCAGTAATGAGCCCAGGATCTACACTTGGGCTGAGACCTACTCAAGATCCACCCTGAGCCACATATATGTCAGAAACCTGGGGCTGATATATCTGGACTCCAGCACTCTGCGGGTAACCGCTTTTTAAAAGGATTGGGTTTACATTCTTCAGAACTCCAACCGGACCCGAAGAACAGAAAGCCCAACGCTAGTGTGAACCTAGCGTAAGTATCTCTGCTAGTGTTCTATACTAAAAACATGACTGTAATACAGGACAGTAGGGCTGTGGAGTGGCATACATGTCTCTGATGTTGGGAGCCCAGATACTAGCTCCGAGTTTAATCCAGGAAATACATCTGGTCCGTATCATACAGACTGAACCTGTCCACATGAATCTGGGCAATGAGATACCCAGATTATGAGTCAAATAGGTCAAGATTTGTATTTTTATGTTGCAAACTTTTTGAGCAGTTACATAATTGCATTTACTTTCAGCTTCAATGTTATTGACAGAATACCCAGCACACGAATGAACAAGAACCTGTTGGCAGTACATGGCAAATGGGGACAGCCGAGTACAGTATGTGACTAAGTGACTGGTTACCAATCAGATATTGCCAAAAGATTTATTGCTCATTTATTGCTGAAGTTATTACTGGGATCTTGCAGAGATGAATTGACTTCAGAATGGCTTACATACATAATAAAACAACACTACAAAGTAAACCTGCCACATTCAGCGGCTTTCATTAGAACACTTTTTTTTTTTTTTGCACAAAAATGCATAGCGGGGATGAAAGCAATTAACTTCCCTTTTGCATTAGGAAAAAGGAACTGTAATGATATACTTTCTTTATTTTCAGGAGGAAAAAAAATCATACAGCTGGTTGGAGATTTTGTGACTTCATACTGGCTCCAAATTAACTGTAATTAGGCTGTTAAACACAATACCATTATGGAAAGTGAGGTATAAATACATGTACGTCCAAGGCAAATTAGGATTATTTTTTGCAGATGATATCATGGGGAGGAAATCTTTCAGTACATATGATTGCACCTACTTGAACAATACACGTGTGGTTCTGCAAGGAGTCTTGTGTTTTTTTCGGGGTAAAAAAAAAAGGAGAATTTTCAAGCCGCAAAATAAAAAATAGATGTGGTTATTACTGCAAACATTTACCCTTGGACACATAGAAAGCTCATTGTGTGCAAAAAACCATCGAAATGTGATAGGACAAGGGGGGCCTGTGTAACACAACTTTCTAATTTGCACGCCCACGCCATTGCTTGTTAAATAAAATTGATTTGCCTTTGAAAAACAAATATTGCGATTTCTGCTTTTATACAAGCGATTCAGCTAACTTTAGTTTGTGAGGGTTTTTTCTTTTATTGGGTAGGCGAGAGCAAAATTAATAGGGAAAATCTCAAGGCGCGGAGCTCTAGAGACTCTTGTAAAGATGATTACTGCTAATCCCACTTTAATCTGGGATACTTAAGACGCTTTACATGCCATATCTGCTAAATAATCCTGGAAGTCCCAAATTATGGCTCGTTCACACTGCTTGCCAGTTATCTAGAGTTCATAGGCCTGGAAGGTTCAGGGTCTCAGTAGGTTTAAAGGGAACCTGTCATACAGAAAATGTAGCTCAAACTGCAGGCAGCATGTTATACACCTGGGGGAGCTAAGCAGATTGATATGTGCAGTGCAGTGCAAAAGATTTAGGCATGTGTGGGGAAATGTCTGCAGCTTACAAATGCTTTAAAAAAAATAAAAGCGTGAGGCCGTATCACGTACCTGGTTTTTTTTTTTTTTTTTTGAAGGATCCATTCATTTCAATGTATAAGAGTGCATGACACCAATGAAAGTCTATGGGTCAGATGACATCCATTTTATGCTTAGCAGATTTGCATTGAGATATAATGTATACAATGTACACATGATGCCAAACAGAGGTAACATAATTCTCCCCCCCCATATTTTTGCAGCATCCCTTTTTCTTAAAGGGATTCTATCATTAGAATTCTCTTTTTTTAACTAAGACCACGTAGGAGAAAGGCAATACTTCTCTTATGGAGAAATGGCAAGGAAAGGTGGCACTACTGCATGGACAACAGAGAAAAATATGCAAGACCTTGGATAGTAGGATGAGCTTTATGATATATTTTGGTGGTGCTCTATAGTATGAGGTAAATGTGCAGTTCATAAGAGGAAAAAGAAAAAACTGGGCACTCACCACATAAAGCTTTTCAGTAAAAACAATCCAAACTTTATTTTAGACTTCCATGTAAAAAATCGGGAGGAGGCATGCCTGGAAGGAACGAGCGACAGTTGTTTCGTGCGGATAACACTTCCTCAACCTCAATGAAGCTTTATGTGGTGAGTGCCCAGTTTTTTCTTTTTTCTCTTATGAACGGCAATTCTCTTACCTTTATTATTCTGATCCGTGCCACCGTTCCGGAGAAATATCTTCTTTCTTCCTTTTGTAAGGGTCCATTCACAATGAGTGTGCATTTACTCCGTGTGAATGGACCCTAAATGAGTTTTCAGACAGCACTGTGCTGTCTGAAAACTCTTCAGCGATGACTCTGTCTTCTTCTCCAGACCGCCTCTTCTCCCGCGTCACCGTCGCGTCTTCATCCAAAAGCGCCGACTGCACATGTCCGTTGGCCATTATCCTGTGGTCTTTCCCGTTTGGCCACAGGAAAATGGCTGACGGACAAGCGCAGTCGGCGCTTTTGGATGAATACGCGACGGTGATGCGGGAGAAGAGGCAGTCTGGAGAAGAAGACGTCGCTGAAGAGTTTTCAGACAGCACAGGGGACGCTCCCAGTGCTGTCTGAAAACTCATTTACATAAGGAAGATAGAAGATATTTCTCAGGAACAGCGGCGCGGATCAGAATAATAAAGGTAAGAGAAGAATAGCCGTGCTGAAGGCTATTCCTACGTGTACTTAGTTTTAAAAAAAATAAAAAGGGATTCTAATGATAGAACCCCTTTAAGTATATACTTAACGTCTCAATTGGAGTCTAATAAGCAGTAAAGTGTGCCATGAGAACCTGCCAAACTTCACTGCCTGTTTTCGCTCCTTTGCTCAGTTCCAACGCGCCCCACACTGAAGGGAAGTGGTTATAAGGGTTTAGATGCCTTACAATCCCTGTTACACCGTGTGTCTCTAAAAACAATACTACAGTAAAACATGGCACATGTCCCTAAATAACATATGAAAATGATATCCTTAGGCTAAGTTCACACAGAGTTTTTTTCAGGCTAAAAAAGAAAAATCTGCTTTTGGAATTAGGAAGCATTTTTGACGCACCTTTGTTTTTTTTCTTCCCTCTAGCACTCTGTTTTGGAAATGTGCCTGGAAAATCTGCTTCCATAGAATGCTAGTGAATTTTGATGTGGTTTTTGCAAAGACCGCGTCCAAAACTGTGTTGCGGGTTTTTTTGTGCCATTCATTTCTATGGGATTGCATGGCGGAATCTGCCTGAAGATAGTTCATGATGTTTCTTTTTATAGCTGAAAAAAAAAACAGAAGAAACTGAATGGGAGACATTTTTTGAGGCAGACTCAAAATCCGCATGCAAAAAACTCTATGTGAACTTACCCTTAGAAATTTTTACTGTATAATTATCACAATTACACAATAGCAAAGTGCACAGACCAATATTTGATTTACTTTAAGACAACACTTTTTTCCTACATAGCATTGTAATAGGTAGGGGGGGCTTCCCCATCCCCATTAGTCAGTGACCGCTAAGAGTGGAGCTGTACATAGCACTATTGTTTGTTAAAGGGGATTTCTGGTTTACAAATATTGATGACTTATCCTTAAGGGGGTTTTATAGACTAAATAATCGTTGACCCTTATTATAGGTCATCAAACACCGCTAGGACCCGTTCACACGGGCACAGAGGGGGCGGATTATGGCGCGTAATCCACGTTATAATCCGCCCCCTCATAATGGTGGTCTATAGAGACCACTAGCATTCTTTTTTTCCGTTAGCAGTAAAAAAGAAGCGAGCTGCCCTTTCTTCAGCAACCTCTGGAGTCAGCCCATTCATTTCAGCCGACTCCAGAGGGGGAAGCCACGACCGTGACAGTCGTGGCAGGCGGGTTTTGACCCGAGAGTGACGCGGCTCCCCACATCACGCCACCCCACCGCCCCCCGTGTGAACTTAGCCTTATAGGGATCTGACACTTGAATGGGACTGAGCTGTGAAAAGTTCATAGGATCGATGAATGTGACATCACATAGCTTGTGAAGTGGCGTTTAGGGAGGTGCACTGTCATTTCAAGCAGGTGATCCACAGGAGTCCCAAGTGTCAGACCCTCCTGAATTTTCAATTGATGAGCTATCCTAAGCATAAGTCATCAACTAAAAAGTCCAAGAAAAACTCCTTAAATAGGACCTTTTACCACCTCCAACAAGTCCAGTTCTTCATTTAATAGCTGCTGATCCACTGATCCTGGCACGGTTGGAATTTTTCCTCTAATTCCCACCGTTCCTGAGCAATCGATGCTATTAGTTTTGGTGCCTGTTATTCTATGTAGGCTCTGCAGGAGGGTGGTATCAGACAGGAGCAGACAAGGGGTGTAATTCTGAGCTCTGAATCACGCCTCCTGCCTTACCCCGCCCTTCTGACATTATAGAGCTTAAATAGCACATCATGCACCAAAACTAACTGCACTTATTGCTCGAGAACAGTGGGGGCTAAAGAGAAAATTCCAATTGGAATCAGTGAAGAGTGCCTTTTAACACATGCTAAGAACTAGTATTGGTGAAGGTGGTGAAAAGTCCTCTTTAAAGAGGCATTCCGGTTTACCATACACATTCAGGATATCATATACTTTTGTAATATACATATATTTAACATTTTGTTCATAGTTCTTTATTTTATCAGAGCAATAGAAAAAATGGTATGGTCCATCTTGAGTCCCATGAAATGCATCCATTCACATCCCTGAATTTATTTCTAGTTGTCATATAAAGCAATCCTAATCTTTATTTCATTTAAGAAACAATAAGTATTTTAGATCTAGTTTTCCAGGAAGCTGCACAATACTAAGGCCTAATGCACACAGTCCTATTACTGCTCTATGTTGTGTTGAGAAGTATTAGCGCACTGCTGTACCTCCATGTAGAGGCATACAAGGTCTTTTCTATGAAACTATGTATTAGTACTATAAATGGATTTACTATTAGGGGAGAATATTTCTAACATATGGCACCCGGCGGAGCACCTTATAGAAGCACACGGACTCTATTGTGTGCACAAAGCCTAAGGCATTCAGGTGATAATCTGCAACAAAGTACAGTACAATACATGTAAATGGCTGTTTCACTCTGTGCCTATAAAACAGGTTTAAGTGATCTTGGTAAAAATCCAATATTGCAATAAAATATTCTTATCTCTGTATATATCTGCGATAATGCGCAAGGCGGTATTTTACTCTTACTATGCACATTTACTATACTTTAGTAGCCCTTGTAGCATACACGACATATAGGATTCTTATAAGTTATACAGATTCCTACGCTGGAATTTATACAGTAATGACGTGTAATATATTGAATTTATGTATTTTTTTTTATCTATGTATGTTTCATGTTCAAAGCAGCAGGCGCTTGTTACAATGACACAATGAAGTAGCGATATAACTACATAAAGCATCATTATAGAGGCTGTAATCCCAGAAAATGCAAAGTTACTAATATCATGACTGAATGGACAAGGGATCCCAAAACACAATGAAATCTTTATAGAAGTATGCATGGCATTGACGTCAGAGCACAGTGTGCCATTAGCATAATGCCGCTATGCTGAATGGCAAAGGCATTGGCAGATGTCATTTTCCACGTAAATCACTTTTCAACAAACAAATCTTCACAAGTTCAGCGACAGAGTGGGGCACGGCCATCTTAACCTAGCACTTTAATGAGAGCCATTCAGAGAGGACTTCACAGTGAGAAGACGATGGGTCACTCACTGGATTCGGGATAGGAAGCAGCGTCACTGAAAAGACCCATTCTGCTATATACAACTGGAATATAGAATTGGCCAGTGACCATCGCTCCAGATATTACAGCCTGAAAGTAATTTGATGGATAATGTCATTGCATGACAACCGTTCTTCTCGCTGGTCTTGCACACTCTACTAAAGGAGAACAAAATATGGTTCAAGACCTGACCTTTAGATCAGACTGGTATATGCAGGCTACGTTTGTAGATTAAAGTACTGGACAAAAGTCTACTGTACAATCCACATATAGCTTATGCACAGCCATATATTATATATGTATTACATCTGTACTTTGTTAAAGGGAACAGGTCAGTTAATTTGGGACCCCTAAATTGCCAGAATGCCGTTAGTAAACCTTGGTACATCACCCATCACCTATATCTGTAGATGTCAAAGTCTGCAAATGCGCAGGGCCCAGTGAGATGAGTCTGCTAGGGACTTCGGCACATGCACATTGTATGCAGGGAAGCCGAGATCAGTACAGCTCCTTTTACTGCGTATGTACTCAGCATGTGCATCGAAGCAAAATGTACTGACCTCACTTGACTGTACATGCACTGCAACCCTGAATCCTTTGTGAATTGGTGAGATATGTGCTGTCTATGTAGGATGTAGGCGCACCTGTTAGGGGGCGATCACACTTGCGCCCCTTTGCGCCATGTGTCAGTCTGCCGGGTTTCCATCCTAAGCCCTGGAGAAACTGCATAGGGGATGGCTTCCCTGTGGTCAGTTTTAAAACCCATTAATTTGAATGGGTTTTAAAAGCAAACCGCCAGTGTCCGTATGCAGCCGCTCCGCGGGGAAACAGTTATGCAGACATGCAGGACTTTGTGTCTGGCCATAAAAACAGTTTACCCGCATTAAGGCTTCATACGGACACCAGCGGTTTACTTTTAAATCCCATTCAAATGAATGGGTTTTAAAACTAACCGCTGGGAAGCCGTCCCCTATGCAGTTTCTCCGGGGCTTAGGACGGAAACCCAGAGAAATGATACAGGGCGCACAGGGGCACAAGTGTAAACGCCCCCTTAGTTTACACCAGGATCACACTAGCGTTTGAGTCTCAGTACGAGATTCCGTCCCTCATTCCACATAAAATAAATGGAGAGAAAAGTCCTGTTTGCAGGACTTTTAGGCAGAAACCGGGTGGAAACCCCGTAGACCCCATATAGTTAACGCATGTAACTGATTTTTAAGCAGATAGGGTTTCCATTTTTGGGAGTCCAAAGCGGATCCAAATGATGGAAACTTGAATGCTAGTGTGAACCTATGGGAAGAATATGCAAATCCACCTTCCATGATGTAATTAGGAAGACAGTTGCTGCCTCATTGTTGCAAACCAATAGAGGGCGCTCACTGGCATGTGCAAGCCTGTCTTAAGACAGGATTCCAGTGAAATAACCCAATAATGGCTGCTCCCTTTAGCCTCATGCCCGACCTTCCAAGAGGCCTTTGTTTAGCAATGACGCTGGGATTATTACCAGGTTATAGTCTCTCAATCGAGGACAGCTGTTTCGATCTGGTTGGATCTCATCAGCCCGATGTAGAGAGGACTATAACCTGGTAGAGGTGAGAGGCTTAGACAGGATTCGGGGGATATTGTCACTCCTTAGGGAGAGACCACCATATAGGTGTGTGGAGACTTGTTAAGCCTTTAGCACTCCACTTTGCAAGGAACTATGGGAAGAATATGCAAATCCACCTTCCATGATGTAATTAGGAAGACAGTTGCTGCCTCATTGTTGCAAACCAATAGCGGGTGCTCACTGGCATGTGCAAGCCTGTCTTAAGACAGGATTCCAGTGAAATAACCCAATAATGGCTGCTCCCTTTAGCCTCATGCCCGACCTTCCAAGAGGCCTTTGTTTAGCAATGACGCTGGGATTATTACCAGGTTATAGTCTCTCAATCGAGGACAGCTGTTTCGATCTGGTTGGATCTCATCAGCCCGATGTAGAGAGGACTAGTGTGAACCTAGTGTTAGATGCGCTTTTTTACTCTGTCCATGTACTGGAGTGCATTTGACCCAAGAAAGATGGCTGGTCCATCCACATATGCCAGTCTGATGTGGCCAGCCTTAACATTTCTTTTTATTAATACAGGTAGTCCTCGGGTTACGACGTTTCGTGGTTACGACTAGAGATGAGAGCTCCCTTGTAACAGAAAACTGCCAGCACTCCCGAGTAGCAAGGACTAGCCTGCGGCAAATCAATGCTGGTTCTACAGCAGGCTCGTCCTTGCTCATCGGAAGAGAGCTGGCAGCTTGCTGTTACGAGCCGCTGCACACTAAATCACTGTGATCCGTTCCTACGTGGCGTCGGTATGGTAGGTTTCCGACTTACGTCGAAATTCGGTTTACGACGCCACGCAAGAACGGATCAACGTCGTAAGTCGAGGACTACCTGTAATCAGCCATAGCCATAAGCAGATTTCTATAACCTAAATTAGATATGAGATTGAAGGATTCCCAGACTTCACCCTTAACTCCTACATGTGATTTTGAACTCCACTGCAGTCGAAATCCCTACTACTCCTCAGAGTAGCTTTGGTGACAGCCGCAAAGCCCAGACCTAGTCAGACAATACAGTAGTTGTGGCCCTCCAGGTAAACTGTACTAAAGGGCAAAGAATGATCTGTAGCCAGAGGATGGAACAAAGCGTCAAACCATGAGAGTGACCCGAAGGAGAGGACATGCCAGAAACCAGTGGATAGATGATGTCATAAGAGACTGCAGGCTGGACAAATGAGGTGTAATTTTTTCCATTGCAACATTAACCTACAAAGGTCATAGAGATGTGTCAGGGATGAAGTGCTGGAGTATCCTCTTGCCCGGGTAACACGAAGCAGCCAGAGAGATGTATTATGTGCAGGTACAAAGAGCTTAGAGTGGTCAGAGCCACATTACAAGTGACAACAAACATAACGTAATATACAGCACACTCCATATCTGAAAAACGTCAAAATTAGATCCTAAATGAGATGTTTCACTTTGTCGCAGAAAAGTATATCATTCCCAAATAAAATATGAGTCACTAAGATCTAAACTGCGTATGTTACTCCAAAAATGTGTCTTATGTCATAAAAGCAGACTGGGATTCCCCTGTAAAGCTATGCCATGTCTCTCCTACAGACATTCCTGCCGAGCAAGGGTAGAACATTTTTGGCACGTCACGCCACTGAGCGATAAAGCAACATCCACCTAAATGATATTGTTTGGTTGGAATATAAAGTAATCCCGGGGAAAAAACTGTATTGGGCGCCACGCTAAAAAACACAGCTTTCTTTGTTGCAGATTTTGTTGTGTTTTGTTGAGCCAAGGTTGCTGATACCTAGGGAAAGGTATGTAGTAGGATAGGGTAGTATGAGCTGGGCTGTAACCTTAGTGGCCAAGTATTGAGCGGTGTTATGGCAGATCCAGGTCATAGCCATGTCACATCCACCTGTAATTAGTTATTGATTAGAATTATTTTTCTTTACATTTCTGTCTCTCCATCTATTACTTTGCCTAGAACTCTAGAACAGACACATCCTTATTGTTACACCATATTTGGGCATAAAATAGCGTATTTTTCTGCAAGGTGTGGTTAGGATTTGCTAGAATCCTATCCACACAGGGGTCCACACAGATCAGCTGTTGCAGCCTCTGGGTGCCGGGGCAGAATGTGCAGCACGGTTCCTATTCAAACAACGCAGCAGCCCTGTCCTCTCCATAGCAGTGCTTCCAGGGAGTTGCAGCGTCGTCCTATTACTTCAATTGGAGAAATGCTGCATGAGCGGTCTATCCACTAGCACAGTAGTAGGCAACTTTAGGCACTCCAGCTGTTATAAAACTACAACTCCCAGCATGCATACTTGCTCTGCTGTTGTTGGAACTCCCATGGAAGTGAATGGAGCATGTTGGGAGTTGTAGTTTCACAGCAGCTGGAGTGCTGAAGGTTGCTGACCCCTGACAACCAGAGGCTGCTGCAACAGCTATGTGCAGGGTCTAGTTGTTGGCTGGCATGCAGAAAAATCAATTTATGGCCCGAATACCCGTTTAGGCCGAGGCCCCACGTTGCAAAAATTCAACATTTAGGCCACAGAAGAAACACCATAACAAAAAAGCCACTTTTCACAGTACCTGCAAAGTGGATGGAATTCTGGCTAATCCCATCCACACATTGCAGAGAAGCTGCAATTTGAAAAATGTTTTTGCAAATCGCAGCGTGTCAAGGACACCTTCAGTAACACTGGCGTTTTCTGTATAGGTATGATAAGGGTAGAAAGTCCAAAGAATTAAACTCTGCAGACTTTGATGTGGAAAAAAACGCGATGTGTTTCTGCCAAGGTCTTTTCCACAGCATTTTTTGGCTGCAGCTCGCTAAGTGGGACTTTCTCCATAAAGTGAATAATGCCAGTGTGACAGCCATTTTTTTTAATGGACATCACACGGCAGCAATAAATTCAATAACTGTCTTCATGTGACCGTTATTTGACAGCCAGTTGTCATGACAAAGGTGCTAAATGGCTGTTAAAAACGTCAACTTTTCACAGCCATTTTACACCTTGGTCGTCTAAATGTAGTCTAAGGCTGGCACCATATTGCAGAAAAGTTTCTTTTTTTGTTGCAAATTCTGCTGTTTTTTTCAAGCCAAATAAAGGAGTGACTACGAAAGGAATGGGCAACATATAGGAAACTCTTAGGGCTAGCTCAGACGTGGGGCGCCCACGCGGGTTTTGACACAGAGAGAGCCACGGCAAGCCGTGTCTCTCTCTGGTCAAAACCCGCCTGCCACAACCATCGCGGTCGCAGCTTTCCCCTCCTATGTCGGCCCAAATGAATGAGCCGACACAGGAGGGTGCTGCCGCTAGGCAGAAGCCGCGGTCCAGCGCGCCGTGGCTTCCGCCTGAAGAAAGGACATGTCGCTTCTTTTCTCCGCTAGCAGCAGCCCGCCGCTAAAGAAGCCCGGCGGTCTGCGTAGACCACCATTGTAAAGGGGCGGATTTTGAAGCGAAATCCGCTGTCAAAATCCGCCCCTTTGTTCACGTGTGAACGAGCCCTTAGGGAGCCTTCACACGGAGTATACGCTCCTTATGAACGTAAAACACGTTCAGAATGAGCGCGTAAAAAACAGCTTCCATTGACTTGAATGGGAGCCGGCATACGTGCGTATCACATTGAAAGCAATAGGGAAAAAAGCCTCCCATTGATTTCAATGGGGAGCGCTCGTATGCCAGCTCGCATTCAAGTGAATGGGAGCTGGTTTTTACGCGCTCATTCTGAACGTGTTTTACATTCAGAATGAGCGGAGCGTAACTCCGTGTGAAGGCTCCCTTATACTTGTCCCATCTGTTCAATCCACTCCTAGCTTTGCCTCAAAAAAACACCACAAAATCTGCTACAAAAATGCTGCTATTCTGCAATGTGAGGCCTCAGCTTAAAATTCATGTAGTAGCATTCAATTCCTGCCCCGACTTACTGCTTGAGAAGAATGTGCAAACCAGAAGACGAGGAACACTGAAGAACGCTCGTAAAAATTCTATTATAAACCCGGAGATGTCCTTGAAAATATCACTTTTTACCGCAACATTTCTTTATAGCTTTATAGTATTGAAAACATGACAAAGCTACAAAGAAAGAAAGATTCTATTCACTTCAACAACTTGATTCTCTGTACCGTACCCAGCAATATAATGATCAGTAACTCATTGTGTTAAAGTCCTAGACATAGTAATTGAGTCTATTTTTCAATTAACAATATTGCCTAACGTTATAGAGAAGTTGTTCAAAATCTTACAAAAAGTAAAAAAAAAAAAAAAAGTATGAAATCAGTGAAAGCAATGTTTACTGTCAACAGTGACTGCCTGCTATTAATCCTAATAATACGAGGCTCCAAAATAACCCGCCCTTCATGATATTACCTTCAATTCCAAGACAGACAACAAAAGTAAAGACACTACAATGCTTTTCTGGTTTTCAAGGCTGCAAAAATCTTATGAAAAGAGAGAAAGTGGTGAATTGCTTACTCAAAAAAACATTTACAAAGAAATTTCCTGCTAATTGTATCCACGATTACATCCATGTTGGCCTAGAAGGATTTTCAGGTCAAAGGGTTTTCTTGTTTCTGTCCTGAAACAGCGCCTCCATTGTCCAAAGGCTGTGTCTGGTATTACAGTTCAGCTGTATTTACTTAAACCTTTGACCATCTCTGTCCACTCCAACTTTTTTTTCCCCATCCTTCAATAGGTACCACTCCACTAATTCTGGCGCAGTTGGAATTTTTTCTCTAGCCTTTACCATTCCTAAGCAATCCTGTTATTTTTAGGGAAACTATGTTCTTTTCTGTCCAGTGGGCGGTCCCTGTTGCTCTACTCTCACCCAGGACCGCCCACCTGACAGTACACATCATAATTGTGCTGAAGAGAAATGATTGCTCAGGAATGGTGGGGGTTAGAGAAAAAATTCCAATTACATCGGAGGTAGAAAGAGCTGGAGTTGGTGGAGGTGATGAAAGGTCTTCTTTAAGGGAACACTAAAAATAGAAATAAAAGCTAAAAATAAAGACAAAATATAGTCATGCTCATTGTTTGTCAGTCTGTACCACTTTTAGTGGAAAATAAAGGGGTAATACCTGCTGATCTGCTCCATCTTTAGCTGGGGACTGACTGAAAGGTCCGGGTTTAACCAGTAGGGTGTGGCTTAACAATAATTTTATGGTGTTGAGGACAGGGCACAGCAGGGAGGTTCCTGGTCCAGCCAGTCGTCTTACAGTCTGATACAATACAGTGAGGAGGAGAAGAAGAGCATGACTTAGCTGCCAAAGAAACATAAAGAATATTTCCCTATGTATTTCCAAGTTTTAACTGTAATATGTTACAAAATAAGATCAAAGGGACAGAGGACGAGCTTGGATTTTTATTTTTTTTAAATAAATTTTGGGCATTTTCTGTGTTTAGGGCTCCTTTAACTGTGAGCAAGCAACAATACAAATGAGCAGCGGCACATTTTCCGGGAAAAATGATAATCTGACCAGTAATTTATTTTTTTTTTTTGAGCCCATGACAGTGCCCATGTGGGGAACAATCATGCCAAGGCGTTACTTCTCATTAGTTCAGTGACTGGTTCAAGAAATCTAAGAGAGAGAAGAAAACATATGACACATGTTCACAAGTAAACACCGAAAAAAGGGCAAAAACTAAACAATTCACTAACAGAGGAACCAGATATCATAAAATGACTTGAATGGAGGCGTTACTTTACTCATACTAGCCAACTGTCCCCACGTGAGCAGAACTGTTGTCTTGGGCAACGCCGTCACTGACCTGACCACCTTCAGGCTCCATTTTGTTGTGGAATTGTCGTCCCAGGCTTAAAGGGGATCTCCAGGACTATGATACTGAGTTCCACTTCCTCTTCTCAGGAAGTGACATCACGTCTGTTGGTTACATGATCATTCTCATTCAAACAAATAGGCTGAGTTGTAGCATGGCCTTGTGACCAACAGACATGATGCCACTTTCTGAGAAGAGGAAGTGGAGCACAGTATCATAGTACTGGACAATCCCTTTAAAAAAAAAGAAAAAAACTTTGACAGCAATCAGACTGGATTAATATGCAACCCTTTGTGTTACATTCATCTTCCTACTCACACAATGCTCTGCTGAATTTTGCTGATGGGTACACCATGTTGCAATGGGAACCAGTGCACAGGGACGACACCATTGGATATCAACCCTGGCAGCCTTTGTCTAAGTGTCTTCCTGCCTTCATATATTAATCATATAACCCCCTGTGTTGACCCAGTTTCTAGGGGTTTGTACTCTCATTGTGTCCCATGGTTTGGTCACTTTTTGTTTGACTGTGGACTCTTAGGACGCATTCACACAACCAAGTTTCAGCCATGAAAGTCAGTCCATGTGTTGGCTGGATTTACCAGTCTGCACCTTATGTTCGCAGAGGTTCTCCTACCATAGTTATCTATGCTGCTCGGAGTCCCTGCCTCCCAGCCACATAGTGTCCTAAATACTTCATTAATACAGAGTTCATCGGGTGACCAGGGTTTTGTGTAGCCAGTCAATGCCCACTATCAGGTGTGGACCCTGGTAAGATTCCCACTACAGGTGGGTCAAGCCCCTTTATACAGGGTGGAACTTCCCAAAATATCAGTCTAGTTGGTTAACATACTTTACATAACTCATAAACCGCCACCATGAGTACAGCTTCTTTTCCAATATAAAGTTAGTAACTTCTACTTCTTAGTAAGTCATTCGTTGGCAGGAGGCCATTACCATAATATACAAGTTTTAGACAAGTCATGGTGTGCTTCTGTAATTCAGATCGTAATTTTAAGGGATTTCGTTCACAATGGCACAATTTGTGATAAATATTAAATTCCAGAAATCTCCATGTGTTCCTTAGTAATTGGAAGCAAACTTAGGTACTGGCTGGGCCAACAGTACGATACGAGCGTCATACTTAGGATCTCCTTGCTGCCGTACACAAGGTTCTTTCTCCTTTAGACAATGTTCATATTAATGTAAGACTAATAGCTCTTGTATTTGTATACCGGGTATGCCTTCAGGTCTCTATGGAGAAGAATGGTAAAAATATGTGAGCTATGACTTACTGGCACTTTAACAGACAACACTGCAGCATGTACCTGAAAAGATGGATGTGCGCTCACATTCATTGCCCTTTAGGCTGCGTTCACACATAGTGTCTTTGTTTCAGCATTTTGGTTGTGGAATTTGCAATAAATTTCACAACAGGGTAATCTGCAACGGAGTCTCCTCAATGCAGATAGGAACAACACCATAGACTTTTCCTTTTTCGGCACAACTTATTTGATTTTTGATAAAACCTGCTACATTACTTCTGTAGAGGCTAAATTCACACGTGTTTACTTTTATCCATTAAGCCCTAGTAATTTTCCAATTTTGCGTTTGGTCACCCCACTTTCCAAAAGCCATAACTTTATTTTCCAATTAAAAGATATAGGAGGGCTCATTTTTTGCGGGACAAATTGTAGTTCATAGTGACACTTTTGATAGTTTGTATAATGTATTGGGAATCTTAAAAAAAAAAAATTCTGAATGGAGTGGAATTGGGGAGGGGGTTACAATTTTATTACAGATTTAGTTTCTAGTGTTCACCATGTGCTAAAAATGACATATTACTTATAGTCTATTCACAGTATCACAGCAAAACCAGATTTATATAGTTTATCTTTCATTACCTTTACAAAATAAAACATTTTTAAAAATTTTGACCTAGAAGGTGAATAAGCCCTTTAGTTCCATGAAAAACAACATTATTTATGTGAATAAGCCTTTAAAGGGAGTCTATTATAAGAATCCCATTTTTAGCTGAACCCACGTCGGAATAGCCTTTAAGCTAAGGCCCCACGAGCCGTAATTGCAGCGCTAAAGCACTGCGGAAAGAACCGCGGTGTGAACGCACTGTGGTTCTTTCCGCAGCGCTTTCAACAGAAAGTTTGCAGAGCTTTCCTCTGCAGACTTGCTGGTACAATTATATCTATGAGAAAGCTGCCGGCGTTTCCGTAGATATAATTGACATGCTGCGATTTGCAAAGCCGCAATGGCTTTGCAATTCGCAGCGTGTCTGCACTGTGGTTTTTTTTTTCCACAAAGTGGGCATGGGATTCACATGAATCCCATCCCCTCTGCTTGCGACTCCGCTGCGGGCAAATCGTGGCGTTTACGTCCTGTGGGGCCCCGGCCTAAGAAAGGCTATTCTTCCCCTACCTTTAGAAGTCTTCTCCACGCCACCATTTGGTACATATTCCCGGCTTCTTCATTATTGGTAATGAGTTTTCTCGCAGCACTGTGGGCGGTCTACAGCAATCAAACAGCACTGGGGGCGTCCCCCGTGCTGTGAGAAAACTCTCCAGCGCATCCGCCTTCTTGTTTTCCACCTCTTCTACCACAGGAAAATGGCCGACTGGGCCTACTATGCATGTCCGTTGGCCATTTACCTGTGGCCGAAAAGGAGAGAAGAGGCAGAGGGGGAGAACAAGAAGGCGGAGGCGCTAGAGAGTTTTCTTGCAGCATAGGGAACCGCCCCCAGTGCCACGAGAAAACTCATTACCATAATGAAGAAGCCAGGAATATATATATAGAACAGCAGCGCGAAGACGACTTCTAAAGGTAGGGGAAGAATAGCCTTTCTTAAGGCTATTCTGTCAAATTTAGCTAAAAACTGGATTCTAATGATAAAATCCCTTTAAGCTTTATAAATATATCCTTACACGAACCAGTATATTAAGATTTATTTGTTTTTTTAGTGGACAGAAGGCTCTATTGTATTTCTTAATGCTGCAAATATGATCACATACTGGGAGGGGAATGGGTGCAATGCTTAGTCAATTTGTTCACAAATTAGGAGAAATAAAAACTGAGGAATGGGGCAAAAAAAACAACAACAACCTGGAAATCTTTCACATAAAATGCGGTCTAGAGGAAGGAATGATCTGAAAGAATTGTTTTTTTTTTTTTGGAGAGTTTTCACTGTATCTACCACAGTAGACTGATACTTAAAGCCTTTTTTTTCTGCAAAGATGACTGCAGTTTCTGATTTCTTCTATGGTACTAAATGGATTGCATTGGTCATCACAGCAATTTTAGGTCTTAGGTACACAGGGAAAATTGAGGTGGAGTTCCAAGCCCAAATCCAGTGAGGAGACCAGGACAGACGCTTAGAGACCCACCCGTCTTGTACTGTGTATAATAAGGACATGGTGCCATGTTGAGGGAGGACTCCTAGAATCACATATTCCTATAACACAATGAGTCCTGCCCTCCTGACTGGGTAATCCATCTGTTGTACAGACCAGATTGTATGGACTGGACTCCCCCGTGTATATGGGGTCCTTGAGTTTTTTCATGCCATAGTAAAAATTTTCAAACACACACAAACAAAAAGTAGCTTTTTTTCAAGAAAAATACATTTATAATTTGTATAATTTGTGAAATGTAGTAACAGAACAGAATCTAATGTGTCAATTACAGTAATACAGGGCAGAATACAACTGGAATTCAGCTCCAACCCCCCCACCCCTAGAACGGCCACACAAACCATACAAAGTGTAAGAGTGCCACAGACAAGTCAATGAGCAAAGGAATCACTACTCAGCTTTAAGGCCCATTAGCAGGGGTGACAGTTCAATACATTTTTTTTCATTAAGGCAGGCTACCTTAAGACTTATAAATACTATACATTAGAAAAGGAGGACAGAGGCAGTGATAAGGTCAATTATATGATTCCTAAACTTCTCTCCGTATAAAATAAGTGTTGTAGTGGTCGACAATGGCGGCAGACTTCATTGTAATACAGCTCTGCGGGTCGGCCCGTTGGAGGTTACACGTACACCATCCATTACACGGCTTCCAGATCATAAACACTGGATGTAATGAAGGACAATACAAAGGAAACTTATGAGGAATGTTTCTTCTTAAGAGGATACTGTCAGTCAGTGGATCTTTAGAGTTTATATCTACCCCCCTCCCAAAGAGTTTTTATCCCAAGACAATGCACATTAAGAAATTGACTCATTTAGGTTATTCTCATCCTATAACCAGACACCCCTATGAAAGAAATCTACACGACAGGAAAAGTCCAGGAAGTGAGATACTGCATGTTATAGGGGCCTCTGTAAAAGTCATGGCCCTACTGCTATTTATAGGGGAGGGGGGACTATAATTATACAGACTGCAGGGGGGTCTGTTAGTGAAATCTCCATCACCACTCAGCCAGGCCTAGTAAACAAACAGGCTGCAATGTTTATCTGTAGTAAGGGATCTAGAACAGAGGCGCTCCAGCTGTGACAGCCGACATTACAACCCCTAACATGTCCGCTGGTCATAGCTTTCTAGTTGTTGTGACACTACAATACCCAGCAGCTCTATAGCTGCCATGACAGCTATCCGGCAAAACTATTGCTCCCAACATGTTGCCAGTGTACAATATGTAGAGATAATCTTATATGGGGTCCAATTATCACCTATCAAGGTAGTGTCTGTTATCAACAAGCCATTTAAGGCCTTACTTACATGAGCGGTAAACGCCAGTCACATATTTGCGCTAAAAAACAGCGCAATCCAATTGACCTATTCACATGGTCCGTAAAAAAAACCTGACGTGAACTGCTGGTCAAAAAAATTGGAAGTGGCTAATTTTCAATAGACAAAGGCCTAATGCACATGACCGAGTGTGCAGGTCAAGATTCTCCTGGTGCTCCATTCTATACCATTAAATACAAAGCAGTCCTATCCTGCTCTGTGTCATCGGAACGGATTGGAAACCTCCGTAGAAGGGGGTACATCACAGAAAACACTCCTAGTGCATTCTGCCCCACCTTCTAAGCCACATTTCATGTACATGGGGCTTGAAGTCTACGATGGTCCATAAAAACAGATGCAAATCAGCTGTGAACAAAACAGTCTCCACAGCCCATCTGCATCACAGTCATGTGAATAAGGCCTTCACGTAATGGAGCATTTTCATTTGTCGGAAGCACGTCTTCTCGTATGCAAACTGTATGGGGATGGACAATCATTACAACAATCGCCCGACCCCATACAGTACAATATGAATGGCAGTTACCGAGTGCAGATCACTTTGCAGTGGGCAGAAAACCTACCAGTGCGAAAGGACCTTTACAACAGCTAAAAGTCGCAGATCACTAATCTATAGGCAAGAAAAGAAGCATCTTGCGATATTTACAGCTGTGAAATTTGCCTTGAGCAGATGTAAACTATACACACATTCAATAAATAACACAGCGAAGGCTTCACTGCTCCGATTTCTGACTAACTTAGATCACAGCCCTGGTTAGTAAGCATGGCAGGAACATAGTAAAGGGAAGCGCTGCTGGAGGTCGTCGTATCGGATGGGGGGGGGGGGGCATATTGTCAGTAGCATCTCACACGCTCCTATACACACAGAGGGGCGCAGTCCTACATGATGTATAACCTTCGGGGTCGGCCGCGATTTTTAAAATCATGGAGACTATATTCGTGTCTGTGGTAAAAGCGTCAATACAAGATAACCGATCCAACAGTAAGTAATAAAAAGAAAAATAGACTATGGCCAGCTGTAACTAACATCTCCATGACCAAAGAGGTTCTGCAGTTGCTGCGCCCCGATAGTTTACAATAACTTCCAGTAGTAATAACATATTTGGGGGGGCAATACTGCCCCTGGTGGCAGTACAGAGTCCAGACCCTCAGTGACCATCTCTCTACCGATGACTGACCATTTTCCCTTTTTGGGGGGATGTTATTAGTGGGGGGCACCCCCATGACTGGCGGGGGTCTCTGTGAGGGAGGTGGGGGTCCTGTAGATCCTGTGGAGGTAGAAGGCTCAGACAGACACTTTGGGTCCCGGGTAGGGCTCCCCCCCGCACCAGAAGTCATCGGGTTGCGGGATTTCCAGCAGCCACACCTCCCGGGGGGGCACACCGGAGGCCTCGGCGGCGGCGTCCCCCATCTGCTCTGAGGCGGCGGAGGACGGGGCCTGCGTCGGCGGCAGCAGCTTATAGTAATGGCAGTCCCGACCATCGTCCGGGTCATAGGGGGGCGCCAGGATGTCCAGGAAGGCGGCGGGCCCGTCCACGGCGCAGATCTGGTGCAGGTTGTCCCGGTGCGGGCTGAGCAGGCAGGGCGGGCTAGTGTCGCTGTACTCCCCGGTGGAGCGCAGCACGGCCCGCACCACAGAGCCGTTATTTCCTGGGGGTTGCGGCTCCATTTTGTCGAAGCCGCTGATGCGCACTTTGCCGTAGAGCACCTTGAGCATACCGTGCATCCCCGGGTGATCGTGCAGGGGGATGCTGGAGCCGCCCTTCAGGAGGAACACCCCCATGCTGAAGCCGTCCGTCTCACAGATGTGCATGTAGGTAACGGGCGGGTTGTGCGGCACGGAGATCGGGGCCTGGGCGTGCTTCCGCGGACGGATCTTTAAGTCCTCGGCCCGGATCTCGCTCACCAGTTTCCTCAGCTGCGTCACATTCTCCGCAAAGCCCTTCCCGTCCCCGCTGCTGCCAGCACCGCGGAAAGTCAGCCGGGCCTGGCGAGCGATCTTCTGGATCAGGGAGTTCATCTCGTCCCTCGGCATGTCCCTCCTACTAACGGGGCCGGTAGAAATAACATCCCCCGGTAACCGCGGTCTCTTGTGCCGTTAGACCCTACTCTTCTCCCTCATGAGCGCCGGGTCGATCCGCCACCCATTCATGCAAATAGCGGCCACACGTCTCCCCCGGCCACAGCTCTCGCATACATCGCCTCAAGGGGTTATGGGGCTTGTAGTCCAGACCAAAGCGCTATCAACGTACGGAGACGTCTACTAGGACTACACATCCCATGATGCCTTGCGGCGGGGATTACGTGCAGGCGGCTGTGTGATAGGTCACGCTGGGAGGGTCGCCTCAAATGATTTGTGCTGAAGTCCATTGACTTTGACATTGCCTTGAACCGCAGGATCCTGCGCTGTGTAATGTGTTATAGGCTGGACGGATAGTTTACGAGCTTGGCGCGAAACACGTAGTCTAGTATGTGTATACCTCACCGCAGACTGCGCGGTATAAATAAAGTTATGTAAAATACACAAATTGCGGCATGTCTTAGTTACACACTTTACGGCCAGGGGGATCCAGCGTACATTTGGAGCTGCAGCCAATGGCAACCAATCAGATTGCAGCTCTCATTAACAAGAGGCCTGTGTAAAAATAAGTGCTGCAATCTGATTGGTTATCACTTGCTCCTTCACTAGTTCTAATAAGTCAGCCCCAGTGTTTTGTCACTGATTTAAAGGGGTTGTCCAAGAATTTCACAACTCGCAGAGGAGGCGGGGAAAAGTGAACCCAAAAAAAAAAAATCATAAGCTCTGGTGTCCGCCTCTGCTATCTGTTTTAGTGCAAGCCATGAAGTCGCCACCGGCAGTACTGCGTCACAGGAAAGGACCCTGTGATGTATATGAGTGGCGTCACCAGGTCTCCGCTGAGACCACCGATTAGGGACAGGAACCCTGGCATGCGCTGGACGGGAGTCTGATATTATTTATGTTTCACCCTCCCCACCTCCTGTGTGAGATGAGAAATGCCTGGATAATCCCTTTAAGTAACAACTGCAGTAAAACATCTAATGCAGATTCATCTCACATTGATATAAAATAGGGAAAGTTGCTTATATATAAACAAGTGTTCTAGCACGCCACTTGTGAAACCACAACTCCCAGCATGCTCCATTTACTTCAGTAGGACTTCTAAGAACAAGAGAGCAAGTAGCATACTAGGCTGTGTTCACACGGAGTAATGCGCCACTCATTCTGACACGTAAACATGTGTCAGAGTGAGCGCTGTAAAACAGAATCCTATAGACTTCAACGGGTGCCGTCTTACGCGCGCTACACATTGAAATCAATGGGAGGCTTTTTAACCCATTGATTTCAATGTGTAGCGCGCATAAGATGACACCCATTGAAGTCAATGGGATTCTGTTTTACAGCGCGTGTCAGAATGAGCGGCGCGTTACTACGTGTGAACGCAGCCTAGGAGTTGTAGTGTCACAACAACTGTAGTGCCGTAGGTTGCTAACCCCAGATAATAGGGCTAGGCTACAATTTTAAAGGGGCTCTATCATTGGGAAAAGTCATTTTTAACTAAGCACATACATGCATAGCCTTTAGATAGGCTATTCAACACCTACCTTTTGTATGTAAATCGCCTCAGTGGTTTTTGAATGAGCCCTTTTTTATTCATATGCTAATTAGCTTCTTGGTGCACCCCGGAAGTCTCATCGCGCACTCCTCTCTGCAATTCTTTCCTATGTATGTGTACTTGCACACACAGATAGCAGAGAGGAGGCTGCTGGGAACTTCCTGCACTGGCTGGAAGCTAATTAGCATATGAATAAAAACAGGCTCATTCAAAAACCACTGAGGCAATCTACATACAAAAGGTATGTGTGGAATAGCATTTCTAAAGGCTATGCATGTATGTGCTTAGTTAAAGATGACTTTTCCCAATGATAAAGCCCCTTTAAAGGGTGGGATAAATTTGCAAATTAAAGAGGTTTTTTTTAGGATAATTTGAAAACCCAGGGTCGGCTACTTGTCTACCCTCCGTACTTATTCCTCATTACTATTGAAGTAAATGGGAGCAGAGCTTCAGTTTCACAGCACCAGCACTACAGTGTACTGAGCCAGGAGCTGTATACAGGGTACAGTGCTCCGTACACTTCGTATTGGGGGAATTTCAACAATCCTGGAAAACAAGTATTGGGGATATCTAAGTGTTAAAAGTATAACAGTCTGTATAGTAAGCCATGTGGGTTCACGTTCCAGAGTCTAAAGTTTAGACCAGAGTTTTATTTTAAATAGTTTGGGCTAAAGTGAAACACCCTGATATCCCCAGTGCAGAGCGTGATGGGGAGGTGCGTGACTCAAAGATTCTTTGTGTCATGTAACGCCCCCTTATAGACACTCCAAACCACTCATTGTATCAGTTTTTGTCAGATTGTTCCTCTTGGGATGGAAAGTGCAAGAAGTAAACTGAACAAACACAACATCATCCAAATGTTCCATGGAAGAATATGAACAGGACACAGGAGCACATAGTGAAGTATACACATGGGGACAGAAGGGCATTTATACTCATGGTTATTGGATTAACACATTTTTTTTATTTACATGTGCTTATCAGTAGAGATGAGCGAGTACTATACGAAACGACAGTTTTGAATAGCACGCTCCCATAGGAATGAATGAGAACGGCCGGCGCGCAGGGGGGTAAGCAGCAGGATACCGGCTGCGTGCCAGCTGCGTCCATTCACTCCTATGGGAGCGTGCTATTCAAAACTGCCGTTTCGAATAGTACTCGCTCATCTCTACTGATCAGTTATGATAGTGTCAATCAGGTTTTCATTAAAGAGGATCTTTCATGTCCTCGGGCACCTGCGGTTTTATATACCGCTAGAAAACCAAATGCAGATGTGAATCAGGCCAATGGTAAAAGACAAACTTCATAAACCCGGTCTTAACACTTTCTCTCAAGCCACAATGTTCTTTTGCTGAATGGCTTTAAGGCTATCGGCTTCCATTTCTGTTCTCCATATGGTGGCCATTGAGAACCTATCAGCAGAGATAGATCATCAATATCATTTGCTCCTGACTGAGAACCTCTATATACCGGTAATCTGTTCTTTATGTCCCTATTGAATGTAATACTGATACATGAAATAAAATACAGTATGACATTCCTATAGGGATATTCTAGTAATACCAAGTTGTCTCTGATCCAATGAACATGGGAAAAACTGCTTAATTGGTGGGACCCTCATTGATGATTAGAAAGGGGCTTTTGATTCCTCCTTATTTGAGTGGAGCAGGTTATCTCTGTCAGTCCCATAGAATTAAAGAAGCAGCAGTGCACATGTGTGACTAAGGGTTGGTTCACACTAGCGCTTTGTATTCCATCCGCATGGAGACCCCCCCGGACAGAATGCAATCGCAATTGCAAGCGATGTGCTTGCAAAGCACATGG
This sequence comes from Leptodactylus fuscus, assembly GCF_031893055.1. Classification (NCBI taxonomy): domain Eukaryota; kingdom Metazoa; phylum Chordata; class Amphibia; order Anura; family Leptodactylidae; genus Leptodactylus; species Leptodactylus fuscus. Next base: position 26,413,261 of record NC_134274.1, read on the forward strand.
TGCCCATAAACTATAATGGGCTCCGTGTGCTTGCCGCGCACTGCCTGCACGAATGAATTGTGCGGGCGGTGCTCGGCAAGCACAGGAGCCCATTATAGTCTATGGGCTCCATGTGCTTAAATGCACAGCGCTTGCATTAGCGTTGGTATTCCATTTGGGGGGGGTCTCCATGCACTCTCCTTGCGGACGGAATACAAGCGCTAGTGTGAACCAACCCTTAGGGTACGTGTAAACAGGCAAACTCAAACTTGCCACTTTTGGTTAGACCCCCACTGATCTAACAGTTATCCCTTATGCAGTAGATAGGTTGGCATTACCATGGATATCCCTTTCAGTTTTACGGACTGGTATTTTCTAGAAATAATACTAAAATTGTCATTGTGGTTCCAACTCAATACTCCTATGGTAACTCAGCTGGGGGTCATGAGCCGTGTTCCTTCTAAGCTGAGCCTTCTGGAAAGGGCAAATTAAAACAACATACTTGGGGCACGGCCACTACACAAAGCCAAAACCGCACTGAAGAGAGCACCCAAAGGCTGTGCAATTCTGCAAGTATAACCCAGACTTACCTGCAGAATCATGTGGCCATTGGGCTTCAAGGGGGATTGGATAGGACTTTGGCCTTGTGGGGTTGTACCCTAAGGAAGATAAAGGAGACAATTCATTAGAATTTGAAATCCTTTGTAGCAACGGAATACTTGTATTGTGCACATAAAAGCTGACTTCTATGTAACTATTCCTCCCAGCGCACATTACGCAATATAAACAGTTTCTAAGCTTTTCGGCTGCTTCCTCCGGAGTGTTTATATACCATTATTTATGTTTAAAGTTTTCGGGGGTGACAATAAATTGCCTATCTGTTACTTAGGAACTTCTATAGAGAAAAAACAAGATAGTTGTCACGACTGAATTACCCAAATGTGGCATTTCTATTATCTTACATATTTCTTATTTTTTTTCAATGTTGTTATCTAGAGACAAATCTTTCCAGCTGTAGTAATAAAATTGTATCTAATACGCTAAAAAGATAGAGTAACTATGTTTATGCATTAGGAAATCGTGACACTGGATAGTGGTGGGAAAAGGCTTATTCTTTCTGCGTAGCGGGAGGTGAAGGGTCATGGAGAAACGTTGTGATACAACTCACATCATGTAAATTACTTTGTAGAGAAACAAATGGTGTTTTGTTCGGAGATAGCAGAGATGAAGAGGGCCACCAGTTTATCCTAGTAAGGAATGAATTCACATTGCATAGATAATTCATGTTCACATAAGAGGCAGAAAAACTGCACATTACTATGATGTTTTACCAGTTTTATTACGTAAATGGTTGCCCCAAGAGCGTCCAGTCATCATGACAGAGGGGATTATTGTTTTGTCATGAGGGTCTCCTGTGAGTTAATATAAAATACTCAAGGGCAGAAATGCTTTTTTCCCTTGTAAATGGGATCTCAGTCAAAGTTCAGTAATTCCATAAAAGAAGGAAATTACACCCAATCCAAACAATGGGCGGCAGCTTGCTGAATGGAGTAGGTCCAACTGCTGGGGTCCTACAATCATGAGAATAAGGCTGAGGCCGCACATTGCTTTTTTTGCTGCACATTTTGCATTTTTTTGAGCCAAAGCCACTGCACTGAGCAGAAAGTAGAAGTATAAGAACTTCCTCTATATTTCCTATTCCTTTTGTAGCCATTCTTGGCTTTGGCTTAAAAAAACGCAACAAAATCTGCAACAAAAAAAGCAGCTTTTCCACAACATGTGTCTTCATCCCTAGATTAAGGCACCACGTAGCGTCCCGCAGCACTTTTCCTACAGCACTTACTACTTCCATTATACCTTTTTGGAAACCGCCAGCGTTCTAGATGGCCAGCGGCATAGCTATAGGGGGTGCAGCGGTAGCAGTCACTATCAGGCCCTGACTTGAGAAAGTCTCAGGACCCTCTGCCGCATACAATATACCTTTATTCGAAATGGTGCAACGTCAGTAGGGGCCCCATTACAGATTTTGAGTGGGGCCTAGGAACTTCAAGATGGCTAAATGGGAAACCATGATTTCAAGGCAGTAAGGAAATTGGAGCCAATGGAGAAAAGTGCCACATGGATTTTAGGTAGAGAAGATACCTGTCTTATTTGTAATACAGTTTTGATAGTGGCAGTCCCATGAATTAAAGAGGAACTTTCATGTCCTTGTAGATGGGCGGTATTATATACTGTTAGAAAGTTGACAGTGTACTGAATTCAGCTCTGGTGCTGGAGAAATTGGTGCCATTAGTTTCAGCTCCTATATCCCTCCACTGTCAGAAGGCCAGGCAATATGCTAGGCTTTAAGGCTTGCCTTTCTGACAGTAGAGGGATATTGCTGACTGGGCACACTGTCAGCTTTCTCGCAGTATATCATCTCCCCATCTCCAGGGACATGAAAGGTCCTCTTTAACTAATGTGTATGAAATGTTTGGCCTAAACTTATTTGACCTATTCAATGCAAGGCAAAGATGCCTGCCAGCGGTTTTCTAGACTGAAAACATACACATGCTGGGCCAAACTGCTCACGTACATGAATGAGGGACTCGAGAGGAATAGCCAAAAGACAACCTGAAAATTAGCCCTGTAAAAATCACTAGTTGAGAACTGTCAAGATAGTTTGCATATATTTGGATTTATTTGCCCATTTAGTTCCATGACATAAAAATAAACTATCTTATTTAAAAATATACATGAGTCAGTGCCACAAAAAAAGTACACGCAGGAAATGAAAACTAGAACAATAATAATATATATATATATATCTAAAAGGTGACAGGTATAAACAGCCTACTAACTAGGTCAGAGGACTTGTTTATCCAAATGCTTTTATGTGAAGGACTATGTACTTGAAATAGATGTCTGCTGACCCATTAACACATCCGCAGTATAAAGTGGAAAAGAAAGTGTTAAATCTTTCTGGTATTTGCAGGGGAAATTTTATGTAATTTCTCAATCATCCAAAAGTGACAAAACCGTGTGTTGTAACCTAGATATTGGACCATTGAATTATCACTAGAGGATTTATCTGTGCATTGTGTAGTAGCACGAGCGGTCTGTGGCCCCTATGTGTGACACTAATATTTGTCCATACAGTGTAGTATTCTGACGTTCACCCTATGTCACCACGGGGATGACTCTGGTAATTGAATAAAGTGCCTGGCTAATCTATTTTGGTGTGAATTTTGTAACGTACTTAGGCTCTGGGCTCACAGTATAAATGAGCGTAATTGCATGTAATGTCGCTGTGACCAGACATCTGATGTGTATACTGTATCTGTGGAGCTATACGCTTGGCTAGCACATGGCGCGGAGTGACATATATTCTGCTGAATGCTCTTTTATACTTCAATAGTGAATTTGTTTCTTGTCTACTGGATCAGTCATAAAAATATAATAAAATTGATTTTTCCTACTAGATAACTATGGCACTATTACTTAGAAGACATATATGGTCACAAAGATAAGGGACAATCAAGTCTTAGATTTTCTCTACTTTTATGATTCACTAATATGACACCTGTGAGCACAGCATGATGTCCGATAACGCTAGGTTCACACTAGCGTTCGAGTCTCCGTACGAGAGTCCGTCCCACATTCCGCATATACTGAATATATATTATAGTCTATGGAGTCCGCACATAACCGCTTTTTATGCGGATAGGGTTTCTGTCTTTTGGGTCCCCAAGTGGACCCAAAGGATGGAAACCCAAACGCTAGTGTGAACCTAGTGTTAGCAAGTTTTCTGGAATATTCCATTCTTAACATCCAATAAATGTGTTGTTCAGAATAGTTAAGGATATTGCGATCAGGTTTTAAAGGGATTTTTTCATCAACTACATCAGAATAGGTGATAAGTGTTTGAGTGCCTGAGGGTCCCACCAATCAATAAGACAGGGGTCCTTCGCTCCTTCTCAACTATAGTGAGGAAGATTTTAAGTGTACTACCAGTTCATGTTCTACATATCGGTCTGTGGTGGTCATGGTGGTGACAAATGGGACTTTTTTAATCTATTTATTAATACTAGATATTGAAATATATCATGTTTCTTCTAATCTGTCTTTAATTCTGTGATTATAAAGGCTACTCTATTCCCTGAGCTTCTTCTCTGCTCTCTTAACAGCATTTATGGATATGCTTTACAGAATAGTCATGGCCATAGCCAGCAATAGTCTGGACCTGACTCATTGAGGTCTGTAGGACAGTTTTCTAGACATACTCTATGCAGGGAGGGGAAGTAGAAAAGCTGTGACATCATCTGTTGTCAGTGGATGCAGTGATGGATAAATGTATCTATAGAGGTTTTATCTTCTATTGTAATCCAGTTTGTGATGTAATTTAGGTGGCGGCTGCAAAGAAATGACAGAATTGGTAATTGTCAAAACTGTCTTCAAAAAGTCAGCAAACCACAGTGGAACTTCTCCTACAATCTACTCTTCCAGTGACACCTACAGTATTTGATAGCATCTAGAACTGGTGCTTGTATAAAACGTCTTACAGATGTTATCCCGAAATGTGTGAGATGGAAGTAGTGGAAAACAATGATGAAAGTAATATCGAGAAAGCTGCACTATGGATGACTCATGACAAATGCTTTACATATGCTCAAATGGGTGAAGGCATTGGCTGGGGTGCTATCAGGATAGTAGTGCTGTCTTAAGAATGCAATCTCTTCCTTTATCTACGCCTTATATGTTCCATGTTCATGGAAACAATAATTGTCCATATGTCCTATTAGGATGCATGGTTATCGTCAAGAAGAATCCACCACTTAGGACTCCCCATTCCCATTCCCAGTGTTACACAGAGCTGCTTTCCAAAGTATGTGGCCAAGGCTTATTTTCCCAGCACATTTAGCTGTAGAATGTGGCTTTTCACCTTTTAGGGAAATGTACAATTTCTGAGCGCTCTGAGATGCCAAGAAAATGTTGTATGTTTTTGACACATATAGGCCACACCATTTTATCCTGCCGTACTATATACACGATCCCCAATGTGTGCATTGCATCTTCAATATTTTATTATCTATTATGGCTTTTGTACATGTATGGTAATTCCAGATTACAATTGTGAGACTAGAATTTTGATCTGATAACACTCTTCTCAAAATCATCTAAATCGTCTTGAAAACCTAAGATCTAATCTGCGGAGTTATCCAATAAAAACATACAATCGCTCCCCTCGAAGAGTGTTTCGGGGAAGAATAAAGATAATCATTTGTTATAAATCAGCACAACCGGTAGCTTTCTATATTGGCCATACACTATATATTAAACACTTAGCACCGTACTGCTTTTCCCAGTACTGATAAGGACCGAGGTGCTTGAAAAGGAAGCCTTTAATTGGTGGTTTAAGCGTCCCCGGGCACGTGGGTGGCGAAGTTAATCCCAAATCTCATTCTTAACATGAAGTCAAGCTACAAAGTGGCTCAAGTTGTTCTTTCTTATCCCTATTTGTTTTGTTGGTGGATACTTTGTTGTTTTCCATTGAAGAAGAGTATAGTCCAAGCAGTCAGGATTTCATTTGAACTCCCCCAGTCTGTGGGAGGTCCAGTTTTCAATTACAGCTTGCATTAAACCTGCTGTCTATTCATGGGCCCTTACTAAGGTGAAATTAATCTCCAGACATGTATACGAACAGCTGAATGTATCCGGTTACGCTTTATAGTGTAATATCGTAGCTAACTATTTCCTATTTAGCAGTGGATGGAGCACTGAGCCCATACACATGCTGTTTCATGGTCTGCATGGAAAAGCCTACTCCGTTTGTACAATTTGGGTGAGCATCCGGTGATGTCATAGAAGTTATTTTGAGAAGGACAATTTCAGAACTATTTATGTGTAAATTCTTCGAGTAGGTTCCAAAAATTCAGTGGAAAAACTTCTGCACTGAACGACTGTGAAATTGACTAATCTTATTAAATGACTATGTTTTCATTCTTTTGCATAGAGTAGTGGGACTATCTTTTCCATGAAAGTATTATTAAAATCTATGGCAGTAAAGGGAATTTAAGACCAGTTTTTTAATTTAGAAAAAAGAGTGAGACATGTAAAAAAAATTTTTTTTTTCAAATCAGTTTTTATTTTCTGCACATGATTATGGCGAACACCATCTTGCCTTAGCTTCTACTCTGCTTTGTTAGCAGCATTTAGTGACACACTTTACAACAGGTGTATGGCTAGAGGCTGAAGTAGACTGGAGCCGACTCATTAAGGTCCATGGGACCTTGACATGTTCTGTAGAGGGATAGGAGTAGATAAATGGATGCAATGAGAGTTCAGTAATGTTATCTTTAGAGGTGTTATCTTCTATTGTTACACTGTGAAGTAACTACTACAACGAAACTCCTACAGAATTGATAAGTACCCGTCATTATTACGCTTAGTGGACAGAGTGAAAAATGCAGAATTTAGTACTTTTTTAAATATTATTTTGAAATACTTTCTACTTGATTTTAGGTAAAAATAAAAAATTCTTTAGAAAAAAGGTCATTTTCTGGTGATACTTTCCCTTTAATATGGAGAGATTGACTAATAAATTAGAGGATTTATCCCCAGCTGCCAATCAAGTCCCTACAATTTGTGACGTGGCTGGGTGATAGGGACAAAAGTTCAGGTTCGCAACCAGTGTTGTTATTTCAATGAATCTGACATGAAAAAAAAACAACTTTTCACAATAAAAAAAAATAAATCCATTATTATGTGTCTATAGTTTGTAAGCCGGCCTGCTGAGCTCCAGGGTAACAGACTACACCCAAACCCAGTATGGCGTGATCTTGTAGTCATATAGCCACCCATCACCTGATTCTTACTAATCCACGTCAGGTGGAAGGGAATAGTATTTTAGGATCAGATTGCACAGACTACTGTTATAATGAAGATATTCACATCCACATGAAACAGGGGTAGGGAACGTACGGCTCTCCAGCTGTTGCAAAACTACAACTCCCAGCATGCATACTTGCTCTGCTGTTTTTGGAGCTCCATTGGAAGTGAATGGAGCATGTTGGGAGTTGTAGTTTCACAGCAGCTGGAGAGCCGAAGGTTCCCTACCCCTGACATAAAACAATAGGATATTCTTAATCAGGATGCAATAATAATAATAATAATTATTATTATTATTATTATTATTATTATTAATAACTAATAATAATTTTTAAAAAAATTGGTTGTAATTTTTGGACCATATGGACCATATGATTGGACCATATTTGTTATAAACTCTCCCAATAACTAATCTTTTTTTTGCTCACTTTGTTGAGTGCCAACATCATTTCGTGAAGCTTCACAGCATTGTGTAGCACAAAGGTTGTAGTATGGCACAATAGTGAAATTGTGAGACTTAATGCAGTCGTATGGACATGAGCATACTACATGACCGCGGACGTCATCATGAGCCTGGCGTTGGCATGTAGCCAGGGATGAACACATATATAATAAACTTCTATCTAGTTCTGCAAACATAAACCCTGTAAATATAACACAAGCAAGCACTGATAAACAATTGCAGTGTCGAGTCCACATTATGAAGGGATGAGATTCACAGTTAATGTTTCCAGCTGACTTTTCCACGTTTTGCAAGTTGTGTCATAGAACAGAAAGGGCAGAGATTGTGCAAATAGACAAAACTGCATAGAATGTGCTGTATTGCTATCTTTTAAATGGCGGCCATTGTCTTCTTTGTGCTGTGCCAGTGTGATATTAAGAAGTCATAAAGTCATATGCTTCCTTGGAATAGGATGAAACATTTTGGAAGCCTATATATAACGCATAGTTGTATTAGTAATTTCATAGAACTGTCAATGTTGTGACTGTATATCACATCAATAAGCAACTTACACAACTAGATACAAATAAATTCTGCATAGTGCTGAAATATCTACAGTTTACTGATTATGGAGGCCATGAACGGAGAGATGGCTCTCTCAATTCACCTCTATGGATATTTCGAAAACAGCCAAGTATGCTAAGGCTTAGTAGCGTAACTAGTAATGGCAGGACCTCAAGGTGAACATTAGCCACGGGGCCCCCCTTCCCCGACTGTGTTTTTTTATGTTCCCTCATCTCACTTGGTCCTTCAATCATTATACTTGGGGGGGACTGAAAAGACCCCCGAGTATAATGAAAGCGGTGTTTGTGGGGTTCGCGGGCCTGCGGCCTTACTTACCGATCCCAATGCCAGTATCGGTAAATAAATAGGGCCCATTACCTACTGGAGTTACTCCAACAGGTAACGGGCACTATTAAAAGAAAAACTTGCAGCGGTAGCGGCGGCCGCTGGGCTCCGTAATGCCCCAGACCCTGTGGCAGCCACTACTTCTGCTACCCCTGTAGTTATGCCCCTGCTAAAGCTACAGTCACAACTGCATTGGGTGACCGTTCCCGGCAAGCAGGACTTTTTTCTCTGCATTTTTCGGGCAGGAACCAGGCAAACCCCATTATAGTTCCTGTTATAGTGGGTAACTGCTTTTTAAGGGGACATGGTTTCTGTTTTTCAGGTCTCCAAGTGGAACTTAAGAAAGGCAACCCCAATGCTACCTAACAGCGTTACTCGACTGTGCTAGACATATCCATAGTAGTAAAATGAGAGAGCCATGCATTTTCATGGCTGATTATACCTAAGTGCATGAGCCTAAATAGTAGGCTGTCTCAAGGTATGGAATCTATTGAATACAATGGGAGGCAGAATCAGATCAGAATCTACCACTGATTATGGGATGAAATCTGCCTCAAAATCTATGGCACATTCCCCTGTGTGAACATACCCTTATTGTGCTAACCAATGAACCACTGCACTATTATGGAAAATACCGCCTTTGTTTTTGTATAAAGACGCAATAAAACCATACCTCCCAACCATCCCAGATTCAGCAAGACTGTCCTGAATTTCAGGTGTTGTCCATAGTGCTGGGAGGCAGGGGTGAACCTGCCCCTTTCGCCGCCTGAGGCGAACTACAGAAAGCCACCCCCCCCCCTGCCAGGGGAGGGGGCGGAGTGGGGGCGTGGCTGAGCGGAGGGGGCGTGGTGAATCGAAGGGGACATGGCTTAGCACTGTTCGCCGGCAGAGAGCAGGCCCGGAGACTGCCTGCTCTCTGCCTGAGCATGAGGGGAGGCTGCTGGAGTGGCCTTCCCAAACCACCGCTTGGTGCTAAGCCAGTCCAGGACAGCTTGTCCTGGACTGGCTTAGGTTAGCAAAAATACCGCCCTCCCTGGGGCCCTGGCATAGCGCCGCCTGAAGCGGTCGCTTCAGGTCGCCTCATGGGAGGTGCGGCGCTGGTGGGAGGTATGTCTCGGCTTAACTCAACTGCATCCTCTGGTGTCATAAGCCCTGCTTCCATGCTCACTTTGTGTCCCTATGTGGTCCCAAGCAGTTCAATACCCCTTTAGTGGCCAGTTGTATAATTCATCTTTAGGGTCTGTACCCCCTGAGTTCTGTGCAGATATTAAGCCAGCAAGGAATGATGGAAGATTTCTGCTCTGAGGCCAGCAGAACTATGCATGCACGTCTACACTATATTAGAAGTGGAATATTGGGATTAGATAAAGTAATACTTTTTTTGTACATTAATTGTAAGTAAAGCTGCCTCTGCAAAAAAAGGAGATAGTAATTTATTGAAAGTCTGCTTCAGATTTTAAAAATGTGGACTATTCTGTTCTCCTCTCTAAAAAAAACCCCACAAACAATAAGGCACACCCTGTGTATGTCAGTGAGTCACATAAGTGTTCGTGAGGACATTATCAGCAGTTCCAGTACCTCTTGCTATTGGTCAAAAGGACATAATAATACTGCATGAACTTTTCTTCCCAGAAACACAAATTCATAGAAAAAAAATCTGAATTATTTCGATATCTATTTTGTAGACCATTATGACATAAAGAGTTAAGTGTAAGAAACCGTTATGGGCTGAACCAATAGAAGAAGAGTAACACATGGGGTGCAGAGTTTGCAGTTTTGTCCAGCCCTGGAGCTCAAGGGGACCTAAAAAGTCCTTCTGCCAAAGGACTATAACTGAGCAAAGCTGGGAGGCTGATATAAGATTGTGCATCCGGGCTGCTCTTCAAGTTATTCTTCTGTATACAATAAAAATGTACACTGCCTTACAGAAAATGATATATAGCACATATCCATATGTGCTATATCTGGCAGCCTCCAGGCACTGGAGGCTGGTGCAGGGGGACAGGTGCAAACTCTCATGTTCAAATAATCGGAGTAATAGGCGCATTGCATAGTGGTGGTGCCAGGGAAGTGCTACGCTGCTCCTATTACTTGAATAGGAGAGACTGCATGTGCTCCCCATTTACTGCTGTAACTTCTGTGCCAGGAGGATGCTACAACAGCTGATCTGTGCAGGGTCCAGGTGTCGAACACCCACAGATCACATACTGATCACATGCTGACAACTCCTTTAAGTACAACAGAGAGCTGCTGCAAAAAGTGGCTTTTGCTTTGGGAGACTCTCCAATATATATTTTCATCTACTGGATTTTTTCTTTCAAATAATTTGAATCTGTTGGATTATTTCTGCTAATGCCAATAACCTACGGTTAATCATTCATGTTTTCTTAATAAAGAATACAAATAAAAAATCATTAAAGGGACTCTATCATTAGAATGCTTTTTTTTAACTAAGACCATGTTAGAATAGCTTTAAGAAAGGCTATTCTTCTTCTACCTTTATTATTCTGTTTCGCTCTGCCGTTATTTTTTTTTTTTTTTTACCATATGCAAACGAGTCTTCAGAAATCACAGGGGGCGTTCCCCTTTGCTCAAAAAGCATAGGGGGCATCTCCTGTGCTGTGCAAAGACTCTCCAGCGACGCCTCTGTCTTCTTCTCCACACCGACTCTTTGCTGCATCTTCAGCCTGCAGAGCCGTCTGCACATATCGGTTTGGCCATTTTCCTGTGGCTGAGCGGACGCTCGTGTAAGAAGCCAGGGGCGTAACTACCACAGAGGCAGCAGATGCAGCTGCCACAGGGCCCGGGACATAAGGGGTCCCGGTGACAGCCGCTACTGCTGCGTTTTTTTTTTTTTTTTAAATCTTCAGAATCCCTGGCTGGGCCGGGATCAGTAAGTGACACCGTGGGCCCCACAAAGACTATCATTATACTCGGGGGTCTTTTTAGACCCCCGAGTATAATGATCGGAGGCCCGGGAGAGGTAAGGGAACGTAACAAACACTGTTACTTACCTCTCCACGATCCGGGCCAGCCTCAGGCGTACGGTAGTCGTCTGACGTCTCTGATGTCACATGATCCCGGCCTGCGTCCCGGGTCATGTGATGTCCGACGTCATTAAAGAAGGACGAGAGCGGAGGCCGACAGCATAGGAGCCGGGGGACAGGTAAGCAACAGCGGGGTTTTTTAGGTTTTTATTCCCCCGGGTCTCCGATTATTATACTTTGGCAGCGCCACACCTCCCATGAGGCGACCTGAAGTGACCGCTTCAGGCGGCGCTATGCTGGGCCCCCCCCCATTTTTGCTGACCTAAGCCAGTCCAGGACAAGCTGTCCTGGACTGGCTTAGCGTCACCATCTCGGCAGCCCGCCACGGGAAGCGAGCAGTGGATTGGGGAGGCCCTGTGGATGCAGCGCTGCTCCACCGGCCTCCCCTGATGCTCAGGCAGAGAGCAGGTCCTCTCCCTGCCTGCTAACGCCGCCCCGTCCGCCCCGCCTGCTTACGGGTGTCCACAGTGGAGCATAATACTGAGTGCAGGGGCCACTGACGGACATAATACTGAGTGCAGGGGCCACTGACGGACATAATACTTTGTGCAGGGGCCACTGAGGGACATAATAATAGAGCACGCAGGAATGCGGAGGAGGGATCGGTCGAAGTCATGTCAAAAATTCGCCACGCAGCCCCGCCATTCCTAGTTACGCCACTGTAAGAGGCCACAGGAAAACGGGCGAACGGACATGACGGCTCTTTCGGTTTTCATTTGAAAAAGTATTTTCAAAGTAAACTGTATATCAGTTAATCAATATCAATTGGCTGGTGGGAAAACAAGACTAGGCCCTAAATTAATTCAGAAAAAAACACAAAATGAAGTAAAGGAGTTTTCCATCCCAAAACAGATTTTTCTTAGTGAAGACCTATCCACATGATAGGTTAACAGCCTGCAATCTGTGGGGTCCAACACCCATATCCCACACAGATCAACTGTTTTGCCAGCCTTCAAGTAATAGGAGCAGCACTGAAGTTCCCAAATCTTCTGCTTTAGGCTCCGTTCTCACGGAGTAACGCGCTGCTCACTTAGACACGTATACACGTGTCAGAGCGCAGCGCTTCATAACAGATTCCATTGATTTCATTGGGTGCTGGCTTACGCGTGCTACACATTGAAATCAATGGGAGGCTTTATAACCCATTGATTTCAATGTGTTACGCGTGTAAGCCGGCACCCATTGAAATCAATGGGATCTGTTTTGAAGCGCCGCGCTCTGACACGTGTATACGTGTCTAAATGAGCGGCGCGTTACTCTGTGAGAACGGAGCCTTACAGTGGAGAGGGTTGTCGAGCTGCTTCTATTACTAGAATAGGAGATACCTGTATACAGGTCATCAGTATTAAAAATTCTATTTGGGATCGGAACTGACATCTGGACCTTGTGTTTCGGGCCCCATCGATAGCTGCACTCCTGAAAGCCGACCATTGTCTATAGCTGGTATCCTTGTTCTGGATTCATACCGTATGCCTCCAATTGAGTACCTTCGCCGTGTACTGTTATTATACCTGGGTTACATAAATAATCATAATGTTATATACACTTATAAAATACGACTGCGACTGGGCCAAACAACATGTACAACAATAATATACAAACAAATCAATTTCTGTAATCCTTTATGTCTGACCTTAACCGAAAATCATATATTCCCTACTTTCATCTTTGACTAGAAATTGAGCAAATTCTTAGAAATTTCTCTTGTCTGTGGTTGCCTTTTTCCAACCACACCTCGCAGACTCGATGGAGTTACAGTATTAATCCTAATCTATATTTTCACGTTAACAGTCTTTACTGCAAATTATCACATCCAAATGATCTTGTGTAGGAAATTTACAGTCATAACAACAGAATCTTCCTTGTCAAGAATGAGAACGTGGGTGGTCTTTGTAGCACAATTTCTCGAATCCTTGTTTTTTTAATTGAACTCACTTCAATGCTTTCATGCTCAAAACATGAAACAAGTTATTTAAAGGACCAGACAAAAAAAAAAGGGAAAATCAAATGTTTTCAGTTTTGAGATAAGTATAAATCGGGCTCTGTGTTACTTTGCTCACATTTTAGCTTTAGTAATAGCTTTGGTATTGCGAACCGTCTGCAGCGCTGACCAAAAAGATATGTTTTCTAAGTCATTTGTAATAGTGTCTGCAGCTGTTAACAGTTCACAGAATAAAGAACATATTATTCATCGGAGCTTAAAATGTGCATGACTTACATTGCACAGAAGTCAGAATGTCTTCTTGACTCCCGGCCAGGAAAATCTTTAAAAACTGGAGAATTTCTTTTCACCATCCGAGTCAACATGCTGCACATTGTGTTGTTATAATCGCTGGTTGCTAACCATGAACGTGTCCATTGTTTGATGAGATGTACGGCCTGTACTGTTTTGTTTTTATTTATTCGGCATTCTTCATTATAATGCTCTTTGCTTTCCTTTTTTTTCTTCCAGACCAGAAAGATTGCCATTGAGCGGCTCACAAAGCTGAACTAACGCAGTGTGTTAAAAAAATGTTAGCAATTCGAAGAAGTTATAAAAATTTATAAGTTGGCTTGGCTTTGTGCAAATGTCTGCATATTTTAATACAAATAACTAATGCAAATGTTTATTCTTTACATCTACTCTGGAAAATCTTGAAGGAAGAGATTTCGTTTTTAGATGTGACATAGGTTTAAAATAATAGATTGTTGTATTCAAAGTGCGGCCTACGACAAAAGGAGGAATGTGTGTTGTACGCCTTGAAATTCAAGTCTTGTGTATACAGGATAAAATAGAAAAATATATATATGTTATACATTATAGTATAGTGAAATACAAATAACTCAAACTGGGTGACATAATCTGCTTTAGGCTAAGACCTATGTAGTGGCCCGCAGCAAAAAAGCGCAGCAGGAAAAACTGTGGCGGCAACACATCGTGGATCCTTGTAATACACTGTAATATACTTGGGCATTCCCGAAGCACTTTTCACAGAAAGTCTGCAGAGGTTTCCAGAGGTCTGCTTCCATTATACGTATAGGGAAACCGCTGGCGTTTCCATAGGTATAATTGACATACTGTAATTTCCAGGTTTTGGAAATCGCAGCGTGTCCGCTGTGCATATTTTTCTGCAATGTGTGGAAGAGATTCGGTAGAATCTCATCCACTTTGCATGGACTGTAAAATGCTACGGCCGTGGTGTTTATGCCCCATGGGTGACTTTAATGGCTAGGACCCTCAAACAAATTGCTGTAATATACCTAGGCATTCTATCTAGTAAAACACAGCAAATACAATCTTGTAATAAAGTAGTTTTGGTCATTCTGAAACAGAACTTCACCCAAAGCTGAATTTTTAATCTGTACCCCAGATGAAATCATTTAGTGCTTGTTTTGTTAGAGATCAGTGATATTTTCCAAGGCAGTATTTTTCCGGTATTAATATTGTCAGTTTTTATAGTGACCACTCTCACCCCCAAATGAACCAGTTACTGATGCTAAAGAAATAAGGCCATAATAGGTCCATGTTACGGTCACGGTCCCAACCCCAGGTCTAATGTCCTGAACAAGCAACATCATAATGATTTATAATGCTGCAAATTCAGTTCATGAGCTACAGTTGGATTGGGACTTTATATGGACCTGTTATGACTGTCTAAGTCCAGCCTATGAGTGAGATTGTGTCAGATGGCCATATACAGACCATTAGCTGACCCCTCCACTACCACTCAGGCTAAATATAGCTAGTGCAGCAGGATGTAAAAAACATATTAAAGGGCTATTTTGGTCACAACAAGTTAGCCCCTATCTACAGGGTTTGATTGTTGGGACCCCCACCAATCACAAGAATGGAGCAGCAACTCATAAATATGCGCTGACGCTTCATTTATTTCACTGGACATAGCCAGGTGCTGTACTTCCGCCATTTCCAGCGGTTCCCGTTGAAATGAACAGAGCAATGGTGCACGTTTCCGACCTGCCACTGTGTAAAACACCCCAGTTCTGAGGATTGCTGGGGGTCCTGTGGATAGAGGGTAACTTATTGCTACCAGATTACCAGTTTAAGGAAGAGCTCCTCACTTTTTATCCTGTTCCCAGGAGAGGCCTAGTAAATGAACAGGCACATGAAGATAATGAAAGATATATATTTAGACTTTCCTTTGATCTACCAGTCTTTGATAGACAAGTAGGTTTGCCAGTGGATCCTGAGAATCTATGGTACATTTGTGAAATGCCACAACCTCTTTAATGTTTCTCCAGGCAGTTTAGCTCATTCATATGTGCTGCTGTAACTAGTATTGCAACGCAGGATCATTCAGTTGAATGGAATAGAGCTGCAGTACCAGACACAGCTCTACTAGAGATGGTGGGCCTTACTAGAGTGCTATGGCCCCTTTACTTTTCTTATCAACGGTGGTCAGAACTCCACTGATCCCACAATAATGGTCAATCTTAAGGCCATCAATGTACCTTATATTTCTAGTAAAGCACTAAATAAATAAAATGTAATGAAGTATAGGACTATAAGCCTTGAATAAAACACCATGACTAAGGCAACAACCTCAGTGGAAAGAGTTGTTTCTTGAAGACGGCACTGTGCAAAGGTTTTAATGGAATCTCCAAATTACAATTACATTTTGCACAGCCATGTTCCTCCATTCCCTGTACAAATGTTTTCTTAGAACTAGTTCTCATTTACAAGCCTACGATTCACCACTTCCCCCATAACATCTATTGACCACCTTACTGCGTTCAGTGAATTGACTTCCTGCTGGGTTTGCTTGTTTCTAGTTAAGAAGAGAATGTCCTCACTAAACGGGGAACTGAAGGGGAAGGGTCTATTGATTCCTGCTGGTTGTGCCAAAATCTGATCCTCCCATCAGAATGGTGTGATAGAAATCTCGGTTCATCTGACCAGGCAATGTTTTCCCATTGTTCAATGATCCAATATCTGTTCTCTTTTGCACACTGGAGTCTTTCTGCTTCACTTAGGTAGGACTTGGCCACCTGCTATTATAGCTGTTCCATGCTAAGGAATGAAAGTTGTGCATTGCTGAGACATTTTACTGCATTTTGCTTCATTTTACTTTACTGTACACCACTTATTCATCAGAATGATTCTTGACCCCTTTCATTGAGTTGTTAATGTCCAAAGGTTGCCCAGAATGTTTTTCATTGATCATGTCATTTCCCAGTATGCACTCAATCCCGTTGCATGAGAAAACCTCACAAAGTTAGCTGTTTTTGAAACATTGGCCCAGGCAGTTTCACACCGATGACCAGGCCTTGTTTAAAGTTGCTCAATTTTCCCATTGTAATTTGGATTCACAAAGAAATTGATGCAAGAAAAATTTGCTCACTTGATCTTATGAAGTCTGGATTTACTTGTCTAATTTCCATACAGGAAGGCGCTAATTGTGAAAGGGCAAGGGTCTCTAAAAAAAGGGGCCATTCAGTGTATATAACATAAGTCATCGGGTCTGTGTGTCCATTCTGATGGATCTGAATAGGACCTGCTCTAAAATTATTGGAAGACAACTCTGACTGTACAGTCGGTCATGTGCATGAAACCTTAAAGGGGTTGTTCAGTTAAGGACACTCATGCCCTCGACTCACTATATCACTGGGGGTCAACCTCTGGGTCCCCCCAATGATCAGAAGAATGGGGCAACGAAAGCCCCCTTAAAGCGTCTTTGTGACTGGAGCATGATCAGTACTTCATTCATTGCTATTGAGCTGCCAGGATAATAATCTCTAGCAGCCCCCAAAGCCCCATAGCCGTGAATGTAGTGCTGGTCTTGCAAGTACACTGGTGCTCCATTCACAAGGCGGTTTTAGAGGGTCTTTTGGTCCCCTGTTCTCCTGATTACTGGGAATCCTGACTGTCGGACCCTCTGGATAGGGAATAAGTGTCTTTAACGGCACAACCCCTTTAAGATCTGTGACAGTGAGTAAACTTCTAGAAGAAAATATTTATCTATTTAAGAAGTTGCTTTTCACTTATGTTTTTCTCCTTGGATTAAACTTTTTGAGAGACAAGCAGGTAATTTTTTTCATAGGATAGGGCCAAATATATAATGTAATGTGTTGCCCCCATAGAATGAGACAGAACTATCAGTGTAACACCCCACAAGTCTCCAAGCACATCATACCCCACACTGAATATGAAAGTTACATTAGTCTGTGTAGGAGTATGACCTTTACAACTGTAACATGTTGTTTGTTCTGTGCCATTACACCTGTATTATCCTGATATGCTGTATTGTTATAGCTATACCATTTCAATATAGACCTGGTTATCTTAAGTTACACATAACCCCATAGTAATAGTAATACTAATGAAGGATGGAAGATACTACAGCATATCAAGGAATATGAAGAAAGTTTCTAAATCAATATTTAACAGATTTCCTACATACTTAAGAGACATACTGTAGATTCTATACTTTATTCATTGTATGTGTCGTAACATTGTATTAAAAAGTGTAAAGCTAAATTATATGGGAATCACGTAGCCCTATTACCACTGCGAGCTTGAAGAAAGCAAGCATTGTGACAAGTAGTTATAGAGAAATATTGTAAAAGCCCATTGTGATCCCATCCCTGCAGCTGGTTATAGACTGGTTTAGGATAGTCTGCAGCCTGTGTCCTGTAAGCGGACTGCACACTACGCAAAAAGGGACTCTATGGCTTACTGAACATGGATATTTGGTTCATTATGTCAGATATCTGAACCCATTGTCACAGCAACAAATGTCCCAAAAGACTGGATGCAAAGTAAGTTACAAATCAGTACAGTTGTTATTGAGGTACTTGCAGACTCAGGCTAGGTTCACACCTGTGTTGGGTGTCCACCTAGGATTTCCGTTCCCCATTCTGCTTTAAAAATGTGGAGAGTAAAGTCCTGGAAGCAGCTCTTTTTCTCTCCATATTTTTCACCCTTTTCAGGTGCAAACCAGGCGGAAACCCAGCGGACTCCACCATAGTCTATAGCAGGGGTAGGGAACGTACGGCTCTCCAGCTGTTGCAAAACTACAACTCCCAAAATGCACACTCACTCTGCTGTTCTTAGAACTCCCATGGGAGTGAATGGAGCATGATGGGAGTTGTAGTTTCACAGTAGCTGGAGAGCCGAAGGTTCCCTACCCCTGGTCTATAGTGTCCACGCGTTTCCATGAATAACCTCTCTTTTAAGCAGTTTCCGTTCGGGGGTTCTATATTAGGAGTTGACCTTAAAAACAACAAAGTAACAATAAAAATATTAGCACCAGCATTTAAAAATAAAATTTTACTTTTAATCATTTGGAGATTAAAACGAACACGATTACAAAACCATGGGTACAGTGGTTAAAAAAGAGTCAACGCGTTTCGGGACAGAAGACGTCCCTTACTCATGGCATTATAATACTGTAATATACATAGTTGTAACATACATAGTAAAGTTCTTTTTTCCCCCTTTTATCACACAAGATACGTTCTTTAACGCTCCTAGTCATCTCCTGTGGAATCCTGCTACTTGTAGGACTGCTCAGGATGAGTGACAACAAGTAAAATGTGAGTTTCTGTTTTACAGAACTTCCTGAGATAAATATTTACAATGTAGGCCGCAAAGATTAAAGGGGTTGTCTAGTTTATTTCTATTGACACCTTAATTTCAGGGTAGGTTATTAATAAGAGATCAATAGATGTCGGACCCCGAGACAGCCAATCACCTATTTGAAGGAACTGTAAAGTTCATGCGAGCGCCGTAATATCTTCACTGTTTCCATCGAATGTGTCTATTTCCTAGCGGCTGTGCAATGACTCACTTCTATGTGACAAGGCTGCAATTACATTGAACAGTGCTGATGAAACACATGGCATACAATATAATCAGTGAAGTGGCTAAGGCACTCACACCAGTGTCTTGGCCCCTTGAAACAGCTGATCGACGGGGTGCCAGGATGTTGTACCCCACTGGTCTCTTATTGATGACCTTACCTGAAAACAAGTCCTTAATAAAAATGAACTGGACAATCCCTTTAAGGAGAAATGTTTTGGTATACAAAATGGCAGTAGTCCATTTGCATGTGCAAAGGTAAATGGAGATGATAAGATTATTCCAGCTATGTGTCTTCCATTTACCTTTACCCATGTGAATCTAAGGAAAGCCATATGACCCTGATCTTGAACCATAGATGGCTATGCCTTAAATGATTAATGTCAATATCCATTAGCAAAATGAACCAGGAACCGGGCAGCTGCAAGGTGGGGCCGCCATAAATCGATCTTGGCTTCCGGCACATCCCACAGATGCTCACTTGGACTGGGATCTAAGGAATCTTCAAACCAAGTCAACACCTTGAACTCTTTTTCATGCTCCTTTAACCATTCCTGAACAATCTTTTCATAGATGCTCAGTGCATTATCCTGCTGAAGGAAGTCACTGATATAGGGTATAGCACTGCCATGAAGAACTATCTACAACAATGCTAAGTGATCAAAGTAACATCTACCTGATGACTACAACACAAGGCTTCATGAGAGATCACTGCTCAGTGTATCGCGCTACCTCTGCTATTTTCCACAATGTTTTTGTTTGTGTCCTCTGCTCCCCAGGTAGCTCCCCTCCAAGAAAACATAATTCACCAGACTGACCACCTTCTTCTTTAGTCCAATTTTGACGCTTCCATGTACATGGTATTTGCCTTCATCAGTGGACGTTGGTCTGCATGGACGATCTGATAAGTGTTCGGTTACATAGAATAATATGGTGTGTTGTATGTTTTGGCACATTTCTGTCATAGTCAGTAACTTTTTCAGTAATTTGTGCTACAGCAACTCTTCTTTGGAGTTAGACAGATGGGCTATCCTTGGCTCACCACGTACAATAAACAAATAAATATATGCATGTCCATATCCTAATTATCATATTAAAGCCTATGTTTCTCATGCTCAGTGACAGCAGCCTTTGAGAACTGGATGGCATGACCTATTTTTTTTCCCCTTAATGTTATGCTTGTCATTTCCTTAGTGAAGTATAGTAGCTTCCTCTTCATTCTTCTGAACTACACATTCCATTTCCATCAAACTTCTAGCTCTTTCATTTATGAAACCTAAACAACTTTACCACTTCATGTCTCTTTTCATTTATTTTTGGCTTAGGAACCATTGAATCCTAAATGACTAAGCAGTCTCCTCCACCAAATACTATCATTTGCAACTAATTCATACATTTAAGGTTTACTTTGAGAAAATTCACATACTGTAGCTGTCTGTCTGGTTTAAGGTTTCCGAACCAACCTGTGAAGCTTCTACAGATTTCATGGTTCTCCTATGCTGATCCAGGTAGAAGCTGAGGACGGATAGTTAAACCCACTTCCTGCTCATCCAGGTGCCTGCTATTTGATGGTACCTCAGTGACGCTCCTATATCCTGATCATTTGTGATAGACTGCTCTATTATTGATCTTTCTTTTTTTACTGGAAATCTGCTTGTCTTTTGATTTCGGCTCTGACGTTACCTCTCGGACTGACTTATAGCTTGGATACGTTCTTCTGATTCATTCTCATGGTTTTGATCTCCTTGTAAGCTTATCGTGTGTTCTGATTAGACTTCAGTTTGTGTAGCATTTATTTCTTGTACCAGTGTCTTTGGTGATAAATGGAGCCCCAAACTGTACACATGTCCCTTTGTTGTTGATGAAGACGTTTGGGTGCCCGGGATCTATCTCTCAGCTAGTGTTAAATTTAAACAGCATGTTCTACTGCTCTTTGTTGGCAGCCAGTTACTGTAATTTCTGATATTTGCTTCAGAGATACCATCAGTAGCACAGATTTACCATTGTGGTTAAATCTAACCTCTTGTGGCACAACTTAGGCACATCTAGTTTGAGGTAAACTTTTCCAACTTGCTAGACATGTGGGTTTTGCTACTCAGAGAAAAGAAGGCATGGCCAAATTGTACCAAGATGGACAAATATTGAGTCTGAAAGTAAGCCAAGTAAAAGCTGCTTTAAGACTGTCTAAGTTTACACTGTTTACACTGTCTGGCTATTAGTAAATCTGGGCCTTTGAACTGGTAAGAACTTAATAGAGAAACAAACACAAGCAACATTCTTCATATGCACTATTGTTTGTCACTTTTGCATAAACTATATTGGATTTTTTCCAGTTCTGCATATCATGCTTCTCCTCCTGAGCATTAACCATTAATAATAGCATTTTTATATTTTGTATCATACAACCAAGTACTAGAACTTGATGCAAGGGTGTATTCACAGACGTTTGTACCATGAAACAACAGCAAATTGTGTTTGGTTATTGATGATACAACATAGTATAGATCAGGGGTCCTCAAACTTTTTAAACAGTGGGCCGGAGGCAGAGCAGGTTGCACAGACATCGGGAGCGGTGCCCTCCAATAGGTAAAGTGACATGCGCTCCATGGCCTGGCCCGAGCTCCCCAGGCGCTTCATTATAAATGCACGCCTGCCGGCGTTGTTGGCGGGGCCAGACAGAAGTGCTTGGCAGGCACTCCCCCTCTCTGCTCTCCCCTCCAATGAATTCACAAATAATAAATCACTCCCAACTCTGAGGTCACATGATGCAGTGATGTTTCGCTTGGAAACTCACTCCCCCCTTGCTCCTTTGAGCAGCAAGCACAGAGAGGAGAGCAGGCAGGTGCATCATGGGAAATGTAGTTTTTTCACAGATTCACTGCATGTAAATAACAGTAACATAAGGGGTCTCAAGTAAAATAAAGCCAAGGAAAGGGTGCACCAGTGGGTATTTAACACTACAGGTTTTTTTTCTTGGTGCTCCATTACATGTTTGGATATACATGATGTTTCTTTCCCCTGCGGTCCGAGGGGCTCATCAGGCCATTGGGTTTTCAACAGATACAATCGGAATTATCACTCGAGAGATATATAGTTGGGTGAGCTGTGTCCAAGTATTTTTGCATCTATAGATTTACAAGAACAAGACCTTTATTTGCTCCATATTTATTTCGTCATTCCACTATGTTTGCTATGTGTAATTTCCCGTGTAATTTCTTGCGGGATCTGTGGAGGTGAGAATGAAGACAAACTCTATATATTTTTGCACCAATCTTTGTAGTATCTGTACTGCTCAAAATTGGTCACTTTACGTATAAAAAATATTAAATGTTTTGCAAAAATTATAAGCTATTAGCAAGCCCGCCGCAGTAAGAATATTCAAAATTATTAGAATTGCGTAATGGCATAAAATTACATTATAATCAATTTGGTAGTAACGAGATACATTGTTAATTGCCTATTCCTATACTCCAGACTGTAATTTTTCACCCGGTGTGAATGTAACCTTAGGTTGATTATGAGTGTATCATCATCAGTCTACAGTTTAGTTATACATCATTATATTGTGAAATAAAAGTACAAGCAAGTAAAGAACTATTAGACTAAGGGGTCATTGAGCTGTGACATTCGTGATGAAATTTACGATACAGGAAGTTCAGGGTAGTGTCAGATAACTTTATGTTTCACATAGATGACAGGAAGACACTCTGTATGGTAACAAACAACAGAGATATATAGAAGACAGATTTCTACAGTAATATATACTTGAAGGACACTTTTGTGTTTGGTGACCCCCAAAAGCTATAGCAAGCAACAAAAGTTGCCTGAAGGAACATTTTACAACATGAACCACACACAATGAATAGCGATCCCACAGCTGGGATCCCTACATTTGCTAAAACAAGAGGATACCATTACACATTACTAGTCTAAGTATAGTCACAAAGTGTGCCACTCACAAGGAGCCAAGAACCATACAAGTGCTCTTCAAATTGGATATAAAATAAGTATACCCTGATCGAGGGGAACTAGGCATGTCCAGATATTGCATGGACAGGCCATTAATTTCAATAAGAACCATGTGGTGCTGTTGATGCTGCCAGGTTTGTTTGCATATTCCAGAGAGTCCCAGATGTAGGATATTTTGTAGACAACCAATTTCTGATGGATCATTCTAAGCAAAAGAGGTTATTCATAGCGGAAAACCAGTTTAAAGGGGTTCTCCATAATTTACGGAAAAATAGCGGGTGGCCACAGTGGGTGTAAAACAAGAAAAAGACATACTCAGCTATCTGTGATTCTCTGTTGTCCTGTCCTAGTGCCCTTTTTTCTCCAAGGTTGGAATTTGCTATGCCGGAAGCAGGGAGGCTTACATGACCACTGAGACTAATTTGTGGCCTCAGCAGTCTCTGGTGAGGAACAGGTGATGTGTGTGAGTGACATCACTAGTCCCTCTCCAGCAACCACTGAGACCACTAATTGGTCTTAGCGGTCATGAGAGCCTCCTCGCTTCCAGCGACTTCTGGCACAAGAGGAAAATTGGACTGGGACAAGACAACAGAGTGTTAGTGCAGCCGCTGTGGCTCTTATACCAATCTAAATAATGGAAAAAAGAAGCCATTTATTTATAAATAATACAGCCTAGTACAGTTCAGTGGTGCTATATAGGTGTCATCTCATCATAGAAGTATAGGATATACATAATTTACAGGTGTGGACAACAGGTATTTTGGAAGAAACTTTTAGGTTGAGAGTTACAGAGTGTGAAATACAACCAAAGCACATCATAAGGCCAGAGGGCAATAGCTACGTAACTCACATTATCCCTGTACTATGACATCACTGTGTGTATTATCCCTTTACTATGACATCACTGTGTTTATTAACCCTTGTGGGGAAAGTAGCTTGGTAGAAGCAGTGGTCCCAAACAGTCAAGACAGGAACACAAACTATGCAGCAAACCGGTTTATTTAGAAAAAAAACAGGAAAATAAATAATCCCTCACTTCAGGCGCAAAATGAGCAAAACAAAATACATGACTGAGGAAGGAACGATGGTTCCGCAATGCGTCTGCGTTTTTTAGGGGGTTTACATTTTATTTTTCTTTATTTTGTGATCAACATCAAATTTTTCGTCATTTTATGATGTTTTCTGGTGAAAAGTTATATTTTATCATCGGAGAGTTGCCGGAGAAATTTGTTTTTGCTGTGAAAACAAAATATAGCCTTAATTTCAGGCAAAAATAAAACAAATTCCTGCACGTCCAAGCGACTAACTAAACAGAAGGAATAACCTAACTATATGTGTAGCTTACTACCAGCCACACAAAAAACACAAGCACAAATTGGTCTCACTGGACTCAGGGTTACAGGACAGACCCAGCCACCTCCTCACTTTCTGGATCTGCCCTGAAGTGCAGGCTCTGCTACCTTTTATGGGCCAGTAACGGGCCTCAGGACCCACACCTGGGGCTGAAACCTATTCCAGACCCGCACTGGACCACACATAAGTCTGGAATCTGAGGCTGATATAGCGGGACTCCAGTACTTTGTCACCTTCTCACACCCTGTTCTGTAACATCACTGTGTGTATTATCCCTGTACTGTGACATCACTGTGTGTATTATCTCTGTACTGTGACATCACTGTGTGTATTATCCCTGTTCTGTAACATCACTGTGTTTATTATCCCTATACTGTAACACCACTGTATGCATTATCTGTACTGTGGTCTTATACAGGCTACTAGAAGGTCAATCAAATACATGATGTGTTTCTTCATCAATCTTTACAACAAAGACCATCATGCGTGCCCCCATAACACTGTTTATGACTAACATCTCAGGTTTCTGAAAACAGACTACACTATCATGTCATTTAGATACCTCTTCTGTGCAGTCTAATTTCGTAGGAGCACTCCCACTTCATGTGATTTTCTTTTTCCGTGGGTAATTTTTGTTGTTGTTCCTTATGCTGCGTAGTTTCCTAGTATTGAATTGGCAAACAAGTGGGCTGCAGTTTCACTTTGTCTCGAGTATTCATCCGTCTTTTCATCTACAGACATTACAGTAAAACACAAAGAAAGTTTCCTCACTGCAACAAAAAAGAAGGAAATGAACTCTCCACAGATGCGGTTTTCATCATCCTTTTTTCTGATCTGGTGGTCCCGTTCTGCATAGAAGTGTACTGATAAAATATCGTGAAGCTTCGGTGACACAAATACTGTGAAAAGGGGGGTTATTTTCAGAAACATCACCGGACAATATAGTACACATGGGAAATCTAACTTTATCTGTACATAGGAAATTGAGCTGTTCTACAAACTGCGGTGTCACAGATGGGTAAATCTGACCCAAGAATCAAACAAACAGGAAACCACGGCAGAAACTGTACTGTAAAATTCTACCATCTATAAGTCTGCATTTTCCTGTTGTCATCTTCTTAATACACAAATGTTGCAGACAGCATACGTACACTATGTCTTTCCATAGACTTTCCTGACTGTGGTCACATGACTCAATAACCACAAAATACTGTAAATTATTTTTAAAGAATTTCTCCATTGAAACTTATTTTTAGAAAATATTCCAATAATGACGTAGGTTCAGATATAGATTGGCCTGATTTCTGCCTGATTTTTTCCCCCTTGTTCTCTGACTATTCAGCTTTGATCTGAACAGCTGAGTCATTTCACAGAGACTGGTTACTATGGATTGACAGACTTTTATGAAAGGTTGCAAAGCACAACTTACATAGTAACCAGTCTGTCTTAGACTTCTCTGATTTCATCACACTTTGTAGCGATGGCATGGAGGGTACAAAGAGGCCGGGCACTACCGAAACCAATCTCTATTTCCTTACTGCCACATGAATCACATATTTGTATGTACATGTAGGTGGATACTAGTTGTAGTCATGGTTTTATGTGGTAATATCCTATTATGAAGATGAATTTTGAAAAATCTCAAGAAAATACTTATTCCGTCATTGGTAAAATGTATGAAAGCAGCTGCGTATAGTCCCAATGCTCAAGGCAAATGTGTCCTATTACCATTGGCCCCTAAAATATAGCAAAATAGTTTAGTTCAATTTAATTTCCTGGCCCCCTTCTTTTCCCACTAATTCTAGTCCTTTCTTCTCTTGACCCCATTCTCATTTTTAATTTTATCCTCAAATTGTGCCACCTTCCCCCCAACTAGCCCTAGGCTACCACATAGTCAGCCTTCATCTCATCTCGCCCCCACCTACTTTTTTAAAGGAGTTTTCTGGCCCGAAAAGAAGTTTTCATATGATGTGATGTCTTGGGTTTCGACATCCGGACTCTGCACGAATCAGATGTTCCGGCGGCCTCCAGGCACTAAGTGATCCTATGTACTTGTTCAGATTGAATCTGAAATGAAATTATTATACTCTGGGGTCTTTTCAGACCCCAGAGTATAATTGGTGAAGGCCCAGGAGAGGCTATAAATTTTTTTAAAAAATTCATGCTCCACTTCCATTACCTCTTTTGGACCTCCTAGCGGTGTCCAGCACTCTGTTTCTGCCTCCTCATAGCATCTGTTGCTGTCTTGTAACGAACTGGGGTCACTGTTGAGACCCAATCACAAGTCTCAGCCTCATGACATCATGGTGCTTGACAAGCCCATACGTGATGAGTTACAGACTCAATGTCAAAAAGGGAATAAAGATGGGGCCTCAGGCCTCTGTTTGCACCTACATCGTGGCACCCATAACACAGTGCCAGATCGGTTGTAGGTCAGATCCCTACAGTATATGAAAGACTCTTCATAATGTGACCTACTTGGGTTCTCCAGTGATATCTATGATGGAAGAGCCTCCAATGGAAAGCA
Organism: Leptodactylus fuscus; assembly: GCF_031893055.1. NCBI lineage: Eukaryota > Metazoa > Chordata > Amphibia > Anura > Leptodactylidae > Leptodactylus > Leptodactylus fuscus. Next base: position 26,440,152 of record NC_134274.1, read on the forward strand.
GCCTTCAATTGCAGTATTAACAGGGCCTACTGCACATATAGTGTTTATGGCAGGCTTCATTTTACCAGTTCCCTGTTCAAAGAGGAATAGCAAAATCTATCTACACATCTTGACAGCCTCCATGAGTTGTCCATTAAAATCAATGTAAAAGCCAACAAAGAAACTAATATTTGGAGCAAGGGCTTTAAAATTGTCAGTAGTAATATCATGCTAGGAAATTATTGCTGAGGGAATTCCTTTATCCACCCTATAATAGTGCCCCAAACTGGAGCTGTTCGTAAATACGGATTTCACATTTTGATAAATATCAGATTTTTGTCATATTTGTGTTCTTGTTTCTACTACAAAGCAAAGGAAAATGCGCAACAGCTTATACTTTTTTTGCATAAACTTATACCCTTGAGTGTTTTGTTTATGTCATTAAGAATGCAGGAAATGGGGGATGGAAGTTCTATAGAATATGTAGCAGTTGTCAAAGAAATTCCCATGAGATAATAAATTAAGAAAAACACAGAGAAATCATATTTCTTCTCTACGTGGAGCTGTAATGTCTAAATGCCTGCTTAGTTAAAACAACACACAGCGTTGTTGCCTGTTGTACCGTATATGACCTCTTAGTATGTGCTGTCTTTTATGTAAAAATCTTAATAATGGGATTCTTTAGGGGAAGCCTCATTTGATTCAGGTGACCCTAAACTGGTTTTCCCATTATTATAATTTATTTCCCCCCACAGGAAGATAAAAACAGGTCTCAAAAGTTACCCTGTGTCCTCCAAGAGAAAGAGTGGTGGTGCAGATCCATGGCCATTGCCCCTTTCTCTTCTACTCCATACTACACCACACCATTCTTTTAGTAGCAGCTATTTGGTATTACAGTATTCTCTCATTCACTTTCTTCTAAGGGTCAAAAACCCCTGGGCCACAGTTTCAAAGTTATGTCCCTTAATCTCTTCTTCCATTCTCTTCCCTTTCCTTGTAGCCAATATCCTATGCACAGGATGTTGCTGTATCTTCAGTAGTTTTGCATAAGTTATTACTGACTGGATGACTCTATTATGTAGCCATTAGAGATGGGCAAACCTTCCAAGATTCGTTTCCTTTCAGGTTTGGGTGGGTCAGGTCCCTGATTCGTTCAGATAGAACCAGAAGTGAAATTGTTATACTCTGGGATCTCCTCAGACCCCAGAGTATAATAAGTGGAGGCCTAGGGGAGGTATAAAAAAACTTTACAAAAATATTTGTACCCACCTTCCTTTACCACTTTTGGGCCATTTTGCAGTGTATAGTGCTCTCTCAGTGACATCATGAGCCCAGGATCACCACTGATGCTTGGTGTGCCCATGTGATTGCTGTGGCCCAATTACAAACCTTAGAGGTGATCCTGGGCCCATGATGTCTTCAGAAGAATGGCAGGAGCGCAAGGAAGCCACAAAGAGATGAGGGAAAGTGAAGATAAGTGTTTGGATTTTTGTTTTCACCTCTCTTGGGCCTCCACCTATTATACTCTGGGGTGTGAGCAGATCCCAGAATATCATAATTTACCACAATGCATGGCACGACGGCCATTATATTAAAAACTGAACAAATTGGAATATTTAGGTGGAACCAAGCTCATAACAAATTAGTTTGCCCATCTCTAGTAGTCACGTAATGGCAATTTTGTGCGCAATGTTATACTGTATATATATATATATATATATATATATATATATATATATATACTGTTATATTTTTCTTGTATACTACTATAAAGTAGGTAACATATGGAACTCTTATTGCATTATTTAGGAATGATATTGTAATATTAGGCTAAAATAAGTACAGAACTATAACGATAAATTTTCACTCTGGCCCTAATACATCTCATAGTAGAGGTGATTGGTGACTGCCATTGGTTTGGTAGTGGAACCAGTTTCAAAAGTTTGTATATATATGAGATATCCACAATATAATGAATAGACCGGTCCTTTTTAAAGGGAGTCTGTCACCAGAACGCAGCATATCAACACTTCCCCGCAGATAGATTAGGTTAAAGGGGTTGTCCAGAAAAAATTGGACAAACCCTTTAACTTTTAAATCAGTGTCCTCCTAGCACGTACTGGTTCTTTTGCTCTGGTGGCTTCTCCCAGGTCTCTTTCGGAGTTCGGCTGAAGCCACTGATTGGCCTGAGCAGGCCTCAGGAAGAGGATCCGTGATGTCACAGGTAGGGACATTGAATACCATTTGTTGAGTGACCGCTGAGACCAATCAGCGACTTCAAAGATGCTCCGGAAGAGACTCTTTCAGCAGAAGGACCATAATACACCGGGGGTACACCAGTTCCTGACTGGCGTAGATATGAGATCAGGCACAACTACATGCACAAAAATTCCTGCGTTGAATGAATTAAGACTGCCATAACAATCACTTGTCTTAATAAACTCCCCTACTATGTGCTCTACATATACAGATATAATGGCCTGAGTAGCCTAGAGACACTGTATGACCACATCCACTCCACATATGTTGTAGTATGATAAAAATCCTAATTTTGCCTGACATAAAGATAGGAACTTTATATTCACACACTCATTCTAAATTAACACTTGCGTTCACCCAAGTGCTTGTCTCATGTCCCAGTAAACAACACCATCTGCTCTATTTTTTATTATTTTAGAGAGAAAATTGAGTAATCAGAGCTAGCGGAACAAAATACATCTAAATAAAGGAAATTAATATTATCTAAAAATTATTACCTTAAAAGCCTTCACTAGTACCCAATGGCTAAAGCAAGCTCTGGGTAGACATTGAGATAGTACATTTGGGGTCTTTTAACAAGTTGCGTATGGGATCTATTCCTGGTCTGGAGTCTGTGTCTAGAGGGGACTGGTCTGGGGTTGGTATACAGAATGGGTCTGGGGTCTGTGTACATGGGGTCTGGTCTAGCCTATGTATACAGTAGAGTTCTGGTCTGAAGTGTGTACAAAGGAGAGGACTGTTCTGAAGTCTGTATATAGAGGGGAGTGGGCTGGGGTTAGTATACGGAGTGTATCTGGGGTCTGTTTACACGGGTCTTGTCTAGGCTTTGTATATGGTGGAGTTCTGGTTTGAGGTGTGGAGAGGAGAGGACTGTTCTGAAGTCTGTATATAGAGGGGAGTGGTCTGGGGTTGGTATATAGAGTGGATCTGGGGTCTGTTTACATGGGGTCTGGTCTAGGTTTTGTATACGGTGGAGTTCTGGTCTGAGGTGTGTACAAAGGAGAGGTCTGCACTGAAGTCTGTATATAGAGGGCTCTGGCCTGGGATTGGTACAGAGATTGAAAATGGGGTCTGTTTAACTGAGATTCTATTATAGACTGTATACAGAGTATTTCTGGTCTGAGATCTGTATGCAGGGAAGGACTGTTCTGAAGTCTGTATGTGGAGGGGCTTGGTCTTGGCTTGGTATACAGAGTGGTCTGCAGCCTGTTTACATGGGGTCTGGTCCAGGGGTTATATACGATGGACTTCAATATACAGGGTGTATAAATGTGGCTCCTGTTTGGGACCTATTACTTTCATTTACAGGTCTGGTGTATGGAATGTAATTTTTCAGCAACTTTGGTATGTGAACGGTATTTATTTGGAGTGTGCTGAAAGGGGTCATATGCATTTTTTGCAATTCATAAGCTATAGGTTGGGGACATACCTTATGTAAATGGGAAGGGCATGAGGAAACATTTGAGTGGTGCTACTTTTTGGCCCCCTTCTTCAGATTTCCCCTAGTGTCCCTTCGTAAAAGTAGGCAAGTGTGCGCCCATATCTATCTGTCTATCGTTCCATCTATATCTCTATCTATTTATCCTATCTTCTATATGTTGCCTGATATCCATATTTTCAGATGTTCATACCAACATCTATCAGTGAATTAATTTACTGAACTCACTCTAAGTACAACACTTTCTATTCTTTTCCCTTGAAGAAAAGCACAGCGGGGTCAGCTTATTTATACATAACATTCAATGCAAGTTAACAGTGATTAATGGCCATAACAACAAACTCGCAATGAAAGAAGTCAGCTAACAGAACATAAATGCTGAAATACAAAGATTGTACACTCAGCCCTATACAGCGCCCTATTATTCTAAAAGGGAATTAGGCATCATTTGTTAGCCGTGCTGGTTGTGGTATAGTACAAATAACACAGTAAACATATGGAGCCACAGACACTCATTATAATTGCTGAGCCCCAGAAAAGCAGCATTAAAGTAGATTAAATTTCCTTTTTCAGATTTATATTGTTCAATGGCTTTTGAATAGCGCTTTAGAAAAAAAAAAGTGTTAAATGAATGCATATCCCATATTAATAATACCCCTAACACAATTAAAGACCGCAAGTGGAGTTAAGGGCGAAGTGGATTTACTGATCGGCAGTCTACGCCTCTAAAGTGCTATTGTTTCGGATAGAAATCTTAATCATTCTTGCCATTGTAATTTAAAGCTGACAATCTATTGCCAAGGAGATTTAGTGTTAAAACATTTATTAACAGCTACATTACCTATATAGGTTTCCAATAGTTTATTGTATCCCATTGCTTATATAGAACAATCCTATACTGCAGTGCTGTAGACACCGAAGACTGACACCATTTACATTAGTCCCTGACCCGAGTAGGGCTCAAAATCGAATTTTCCTTTCTCGACAAACACTAAAAGTCAACTTCACAAGAAGCAAAGAATACTATCAGTATGATTTTGGAGCATGGGAGTAGGTCTGCTCATTCTGGAGGTAAGAGACCAACGGGCGGGTCCTCTCAGTGATTGACAGCTTTTCAGTTCTTGTATACAGGGATGGTTGTCTCTGAGTCTGGCCACTGGATTCCTAAGTGCATATTATATCGAACGAACAATCGTGTAAAAGGCCACAGGACAATGGCCGATGGACATGAGCAGTCGGAGCTTTCGGATCAAGAAGCAGCAAAGGGGCGGTCTCAAGAAGAAGATAGAGGGCGTCGCTGGAGAGTCTTCAGGCAGCACCAGGGACGCCCCCAGTGCTGTTTGAGTGCAAGGGGACCAACCCCTGTGCTGTCTGGAAACTCATTTGCATACATCAAAAATCAGGAATATTAACTGAACAGTGGCACGGAAAAGAATACTAAAGGTAGGGGAAGTATAGCCTTTCTTAAAGCTATTCCAATGTGGTGATAAGTCAAAAAGGGATTCTAATGATAAAATCCCTTTAAGAGCAGAAGGACCAGCTTAGTCTGATGCTGTAGTGAAATATGAACTTTCTACCACAACCAAAGCACCACATCAGTACAGGTTGGTACTTCTCTACATCTTTCACTCTGCAGGTCATGATGTGCTACTTTAGTATGTGAGTACTTCTCTATATTTGTCCTGCACAGTTCTAGCTGTCTCTGAGTTATAGAGCAGATTCCCCTCTACTTTCTGTGAGCAGTTTATGTTGACTAGTCTCGGCCCACCTCCTTGGATCATATAGCAAACTACAGAGGGAAAACTTTGTTTAAATATTTAAAATTGAAAACTATAAGTCATGTAATGGCCAGACATAGTGTTGGTCCTCTTGTATACAACCTGTTCTATTGACTTATGCTGTTTGTTGAAAGGTTGGATATGCTTTAGTATAACATAGCTTACTATTCTAGTAGCTTATGTTATAGGCCATATGCATGTTTTATGTTATATGGTCAATTCAGATGAAACATTGATGAACAATTCTTCCACATAGCATGTTTGTGCACTTTCAGCTGAAATATGGTTGTGACCACACGTTCAGACTCTGAGAAGGAAAAAATATTTATTTTTCTGCAACTTAAGATTTCAGTTGGGAAATAACCTTTTAAAAAAAATGCATGGCAGCTGACCTGTCTAACAAGCGTGGGCTAAATCCTTTATTTGAGGTTAAGTTGGCAAGTTTGTGATGATAATAATACACTGTATTGCACGGGACAGCCCCAAGCTTTCAAAAATAAGCTAAAAATGTGTACTACTGACGACGGTTCCTGTTGATATTTATCAAGGTGGTTGAAGTACTATATCTAAAATAGACTATATATAGTCTACAAAGGAAAAAGACCTATATAGTGGTTTCAGTGTATTATTAGAAATTAGGAAATAGAGTCAAAATGTTATATGGAGGGCAAGAAGTTACTTTTCTGGATCGCATGGAGGAGGAAATTCTGTAGAAAGTAGGGCTCTGTTAGCGCACCCCTGTTGGGTAGGAATACTGTTTGTGTTCAATATAACAATGTAATTGCATAATGTATTATTATTACTGGAATCACTTCCTTTATAGGTTTTATATCATTGGCAACAGCAAGTGAAGAACAGGAAAGTGAAGACAAAGAAGATCAATCTTCTACAATTTGATTTTACTATTGGATCAGATATTGTAAAGATATTACTTGCTATAGTCTTCATTTGATGTAATCCATAATGCTGAGCCTGATTTGTCACATGATGGACTATACAGCCATGCACACTGACTCTGCTGCTGGCTCATTAAAGGGATTCTATCATTAGAATCCCTTTTTTAGCTTAGACCACATCGGAATAGCCTTAAGAAAGGCTATTGTTCTTTTACCTTTCTTTTTCTGATCCGTGCCGTCGTTCCTGAGAAATTTCTTATTTCTTCCATATGTAAATGAGTTTTCTTTTTCTTTTTTTTTTTTTTTTAAATGTAGATTGTGAGCCCCACATAGAGCTCACAATGTACATTTTTCCCTATCAGTATGTCTTTGGAATATGGGATGGAAATCCATGCAAATACGGGGAGAACATACAAACTCCTTGCAGATGGTTTTATGCCCTTGGCGGAATTTGAACAACAGGACTCCAGTGCTGCAAGGCTGCAGTGCTAACCACTGAGCCACCGTGTGGCCCCGTAAATGAGTTTTCAAACAATGCTGGGGTCGTCCCCTGTGCTGTCTGAAAACTCTCCAGCGATGCCTGTGCCTTCTTCTCTCGACCGCCTCTTCGCCGGGTCATCTTCAGCCAAAACCGCCGATTGCGCATGTCCATTGCCATTTTTCTGTGGCCTCTTACATGAGCGCCCATTCAGCTACAGGAATACAGAGGCGTCGCTGGAGAGTTTTTGGACAGCACAGGCGACGCCACCAGTGCTGTCTGAAAACTCATTTACATATGGAAGAAAAAAGAAATTTCTCAGGAACGGTGGCGCGGATCAGAAAAAGAAAAGTAAGAGAAGACTAGCCTATCTTACAGCTATTCTGACATGTTTTTAGTTGAAAAAGGGATTCCAATGATAGAATCCCTTTAATGTTCACTTCACATTGACCTCCGCAGGCTATATCTATAGTTTATCTGTGGAGATGGCTGCCATATACTGCTCACAGAAAGTAGAAGGGAATCTGCCATTATGTTGACTGTCCGGTCATGTCCTGCTTTTTCTCATTTTCATGGATCCCTGTATAACCTCAGTGTATGGAGGATTTGTGAAAATGGGTGCCACTTGGTTGCAAGATGATCATAAAAAATGGAAGATTTTTGCAACCATTTTGCACCTCTTTTGTGTGAATCTAGCCTTACCATTGTCCCTGTGTCCCCATGAACATCTTCACTACTAGCCTTGCTAATGCTTCCCTAATAGAAGTATCTTAGTATTAATATTGTTATTGCTATAATCTTTATGCATATGTTAATAATAATCAAAAGGAATATTAAAAATGTTTGCAACGTGCAGTGTAGTATCTGACTCACAAAATGTGCTCTGTGGGAGGTTTGATGTTTGTGCTTCTAATGTCACAGCACTTTTCTGCAGTTTTTTAACAGATCAATTGCTAGTAATACTTTCAGTATGGATCAGAATATAGAAAAATATCCCTGCTGCTTTAGAAACAATCCAAAAGGTTCAGAAAGCGTTGCTGGCTGAATGTCCGGTCAATGCCAACAATAAAGGCTTTTTTGTATATTAGCAGCAATGGGTGTACTAAGTGCATTAATAATATGCCACAAGTAATGGAAGAGTACAACACCAGCTACATGACAGAACATCAAGGCCAGCATTTGGTGATCTCTGGTGACCCAAACTTGATCCAAAGACAGACTGAGGGGGACTTCAGATTTTGAGCCTTATGTTCATTATACAGGATCAGATGCAATGCTGCGTATTACAGTAAATATAAGGCTATAGTTTGTTTATAGGTCCAAAATATGATGCTGAATAATTTATTATGTGCTTATAAGCATCAGAGCGGTATTTTTTATGGCTACAGAGTTCCAAATCCCTTACTTAGAGCTTACTCAAACAATCTGGATGATGGACATTTATGCAACGTCTATCACATGGCCGTTTCAAAAACACATTGAATTTGATGTGTCTATTCACATGTCCGTCAAAAGAACAGTGACATGCTCCACCTAAGTTATATTCACATAACAGTAAAAAACAGATGTCACGCGCTATTGAATTCAATGACAGTGAATGGGGACTATTCACATGACCTATAAAAATAGATCATGTCCTGATTTTATTCATTTTCACAGGTCCCTCAATACACTGTAATGTTTGGGGAATCTGCATTGAGAACCCTAACTACGGTAATCATTTGTCGTACATGGAATCCCAGAACCAATCTTTATCCTAAAGCCCTGTGAGAAGGTGACAGGCAGAGTGTTGGAGTCCAGATATGTCAAACCAAGGTTTCTGACACATGTGTGGTCCAGGGCGGATCTGGAGTAGTCCTCATCCCAGATGTAGATCCTTGGCTCATTACTGGGCCAGAAAAGGCTGCAGGTTCTGCATTGCAGTGCAGTCCCATGAGGTGATAGGAGGTGTGTGGTTCTGTCCTGTAACCCTGCGTCTGGTGAGACAATATTGCTCCTGTTTTGTAGCTGGAAGTAAGCCACACGTATAGTTTGGTAATCAGTTCTGTTTAGTTAGTTGCTCAGACGAGCAGGTTTTTATTTTATTTTTGCCTGAAGTTAAGGCTGTATTTTGTGTTGTTTATTTTGTGCCTGAAGCAAGGTTTATTTATTTTCCTGTTTTTTTCTAAATAAATCAGTTTGCTGCACGTTTTGTGTCCCTGTCTTGACTGTTTGGGTTTGCACCACTGCTTCTACCCAGCTAACTTTCCCACAGCCCCTAAAACTAAGAGATGTTAATTGGTCTGTGTTGTTTTCTCTAGTGTTCTTCAGAAATCATTACTGATATTGTGAATGCAGAATGGTTCAGCCAAGCTAGTTATTGCATTTATTTCTAATGATATCCATGCAGCATTTTGACTATTGCAAACATTACACTGCCATGTACGGAGCAGCACAACTGCAAATGACATGATAGAATTTCTTGTGTTAACACTGTAAGTTTAGACCAACTGCTGAGCAAATTTGCACACGTCCCTTCAGAGCAAGAGAGGCACAGGGGAAAGGTCCTGAGTGTGTCATGTGAGCGCCTCTGCAACAGATGTGAGATCACTAAACACAACAGCTCTTACAGATGTTTATCATTAATACAGTCTCACAAATTCTGGTCCTAAGCCACTTACAACGGAAGCAAAGTTATTCTGCACTTCCCTTGTTCTCAATATATTGTATGACATATAGTATAGGTTTATCTGTGCTAACTGTGAATACTGCAATGACTGGCTTTGACTGGTCGCCTTCGAGACCAGTCAGTGGTGTAACTAGGAATGGCAGGACCTCAAGATCAACATTTGAGATGGGGCCTCCCCCCAACCGACCCCCCCATCAGCATCAACCAACAGACACCTCCCCCTCGCATGGGCACAAACCACATTCCTACACACAGTATTATGCCCCATAGTGGCCCCTGCACAAAGTATTATGCGCTATAGTCGCCCCATGAACAGTTATTATACTCTGAGGTCTTTTCAGACCCCAGAGTATAATAATCATAGGCCCAGGGGAGGATACAAACATAAAAAAACAATGTTACTTACCTCCACCGCTTTCCCCACTGATGTCAGCCATCTTCATTGATGGACCAGACGTCACTTGAGCCAGGCCTGTGTTGCATTATGATGCAGGCCAGGCCCATGTGACGTCTGGGTTGTCACCAATAGGCCCGAGGCTTTCTGGAGCCCAGGAGAGGTAAGTAACAGTATTTTGTATGTTCCCTCAGTTCTCCTAACCCTCCGATCATTATACTTGGGTCTGAAAAGACCCCACCCGAGTATAATGATAGTGGGGTTCACGGGCCCGATCCTGGGCTCCTGATTACAGCTGCCTCCACAGAAGTGGAAGTGCCGGCGGCTGTGAGCTTTGTGATTAGAGCAGTGGAGGCCACTGCTCCAGTCACATCTTTGAAGCTGCCTGACATCACCATTCCAGTAATACATGCACACTGTCAGAACCTGGACCCAGAGACTTCAGTGTCCCAAGCTACAGCTCTTCCAACTGAGCTATTCAACTTCTTGGACAGCTCCTGTGCTGATCTGAGCCTAGTTCCCGATGCCTCTAGTTTCAGTTCCCGCCTCTCTGGTTTGCTCCACCCTGTTCTCTGATTGAACTTCCTCTATAAACCCAACCTTGCACTTCCTGTCTTGTGAGATTATTGAGCTCTGCCTGTAATCTAGCTGCTCTCTCCTGCTCTGCTGCAAACACTGACGCTCATCTTGTGAATTGACCACTGGCTTGCTCCTGAGCACTGTATTTGCTTTCTCCTCCAATAATGACGCTCAACTTGTGCATCAACCACTGGCTTCCTCCTGACTACTTTATCATCCTTTCAAGTAAGTCATCCCTCAAGTAGTAGCAACTTAAGATTCCAAACCAGACCCGGACCGTTACACACACCACCACTCTACTTACATCAAGCACTCAAGGATACTTGAGATCACCATTTTAGTCATCACTGGGGGTCCTAGGAGTCAGACCACCACTATCACCTCCCTAACACTTATTCAACTGCTATAATCTCAGTACAGAGCGCACTACATTAATAAACCACCTACTTTTGTCACGTATGCCAATTTTGTAGATTTGGAGAAATACAACTTTGAAGTATTATGCAAATTAAGCAGTTGGTGCACTTGGGTGGGCCTTAAGATCCTGGAGCGCTTCTCTTGCCCCTCAAGTAGGATGGATCATGTCATAGCAGTGGGAGGACCAATTCCCACTGCATGGGGTAACAAAGGCAGAAGATGGTAAGGGTCTGAGGGGCAAAAGTAATGCTCCAGGAAGTTTAACACCTGCCCCTGCACACACAACTGCTTTATTTGCATAAGAGTTCAAAATAGTTTTTCCCCAAATCTACAAAAACAAAATAAATAACAAGGATATATTGTTTATCACTGTGATGTACTCTGTAGCATGGTGGTGGAAGCTGAACATGCTTTGAGAGATATTCCCCAAGCTCTTAAAGACATTTGTAGGAACAATAGATATTAAAAAGAAGGAAGAACTGGACCGAGTGTGCAAGTAGAGGTGCCAATGCAACTTATGATACAACAGCTATCAATGTCGTTAACACATCTACCCATAACAGTGGACAACCATACATATAAATAACTATTCACTACAATATATTCCATTTTGTATTTGGTTCAGTACTTGGTTATTTATTCCACTGTATATAATCCCATAATTTTTTATCTTAGCTCCATTATACATGTCTATATATACTAAATTAACAAAAAAGTCATATTTATGTGTACTATTATGTGTATCTCATTTATGTGTATTATTATGTGTATGTCGTATTATGTGTGTTACCATGATATGATAAGTAACCTAGGCCTAGGAATTCTATACATCATGGATGATAAAGACAAGAAAGCTAAATAAGAAATGAAGACATTGTAACTGTGGTCGGTATATAGGTGTGACAAGCTTGGCAGATGCCAGTAATTGTTATCTATCACTTCACTGCTGTACAATAAGGGATTTGCTTGGGCTATAGAGTGGAACTGTCCACTTACACATCCTGCAATAAGGAAAGATTGTGGTGACTGAACGGATTTGGTGTGATAGAAGTCAAAGTTTCAAGGACAGGTTATTAGGTGAGAAGATTCAGTGCCAATTCTAATATGTATCAATGCATAGAAAATTTGGAATTACACATCAAATTGTGTAATAGGGGATACAAGAATAATAGAGCCAAGGACAGGTGAGTATCATTATTTCCCCTTCCCCGACCTCTTCCTGAAATTCGTGGAAAACCTCTTTCAGCCATGACCTGAAGAACGATGCAAAAACCTCCTTATTGATTTGTGGAAAAAGTGATGTTTAGTTAGTTTAACATACGGCTTAGAAGATCTGTGCAAAACAGAAGTCAGATAACTGGATTGTTGGGCAAATCCCATCAATACTATCACCAAGGGGTTCATGTTCAGAGCTCATTTGTGATTATTTTTGATTCATCTAATACTCTGTAAAGCAGGTGCATGTAATTGCTAACAATTCCCAGGGTCTCATGGATGCAGCTCAATTTAGGTAAATGCAAATGTCAACTAATAAGCAGTGATTTATTGCAACAACAGAAAATAACAATTCTTTCATATGTGAGCACCTGCATTATTAATATATCAGAAGTAATTATACTTCAGTGTTGTCTCTAAGTATCGAAACAGAAATGCAAACACTAGGACTTGTGTAACTATCATAAAATATTACTAGTGATATAAATCCATAGACGGATGGATCATTGTGATCAAGTCTTACTTTAGCCCAACTCTATCTAAACAAAACATGGTCATTTCCACTTTCAATTGCATTGTGAAATGATTGACTCCAAAATTGTTTTTTGATTGATCTTTGGGTTCCATTATGTTCTTATAGCCTAAGCTCACTGAAGGATCCTCTGGTACTTTTCTAGGCCAGTCCAACCCTAAAACTGGCCATATACTTCAGATTAGATCACATGGACTGGCCAAGCATCTAATGTGTATGGGGATATCTCAACCTTACCTTGACAGCAAATTTGGGGAAAAGAAAGATCAGATTGATGGATTTCAGCATGTTCATTAAGATTGGTGTTTCATATGCCAGTCTTAGGGTATGTTCACATGGCGGAAACCATTTCTGTTCTGTAGCCAAAACGGGATGCCAATGCAGTGCAACGGCATCCTGTCGCAGCATCTCACTCCTGATTAGGCCTGAATGAATGGGCCTAATCGGGAATGAGTCTCGCGCCACAGACACCGCGACTGTCTCAGCTGCAGAACCCTCGGGAAAATAGGGCATGTCGCTTCATTTTCCTGCTAGCTGAAAAAAAACGTTAGTGGGAAAAAGAAGCAAGCAGCTCCCATTGAAATAAATGGGAACCTTTTTTGCAGGTGGATTTTGAGGTGAATTTTGCATCAAAATCCACCTGCAAAAAACTCCATGTGAATTAGCTCTTAATATGAAGCGCACTGGAATAACATTCACTTAATTTATTAAGAGGTATATCCTTCTTAATAAACATTGGCCATCCGGGCACTGCAAGGTGAAATACGTACCAACTATGAACAACGTCTGGAATAAATTTAGTAAATATGTTTCCTAAGCCCTGTCCAGTTTATAAAGACATTGAGAGTTGCAGTAAAAGTTGCAAATTGTTGTAGAGCTTTGGCAAAAAATTTACTTTTTATTATGCCACAATTGTCATGGACAGCCCTGAACCTCTATAAGATTCCATTTGCTTCACAATTAAAGTATATTTTTTGTTCCTTTTTCAGTGTTTTTTTGTTCCATTGTGAGTGTTTTTGTTCCATCTTGTTGCTTATTTTATTTTTGTAAACCAAAATCTGACAATTCTCTAAGCACTTAGTTAGAGACGAGTGAACAAGTAACATCAAGATAAGCAACGAATTTATTTAGTTGTTTTACACTTTTTTTTACATGTATGAAGGACTTTATATAGATATATATATATATATATATATATATATATATATATATATATATATATATTTTTATTTGAACTTTATATAGTTATAATATTTATAATGTGGTTGGAATCTTTGTTAACAGTCAATGTGGATTTCCTCTGCAGTTTAGGTACAGCATTGCGTTTAATGGGACATCGAGCAGGTTCCTTTTATCCACTTATGCACTGGCTGGAGTCTTATTGGTATGTAAATATTCCACTTGTAGCTGGGAAAGGATTCTTGTCACTTTTTGCTGAAGGTAGTCAGACATCAAGGGTGGGATAGTGGGCAGGAAGGACCCCCTTGGGGGCCTTCAACCTTTGTAAAAAAAAAATGATGTATGAGACAGGGACTCTTTTGGAACCTAAGGAGTACATGACAGAGAGAATAATATGGGTGGAAAACACTGTCCTAATAATTGAGACTGATGATCCCATCTTGTCTCTATGTTATTGTTTGTAAGCAAGACTTCTTGATGAAGAAGCTCATTTTCTGGCAGTATGTGTATGTTGTACACACTGTCCTCGGTGGTAGCTTTCCATCCATGGTATGGGTAATGACAGCAAGTCAGGAACACTCATTGTAACTGTCTTGATCTGACACCTAAAAATTCCATCCGGCATTGAAATGCATGCTTGCCTGGAATGACATGTGTGCTATGTAATGCTCATGTATGCCGGTTAGGCCAGGAATTTACATGGAGTTGTAAATGAGTTTGTATTTATTATTGGGTTATTAGGATAGGCCTCTTATGGAAATACACAATGAGTTGATTGATAGATTCTTTCCCATAGACAGGCAGATACATAATCATATTGGGTAATAAGTATATATATTGAATTTTACAATAATAAACCAAAATACATTTACAAAAATGAACATTAAAGAGGACCTTTCACCACTTTTGGGCACATATACGTGTTATATACTGCCAGAAAGCCGACAGTGCGCTGATTTCAGCGCACTGTCGGCTTTCCCGATCTGTGCCCGGTGTAAAGAGCTTACGGTGCCGGTACCGTAGTGCTCTATGGTCAGAAGGGCATTTCTGACCATTAGCCAGAGACGTCCTTCTGCCTCGCGGCGCCTATCGCGCTGTGCTGTGGAGCGGGGAGGAACGCCCCCTCCCTCCCTGATAATGCTCGTCTATGGACGAGCTGTGTGAGCAGAGGGAGGGGGCGTTCCTCCCCGCTCCACAGCACAGCGCGATAAGCGCCGCGAGGCAGAAGGACGTCTCTGGCTAATGGTCAGAAACGCCCTTCTGACCATAGAGCACTACGGTACCGGCACCGTAAGCTCTTTACACCGGGCACAGATTGGGAAAGCCGACAGTGCGCTGAAATCAGCGCACTGTCGGCTTTCTGGCAGTATATAACACGTATATGTGCCCAAAAGTGGTGAAAGGTCCTTTTTAACTGCAAGTTAGCAACTAGTCTCAGTAATTGTTGTATTATACTTGATCCATATAGATAGTCACATTCATAGTGTTACTGAAGGAAACCTGACGCATACGAATAGTTATAAACTAAAGTATTAGACAAATATATATTCTATAATATATATGGAATATACGGCATGCTTGATTACTTTGTATCTAAGAAAACTTCTTTTGTATGTAGTGACAACTTTTCATATATATATATATATATATATATATATATATATATATATATATATATGTCGGAGTACTGCAGCTCAACTCCCATTCACTGCAGCAGTCAGGAACGGCCACTATACAGTGGACTGAGCTGTCTGCTTCTGACTCTGTTCACCATATAGATCCTACAACTGGAGAATGCCCCCAAAAGTCCTTTGATTTAAATAGAAATAAAGTTCATAGAAGGAATGGTAATATCTGTCGAACATGCATCACGTGAAACACTATTGTACACAGGCTCTACCATCATTGGGTTAAAGTCATGAGATCAGTTACTATACTGGGTCACTGTCTAAAATAGGTTGAAGAGCAGAATATGTCCATCACTCATTGACACAAGTGTCATTCTGTACAAATGACACCATGCCTGATAGTACTTGGAGAACACATTTGGTACTACGACCATGACTCTCTTGACAGACAATTTGGAAGGTTTAAGTAAGACAAATATCTACTGTGTATAGAAAGAAACAATGCCAATATACTCTATTGCATATTGCAGACTTCAAATAGAATATATACTTAAAGGGTTTGTCCAGTATTTTAACAAAAAGATTAATCATATTTTCATCTGTGGTCATAGAGGTATGTTAAGTACTTAAAGGGGTTGTCCTGGATTTAATAAAAAGTAGTAGTGGATTAGATAAAATTGCCAAATACCTATTACCTGCCTAGTAAATCTCCTACCTGTAGCAGGAGTAAACCTTTGTTTACTCTCCCGAAATGACGACATGTCGACTATGCACATATGACCACTGCAGCCAATAACAGTCCTTAATAGTCTTGTGCCATATCTATATGTATCACCGCTGAGGTCAGTGAATGGCTGCAGCAGACACATACATATGGTCAGCACATCAATGGTTAACAATGACCAGAGAAAACACTACAGCAGCGTTTACCAAGTGAGTTATCGTTATGTTTCCTCCATGGACTCTCTGCTTCAATTATACCTACACGGAAACCGCTGGTTTTTCCGTAGGTATAATTGACATGCTTTGCATGCAACTGCAACTGTTTTGGAAATCGCAGCAATGTCGCTGCGTTTATTTTTCTGCAATATGTGTATGGGATCCCATTCTCTTTGTAACATTGTTTTTTGCTGCATCACTTATGCCATGTGGGGCCCCAGTCTTATACTCTAGGATCTCCTACAGTGGTGACCCCTGGGATGTGTGGCGTCAGCCACAGGGCAGAAATGGCCAGAAGATGACACCGGACTGCCGAACGCCCAGGACAGATGAGTATAACTG
Organism: Leptodactylus fuscus; assembly: GCF_031893055.1. Classification (NCBI taxonomy): domain Eukaryota; kingdom Metazoa; phylum Chordata; class Amphibia; order Anura; family Leptodactylidae; genus Leptodactylus; species Leptodactylus fuscus. The sequence continues at coordinate 26,456,873 of NC_134274.1, forward strand.
TTTGTTATTTTTACTCACCTCCCCTGGACAGGCTACTATTAAAATCCTACAATCTCCAAGTGGGTCGGTCCAACGCTGCACAGACCCAAATTAGGCCTGGTTCACATCTGCGGTATTCTGTTTAGGGGGTCTGCTTGGGGACCCCCAAATGGAATGCAGAATGCATTGACAAGCAGTGAGCTCATGAAACTCCATAGACTATAATGGGGTCCGCGCGGTGTCCATACAATTCATGTGAAGAAGAAAGCAGTTCATGAAGTACTTTTCTCTCCGCATGTTCCATGTGGACACTGCACGGTAAACACACGGACCCCATTATAGTCTATGGGGTCTGCGTGCTTTCATAAGCTCACCGCTTGTCAATGCGTTCGGTATTTCATTCGGGGTCCCCAAGTGGACTCACCAAACGAAATACCAAACGCAGATATGAACAGGGCCTTACCTACTAAAAATTACATAGAATAAGACTTTAAAACCATGGAGGGATCACCACAGTGCAGCTTCCATTCACTTGCATAGGCACTGCTGTAACCAAACATGGCCACCACACAAAGAACAGAGCTATCTACTTCCAATTCTGTCCTCAGTATGGTAGCTGCTGAGAGAAGCTGATCGGCAGGGGTCCTGGGTGTTGGATTCCTGATTATCTGATACTGATGACTTATCATAAGATATCCACTGCACCCTGTTAGTGTTTGGTTACTGGGTTGCAGCAGTAATGTGCTGCTACGTGGTGCATTAGCCTAAGGAGCTCTGGGCCCTACTGGGCATGCCCAAAAGGTCAGTCTGTCCCTGACATGTACTGTATGGTGGCATTATTTATCCGAATACTGCAGAGAGCTTTGTATATTGGAGCTCTAGCTGCGCTGCTGCCGTTCATGATCACTTTAAGCAAAATCAGAAGCTTTTTACATTAGTAATTATAAAAAATCTTTCATTCTGACACTTGGCACCTTGCCTGGAGAACATAATAAGCTCAACAATACAAGTTTCAAAGTATTTACTGTTACTAAGCATTTTAGTGTTTCATCTCGTCATCATATCATATGTATCAAACAATTAGCATTCACTCAGCAGGTACACTCCGCCAATGCACTCAACAATGTCTGTCTGTCACAGTCTCTTTGATTGTCGAAAACCATTGTTACGTAAGACACCGAGTACAAGCGTTAGTAAACTGTAGGCTCTATTATTTCCGAATAAGACATTCCATTGTCTTATTTAGTCGAGCCCTGGCATTGAAGGCATAAAGTTAATTAATAAAGTGATTGATTTTTTTTTCCTTTAGCATTAGATGTTTGCCCAGATACTTTTTGGCTTAGGTTACAACCCTGCATCACAGCATGCAGCAACATGAGCACCCAGAACAAAAGCCTCAACTCACTTCAAAATAAATAAAAGCGTAACACCTAATGCAGAGACAGAGTATATCCAGGTGTGACAGCCTTGCCTCATGGAAAGTTATGTAAGAGATTCATTCATTCGCTTATTTATTTAAGCACTCTTTTCCCTGGGCTTCACACAGTTCATTCACAGGTGCTGTAAAACATGCTTTGTCTCACTTCAATACTCTTTCATTTATAGGCTCAAATTTCTGTGGTCATTCATTTCATCATATATCTGGTTTTATAAAAAAAAACTTCAACCCCCCCCATTTCTTTTCACGCAGTTTCTTGCATCCACCACTAGGTGGAACTACCAACATGCCCCTCTATAAAGCACATGTTGAACTCAACAATAATTCCATATGCAGTAAAATAATCCCTATAAGTAGTCACTCATACCTGTATATAATATGCACCACTCCTGTGGAGCAGTACTTAATTCTTGCACAATTCGGAGGTATATGTCATGTCGACCCAGTGATGTTTGTGTTTTAGTGTTTTTAAGGTGCCATTACCCTTCCTGCTGGCTAACAAAGGTAATATTTAATGGTGAATTTATATTATCCCTGGTCATATTCTCTGTCATTCCAGGTAGCTGCGTGGCTCAGTGGTTAGCGACGCAGCCTCGCAACGCTGGTGACCTGGATTCAAACCCACCAAGGACAACCTCAAAGAGTTTGTACAATGACTGTTTTCCCTAGAAAGTGTTTAGGGGCAACACAGTGGATCAGTGGTTAGCACTGAAGCCTTGCAGTGCTGGTGTGCTGGGTTTGAAACCTGCCGGGAACATCATCTGTAAGGAGTTTGTATGTTCTCCCCGTGTTTGCGTGGATTTCCTCCCATTCCACAAAGACATACTGATAAGGACAAAAAAAAGTATATTGTGATCCCTATATGGGGCTTACAATCTACAAAAAAAAATAAAATAAAAAATATATATATATATATATATGTATATATATATATGATCTGTCATTCGACTTGCTGCGAGATATAGTAGAGAAGAAGGCATTTTCAATTTTCATAACAATTCTTCAATGACTTATCTCTAACCTTTTTCCTATAGTAGTTCAAACACTTCCATTGTAACGTCTCTGCGCCACCTGGGGGGGCAGAGACGCAGGGGGGGAGTTTTGTTTGATTCTTTGCTTAGTGTTTTTCGTTGCACTGTGTGAACACTGCTCTATCTCTGTAATTGAATTCCTCCACACCCATCTCCTGCACCTTGTTTCTCTATGTTCTTCAAATAGTTAACTCTAGCCTTCCCGTGTGATTGACAGCCTGTCTTCCAGGGAGGGTCTTGGGCTTCCTATGTACTGGAGATCAGCCCTCTCAGACTTGCTGTCTATTGTGACTTTGTCCCTGCTAAGCTCCTCTTCTACTACTATTGTATTGCTGACTTCTGACTTACCCTTTGACTACTCTCTTGGATTTTGATTCTGTACTGCGTTGCTCGACTGTTACCAGACCCTTGGCTAGCTGTCCTCCCTTTGTTGTTAGTAATGTCTTCGTTCTGTGTTGTCACTTATACAGGAATGGCAAGTCGACCAGTTGCCGCCTATTGCTTAGGATAGGACCGGCAAGCAGGAAGGCACAGTGGGGGGAATTCAGCTTAGGACTCACTGTCTATTGGGCCCTCCCCCCAGGGTTCACCAGCAGCTACTTGGGAATTGCCACTCTAGCAATTCCCTTACATCCTTCATGTATTTTGCCTTTACCATTTTATTAATCCACATCACTTTTCTAAAGTTTCTAATGTATTTGTCCCATAAGGTAATTTTTTTTTTCAAAGGACCTATTTAAGATACTTTTGAAAATGTTCCTTTTAGTTTATGAACTTTTCTTTTCAAGGAAATTCAGAAAACCATGGGTAAGCTCCAAGGTAAATTAATTTTAGATGAAATTAACTAGATATAAATTTTATATGATTTCATATATTTTAATAATATTTTAATATTTTAATATTCCTAATAATAATATAAAACATAAACTATATCTAATAATATTAATAAATAAAAAATAATATACGGTAAATGGTAAAATAAAAGATAATGACAAACTATTATATAATACAATATATGCATTTGTGTAATGGCTCGAAGATAACGTGAACATTGTTTTTGGGTTTTTTTCTCTTTTTATACCCATCAAAGAGAAAGTAAAGCCCTTTAACAAAAAATTTTAGTTCTTGCCTCGAGTTATAATTTGCCTGTTCACGATTATATCAATCATTGACTAAACATAGGGATGATATATGTTTAATTTTCCTGATGGTCTGCTCATATTCTTCCTTATATATGCATTTGTACGCTCAATAAAACTTGTATTACATTCTGCAGGTAAATGACTGAGTGAAATGCCTGCATGTACTGTCACTAAGGACCATTGTATCCACCAAATTATTTTAAATGATTTCACTTTTACTTTTTAACAAAGAATAAAAGTTTGCCACTTAACACATTTTAATCGACTTTTACAGGCACAGTTTAGCCATATGCTTAAAGAAAAAAAAAGAAACAAATTTAATCACACAGAACTATTCATAGAGAGGTATGTAATCTTCTAGTCAACATTTCAATGGAATGGAAATGGCTGGGAACAAAGCCCCTGGCATTTTCTAACACTAGGCCTGTCTGACATGCCTCATTTATGCCCTGTTCTTAAAAGTTTGCATTTTACTAGCGGAGTTCAAAATGTTACATTGTATTTGGATAAATCTATGCATTAAATGTGGAATGTTTGTCTAATTTGGAAAGTTTGACAGCTAATCGGGATAGAGAGTTCCAATATATTAAGGTGAACCCGATAAACACATCTTATAATTTATCATTGATCATTGCTGTCTCTGTATAGTCAACCCATCACATTGAAAATACAGACACCATATTTTAGACACTATGAACAGATCAGATGGATATAGAGTTGTAGAAATATACCGTACTATGCAACAGTCGCTGAACAGTCAGAATACTTCCAAAAATAGAAGGGTTAATAGTTTATTTTTGTCAATTATTAAAATTAAATGAATAAATAAAAGAGATAGATCACGGCCACAAACTAGCACCACATATACGATTCCGGCTCCCATTGAAATCAATGGGAGCATATATGGCCCCCAAAGTCTCACACGGCGTATACGTGCCACATCACATGGCACGTTACGCTGTGTGAACTCCCCCTAAGATTGTAATTATTGCTTACTATACAGGGAGCTTTCATCACTGAAACTGCTGAGGTAAAGTGAAAGGGGGGGTTCACACCTGCGCCCCGTCTCTGCTTTAGCCAATCTGGGTTTTTTTCATCTCCTGCCCCAAGAAACTGGACAGGGGACGGAAACCTGGCAGTCAGTTTTCAAACTCATTCACTTGAATGGGTTTGCAAAGTGACCGCCCGTGTGTGTCTTCTGCCTCTCCGTGGCAAAACCATTTTTTTTTTTTTTAACTAGACACAAGTCAGACATGCAGAACTTTGTGTCCGGTTAAAAAAAACGGTTTTGCCGCGAAGAGGCAGAAGACACACATGGACGGTCACTTTGCAAATCCATTCGAGTGAATGGGTTTGAAAACTGACTGCTGGGTTTGCATCCCCGGGGCAGGAGACGGAAACCCCCCGAATTGGCTAAAGTCTGCTTGTCAGGCGTTTTCATTACTGAGACGTAGGTTTTAATTTTTGAAATGTAGGTTTTTGCTGTCCGCTTGAAAAGTCGGACATCTTTGGGAACGGACAGTTAAGGACAGGCATGGACTGTAAAAGAACGCACCCGATCTCCATTTAAATCAATGCAAAATGTCACGGACACAGCTAGTGTCCGCTGCTAATGTCCGCGCAAGATTTTGAACGGACATTAGCAACGGACACTAGCTGTCGAACACCGACGGTAGTGTGAACGCTCCCTTAGGAAAAATGTAGTATTACATAGTAACCATTCAAATGAATGACAGTACATGTAATGCAGTACAACTATAGACATTGCCACTTAGGTTTACAGAGGAGCAATGGCGTAACTAAGGTCTTTTGGGCCCCGGTGTAATCTTCTGTCCGGGGCCTCCTACCTCATCCCTACAGTGAATTCTTGATAGTGATGGTTACAGGTGCTAAGGAGTTTAACCCTAGAACGCATGACGTTAAAAATACATAAATTTTAACGTATTGGGGGCCTTTTAGCCCCCATGCAAATAATATAGAAAAACACACTTAAATTACTTTCACAAGTTTATTTCAAAATTGTAAATTAAAATCTGAATAGTGGGCAAAATTTTTATTATAATGGAGCAAAAAGTTAAGCATGCAGGCCTAAAAGGCCCCAGGTATGCGTTCTAGGGTTAATCCACCTTAGTATGGTTAGGATAATCTGTGGGTCTCCTTGGCTTATGGGCCAGATGGAAGCGGCAATCTCAGTACTGATGCCAGTGCTTATGGGCCCCCCTAAGGCTCCTGGGTCCTGGTATGACTGCACCACCTCAAATTACGTCCCTGCAGAGGAGGCATGAATTAAGTAATGGTCTTAGTGTTACAACTACTTTAAGTTTTTCTAAGGAATTGTGATATCTTTTAGATTATCGTTGCCGCTGAGACAGGCTAATAATGGGAATCTGAATACAAGTAGAGAAACCCCTGCAAGTTTGCATTATTACTGTACTGTATTCACTGAGACCACTTAAGGTCCATTAAATATGTATATACATACATAAAGACATGCAAATGCATTACAATAAATGTGTATGATTAATATGGTAGCTTTTATGAAAAGAAATAACACACACTAAAAGTCCAAGCAGCACGACTTAAAAGTAATCCAATGCTTGATAAAGTGAGTATCCATTTTATCATCTTTCTTACTATATCTTATATATATTGTAGACAGATCAATTGAAATAAGAAAATAAGTGGTGTCGAAGGGTGGACATTTATTTTAAGGTGACCTAACAGTACACTCTGTACATATCAACTAATGTGATAAATATCTGTACAATATGATTATCGAATGCTCATTGTATAGCATGAAATAGCTTTGGTACATTAGCCATTATTATGGTAAGTTCTTTCTGCTCTTATTATATTGACGTGAATATATGAACATTCGGTAGTAGCAATAAAGAATTATTTAGTCTTGCAGAATGAAGAAGGACATACAACTCTGCACCAGTAGGTGGCAATAAATCAGAGCCATTCAACTAAATAGTGTACCTTTAAAGTTACTATATATATATATATATATATATATATATATATATATATATATATATATAACATAGTGTTGTATTTCAAATTTCGTAAACGTTAAGCAACAACCATCATTACGTGTCTGGATACTTTGTTTGGCTTGCACTTGATGTGAAGTTCTATCATGCTAAAGAAAGTTCCTTGGCTGGTCCCTTGTAAAGCAGCAGCAGTATGGCAGGCACTAGCACTGAGGGCAGTTTTGGGAACAGGCATTTTACTAGCGTTCTCCCTGTCAGGAGCTGCATATAGGTGCATTCGCTACCTGATACTTTGTGTGAGGGTTTTCTATTAATGGCACTGTACAAAGGAACTACACATACCACATTTAACATACCCATACCATTGAACATAGAGTACATGGTGGAATTTACAGTTTACCTCCCAAATGTGGTGTCACACAACTTTTCTATATTCCTGAAAGGCACATCTTCCCAGTTATGTAGCTGTGTGTCACAGGTGACCTCCTCTTTCAGTGGTTCTATCTCAGCTCCATTTTCATGACATCCTATTACGTCAGTTTGCGGGAACAGGTTCTCTCATCTGATGTAATAGTACATCATAGGGATGGGAATTAGTTAAAGGGGTTGTCCAGTTTCAGCAAATCAATGTTATTGTTTGTACATTGAGAAGTTATACAATTATCCAATATACTGTATTTTCCCTATAAATTCTTGATAGTTTTCTAGATCTGTATGTTGTCATGCTGCCATTGTTTACTTCCAGGGATACAAATCATGGTCATGTGATCAGGGGCGAAACTACCGCCATAGCAGCGGAGGCAGCTGCCACAGGACCCGGGACATTAGGGGCCCGGTGACAGCCGCTGCTGCTGCTATCATTATACTCGGGGGTCTTTGCAGACCCCTGAGTATAATGATCGGGCGGACCGGGAGAGGTAAGGGAACATAACAAACACAGTTACTTACCTCTCCGCGATCCTGCCAGGCCTCCTTCCTTCTTGTCTGACGTCTCTGACGTCACATGAACCCGGCCTGCTTCCCGGGTCATGTGACGTCCAGCGTCATAGAACAAAGACGGCAGCGGAGAAGACAGCGTAGGAGCCAGGGACAGGTAAGAAACAGTCGTTTTTTATGTTTTTATTCCCCTGGGTCTCCGATTATTATACTAGAGTATAATAATTGTTTATGGGTGTCCACTATGGGCTATAATACTGTGTGCAGGGGCCACTATGGGGGATAATACTGTGTGCAGGGGCCACTATGGGGGATAATACTGTGTGCAGGGGCCACTATGGGGGATAATACTGTGTGCAGGGGACACTATGAGGGATAATACTGTGTGCAGGGGCCACTAAGGGACATAATACTGTGTGCAGGGGCCACTATGGGGGATAATACTGTGTGCAGGGACCACTATGGGGGATAATACTGTTTGTGGGGGCCACTATGGGGGATAATACTGTGTGCAGGGGACACTATGAGGGATAATACTGTGTGCAGGGGCCACTAAGGGACATAATACTGTGTGCAGGGGCCACTATGGGGGATAATACTGTGTGCAGGGACCACTATGGGGGATAATACTGTTTGTGGGGGCCACTATGGGGGATAATACTGTGTGTGCAGGGGCCACTATGAGGGATAATACTGTGTGCAGGGGCCACTAAGGGACATAATACTGTGTGCAGGGGCCACTATGGGGGATAATACTGTGTCCAGGGACCACTATGGGGGATAATACTGTTTGTGGGGGCCACTATGGGGGATAATACTGTGTGCAGGGGCCACTATGGGGGATAATACTGTGTGCGGGGGCCACTAAGGGACATAATACTGTGTGCAGGGGCCACTATGGGGGATAATACTGTGTGCAGGGGCCACTATGGGGGATAATACTGTGTGCAGGGGCCACTATGGGCTATAATAATGTGTGCAGGGCCACTATGGGGGATAATACTGTGTGCAGGGACCACTATGGGGGATAATATTGTGTGCAGGGGCCACTAAGGGACATAATACTGTGTGCAGGGGCCACTAATGGACATAATACCATGTGCAGGGCTTACTAAGGGACATAATAGAGTGCGGAGGAGGGGGTCGGTCGAGGTCTTTGGCGTCGGTGTCGGTTGGGGGGGGGCCCCATGTCAAAAGTTCGCCACGTGGGCCCCTGAGATCTATCTACAGTATCTATCTATCTATCTATCTATCTATCTAACTTTTGCCTACTATGTTGCTTTTAAGTACATAATAAATAATAAAATACCTTTTGAAATAAAAAAGGAATACAAAGTAAAAGAGTATGTGGTTATGATTCACTCCTAAAAGGTTACCTGAACACTCATTGCAGGAATCTGAAGGCTTTGTGGCATTGTATTGTAGGAGTTAAAACAAGTTTAAAAATAATGTGTGAGGCACAAAACATGTTATAAAATATCATATATAATGAAGCTCTGCAGGGGTTTGACCATATATATTAGGTAGCAGAATCCACAGATTACATGTATGGCTTCCATATACCTGCAGCATCTATTTTGGAAGGGTTGGGTGGGAAAGGGACAAGGACATGCCATTGTATCTGTCATGTCAGAATCCAAATGATTCTATTGTTCTCACCCCACCATGGAGACACATCTATCCCTAACTGTCTGGCAGCCCCTCTCCAAAGGACTTGTTCAGACAACTTTCAGCAAAACTCACATGCTTATACATGTGGTTTTTGTAGTCATCCCTGTCTACCAAGCTTCCCTAAAAAAAGTTATCAAAAATCACAAATATGCTGTATTCAGAGTCATATTATATGGAAGGCACCACATGAGTGCCCCCACCTGACATTTCCCTCCAACATGATTATGGTGCTATGAGTAATGGCCAATTGTACATGACTATTTTTTTTTTTATCAAGAATCAGCACTACACTTGTCCATGGGTTGTATCTGATAATACAGCAGAACTTCATTGAAGTAAATGGGACTGACTGCAATACCACACGCAACCTGTGAACAGACATGGCACTATTTTATCATTTTTTAGTTATATTGGGTATGCACCAATGTTTTTGTTATATTGGTCTTGGCCCAGTGTCATGCTTTCTTTCCTAGTAAATGCACCGGTCAACTTTCCGCTAGTTCACACTATGGTGTTTCAGCTTCTCCATGCTGCTGTGTGTTTTTGATGCTGGCCCAGCCCATAGGGCAAATGCGCCTTTCCTTGCTGCAACCTGAAGGCCTAACAAGCTCATCTGTGGGTTTTTTCCCATCCAATACATGGCTGCCCTACCTATGTTAGTCTGCTCCATCCTCTTCTCAATGCCTGAGCAATATTGGATCTTGTGGCACAGATTCTCCAGTGGTTCTGTTGCTACACGGCTGTTTGATTCTTGACCTTAATTTTTGCTGTTTGGCCTTGGACTATTTACTAACTACACTATTAATCCTGTTCTGTTGCCTATCTATGTATGACCTCTGCCTGTCCTTGACTTTGTTCATCTGCCGCCTCCCACTGACCTTCGGCACTTATTTGCCTTTTCTTTTCCCGAACCACTGGTGCTTTGCACCGGTGTCCATCTGGTCCCTGGTCTGTTGCCACTTACAACGGGACTGCTCCAAAATGTAGTAACTAAATAATGAAGGCCACAATTCAGTACATGGATTAAAGGGTGAAGACTGGACATTTATATATAATGCCAAACAGGTCCACGATTCACCGCTCATGACATTTGTCCTGGAACATCCACAAACATTGGCCTAGCTATGATCCTTGATAGAGTTTTTCATTATGAAAGTGAAGTGGGTAAAAAACCCACAATAAAGTCAAAGATAAGACGTGAAGTTTGAAAAATGCAGCAGACCCTTTAAGAACATGCACCGATTTTTATGGAAAAATGTCTAGAAAATGTCACCCACAAAACTCATGGGCTGGATAGAAATAATATCCTTCCCACAATTCTCTTCACCCCAAAATTTTACGTGTGCGGTTAAATTCAACCATACTGGTATTCAAGCAACTATTAATAATATGGGAATTATTTTGCTCAGTTAAGAGGTTTTCAGTTAGAAAACCCGGGAAGTTTTCAGAAATAGTCATATATTAAATGTGGTATTCTGCTTACACAGTGCCATTAAGAGAGTACCCTCATACATAGCATCAGGCAGTGAGTGCACCTCCAGTATATGCAGGATCCCAATCTCCTCTCGGTTTAGGAGATTGGGATCCTGATTTCCAACCCCGGGTAGTTTCTTCGCACAGATCCATAAACTTTTAGTCAACTGACCAGACCATTGCAGTAGAGAAAATGTTTAGATGAATTTGTGGTTGTGATTTTTCAGGATACTCATAAGATTAATGCCCAACTGGTATAGACTTTACAGTGTGTTTTGGATGGTTACTCCTGGCATGGAGAATGGTATGACCCATGAAGGGCTTTGGAAATATATCTGTACAGCAAACCTCACCTGGGGTCCTTGTTAAATGCAGATCCAAAAAGATAGTATTTGTATTGGTGCTATGAGCAAAACACAAATTCCAATTATTAGTATTTATTTAACCCACATACACCAGTTCTTAAAATTCAAAGGACACATGACATATGTCCTTGAGACTAACAGCTCCATCTCTGGGTATATAGCACCTAGAGCAGCATATCCTCTGCTTTATAATGATACTGGGATCTTGATTCTTGCTGCTATACAACCAGAGGTACAACCAGTTGAAGATAGCATATGTAGACTGTGTCTTCCACTGCCTGTATCCCCGGCTGTATAGCAGCTAGAACCATAATGTAGTGGGATTGCGGTTGTAGGTGCTATAACTCCCAAGATAAAGCCGTTTGATGATCTTCCCATGTCTTCAATGTTAAAAAAAAATACTGGTCTCGTCAAAGTTATGAAAACCATTTGTGATAAATTATATATAAGGTATATGAAAGAATAAAAACCAAAAACTTGCAATATCTCAAATAGAATTGTCAAATCCAATTGTGGAAGCTCTTTAAAAACAGACAAGCTTATTGTTATAATCTATCCTTCTGCTACGATAAAATATATTTTTTATTTCATGTATCATCCATGCGCCCTAGTGAAATATCTTTACTTTATAGATACTCAATACTACAATTAGCAAACAGTTGAAAATGAATAATATTGTAGGAAAAAAAAAAAAACCTAAATGCCAAATGCTTTTTCAGATAGAAAATTGCCATAAGCAACCAGAAAACTATTGACGTGGGTTGAAAACCACTAACTTTTTCTTTATATCTGGGGGGAATTCCAAAACGTGAACAAACAGATAATAAAGGAGATTATATAAATGATCCATATAGTGATTATGAAACTTCTCAAACCAACAAAAATGTGATATTCTCCCTAAAGGGTCTCTTGTTATATTTAATTTGCTTTCTAAAAGGGAATTATGGGTTTTTCCCTGATCAATATTTTTACCAGGTAACATGAATAGATGAAATGCCAAAAAACCACTAGAGATAAAAAAAACTGAAGCATGATGTGGAACATACATCAGGGGCTTGATGGAACAGGGATGCAGAACATTGGGGTAGGACTGGCATCATTGGCATTATTTGTGGCACTGTAGTGAGTAAATACCAGGAAGCGGGGAACAAATTTCTGCCCAGATGGTACCTCGTCCGATCTAAATTGCACAAATTCTTTCCATCCACCTCTTCGAGATGTTCGTGCTGTGGCACAGAGGAGTGGACACTACTACATATCTTGAGGGGGTGTGCTGGGCTGAGATTTTTGGAAGGGAATCCATCAGGTGATTAGTGAAGTTTTCCAGGGTACCCCTCCTTGCACACCGGCTTTCTTCCTACTCTATCTCTCGGACTACTCCCTCCACGCTTGCCATAAATCCTCTTTACAGCATATGGCTAACACCACCAGAGCATGCAATCCTGTACTCTGGAAGTCACAGAGTGCACTTTAAATGCTGCCATCTTTTTCCAATTACCGCCCTCTGGAACGTCATCGGAGGGCAATGATTGGTTGCAATGACAGCCAGGAGCCTATTGAAAAATGATAATGCAAAAATGAAAATTGGCTAGATTCTGAGGGGGTTAAGTCTAAGGCCCCACATAGCGAAGCACAGCAAAAAAAAAACGCTGTGGAAAAAACAGCAGCAGAAACGTATCACTTTTTTTTTTTTCTAACTCACTTTTCATTGCAATTTTGCAGAGTTTTCCTCTGCGGACTTTCTGCCCCTATACCAAGAGCTGACCTGCAATATCAAGCATAGACATAATACAGTGCTTTGCAAATGTATTCATACCCCTTCAACTTTTCACATTTTATCACCTTACCAACTTTTACACACTTTTTAGATTTTTATTTGATTAAGATTTTGAAAACCAGGTATCATTTTCGTTCCACTTCACAATTATGTACTACTTTGTGTTCATCTGACACTTAAAATCTCAATAAAATACATTTAAGTTTGTGGTTGTAAGGTGACAAAATGTAAAAAAGTTCAAGGGGTGTGAATACTTTTGCAAGCTAGTGTACAATGTACAGCGCTGTGTTTAGAAAGCAATAAAGAGGCTGTAGCATTCAGATAGCTGATCGGTGGAGGTGTTGGGTTTTCACTTCCTCAACATGATTTTCTGATGTGTACCTGTAACACCTACAATGATTAGGGTTAGGTTTCTTCCTCAATTTGCATTCAATATTTTTTTGTGACTGCTTAGCTTCTGCAACTGTATTCTCCATACCATTTCTTCGGCAGGCCAGTTTTGTATAACTTGGGCAACAAGCCAGATGGTACTTTCATATACAACTCATATAGTACCAGTATACATGCTGCTTCCATATACTGTAATTCAGTGTCCAGATCATAAAACCATGATGCAACACAAAGTAATTTTGTGTAGTTTTAGTATAGTCCTGGGAATTAACTCCTTGGCTTAGAAGCTGCCTAGTTAGACACCCCCGAAAACCAGCTGTGCTTCATTGTGAGGGAAAGAACATACCAAAGTAGATGATTTTTTTAATTCCCCAACGGCAGCATCACTGAAATAAGTCCAGTTTTTCAACATACTGAATCCCTATAACCCTTTTGTAACCAATATATATTTACTAACTGCTCTAATATTCCTAACTGGCTATTGTACCAGGTCCAAACTGAACTACAAGCACCTTTCCACATCACCATTGTAAAAAAGCACAAGTACAAAATAATAGTTGGCTGTCAAAAGTAGCTTTATTTTAATAGCATATAATACACTGTGCTGAATGGTGACTTGGCACATGGAATACTTTTACGTGAGTCATTGTGCGGATTAGTTGTGTATGTGCGGCGTTCTACCTGCTGATGAGGTTAAGAGATTTTTCCACCGCGGGATGGAGATATCCACCGTCTGTGGTTTGGAGGATAAAACGGACGGATGAAAATCAAAGAAATTATTATGGTAATCCTTACTAATTATAGGCAATGTATGCCGTATGCATTGGTTAGCATGGAGATGTGGTGGTGGTAGTGGGTGAGAACTGCCCCATCATGACACGAATGGCTGTATATATGACATGGCGCCTGTTTTGAGGCCAGGAATCAATGACAAAAATTGACAATGGAGAAGAGTACCACAATTTTGAATTTGGCAATTTTATGTATTTCCATCTTTTAACCTGGCACATCTGACTAGTAATAAGCCGCATGAGAAAAAATAGCACTATCATGGCATGTGAGTATCAAAGAGGTTGTCTCACAATTAGATATTATATTTCTCTGTTAGATATTGCAACTCTATTCCAAATTTTCCATTTGAAATATTTTTTTTAAAAGCTAATTTCTAATATACGTGTGTTTCAAATTTGACTCATACATCTTTACTATTTCAGTTCTACAGCCTCTTTCTACAGGAAAAAAATAGTATGGTCTGTATTAATCTTGTCTAATGCCTCCATTTCAGAACTGAAATAAACTAACAGTCCTATGATGGAGCAGAACAAAAGGCTTATGCTAGGTTCACATTATTGGCAGGCTCTCTGTCTTCAGGCCCATCTCTTTATCTTGTCTGTCAGTGTAAGAAGTGGCGTAATAATTGCAGTCGCACAGGGTGCAACCGCGACCGGGCCCAGCGGGATAATTGGCCCACAGCTAGCTGGACCACTATGATAACGGTCAGGGAAAACCTGGTTCCTTACCACTATACATACTGTTATTGGAAAGGGGCCCTGGCATATTGCCAGGCCACTTTCCAATAGATGGCAGCCCAGAGAAAGTGACTGAAAATAATAAATATATATATTCACCTTTCCTGGGCTCTGCGTTCTCTCCAGAGCTCTTCCATCATGTGATAGATCCAGCAGTCACATGGGGCCTGGCGTCATAATGATGTCGCCAAAGGAGCGAGATGAGGCAAGGTGAGTATGAGTGTTAGTTATTTTTAATCACCTTCCCTTGGCCTCCGATTTATTATACTCTGAGGCCTGAGAAGATGCGTTGTGTTTTCTGTGCTTTCCAATAAAGAGACTAGTTTTATCTACACAGTTGACCTAGGAGTTTCTCCAAAGAGCGCAGTCAGTTCCACCTAGTTTGGGTTTGTCTACCCTTTGTTTTCTGGTGCTTATACTTACATCTGAATCCATGGACGCTGGACTGATCTGCTGCCACTCCCACCTTTACAAAGTGCGTATGTTGTGTCCAATCACAACTCAATAAGGTGAGAGGCCATCTTGAACACTTTATTCTAATATAGACCTTCAGGTTCCTAATGGAGTTACACTATTTTGCCACTATGTGTCCAGGCAGAGATAGGGATCTGCAATGAATCTGCCGCCTTTGGGGGCAGTGGGGGCAGGTCAAAAGATTGCTATGGGGCTCAGGCTTTGCTAGTTACGCCTGTGGGATAGGGCATGTGTCAGGTCATTGAGACAACCACTGGGACCCCCAACAAATCAGATAAACTGAATGCCTCATGTGCATATACCAGTTCACTATATTACTAACAGCCCCTACAACCACATACAACTGGTTTGGAAGCTATTATAGTAATGGTCAACTTCCTATAAATAATATGTACATTTCTGATCATACACTCCTTTCAAATGACTTAGTCAGGTGTTGTGTCTATCCACACCTCTGCCTGGAATATACACCCAGAAAAACTAAATGAATCACATTTTTACAAAATTACCATGCTTAGCAATATTCTGGAAGCCATATGGAACTCCAATTAATATACAGTAATAGCGATACTAAACCCTGATCACATTGTTATGTGGTACCAGGAATAGTTGCGGTTAATTATTTTGTTACTGGGAATGCAAATACAGTAATTTTTGGAAACAGTGCTTGGCGTCAGCAAAAACAACACACATCTAATTATGTTACTTTTTTCACATTGCTCAGTTTTGGTCCAGTTTAGATTGAAACTCCAGCGCACCCAATTCTCATAATTATGCCCAATGGTATTTATAAAACAGACCATCAAAAAAAAGGGACATGTGAATAGCCCTCATTCATATTCAGTGAATTTAATGCAGCCATGTAACGGCTAAGTCAGTCAACCTACACAGAAGTAGGTGTCATAGAATACACATTTTAATGTTTGACATATGGGATGTGTGGCAGAGATAGATGTTCCCTATGTGGTGGTAAATCACATCAATATTCGGTGTGTCTTTTGGAGGAGGAGACATGGAAGTGATGATATGGCCCCCATCAGAGCCCTGATCTCAGCATCATCCAGTCTGCCTGGGATTACATGAAGAAACAGAAGGATTGGAGCAAGCCTACATCCACAGAACTTCTGCACTTAGTTTTCCTAGAAGTTTGGAACCTAGTGTCCAACAGTGAAATTGATTCTGGGGATGCACTGTAGACATGTAAATATTACCGGACAGCTCTCAAGTTTCTAAAACATTACAAACATTTTTTTTTACATGAATGCCATGCTGCCTACCCTTCTCCTCTGATTTTGTCCTGGGTCCTGGTTATTGGGGCCCCTGCAGTATGATTGAGAAGATAGGGCCCAAGGAGGAACGATATCGGTTGGTCTGACTCTGCACCTAAATGTCACCTTGGACACCCAGTGTGTCAACAGTATATACAAATAAACTGGGTAGATTTTTACATATACTGACACATAGTCTGGTTGAGATGCTGTATTATGAGTATCTATATAAAGTACTAGCAGGAGGACCCGGTTTTGCACAGGTATATTTCATTTTTTATTTGTGTAGTAACCCCATAAGAATTGTCCAGTTTTGCACTGGTGTGTTTTGTATGTCGTTTGTGTGTGTGTCCATAAGCAGCATGTGATGATGTGTATCTCAGTTTGGATATCAATGAAAAACCTGTGATTGGCTGTTATGGATACCTGGAGTAAAGCTATATGAATGTGAACTTGTGTAACAATGTCATCCACAGCGCCCTGCCCCTTTAAAGTTGACCTAGAGCAGTGAAGAAAAATGGCTAAGATGTTATAGAAACCTGGAGTACAGCTCTGATGTGTGACGGTGTGTACTGAGCTGTGTATCTAATCCTCTGATGTGTGATACTGTGTGCTGAGCCAGGGTCATCTACTTACCAGTAGTGTAGTCCAAGCCTATCCCTGGCTGAGATCCTTCAGAAACTGTCTGCACGTGTACCTAGAAGAATTGATAGAAGGTAAAGGGTGGTCACATCAAATATTGACTATTCTTTGGTTCACATGACATTTTTCTAATTGTCAGAATTAAATAATTAATACTTCAATTTATGAAATATATGAAAGGATTAATAAGTCACAGTATTTCTTCCACACCTGCCTAAATATTTTGCACCTCACTGTACTTTTTACACACTAGCCCATGTTTTCTATATCCGCCACAGAGGTATACAATATACATTTTGAGGACATGGGTCCTTTTTGGATGATTTTGCAGCATGTTATCAATCATATTATCCAGAATAACAGAAGGGCATTTTACCGTATCTTATTCATTACGCGCCACAATCAATATGAGCAGGCTAGCTCCAGACATGTAGAATGCATTTTCCTCATTTATTCTGCTAGACCCTTTGTCTTACATTTGATTTCTGATGTCTTTCTGATTTTTTTTCCTCTTTTCAATAAACGCTCTTGTTTTAGTCAAGCTGCTCTGGTGAATTGCTTTTAGTCCTTAGAATTCTGACTACTTCTGTTTCATGCCATTTCACCGCATGTTATAACTCTTAAACATAATTGTTTGACTGGAACACAGTGTTTTACAGTGTTTTCTTCACACTTACAAGGAAAAAAAAAACGACATTTCAAAATTTAAGCATCATTCAATAATATAAAAAAAAATAAAATTTGCTGGAATTATTTAACATTTTTCAGTCCGGTCTCACACAGTCACTATAGCGGTATTATTTAGTCTGCTTTTTACTTTGGATTTAAAGAGAAAATTTAGACTTTCTTTTTTTTCTGTGCACTGTATAAGGTTGTCATAGGAGAAGTGAAATTGCTGAGATTCAAGCTCACTTAGGTATCAAAAGGTGTTAAATAGTCATATTTTGTGGCACCTTAAAGCATTACCCTGCTGGGCACCCTATGGTAAAGTCGCTTTTACTATGTTACTATTCTGTTTTTTATGTCTACCTAAAGGCTAGGTAGGGGTTAAAAATATGCCAAAAAATTGTTTAATCGGGCCAGCTAGGTACAAGAGATTAAAAGAATTTAACGAGATAGATATAATATGTGTTGCTAAGCAATCGTAAAGGTGGATCTTGATGTAATAAAATTAGCATAAAACATAGCAAGGCACATAATATTCCATATCCATATAATGTACCATATCACAATATAAGGTCCCTGTAGGGCACCTATTTAGCTCTCCAGGCAATTTGTTCTAGCAAAGTAAGTCAATCTCAACAATTTCTAAGCTTGGTACATGTGGACCTTCAAGTTTGATAATAGACGGAATGTTTTCAGAAAAATACATACACTTCCCCTAAGAAGTACTCCTTAATTATGTCACTCATCTCCTGTTGTGCTCTGATTCCTATGGTCCTATCTACCCAAAATCTTCATTTTTTTTCAGAAATAAGGATACATCTGCGATATATATATATATATATATATATATATATATATATATATTTGCAAATATACCGGTATATAATATTTGACGTCAAAGTAAACACTGTGGTAATGCTCCTATATCAGCCTATGGGGCCCTACTGTACCATATGTCCCTGGTGTCATCAGACACATCAGACAAAAAAAAAAAACTGTGGCATATGTTTTTGGATTTGGTAAAATGAAAAATAAAATTCCCTTGCATTCAAAGGAGAGTTATAATTGGTGAGGATCCTACTACCCAAACCCACTGATCCTGATCATTTGCGAATAAAAGTACACACCTATTTATTTCAATGGGCCGTAGTTTTTGTGGCTATTTGTCTGGGCTGAATTGAAGAGCTACAAATTATGGAGCAAGTCCTATACTTGTCCGTAATTGCGGCTCCAACAATTCATTTGAATGTATGGGACAATGAAAACTACGGATGGCACAGGGAGCGGATTGTGGACCTCTGTGCTACTAAACCAGTTTGGCATAGGGCCATCTCTAAGGACATTATCCCAGCAGACTCCACGGTTTTGGCCCTTTAACCCCTATACAGGAACTGGTCTTCACTGCTGGTAGTCTCCCAAGCTGGTAGTTTTGGAGCTGGTCCCCTTTTGGTAGCAGCTAACCAGACAAAAAAGAATTGTGGTTCAGTGCACCACAGAGACAGGATAACACAAAGTGTGAACTGAGACTAAAAACAGGACAGGCAGATGAAGATGCTAAAATCAGACAGGGATCAGCACAGGACAAATATAGGTTGCAGAAGGCACATGCCTACAAGTAATGCAGAAAAAATTGCAGAAAACCCAGATACTATAGGATATATTGCAGAAAGCCCAAAGGCTACAGAAACAGAAGTGTGTGTACCGAAACAGGACAATGAACTGAACAACATACAACACATTGGTCAGCCCAAAGGGAGACTGAAGGAGCAGACTTAGGGTTGGTTCACACTAGCGCTTGTATTCCGTCCGCAAGGAGTCCGCATGAAGACCCCCCTGGACAGAATACCAACTCTCATGCAAGCGCCGTGCAGTTAAGCACATGGAGCCCCTAGACTATAATGGGCTCCGTGTGCTTGCCGCGCACTGCCCGCACAATTCATTTGTGCGGGCAGCGCGCAGCAAGCACACAGAGCCCATTATAGTCTATGGGCTCCATGTGCTTTGTAAGCACATCGCTTGCAATTGCAATTGCATTCCGTCCGGGGGGTCTTCATGCGGACTCCTTGCGTACAGAATACAAGCGCTAGTGTGAACCAACGCTTAAATACTTGCAGGCACACATGGATAGGCTGGAGGAAGTATGCAGGTGTAAACTAATAATTAAAGAGACAGGAGCAGGAATACTGAGGTCAGCTAAGAAAGGCAGAACACCAAAGAAAGAAGAAAACTGATGTTATGCAAACAGTATCTTTCCCTTGTGAATTGCTGCCTCCCTTATTGAAATATCACTGTTTTTCTCAATATGCAAAGGAGCTCTTTGGAGCAATGAGGGTGTTGTCATTGCCCCAAAGAGGTAAGTGGCAATGTCCCCATTGCTCCAAAGAGCTTATTTGCAAATTCTCAAAAACAACAATATCTTGGCAAAGGAGGCAACAATTCTCAAGGGGAAATCACTGTTTGATTCAGGTGACCCTATCTGATCTATCTGCTGAAAATGATTGATATGCTGGATTCGGGAGACATATTCATTCAGTCATTTATTCAGAATGCTACATTGAAATATAAAATGGTTAACACATTGTACACAGCACATAGAATGAAACAGCAGCAAATGTGTATTTGTTTCATACCAATGGAATACAGTGTAGGAGGCGAAAATTGCCGAGGACAATGAAATCTCGGTCTAGAAATTATTCTGTGTATTATACAATAGAAAACTATTTGAATTATTTTGTGTGATGTGGATCCACTGAATGTAAATTGACCTTTGATAAATGTATAGTACCGTAAAAAGAATGACATGTTTGGACATGTTAGTATTTTAGAAAAAAGTGACACGGGCTGACAACTGGACACGGGTTACAAGAACACTGACTCACAAATGTTTGTTCTGTAGTTGGGTCAGTTCAAGGTTAGCTTCTTCTATTTAGAGAATTTTGTAAACTTCTAGAAGGCACGGTAGTAAACTGAGAATTACTTCTGTTTTTTTTTTCTTCGAGTCATGATGAAATGTAGCAGTTGTCAACAAAACATTCCTACGATGGGACACAGTTATGATGTTGCTGGTCTAGTTCATATCAATAAATATTTGCATACAGTTTTGTTAGTTAGGAATGTAATTGAGATACAACTATTGTATCTACTCCACCCTGAAAAATTATGTCATTTTTTGTCCAATATTCTGTGCTAATTCTTTTTTTTTTTTTAATATCCTGGTCCATTTGTGTTCTGCAGCCTGCACGTATTCTCATACTTTGCAAGCTGCTCAGTGGCCTTTAGTGTGAAATCTATCAGAGAGCACATATGACATCTTGTTCTGTAGGCCGTCTCTCTACCCATTTGAATGCTAATCTACATTGAAATCTTTAAAACCAAATAAAAGAAACTTATATAAAAATGGATGTCATCTTTATGAGCCTTCAGAAGAGCAGAGCTTAGCGCTACAGTCTGAGCCATCAGATAAGCTCTCATGGATTTTACACTGAACTGGACTGAACAGCCTGCAATCTAAGAGAACACATGTAAGGCCTGGTTCACATCTGCGTTCAGGGTTTCCGTTCGGGGAGTCTGCTTGGGGACCCCTCAAATGGAAACCTATACGCATACAAAAAGCAGTTACCTAAGGAAACCCACAGACCCCATAGACTTTAATGGGGTCTGTGTGGTTTCTGCTTGATTTCAACTTGAAATATGCAGAGAGAAAAGTCCTGCAAGCAGCATTTTTCTCTCCGCTTGTTTCTTGCAGAAACCGACCAGAAAGTACAAGGACCCCATTATAGTCTATGGCGTCCACGGGTTTCCTTAGGTAACCACTTTTTTATGCATACAGGTTTCCATTCAGGGGTCCCCAAATGGACTCCCTGAACAGAAACCCTGAACACAGATGTGAACCAGGCCTTACATGTGTTCTCTTACAGGTATCCTCAATTTCAGTGAACGAGGGAGAAAAGACATCAAAGGGCACACACAAGTGCAAGGCCCACATGCCCAAAAGTGAGGTGGGATAGCCTAAAGAAATCCTTATCTCCTTTATGAGCTTCTCAGTATATTGCAATTATTCTTAACCTAGAGATCCGAGAGCCTGGCATATTTATGTTTGGCTCTTGACTAATTTGGGATTGCCTGATATGCAACAGATCCATGCGTACTGAGTCCCAGATGCAAGATGAATCATCACTTGTTTGTTGATAGATACAAGTAAAATTTCTATATTTTAGTTAGCATTTCATTTATTTTTTTGCATTAAATTGAGATTGCCTCAGTCACTTGTTATCATTCTAACGATGGAGGTACTGGCTTCCAGTTCATGTTGAACACAGCAGAAGGTTTCACCACCTACATCCATCTGAATAAAACAAGTCAGTCATAGAGGTTGTGGAGGCTGCACAGTCATCTTGTTACCGACAACATTCTACGTACCAGTCATATTGCTCTGTACTTGACTATGTAGAAGATTTAGATTTATAGCTTTAAAGTAGAATTCCAGCATTGGTCTTTGTATTATTATCTGAAATTAAGAAGGCTGTTTTTCCCGCCGTGGCAAAATCAATGCATTTATGCTACACGGGGCCCCCGGCCTAAAGGGGTTCTCTGCCAACTAAATTAAAATTTTTAGGAAAGTACTAAAATATATGACAATCATAAAACATGCGCTTCTCACCTCACCAATCATTTCTCAAACTCATTTTTCCTGTTGCATCACTGCCCAGGCTTCGCTGGTTTCGCTTTCCTGGTCAATAGAGGAAAAGATGTTCAATGAATCACAGATTGAGGCAGGTCACCCATTCTTAACCATTTCTTTAGTTTTATGTATTTATTTTTCTAAACCAATGAAAAATTTCTTTAGACTTTGGCTCTGCATTGTGGAAAAACAGTGGAAAAATGCTACCTTTGAAAGTACCAGCAAAGTGGATTAGATTTTGGTTAATCTCAGGAAAAATAGCTGTGGATAAGCTGCATTTTCCAAAGGCTGTACAATTTCGAGGACTTTCCCTAAAGATACAAGGGAAGAAAAAATGCAGGAAAATGCAGCAAAAGCTCCGTGAAAAATGCTGCAGAGCAAACGTTACGTCTTTTTGCTGCGTTTTTTCCAAGGCATCTTTTAGCTACGTTTTACTACTGGGGGTCTTAGCTTCAAGAATATAAATAAGGAGGTAAACATGTGCTGCTGTTAGGACTAAGAAAAAACAGATTGAAATAATAGTTTTTGTATGCCATAACTAGCTGCATCCTTTAAAAAAGGGATTTAGCCAGAAATAACTTGCTAGGGATATCGATTGTAGAGCAGACCATCCACGTTGCAGAAACACAGCTTTTTTTGTTGCAGATTTTGCTGTGGATTTGCGGTGGATTGGATTTGGTGGTGAATGGATTGAGCAGAAGGTAGAAGTATAAGCACTTGCTATATATTTCATATTCCTTTTGTAGCCATTCTTGGCTTTGGCTCATAAAAACGCAATAAAATCTGCCAAAAAAAAAAAGCTTTGTTTCCAAAACGTGGACCTTAGCCTAAGGCTGTACTCTACAGACAGAGAATACAACCAAAAGACCAAGAGATGGAAACTGTACCAATGGGCTTAATACAATACAAAGAATAAAATAAATAACAAAAGCAAAGTGCAAAAAACACTGTACCACTCTTCTGTCCAACATACAGTGGACAGTGGGGATGCACAATCCACAGGGACAAAAATATCACATAATTGTGTTAGAATGTAAGGGAAATGGTAACTGTATATCAACATGTAAATGTTACGGCGTCCATACAGTTATAAACAACTATTCATAAATGATCAGCATGGGTAAATATAAGAAACTTTGTATTATATTTTATTATGGAGATCTCTCTTTAGTTATTCTCTTGCTCTTTATCTTTAGTCTGATTGTTTACATTATATTTATCTTGATATTTAGCCTCACACACAGAGCTCTATGGAGAAGGGAGGGGTGGAGTAGAAGGCTCATGACAGCTTGGTTAATTGATTTCTTGCCTCATTCTGTTCACTGGTAGCCTCTAAACTACAACCTAGCAGAGCTTAAAAAGAAAGACAGTAAAGGGTAACAGCAATTCCTTGGGTGTCCTTTCTAGTAGCCTCATCCTACCCCTCATAGACCAATTTGTAGAAACACCTGAAAAACGGAGATCAAAACATATTTCCTTAATAAGATAAATTATAAACTTCCCTTTCCCTTTAAAATTTCCCTTTAGGAATGCTAGAATGATAGTCAAGGTATTTTCAAGAATTAAACACTGAGATATTTCATCCCTATCAATTCACACCATTACCTAATTTCAATGAGTTTGGTTTGGCATATGAAAAGTGAGACGTACAAACCAGGAAAAGTCACACTAGATATATTCATATTGGAAGCAAAATGAATCATCTACTTATTTACAGAAATCTTTATAGGAATTATTCACCAGCTTCTTTAATAAAGTCCAATCGTTCTCCTCTACATGTAGAAGGCAAGGAAACAATATCATAAATTGGGCACATTTCACTCAACTACCAAGTATTAGTAATGAGATGGAAATGCAGTTGTCTTGGAATCGAGCCTTTCTGTGACTCCAAGTAACACAGAGAAATTATTTGTGCTGTGCTGTCGCCAAACAATGTTTATTGTAATTTTAAGAATAGACTAGAAAGATTCATGACATTTAGGTCTGCTGTGAGCATGCGGATGTGACTAATAGTTCTGTAAATGTCGCTTTGACTAGTTTATGTAAGTATAAACCAAAGAAATTAAGCAGCGGAGAAGGAGCTAATCTGATCCCCCAGCACAAGGAACATTGAAATAAAAAAGCTCTGGCAGTTCAAAACCAACTACTATGCAATTATTTTATATATACAAAAGGGGTAATTTGGACCCCAGTGCAAAATGTATAACATAGCACCCAATTTTCATTTATGATAATAGTTCCCCAATACGGTAAAGAGGAACACTCTGGACCTCTAATGGATCCATAGCCCAGGAAGAACTACATTTTAACCCCCCCCCCATAATTACATACTTGTTCCTTAAATTTAAAGAGGACCTTTCATGGTTTGGGGCACAGGCAGTTCTATATACTGCTGGAAAGCCAACAGTGCGCTGAATTCAGCGCACTGTCGGCTTTCACGATCTGTGCCCCGGGTGAAGAGCTAGCGGTCCCGGTACCGTAGCGCTTTACAGTCAGAAGGGCGTTTCTGACACTCTGTCAGGAACGTCCTTCTGTACAAGCAGCACGAATAGCGCTGTACTGTGTGAGTGGGGAGGAACGCCCCCTCCCTCTGCTCTCAGTACTCGTCCATAGACGAGTATTATCAGGAGGGGAGGGGGCGTTCTTCCCTGGTCTCATAGCACAGCACTATTAGCGCTGCTTGTACAGAAGGACGGTCCTAACAGAAACGCCCTTCTGACTGTGAAGAGCTACGGTACCGGAACCGATAGCTCATTACCCAGGGCACAAACTGCCTGTACCCCAAACCATGAAAGGTCCTCTTTAAAGTGGTTGTCTCATCACACACAACCCATTTAAAAAAATGACCCTTGAAGTCATCTATTGACTATCCTGGTTCACAATGCCAGGTAAGCAGCTAATTTTACCAGGTATAGTCAAAGTCATTCAGAGAAATGGACTCTAGTAACTACACTTTAGTTCTACCCATCTACACTATCATGCCCTCTTATGGCATGCACAAGTTATAATGTCTTCTTGTAGCCCTGCAGTATAATCAGCCCCTCATTATTGCCCCACATTGTAATGTCCCACTCAATGTGACCTCCACATTGTAATTCCCCCCTTTAAATGGTCCGTAAAGTATAATACCCCCTTAATATTGACCCCACTGTATAAAGTCTGCCTTAATATGGCCCTCACTTTATAACGCCCTCCTTTATAATGGTCCTCACACAATAATTTCCACCTGAATATACTCCTACATTATAATGCCCTCCTCCTGATGCCCCCAAAATATAATGCATTAAAAAAACAAAAACAAAACTTATACCTCTAACCATTCCCCTGCCTCAGTTTCCTCAGAGCAGCAGATACAGTGTAATCACTACTGCCTGCTTCCAGGCTTCTGGGAGAAAAGGAAGGGGCCAAATGGTGAAGCAAAGAGTGGACCTCACAGATGATTTGAAGCTGGGACACACTTCCTGTGATCTGGGACAACAGAATAGCACCCGGACCCAGGACTGTCCTGCTGAATCCAGGATGGCTGGGAGGCATGCAATAAGGTTTGTGGATAGGGATTGTCATCATAAGACAAGTCCATTAAAAGAGTTGTGCCATCAATAAAAATGGCAATATGTAAACTGAATATGCATTTTATGATAACTTTGTAAAGTTTTTTTTATTACAAAAATTTTTTTCCTTGCTGAAAATAGAAATGACCTGTTTGCAATAGAACCTTCTGGCACTCAATATGTATAGGTCTGGCCATGTCATTTTACTGAGGCTCTGTTAGTCATGTATACACAATAGAATACAGTACAGCTTCTGCTGTATTCACAGTGAATGAAGAAGAGGTATCATTTAGGCTTGACATAGGCTACCCCCTGCTTCTCACAAAAAAAAAGCCCAGCATGGCCAACAGCCTTTCTAAGAGTAAAAAGTCCATATCTTAATGCAGACTCCAAGTACTGAGAGGTAGCACAACTCAATAAGATTTAGAGCTTGTGGGGGCAGTAAAAGGTCCTCTTTCACTTCAGAGACAGTTCTGCCTACAGCTGACTAATCTATGGCAGACTGGCAGCCCGGTTGTGCTTAGGGGCAACACTATTGAGAAGTCTGTGGTTGTTAGGATACACCTTTCAAGCAAACAGACTGTCAGACATGACTCAACTATTCACTTTGATTGGCAAGGAGCTGACATGAGAGACAGGAAAATAAATGATGAAATGCACCAAAAAAATCCCCCCCCCCCCCCTCCATAATGGCTTGCATTAAATTTCTCTATTTCAAAGCAGCTAGTATTTGGCCACAGTTTTTTCTGCTACACAGAAAAAAAATCAACACCAAGAAAAAAGCTGCAAAAACTGTGTAAAACAATCCTAAGGGACCTGTAATGTGAAAGTGAGTATATAATTGAACTGGAAATACTGAGATATCTGTTCTTTGGGAGTGTACTGTACATATAAACACCCTGGAATGTTACTAAAGCAAAGCCACAATATACTAATTTTGCTACCCCTATTCACACCTCTAAGAAATTTGGTGGCTATGCCATGACATTGATCTGGGGTATTTCTGTCACTATTAGGGTATGTTCACATGGCGGAAAAGGTGGTGAAAACCTTTTCTGCCTTGCGAACTTTCCGCTGGGGTAGCCACGACAAGATGCCAATGCAGCATCGGCATTCCATTGCGGCATCCCGCTCCTGTTTAGGCCTGAATAAATGGGCTTAAACAGGAGCGTGTCTCAAGTTGTGGATGCGGTCATGTCGCTTCTTTTTTCTGCTACTAGCTAGTCTTGACTACAATAGGAGCTGTTTTTGCAGGTGGATTTTGAGACAGATTCCTCATCAAAATCCGCCTGCAAAAAACTCAGTGTGAACATATCCTTAGGGTTCCTTCACTTGCCTCTAATACTTGGGAGCCACGATACCACACACAACCTGTTAATATGTGTGATGATGATTTTGGTAAAAAGCAACAATGTTTTGGGGGCAATATTTTCACAATCGTTCATACACTACAATCCTACAGAAAAGAAGCACGTGCCTAGGACAAATAAAGCATACAACATATGGCCTTTGTGCTATAACACTTCTGGAAGGTTCGTCTTGTGATTTAGTGTCAAATTCTCCAAATCCTTAAGTGGAAATGACTTTGTTTTTACATCAGGCGATATCACCAAGTACACAAGTGATGTTGGAGTATCAGTGCAATGGCTTGGTGTGTGGGCTGCATTGTATATTTCATTATCATACACGCATTAGTCATATTGTTTTGGAGAATTAATGGATTCTGAAATAAAGTGACTTTAAATATCTTGTACAGAAATATCCGCATGTGAATATGAACACATCACTGGTATAACGCTCCGCGGCAGGCATGTCACCTGATGATTACTGTCTTGTACATCAATTGATGACTCGCATGCAAACATACCAAGACTTCTAAGATTGATACGTTATTAATAATATTGTTTACTTTTCTACCTTTAGAAAATATAAATTATTACTTGATCCGACAAATATTTAACTTCTGGACAATGGAGCAGATTTATTATTGTGGTTACAACTAGACTCTCGAGTAACTGTGATGCCTTTAAAGTGCATCTTTGGCTCTTCTTGGCACTAAAATTTTTCCAACTTTCTAGACATGTGGGTGTGACTTAACAGAAAAGGGAGCATGGCTTAAATGTGACAAAATAGACCAAAATTCTGTCTCAACGTAAGCCAACTAATAGGTGGTATAAATTTAGACTTATCAAATTTCATTATGCCCAGATTACCCAACTTACCTATGGTTAGCAGCATGGGGGTATCTAGATTTATGACCTATTCATTAAAGGGGTTTTCCCAGATAAAAATATTCTTGAACTATCCTAAAGATAAGTCACTAATATCAGATCTGTGGTGGTCTGATACCCAACACCCCCATTCTTTAGCTGTTTCCAGTAGTCAATACACAGAGAATGGAGAACAAAGCAGACAGTGCTGTTCTGAGTGTTGTGACTGATCTGTCTTACTGAAACTTAAGCCCCATTGAAACGAGCTGATGAAGCTGATCTGCAGTACCAGATATGACCACTACATAGAGAACAGAGCTATTTGTGTCCTGCTGTATTATTCATGTATCAGCAGCTGAGAACAGCTGAAGAGCGGGGATGTCAGACCTCTATAATTCTGATATATATATATGACCTATCCTTAGTATAGATTATCAATATGTTTAGCCGAGAAAACCCCTTTAATATAAGATCTGTGTGGTCCATCCTACAACACCCACACTAGCTGTGTCCAGGTCTGTTACAGTGCAGTCTGGCCACTTCTAATCTGATTCTGGCGTTTGATGCTATCTGCATTTTCTGGTATTTGCGGGTAGTCTTGGAACCTATTCTCTATTTGAAATCCTTATACCAGGGACTTACTTTACCGTCTAACTATTACTAATTTTGGACCCCTGATCTAATAGAACAAGTCTAAAGGTTGGTTACAAAAATAGTGGAAGTTCTGCAGCATAAAACATAAAAAATCCAGAGACACTTGGAGAATTTAAAAAGAGACTTTCTGTAGGGAAATTGCTAATAAAGCAGTGGACACTATCATAGGCACAATATCTTTAAAATGGCCTAAAATCACATTTTTATCAGTATGTAAATAGAAATTAATTCCAACAGAAGTGTGCCAGAGCCTTTATGCGCTCCATTTCCAGCTGTGTCTCCATGGCCAGCGCCGTTTCCAGGGGTGTAACTTGAGGGGGTGCAGAGGGTGCAGTCACACTGGGACCCAGGAGCTTAGGGGCCCATAAGCACTGGAATCAGTATTGAGATTGCAGCTTCCATCTGGCCCATAAACCGAGGAGACCCACAGATTAACCTAACCACACTAAGGTGGATTAAACTTCTTAGAACCCGTAACCATCAATATCAAGAATTCACTTGTGTCATCCAGGCTGTTGTTATTGAACCAGACACTGCACATGCTCGCTTGAAGGAGATCTCAGCTTTTCATACAAATAACTCAATGATGTCTCTAAATACATGCAGTATGGGTGTGTCTATCTAAAAACTGTCAAATCTGTGTCCGCATCTGCATCTAAGAACATAAGCAGGGACTGAGAAAAAAGTTTATCATCTAGTAAAATATCGAGACACAGAAGTCTAATATAAGGTTATGAAACCTATGAATGTAATACAGTTTCAATATTGCCAAATCAATATATCACAACACTGGGATCGGGTGATTGCTCAATAAATGAATTATATTATGGACACCGGCACTTGCTCCCACGCAGTTTTTCTTTCCTGATCCCACTCAGTGTATGCCTTCTAGCACATCCTCTGTGGGCATGTTACAACATGGAGAGGGTACAGGAAGTCAGACTCATACATCTGCACGTTCTTATCCCAAATATCCAAACTCTCAGACCACGGTCATTCAGTGAATTTTTGCTAAATATTTGAGCCAATGTGCATGGGTGTAATGTGCCCGGGTGTAAGTGTATAATGTTACAGAGTGACAATCTTATGTAGCTACTGGGCTGATTTTTTTGCCAAATCATTGCAATACTGTTACTATATGTACAAATATTACCGGTTAGGAATTATTCTAAACTAAAAGGCTAATAAACTTTGGCATAATATCAATATCCATGAATAATCTAGTTTGATTTAATGTGATTTCTATGTAATACAATCTGATATACATATTACTATTATCAGCTCAGTAACTTTCTCTTCATTATATACATTATGTGTAAAGGTTTGTGGCCGGTGTGGAAAAGATGCCGCAAAGTAACAATGCTTTCTTAAATAGAAGGCTTAATGGTACCAATTAACAAAATGAAGTGAACAAACAAAATAGAAATCTAAGTCATATCAATATTTGGACTCCTGGAAGTGATGAAAAGGCCCCCACAGAGCCCTGATCTCAACATCATCCAGTCTGTCTGGGATAACATGAAGAGACAGAAGGATTGCAGAAAGCCTGGATCTACAGAAGATCTGTGCTCTGTCCTCCTAGATGTTTAGAACAACCTCCCTGCCAAGTTCCTTCGAAACTGAGTATAAGTGTAGCTAGAGGAAATGATGGAATAACAAAGGGTAGTCACACAATAATTATTTAATATAGATTTTTTTTTTTTTTGTTAATTCACTTAATCATGTTAATTGACAAAAGTAAATTCAGCCATTTCTTTGTCATCTAAAAGTGACAACTGGAAGATGTAGATATTACAGTCGATAGAGGTTGTCAATTATATTCTGTAAACTAGAATGGTAAGGTTAGGACCACACGGCAACTTTGTCCATGACTCTCGTCGCATGACCAAAGGTTGCCATGTCGCTCTATGACTCCTTCACTCATGTTAGTGAATGGAGTCACACTGCAACCCTGGGGTACCCTGACCGTCAAAACTTTTTGCGACAAGAAATTGTGGTTGCAGCAACCACCAAATTGCAATACAACGCCATTCACTAATATGAGTGAAGGAGTCGCAGAGCGACACAGAGATCTTTAGAGTCTCTAACAATGTCTCTGTATGGCCCTTGCCTAAATTTGATGATTTTGTATTGATACTTTGCATCTCTTTATTTGTGAATTGCATGGAAAATAATCCCTTGAGGAATTTAAAGAAAATAAGTGACACCCCTTCTAGTAGCTATGCTAGGTGCCCTTTCCTGTCATTGTATATATTCATGGAAGAAACAACATCAATTTCATACACAGGTATACATACAAGGTATATGGAAGTTGTTTTCTACTGGATTCTATGTAAATCAAACAAAAATAATTCACGACGTGTCCCATCAGATGCTATTGTGTTACTAGGAGCATTGTTTGAGTATTACCTGGGACTAGGGTAAGCCTTGGCCACAAAGAACCTGCTGTATGTAAGCAAATATTTCTAGATCTGTTATTAGATTTCAATAATTTTTTGGAACTGAATATTATAGAAGATTTATAATGGACATTATTTTTTTTTTATTTATTTATTTTGATACTTGATACACTTTATAAAGTACATACTGGAAAATTTGATGAATTGAGGTTCAAAGGTCAAGTAAGGTTGCTACCCATCTGATCCACATAATCGTGCATTAAGATCACACCAGGTTCTCATCTGAATTTAGTATTTGCTATTTATTCTGTATTTGCTATTTATTATTGCTAGTCTTTTACTATGTTGATTTAACCAATTAGTTCTTACATAGCTCTGAATTATTTAGCCAATAACCCACAGAGCTGCCATACTGCTGTCGATGGCAAAGGTTAAATGCATTTGATACTAGTTTGTCCACAAATGCCAAAGTGAAAGAGTGGGCTTCTTTATAGCAAGAATGGGATATAATTAGCATTTCTACCCAAGACTGAAAGCTGCTTCTCCTACGCCTTGAACTTAAGCCTAGCATAAACCCACTACTTGCAATATTTTGTCAAGTTTCTTCAATGGTCTAAATCTGTTTATGGCTATTTCCACCATTAGGTATTGTCAGGGAAACAGCGCACTCTACAGACGGATTTCATGAATTGCACCAGCACACCTCCAATCATGTACTAATAGATTCTGGGAAACAAATAGTTTCACATTCTCACCCAACAAGTTTAAAGTAACAAATCCAAGAAAGAAACAAAAGCTCAGATACATAGAGAATTACAAAACATCAATAAACAGTGAATGGCATAATAACAATAACAATACAAGTAGGAACATAAACTAGGACAACATACCTGCGCTGCAGGGCTATTACAGTGTATTGTATGGATTAGAGCTTCTACATAAACACATCTGTAGCCGCACTACACGAATGTAAATCTATGCAGAAAACAAGAAATGTAACAAAATGTATCAATGGTCTTCAAAATAAAAGAGTTGGTAATTCAGCCAGTCATCTATGTACAATGGGAAAACACTGTTAGGGCTCACGCACATGACCATGTGCGAGCCACCAGACATCTGCATTGGTGCTGGCCATGCTTCTGCAGTCCCATTCATTGGCTACAAAATGGCCGTCTGCATGGGCCAATAGATATTTATAGGTCAGTGTTATATTTGGGAAAAACTTGGATAGCACATGGTCGCAGGGACCCTTAGGAGGAGACCATTATTGTTATAAAGGGATTATCTGGGGAATATTACCTGTGCAGAGGGGCAGCTGAGGAGACCAGAACTTATGTTTCTCTGCCTCCACTTGCTGCCCCCCATCTCTCGGACATATGACCGACTGCACTCTACTCAATGAACCTCTGGCCTGAGTAGAGGGAAGCCGGTGACCTCAGTCAAATCCACAGCAACTACAGGAGAGATCAAGGAGAAATCCAACCTCCTCAGCTGCCTACTGAAAAGGAAATAATCAGGGCTGTGGGTTGTATATTAGTAATAAAGCTTATCTGTGCAGGGAATACATTGGTAAGATTTTTTATTTATTTCCTGAATAACCCTTTTAAGACAAGCAAAGTGCTGGAGTCCCGCTATATCAGTCCCAGATTCTTGACCTATGTGTGGTCCAGGGCAGGTCTGGACTAGGTTTCAGCCCCAGGTGTGGGTCCTGGGCTTGTTACTAGCCCGTAAAAAGCTGCAGAGCCTGCACTTTAGGGCAGATCCTGGGAGGAGAGGAAGTGTCTGGGTCTGTCCTGACACTGAGAACCTTGTGTTACGGTACAGTGGTTGTTTTTGGTTGATTCGTGTTTCTGGTAGTAAGCCACACGTTCAGTAAGTATTTTCTGTTTAGTTAGCGCTCAGATGAGCAGGATTTTGTTTGACGTTTTTTACCTGAAGTTAAGGCTGGATTTTATTTTGCTCATTTTGTGCCTGACATAAAGGTTTATTTATTTTGCTGTGTCTGGTTGGGTCCACACCACTGCTTCTACCTAGCTACCTTCCCCACATGACCTTTCTAGATAAAACAAATATTGGTGTATATTGATCTTAAGGTTACAATTTCATTCTTAATGTGTACCATTTACAGTAAAAACTCTTTGAGACAACCAAAAATTGCATTATAAAGTGCTCTTCCAGGGGGGTTTGTCTTCTCAAATAAGATGGTTAATATAGAATACTGTAAATCTGTTAGGTAAGGGGGTGGTCTTCTCAAAGAGGTGGTCTCACTGTAGAGGTTTCACTGCACAGGTAAGAGGAAGGTAAAGTTTACTTTATGTTGCATCTATAGCTGCTATAATGCCCACAAGCATTACATAACGTTACTATGGATTGCTCTAGGCTTCCTTGTAAAATGAAATGAAGGAAAATATTACTTTTCCAGATCTGTATTGGCACCAGCTTTGTGCTTTCAGTATTGCAATTGCTCCTGGCACTTGATTTTTCCTACAATATGTACAGGCTGCCTTCTTCTTCATTTCCTGTGTTGTATATGTGAAAAAAGCGGTTTGTCCACTTTTGCATAGACTATAACAGTGTACCATATTACTGCCTCATTTCATACTTGGAAAGACATCGATAGAACCAAATGTTCTGCCACTTCAGGGTCACTGGTGGTGAATCAAACTTTCCAGCCTAGGTAACTTACTGTGAGTAGCTGCATTTGCTGGTCTGGATAAGGTAACAGAACTTCCTCACATCTCAGGTAGCTCATGCAGTGCTATAAGAAAATATATCTAGTTTAAAAGATTAAGTGAGGACATGGTGGTCAAGGCTGTTTCTAGAGAGCATGCTGCCAAATTTCCACTTCCACCCACTTCTTTTTTTTTCCTTCCAATATTCACCTCTTCCCAAAATCCAACATATTAGCATTGCAAAAGTCAGGACACGTTGCAGAAACACAGCTTTTTTTTTGGTGCAGATTTTGTACCAAAAGTGCAAGCAGCACTTTTCTCTCCACATATTTTGTGTGGAAACTACATGGATCCTATTATAGTCTATGGGGTCCACATGTTTCCTTAGGTAATCGCTTTTCTATGGGTATAGGTTTCCATTCGGGGGGGGGGGGGGAACCCCATCGGAAACCCAAATGCAGATGTGAACCAGGCCTTAGCTGTGCATGCAGTGAAAACAAAGTCCATAAGAAAATGGTGCAATTTTTTTCTGCTTCCGTCCCATTCTACATTTTTTCAGCCTCCCAGTACATTGTACAGAATATTATGTACGGATGACAAATTGTCACACAAAAAATAGGAAAGTTAAGGCTTTCGAAGGGGGGGGGGGGGGGAGTAAAAATACCTAAAATGGCTGCACGGAGAAGGGGTCAAAAAAACATGGCTGCCATCACTTCTTTCCACAGGTATATGACAACTGAAGTAGGGGTAACAAAGGAACAATACAACTAATGTTAGATTCACATCTGCGTTTGGGTTTCTGTTCCTCGACTCCACTTGGGGACCCAAAAAATGGAAAACCAATCCGCTTATAAAGCAGTTACCCGGGAAAATCGCAGACTCCATAGGCTATAATGGGATCTGCCCGATTTCTACCTGAAAAGTGTGGAGAGAAGAGTCCCTCAGAGTCCAGGGCCTGGTAGAGACTTGTACTGCTACATCCCCTATACCCCTGCTTACTGAAACAGACATGGCAGGTGAGGAGACATCTTATCTTTACATAGATCCTGTCAGCGGTCACAAGATTGTTACCACTAAATCCACACAGCAGGGTCATGTAGGGTATAAAATATTCTTTTTGGTTAAAAATCACCCATTTACCTATAAAAGTTACCTCAGACATCTGTATGTGAATTACCTGAGGAGAGTCGCCAGCCTGTATTCTGAGGAGAAGTCACCCTGACAGGCGGGGGTGGGTTATGTCAGTCATAGATATGTTGGGCTCTGTAACACCTAGGACTGTGATTCTGGTACTGTATTAAAGATGGGAATGTCAACCTAAAAAACACACCTGTCTTGTTCTATGTGGTACAAAGCCCAAAAGTCTGGCATCTGAATGTATGCTCCCCCCCTCTCTCAGAATGGCTCCTCCTCAGAAAGCAGGTCGGTGTCTTTCTCCTCAGGTGATTTATAGACAGACTTCTGAGGTGATTTTCAGGGCTGGACACAGACAGCTGAGGGCCCTTGTGTAACAACAATTAGGGGCCCCTTATTTTACATGTTCTCCACCTAAAGCACTTCCCACCTGCGTCTATAACAATCCTCCAGTAATTGTCAGCCATGAAGGATATTCGCTGAGGCCTTTATCTGCCATCTCATAGACCATAGAAAGCTGCTGTTAAAGAGAACCTATCAGGTCAATATATCAGGGCTTTATGGTTCCGAAATGCCCTGTATAATGCCATCCATGCCTGCATGTTAATAAAACTATCCTTTAGTTTGAAGCCCCATGTTGTGAAAACACAGAATTTACGACGTGGCGGAAACGTCCCATTAAAAATCGTTGCGTTTTCGGCTGGGTTTACACGATGTCTTTTGGCACGTAATGTGGCACGTAGACGGCGCGGGAGCTTTTGCGGGCCGTATACGCTCCCATTGATTTCAATGGGAGCCGGGACCGCATACGCGGCGCTATTTTGCGGCCGCCGCAAAATCACGGCCACAAAATAGCGCCGCGTATACGGTCCCGGCTCCCATTGAAATCAATGGGAGCGTATACGGCCCGCAAAAGCTCCCGCGCCGTCTACGTGCCACATTACGTGCCAAAAGACATTGTGTGAACCCGGCCTTAATGTACCTGCAAAGTAGATCTATCCATACATTGAAGAAAAAAAATCTGCAGCAAAAAAAGTGCATCAATTATATCTGTGGAAATGCTCACGTTTTTCGCATAGGTATAATAGGGGCAGAACATACGCAGAGGAAAACTGCTGACTTTCTGTGACCAATACTGTGTATAACAACGTGACGTGTCTCTGCTGCGTCTCCCTATGTGGGGCCTTATATTTAACTAAAGATGAGTCCAATGAGTCTCACCAGACTCATCTCTAGTAGAGATGAGCGAACACTGTTTGGATCCGCCGTTCCAAACAGCACGCTCCCATAAAAATGAATGGAAGCACCTGGCACGTACACTTTGCCGGCGGCCGGTCGCCGTGCCAGGTGCTTCCATTTATTTCTATGGGAGCGTGCTGTTCGGAACGGCTGATCCAAACAGTGTTTGCTCATCTCTAATCTCTAGTGCTCACAGCACCTGCGCCATCCGTGAGGACATACACCCCTCTGGCTTCACTGCGCAAGTGTGGAGGTACGGCGCAAGTGCACTGAGGTGTACTCAGCAGAGGGAGTACAGCGTCAGGGGGTGGAAAGATTTTTTATTTTTATAGCAGGCATGTATGGCTTTACAACAGGACACTTTGGGGCACAAAACCCTTGGTCCATAAGAACCTTTGGGTAGATTGGGTCCAAAATCGCCTTGACAGGTTCCCTTTAAGGAGATAGGTCCCCTAGCATACTAGGCCTCTGTGCAGGTACACAGGTAGCACCAATGGTATGTCTGAATTTTATAGGTAAACAGGCGTTTTTTTAACGTAACACAGATAAAAATAGAAAGGATATTTCATACCCTGCCTGCTGTGGGTTTAGTGGTGAAAATACCGGTGACAGGTTCCCTTTAAGTGAGTTTAACCCTTTAAATTTGTGTTCAGTCTTCTTTCTGGTCTTGTTAAACTTACAATGATTTTGCATTTCTGGATTTTTGGATCCCAGATTAATGGAATATAACTGTATATTCTTTTTACTTTAGTCCTATATAGCTTATAATTATCCATGCAGGGCAAACCCCATATTTTACTCCTGATGGAACACAATTTATTACATTTATTACACTAGTTATCAATTATATGGTATGATAAAATTAAGTGTTTTTTTATTGATCCACCCACTCAGCAGTTCTGGGGAGTGTGCAAGTTATGTGTTAGACATCCTGTGCCACAACCTGCCACATCTTGTCATGTATCTGATGATCACACTGGAACACACCGCTCCTTTATCTTTCATTAAGTCATGTTTATTTTCATGAAATCATGCAAAAATGGAGATGTTGTAATTCAGGAGTCAAACCTGCAGGATAAGTTCCCATGTTTGTACGTACCTGTGTTGTTTGTTGTTGTATATGCATTGTAACCCCCTCCACCTAGAGAACCTTTAACTATTCCCATAACAGTATTTGTACATACATGCTATGACTAGCGTCTATAAATGTTGTGGTTGGCAGTGTCATCCCCCTGGTATGGAATATAGCTCCTAATTGTTGCAATACATGTGATCCCTGCACAGAGGCATGAACTTAAGTTCCAGAACCCTAATGTAAATTTTTGTTTTTTTTTCAATGAAAATCTCTCCTCAGTCATACAGTATATGAGCATTTTACAGTCTAAGTTTTTAGAAGGAATCAGATAATATAAAATGTAACATTAATGCATTAAAACAAGATAGTGAAATACCTGCAGCCTACAAGCTCAGGGCAATTTGAGGGTAGATATTTACCTCTCCGCTCCTTTGCACCTCACAGTCTCTTCCCCTGCTCTGGGCGCACTGCTGTGATGTATGTGAGGGGAAGGGATTTGAAGTAGGGGCTAAACTGTGTGGGGCCACTGCTGGAGTGACATTAAATTATGTAGCAAAAAAGAAGAGAGGCACCGAGCCGACCTTGGTGTAGTAATTTTTGAATCAAAAAGTCAGGGTAAGCAGAAACAAATGGTCACTCACCTGGTGGGGTTGTGTGAGACACAACTACCTCTATAGTGTATCTTAGGAATGGATGGCACAGGTAAACGTGGGCGGCAGCTGGATATACGTCTGGGAGACGTCAAGGCAACAATATTGGGGGTGGACCTTCTCACTCGAGGGGAGAACAGAAGAACCGCGCTCGCCCGGGTAAATCCTCAAACTTTATTTGCACAACGCGTTTCGAGCCTATCTTGTTCTTTCTCAAATGCATACAGATAACCTTCCCACAGTGGATGATGGGTGTGAAAAGGCACTTTTCTACTGCAGAATGTACCCGCTTTGTGTAGCTGGTTGTCATCTGTAATAAAAACCAATATTTGAACATGGATCCTTATAGCACTAAATTAGCTTGCTAGGTTCATAGTCTAAAGCAGGTACTAAAAAGTCCCCAGATTTGTTCAGATACTAATGTAACAGGTTCATTCTGATACTTTTTTACAGTGGAAAAACAGCAAATGAGGGCCCAGGTAAAGTGAGGCAAACTGGTACCATACAATGGAAACGGGTCTTAAAAGTAACTGTAGTACCTAAGCATCTTAGATGGGTCCCTCACTATAAAACCTCCATTTACCATACAAGTTCCATGGTGTATCATCTGTAAAAACAAGCTCTGTATAAATGTCCATAGAGCGTGATGTTGAAAAAGCTGATATAAATGTGATATTCAGGTGTCCATATACTTTTGGCCATGTAATGTATATTGAAAACAGACAGTAATTTCTTGCATTGTGAGCCTTTATAGGACAAATGACAATCCACGGCAAGGTTATATTGTGATTACCTGCAGACCTAGAAAAGAAGAAGATGGCCTTCTAATTGCTTCCTTTCTTACCATAAATGAAGGGTCGATGGAATATTCCTTCACAAATTAGTAAATTGAAACGATCACTATTACAGATTAAATGAAGGATATTTGGAAAAATGATTAGAGATAAAATGATTGTATTTGACACACAACATCCAAAATTGCTTTTTTTTGTTAATCCTCGATTAAAAGTCTTCTATATTACCTAAGATTCTTTAAGCACCAGAACCATTCCTCTTCCTAGAAATTGTTCAATACCTAAACTAAATGAGAAAAAAAGTGGACTGCGTAATATTATGTGAGATAATAAAAGTTAATCTTAGCATCATTTTAGACAGTGTACAAAAAATGGAGAGAGATCAATTGCAAGATCAGGGCTGCCGAGAGCGACGTTCTTCCTGGTATTGTATAGAGGTCAAACAATCAAATGCATTAGTCATCATTTCCTACTGACAGAACCGCGCCGCAGAAATTTAAGAAAAAATTCTCATTTCAATCGCAATGGCATATGATCTACTGCTTCACAATAAATTAATTTTCTCTAGAGGATCAAATAAAA
This sequence comes from Leptodactylus fuscus, assembly GCF_031893055.1. Lineage (NCBI taxonomy): Eukaryota > Metazoa > Chordata > Amphibia > Anura > Leptodactylidae > Leptodactylus > Leptodactylus fuscus. The sequence continues at coordinate 26,496,291 of NC_134274.1, forward strand.
ATAAATAAGTAAAAAATTGTACAGTCAATGTTCTACCTTGCTCAGCAAATGACCTTCTAGGTCAGAAAATTGTAAACTTGTTTGAACCCCTTATGACCAAGGCCTTTGGTACCTTAAAGGGAGTCTGTTACCAGGGATGAGTAATTACAAGTAGACACACTGATAGACACATTAGGGTCACCTGAAATTTCTGGTTCGCAGTTTATAAACTTGAGTGGAGCAGCCTGGAGCACCAAGGGCGTCTCCAGTGCGGCACACTGCTTCTGTCCACTTTATTTAGAGTGGCCACATGGCTACCACTCTTACAAGAATGACAGGGCCAGACAGAGATACCAGAGTCTCACCTGGCCCTGTATTCTTGTGGATGCACCAAGATTTCCAATATTCAGCGCATGCGCACAACTACTTTCTTGCTGTTGACCAGAGTGGGTGTAGTGCATGTGAACCAACTGCATCATACTACACCTGGAAACAATTGGGACTGTGATTTCTAGATGAAGAAGAGGGGCTGAGCTTCAGGGGTAAGCAAGTGGTTGTGCACCTACACTGATGCTACAAATCGCCAATCAGTGGTGCAACTAGTGTCAGGGTCTGGGGTTGCTAGATGGTGTGGCATAGACACACAAGTCCAGTTTTTTTTAGTCCAAAACAAAAGTAGAGTTTATTTTCACTCAAAAAGGCAGTGCAGCAACAAAAGGAAACAATACAAAAATAAATACCTGCCCGGCTAGGCTCTAACTAAACATAGAATAGGTTACCTCACCTACAATAACAGAAATCCAAAAAGCCAGTAGAATCATTCATGACTTCTTAAGCCTCCTTGATGAGGAGACTCTCTGCAACTAAAGTTGTCTGCTGAGAACAAACATTCCGGGAGTTTTCTCATCTCACCCACTTGAGTAGTCTGGGTGAGATGTACACCCCCTCCATTACCTGACCAGCCATCGGCTTACACTAGGAATGGCAGGGCCCCAAGGTGAACATTTGACCCCCTGATCCCCTGCAGGGTAGGTAAGTTAAGAACTAAGCACAGATTTTCTGTGGCTGTGGATTTTCTGTGGCTCCAATCTTTCTATCTCTTCAGGTAATCCCAGACAGACTGGGGGCCATATATTCATTAAAACCTCTATTTTTGAAAACATTCTTACTTTGAAGCGTTTTTTCTATACCAGCCTAAAACCTTTAAAACTTCATATAGAGATATTGGACAAGAAGATGTTAATCTATTTGTAAGTTCCAAATTTCTATACAACTGGGAAAATCATTTTCCAGGTAAACAATATTGGAAACCTATCCTTAGAAAAGGTGCTCAACATCAGATCGATGGGGTTCGACACTCGGAGCCCCCACCAATCAGTTGTTCTCAGCAGCCCTATATAGAAAACATGGATGGAAGCAAATACTGTAGCTCTGTTCACTGTTTAGTAGCTGTGCTATGTTGTTGCACTTGTTTATAAATATAGTATTTGGACCGCCCTCATAAATATAGTGTTTGGTCCGAATGCTTTAGAAATACATGAATAGATCTGCCTCAAAGTTTTTTTTCTTGCTTCAGCTCTAGAATCTGTTTTTAATCTAAATCTAGGTTTTCTCATCGTGTTACCCATTAGAAACATAGTGCTTAAATATTATGAGTCACCTCTGACTTCTTACATTTTCCCCGCCCGGATGCATTAGTTATGATTTAATATCTATCTCCCGCAATGGTTGCTTTAAAATAGTCTAGTAAACTGTGTGTGTTTTGTGTCGTCATCTGTGGAATGAAACAGTTTTACTGTCTGCCTAACAGGAAAAGAGCATTCAGCCGGACCGTGGGAGAAAACAGATGTCTAGCTGGATTTGTAAAGTTAAACGTGTACATGTTTGTGGAGTTTCATGTTGAGGAAAACTCAGAGTATTCAATTTCTCTGGCTTCTCAGTCTCAAAACCTTGATGGATTAGTATAATGTTTATTATTATTGTAGATAGACTGGGCGGGTAGTCTCACTCAGGATCAGACTGGCCCAATGGACTACCAGGGCAGTGGACCAAGTCTATCACACTCAGTCCCAAAGGTACAGCAAAGACAACCACACTTGTCATCAGAGTTTACTATATATAAACTATTTCCAGGAGTATACAATAAATGGAAATCCAGCAGTCCAATGGGATCAAGTAAAATCTTGCAGTTTCTTGGGTTATGTAGTGGATAAAAAGAACTTCTTCCGAATTTCAAACTAGCATGCTAATAATCTAATAATCTACGAGGTTTTATAGACAATACATTCTCTGCGTGATAATATGTTCTATCTTACATTCTAACATACGTTCTATTGTATAATAATATGAAAGGTTTGGGTTGATTAGAGAGTACATGTTCATGGAGGATGAACCCTTGGACTAGGGTCTCATGAGGGAAGATGAGAGGAATTTGAGGTAGTCTTCTGCCTCAGATTCTTCTCCAAATTCCAGCCCTGTGGATTCCACGGCAGAAAATTGAAGCAGAGTTTCGGCTTTCCACTGCAATGCATTTGCTGATTAGCCCAATACACTGTGGCTTTTGTATCTCAATCAGCCATGGAATCCATGGCAAGGTCAAACAGGATGCTTTCTGAAGGACTCTTTCTTACCAGAAGAAAGAAGTGCCCATTGCTGCCTCTCATTGAAAACAATGGGAGACGGATTTCTGGCAGAATTTGGAGCTTATTTTTAGGTGGAATCTGCCTTAATATCAGCTGCAAATTCTGGCATGCGAACATAGGTCTAGAATAATTTACTCTGGAAGTTCAAATGAAGTTAAGTTCACTGATAATACACAACTATTATTTGTTACTTTGCACTACATAGAAATGGATTCTTGAGGTTATAGGGGTTTTACAGGTTAATAGTTGATGACCTATGAGTTCCAGAAAACCACTTTAACTGCCTTAACTGAGACGCAGAGCCTAAAAAATGTTTGCATTTTTCACCCTTTTCTCCAGCAAGGAGGTATCAACATTTCCAGTCCCAGAAGTAGTCACAGATTGGTGGCAAATATGCTGCTCGGAATGTCTGAAGCAGAATTAGACGCAAAGTCAGGAACCAAGCCAAGGATCATTACCATAAAAGCCAACCCACATAACCAAATAGACCAGGAGTCAAAGAGAAGAGGTTGTAATACAAGTAACAGGTAACAAATACCAAGGACTAAGACAAAAGAACTAAGTGATAAGGCTAAATTCAGGGTCTAGACACAAGTATACTAGCACAGAAAGTGTCTTATATTCACATTAATGTTACCAGTTGGATCTTCAGTTGTAGCTGACAATCTTCAGAAATGACCAGTTGCCAAGGAGAGCCATCGTGGTCTGTAGAGCACAAAACTGAGTTGAATAAAATTATTATCCTTTATTTGTACCTTTTGTGAGGGTGTGACCCTAGAGGACGCTGGACAGCGACCCAGAAACGGGGTTGAAAAGGACCTTGACCACACCTTTATCTGGGACCCTACTCCAGAAACAGTGTTGCAAGTGGACTGCAGGGAGTGGGTAGTCCATGGACCAGTGGGAGACAGACAGGTGGTCTGTCCTAAGAGGACTGGATTCCAAGATATTGCTCAGTGTGAGCCAGATTCCTGAGGAGAAACCCCAGTAAAACTTTTTGCCCTCTAGGTTCACATCCTCACACTTTTGAAAAATCTTTTTGTACTCTAAGTCCTTCCATGAACCTTTACTTTGATAAGATCATAGAAGGGGAGTGATTTATTAAGATGTGCAGAATTATTAAGAGACTCTGCCCTAGTCTGGTGCATTTCACCCATAACGGCATGAGCTATAGTAAATCTGATGGGCCCAAGCATTCCCACTTCAGCTACTTTGATCCCATTGTTTACATGTTGTTTACATAGAGAGATAATTCACTGTCCAATCCTTTATCAGCAAACTGCAATTAGCTGAACTAGTTGTCCTGCCAACATAGCTGTACATAACAGTGAGAGTACTCAGCCTCCCAATCCCCCAGAAAGCAGTGACTGACATAATTTGTCCTATCTCATCTGACATATCCAGCTCCATGGAAGCAATGGAAAGAATAATTTCACATAACAGACAAACAAAGCAGCATTGCTAAAGCAATGTATTTAGGGAAACTCATCAGTTTACATAAACTAGTGGAATAGATGGGATCCTTGAGATGGGAATACCCCTTTAAGATATTCAATGCAATTATGGACTGGGGGCCTAGTGTTACAAATAGCCTTGTTTAATGGTGTCTGTACCAGCTATGAAAGAAACAACCTTTATATTTACCTAGCATTTGTACTCCCGACACCTGCACAGTTGGTTTGATGAAACCAAGGTGTACTTCCCCAAAATACACAGGCACTAGAAGCACTAGAGATGAGTCCCATGTGACTCATCAGACTCACTTTTAGGTAAGTAAAGCTTTTCTTTTAATGTGGGTTTTGACAGTTTTACATCAGGGCTATTTGGGACACTATGTCCATAAGAACCTGTGGGTGGTATAGTGTCCCAAATTGCCCTGACAGGTTCCCTATACAGAAGTTGTAAAATATTATAAAATGGATCTCCTCTGAGCTACACTTCTGGCTAGATAACCTCTTGCCAGTGGGTTGACATTCCAGCCCAGACTGCAACCCACAGACAAGACTGGCACTGTGTTTTTTAGAAAAAAAAGTAGACCATTTTCTTTAAACCACTCTCCTTAAGCAGTGCTCTTTTTTGGTTATTTCTAAATAACATCTTAGTGTTTTCCCTCATAATAGAATATTTTTTTTACCAGTCATTACTAATAATTAATTTCTTAAATTCTAGGTTAGATGCTAAATTAATTATTGCTGCAGAATGTTCAGACATACTAATTAGAACTTGGCAAGCGGGAGCTTTTCACATAAAAGATATGTATTTTTTTGTTCCTGTTCAGTTTATATTTTTTCCATAATATATAGTTTTGCTTCTTTACTGTATTATTATATTATTGCCTTTAGGATGATATTGCTTTCAGGCTGTCAGTTCAGTAAGTCAATATGACAGTCGACCTACTTTGCAAAATAGTGACATAATGAACCCCACAGTTAAATAAAACTCTGCCCACCAGTGTTTACACTCTGTGGTTTTCTTACTCAACACGTCTTCTTTGTGGTCTCTGAAGCTGTTAATTTACTTTAGTCATCTGAGCAAAACCATAGTATGGAATTTCATATTTTTAAAAGCAGGCTACTGCGGCCCTTCCTCTAGCTGGCGTGAGCTGTGCTTTAAGGTGTTTTCCTATGAATATAATCATATTTGTGAGCAATTAAAACAAATAAACATTTTTGAAAATATAAATAGTTAAAAATTTTGCAGCATTTTAAACATTTTCTCTAACCATCTTAGTGGTGATAGTCATTTGTCTTGATAGGTTACCAATGGATGTGACCATGAATGAACTTTCTATGGTCTGTTACTTTTCAGAAACCAGTCAAAAATTTCCTTATTGTGGCCAAACTTTTCATGTATGTGGTGTCCCTGCCTAATAACCCATGGCTGGGTTTCTGGCAAGTAACAAAATAAAGAAAGTTCCTGCTCTCCATAATGCCGCTCTCCATAATGCCGCACCTCCATACATTTCCTCCCTCATCTCTGTCTACCGCCCAACCCGTGTTCTCCGTTCACTCAATGACCTAACACTTACATCCTCTATTATCAGAACCTCCCACGCTCGTATACAAGACTTCTCCCGAGCTGCACCACTTCTCTGGAATGCTCTACCCCGAACAATCAGATTAACTCCCAATTTCTACAGTTTCAAACGCAAACTAAAGACGCATCTTTTCAGACAAGCCTATCAGAATTTCTAACATAAACCCTTAACCCTCCTCTGTCCCCGCTCCCACATTTCCCCACATGATATGATGTCATCTCATGCTAACTTTATAGGTCCAAGCTCCATCCACATGTTAAAGGACACGACTGTTGACGGCTCATAAAGTCTTATGTTTATGTAATGACAGTCACCTCTATTACAAAAGTGTTTGACCTCTGCATAAGCAATGCCGCCCCTGCTACCTCTTGTGTCACCCCCTCTACCCCATAGATTGTAAGCTCTTGCGAGCAGGGCCCTCAGTCCCATTGTGTGAAATGACTTTCTTTGTAATGTATCTTTCTGTCTGTATTTGAACCCTACAAATTGTACAGTGCTGCAGAATATGTAGGCGTTAAATAAATAAAATTTATTATTATTATTATTATTATTATTATTATTATTATTATTATTATTATTATTATTATTATCCTGCATTCATGATCATATCCATTTTCAATTTATCAAGACCAAAAAAAAGCTGTCACCACTAATGCTTGGTTCATACCTGCACTCAGGTTTCCGTTCTTCGGATCCAGTTGGGGACCTACAAATTGGAAACCAAATCTGCTTAAAAAGCGGTTACTATAATGAGGTCCGTTGGGTTTCTACCCAAAAACTGCAGAGAGAAATGCCCTGCTTGCAGGACTTTTCTTTCCACATTCTTTAAGAGGAATGGGTGATGGAATCCACAAACAGAAATCGAGTGCTGTTGTGGATCCAGCCTAGGCCGAAGCCCCACGTGGTGTAAATGCCACGGTTTGCCCATGGTGAAAATGCTGCGGAAAAACCGCAGCATTTTAAGTCACAGCAAAGTGGATGGGATTCTAGTGAATCCCATCCCGACTTTGCAGTAAAATATGCACTGTGGACACACAGCAATTTACAAAACCGTCACAGTTTTGGAAATAGCAGCATGTCAATTATATCTATGGAAATGCCAGTGGTTTCACTATAGGTATAATTGAAGCAGAAAGTCCGCAGAGGAAACCTCTCTGAACTTTCTGTGCAAAGTGCTGCGTGAAGAAACCCGATGCGTTGCCGCTGCGGTTTTTCCTACAACACTTTTTTGCTGTGGGACACTATGTGGGGCCTTAGCCCAAAATGGTTACAGAAATTCTTTAAAACTCCACCATTTTTAACTATTTATACTTGCAAAAATGTATATCTTTTAATTGCTTACAAATTTATATTACTTAAATTCTTTTAGGTAAATATAATACCATTCACTTCCTAAATGCCTATATGACATATTTTGTAGTAGACAGTAATTGACTGTTTATAATGCTCTCAAATTATTAAGAACATTAAAAGAACACTAAACCTAAAGATGAAAGATAAAATTAAAAAAGAAATATAGTTGTCCTCACCATATGTCAGTCTACAGAATTTTCTCCAGCCAGTTGTCTTACAGCCAGACCGAGGAAAGTGAGGAGGAGGTGGAGGAATGTGGCTGAGCTCCCGGGGCACAAGGACTTATTTATATATTTCTAATTGTAATAGAGTGGAGGGAAAAGAGGAGATGGGAGGAAAGACTGGGATTTTTTTGCATTCTCTGTGTTTAGTGTTCTTTTTTAGAGATGAGAGAACAGTGTTCTATCGAACACATGTTCGATCGGATATCAGGCTGTTTGATGTGTTCGATTCGAATCGAACATCACGTGGCAAACTCCAAAAAAATTTGATTCCCCTCCCACCTTCCCTGGCGCTTTGTTTGCACCAATAACAGCGCAGGGGAGGTGGGACAGGAACTACGACACCGGAGGCATCGAAAAAAATTGGAAAAAGTCATTGGCTGCCGAAATCAGGTGACCTCCATTTTAGACGAATAGTGGATTTCAAATCCGGGTCATATGAGAATGTGAAATTTGTGACTAAGAGACAGGGATAGCTGTACAGGCAGAGATATCTAGCCATAACCTTTATTTAGGTAGGGATGTTATTAAAAATAACTTTTTGGGGCTCTATCGGGTGTGTAATTGTGATTTTTGTGACATAAACTTTTTCCCATAGGAATGCATTGGACAGCGCTGATTGGCCAGAGTACGGAATTCGACCAATCAGCGCTTGCTCTGCTGGAGGAGGCGGAGTCTAAGATCGCTCCACACCAGTCTCCATTCAGGTCCCACCTTAGACTCCGCCTCCTCCGGCAGAGCCAGCGCTGATTGGCCGAAGGCTGGCCAATGCATTCCTATGGGTATGCAGAGACTTAGCAGTGCTGAGCCAGTTCTGCTCAACTACACCGTGTGCCGGTCAGCCCATCAGATGTAGCAGAGCCGAGTGTGCACACTCGGCTCTGCTACATCAGATGTAGCAGAGCCGAGGGTGCACTAGAACCCTTATGCACACTCGGCTCTGCTACATCAGACTGGAACCCCTGTGCAAACTCAGCTCACGCTAATAGAATAGAGAATAGAGAAGGCTGGATTGTAATTCCTGCTAACCCAGTTACTGTCTCTTTATAGTACTTTAGGAAGCTCTCCCCTTCCCCCTCCCGATCTATAGACTTCTATTGTACAAATTTGCTGAATAGCAGAAGAAGGCAGTGGCGTAACTACCGTGGTAGCAGCAGTAGCAGCTGCCACAGGGCCCGGGCCATTAGGGGCCCCGGTGACAGCCGTTCTCGCTGCGTTTTTTTTTAAAATAGGCTGTTACGGGCCCTATTCACTTGCCGATCCTGGCTGGGCTGGGATCGGCAAGTGACACCGCGGGCCCCACAGGGGCTATCATTATTCTCGGGGGTCTTTGCAGACCCCCGAGTATAATGACCAGCGGATCGGGAAAGGTAATAAACATAAAAAACTGTTACTTACCTCTCCGCGATCCTGCCAGGCCTCCGTCCTACTGTTGTCTGACGTCTCTGACGTCACATGAACACGGCATGCTTCCCGGGTCATGTGACGTCCGACGTCATTAACGAAGGACGCGAGCGGTGGTCAGCACAGGAGGACAGCACAGCACAGGAGCCGGGGAACAGGTAAGAAGCAACAGTGGGTTTTTTTTAAAATGTTTTTATTCCCCGGGTCTCCGATTATTATACTCTGGGGTCTGAAAAGACCCCAGAGTATAATAATTGTTTATGGGTGTCCGCAGAGGGACACTATTGGGGTTAATACTGTATGCATGGGCCATTATTGGGGTTAATACTGTGTGCAGGGGCCACTATTGGGGTTAATACTGTGTGCAGGGGCCACTATTGGGGTTAATACTGTGTGCAGGGGCCACTATTGGGGTTAATACTGTGTGCAGGGGCCAGTAAGGGACATAATAGAGTGCGGAGGAGGGGGTCGGTCGAGGTCTTCGGCGTCAGTTGGGATGGGGGGGGGGGGGCATGTCAAAAGTTCGCCACGGGGCCCCGCCATTCCTAGTTACGCCACTGGAAGAAGGCAAATAAATGAAGAAACAAGTACTTTTCTGAAACTATTTGACATAGTTTATCTTCTCCTGAACTATGGATTTAGGAGAAAAACATAAACGTTTAGTTACACTTTAAATCTGAACACTAAAGGCAATTACTGGCCACCATAATAACTGCATATTGTGAGTATATGGCACTTTATAACCCATATCTGCATTGCTTAGCTGGGCAATATTTGCTTCTATAGTTTACCCAGGGGCTATATGACACAGAAGTATGAAATTCAGGAAGAAAATGACCAGATAAGAACCAGTTTTGTTACGTATTGCTATCATCCCTACATCTCACAGAAACTTGGGTGGCAGGAAAGACTACAGACCGCGGGCACTATATTGGGACATAGTCTTGTCATGTCTGAATTGTTCCAGATGTCCTGAAAAGCTTTATTTAATTCGTCTAGTCTCCAAATCTGCCTTTTTCTACTGAACCATTGTTGGGGGTGGATACCATGTTCGAAACTGGTCAAGATATGTATATACCAATCTTGAGGCTATCTCTTCATCATCTTCATGCTGGATCAGATTTTTTCAGAGTATATGTGATTCCAAATAACATATATTTGGTTATGCACTTGCTCAGCAGATAAATATGTTGGTGCTATACAATCTGAAATTCCCCTGACACTCTGAGCTGGAGCAGTAACCACTGATCCGACATCAAACTCTGGGTTCCTGTTACTTTGTCTCCGTATAATTTTAGCACTGGCTGGAGTTCTTGTCAGTACCGCAAACTAATAAACAGTTTGCAAATTCCACAGTCTGACTGAAGGGAAAAGCCTTCAAAATGCAAACAAATATAAGCATATAAAAGTATAGACCCAAACATGGAAAAAAGTACACAAGACCAATAAGACATATTGTTATTGAAAATTATATATACATGATACAAATAGTTATGTATCTTATGATATGACCAATATGCAAACAGATAAACCAATACTGGATTATCCAGTTTCTAGTATTGATGGTCTATGGTCTCTCACCATATAAACTCTAGTGGAAATTGTAGGTACTGCAGTACTAACTGTGCGCCAGCATCAGTGTCTGATCTGACAAATGGGCAGAAGTTCCCATAGACATAGACTTTAAAATCTTGTAGAAACTCTTCCCAAAAGAGTGGTGGCACAAAAAGGTTCTCACCACCCATTATTTTACAATTGTGTGACCACCAGACATCTTTAGGACCTAAGGTTATACAAACCCCTCTCCTCTGTTTGTGGTAAGATGGCTGCCCATCAGTGTGTCGCTCTGCACTTCTTAGGAATTGAAAAATGTTGCAATAAATTCTGTAAACTGCATTACTTATGTATGGCCAACTCATTTCCTCTAGAATCCTGAACAGGACAGCAGGAGACCCCATTCTTCCAATAAGTGGAAGCCCCGATCCTAAAATCCTTACTTATACTGTCAATATGCCATTGTCTCAAATGGGATACATCTACATTTTATTGTTGCCCTTGCTAGTGATATAATCTAACAAACTAAAAATAGTTACAGTGCCTACAAGTAGTATTCAACCCCCTGCAGATTTAGCAGGTTTACACATTCGGAATTAACTTGGCATTGTGACATTTGGACTGTATATCAGCCTGGAAGTGTGAAATGCACTGCAGCAAAAAATAATGTTATTTCTTTGTTTAATTTTTTTTTTAAATTGTGAAAAGTTTATTCAGAGGGTCATTTATTATTCAACCCCTCAAACCACCAGAATTCTGTTTGGTTCTCCTAAAGTATTAAGAAGTAGTTCAGGCACAAAGAAGAATGAGCTTCACATGTTTGGATTAATTATCTCTTTTTCCAGCCTTTTCTGACTATTTAAGACCCTCCCCAAACTTGTGAACAGCACTCATGCATGGTCAACATGGGAAAGACAAAGGAGCATTCCAAGGCCATCAGAGACAAGATCGTGGAGGGTCACAAGGCTGGCAAGGGGTACAAAACCCTTTCCAAGGAGTTGGGCCTACCTGTCTCCACTGTTGGGAGCATCATCCGGAAATGGAAGGCTTATGGAACTACTGTTAGCCTACCATGGCCTGGACAGCCTTTGAAAGTTTCCTCCCGTGCCGAGGCCAGGCTTGTCCGAAGAGTCAAGGCTAACCCAAGGACAACAAGGAAGGAGCTCCGGGAAGATCTCATGGCAGTGGGGACATTGGTTTCAGTCAATACCATAAGTAACATACTCCACCGCAATGGTCTCCGTTCCAGACGAGCCCGTAAGGTACCTTTACTTTCAAAGCGTCATGTCAAGGCTCGTCTACAGTTTGCTCATGATCACTTGGAGGACTCTGAGATAGACTGGTTCAAGGTTCTCTGGTCTGATGAGACCAAGATCGAGATCTTTGGTGCCAACCACACACGTGACGTTTGGAGACTGGATGGCACTGCATATGACCCCAAGAATACCATCCCTACAGTCAAGCATGGTGGTGGCAGCATCATGCTGTGGGGCTGCTTCTCAGCCAAGGGGCCTGGCCATCTGTTCCGCATCCATGCGAAGATTGATAGCATGGCCGACCTGGAGATTTTGGCCAAGAACCTCCGCTCCTCCATCAAGGATCTTAAGATGGGTCATCATTTCATCGTCCAACAAGACAACGACCCAAAGCACACAGCCAAGAAAACCAAGGCCTGGTTCAAGAGGGAAAAAATCAAGGTGTTGCAGTGGCCTAGTCGGTCTCCTGACCTTAACCCAATTGAAAACTTGTGGAAGGAGCTCAAGATTAAAGTCCACATGAGACACCCAAAGAACCTAGATAACTTGGAGAAGATCTGCATGGAGGAGTGGGCCAAGATAACTCCAGAGACCTGTGCTGGCCTGATCAGGTCTTATAAAAGATGATTATTAGCTGTAATTGCAAACAAGGGTTATTCCACAAAATATTAAACCTAGGGGTTGAATAATAATTGACCCACACTTTTATGTTTAAAATTTATTAAAATTTAACTGAGCAACATAACTTTTTGGTTTGTAAGATTTATGCATCTGTTAATAAATCCTGCTCTTGTTTGAAGTTTGAAGGCTCTAACTTATTTGCATCTTATCAAACCTGCTAAATCTGCAGGGGGTTGAATACTACTTGTAGGCACTGTATGCACCCCTCTTCCAAAGCATACAAAATAAAAAATATATATATTTATTCCAACACAATGGAAAGAAAACAATCAATTGAGAAATATTATTATATTTCGTGGATGAGGTTGAGATTTTTAGAAGGACCTAAATTCACTCACAAAATATACTGGAATCATGTATCTTGTTTTTACATCAGTGAACATCTATTGTAAGGAGAGTACTTTGGTCTTTTATAGCACTGGCGTCTGAAGTGGCGGTTCAGTCAGGAAGAACAATTGGTTTTGCAATATGACGTCAGTATTAAAAATAGAGGCAAAAAGTGGTTACATATTTAACAAAAGTCTATTGCACTTCATAGTAAAAAATAGACTGCTCCATATGAGATGATACTTTACAGCTACATTTATGTGAAAAATGAACAGAGCTTCCCATTTACAGTTGTTCATGATACAGTGAATTTTCCAGACTTTCTAAATGTGACTGTACCGATGTAGCAAGTGTAATTTGAGATTTTATGCAGAGTAGAACCAGATTAATTTTTCTAGTTATATACAATTAGCAGAAGAACCCGGCTTTACACGGGTATATTTCAATTTTTGTTTGTGTAGAAGCCCTATAAGAATAGGTTGGTTGCTAAGGAAACCTGGTGTAAAGCTGTGTGTATGTGAAGACTGAAGAACCTGTGAGTTTCCATTATTCATAAGTGTCATGTGATCATGTGTATCTCAGTTTGAATATCAGTGAAAAAACTGTGATCAGTTGTTATGGAAACCTGAAGTAAAGCTGTGTGCATGTGACCTTGTGTAACAGTGTCATCCACAGCGTTCTGCCCCTTTAAAGCTGACCTACAGCAGTGAAGAAAAATGGCTGGGTTATTATGGAAACCTAGAGTAAAGCTGTGTGCATTTGATGACTAAGCGCCTGTGAGTTTCTATTGGCTGATAAGGGACATGTGACTGTGTGTATGGAAGTTGGAATATGAGTGAAAGACTTGCAGGCTTATATTGGCTAATGCAGGTCATTTTTTGGGAATACTATATCTCCTAGTCTAAAACCTTCCCAGACACCTGATGTACCTGTGTGCCAAATTTACTGAGTATTGGTCCGGTTGTTTAGTCGCGCATAAAGAACAGACAGACAGATGGACAGACAGACAGTTTACTGGAAAAGGATCAGAATGTCAGATTTCTGATGTTTGGAAGAATAGCATAGGCTGCAAAATTAACCATCCAAGCATCCTGCTCTGTGCTGATGAGGGACAAAACAGCTGTCTACAGATGGACCCCTTTTTTTTGTCTTGGTTTGGCTATTATTATTAGTAATGCTGCAAGACATGATCAAGTAGTTGTCCAGGATTTGGAGCAACCTCTGGGGTTATGGGTTGGGTGTAAAAGAAAAAAAAAGGCTCCCAGTCCCCTTTTCGTCCCTTTCCAAGACAGCATCATAAGCCATGAGGGACAAATGATCACAGAGAGCAGTCAGTGGCTTCAGAGATCACTAGAGATGGACTGGTGATGTCACTCACATATTCCACCAATTCCTTCTAGCGACCCTTGAGGCCACTGATTGGTCTCAGCATTCGTCTGAGCCTTGTGACTTCCAGCGATACCAGCCCAGTGTCCAACGGATAGAGGAATGGGAGTGGACAACTAAGTGCAGGGTATGCCTTATTTTTTTTACATCCAAGCCAGCCATTGCTCCAAATCCATGAAACACCTTTAAAGGATTGGACATTGACTATAGTATATCTGCCTCCAATAGGTGCCAAGTCTGCTGATCTCTCCCAGAGAACATTTATGAACTAAAATACTCCATAAACAGAATCCCTGAGATCTGCTGATTTATTGTAACACCTAAAAATGACAAAAAAAACTAGAGAAATGGAAACAAACTGATGCCAACTGATAAAACCAACTAAAACATCCCATTAAAACCATTGGGTGTGATAACAGAAACATTTCTCTACACTTTATGTAATAACTGTTTTTTTCCCTCCAAAATTAGAACTAGAGAAGCCACACTACATACAACTGTGCATTCCTATAATATCTCCTTGTAGGTGGATTTCTTTCCGATGGCTGAGAGATCAGAGCATGGTTTGTCATGTAATGATTTTCTAAAACAGAGAGAGCCATCAATGTACATTTTAGTATTCTAGCGTCATAGAGCACTATTAACCTCTAAATATATCTAATTACGGCAATCATTGCTTCTTTTGCGGCTATTATTTACCCCCATTCATACCTGGAAACAAAGGTATAAGGAAGTGCACAAGTTTATCTTCCTTTACCATTAAAATTGTGCCATCAGGGACAAGGGTTCTGTTTTCTTGGCAATTAGTATGAGATACTGGATGTTAAATTGGAAAACATGCAAGAACAAAGGAGCAAAATATAGCAAAAAGCAGGAGCCATTATAAACGTCTCATCTAATGGTCTGAAATCTAGAATACTATGCACAAAGTAATGCAAATATCTGGAGATTAAAGCAAATGCCCAGATGTGGCATTAAATATTATCGGTAAATCACTAGTGAGGATTTATTATTAAAGGAGTTTTCTGGCAACAAATTTTTTTTCAGTGGATGGGGAGCATACAAGTAATAGGAGCAACGCAGCAGCTCTGTCCACTGTATAGTGGGGCTTCTGGTGCACTACAGCATCTCCCCTATTACTTGAATAGGAGAGGTGCTGCATGTGCTGTACGATTGCCAGTAGCCTCCTGTGCGAGGTTCAAGCGTCAGACCCTGACAATTCACATACCCATGAGCTATCCAATGGATTGGTCATCAGTATGAAAAAATTATTTGGATGAGAAAACTCCTTTGGACTAAGGCCCCCAAAACTGGGAGATAGAGAACGAAGAGTGGAGGTGGTTATCAATACTGCATCGGTGTGCCATTCAAATCTATGAATACACAATAACAAGACACACTGAACTGTGTTGGTTCTCAGAAAGAAACTTGCTCCAAGTCATGGAATCCAAGGTTTCTGACACTCAAGTCTATAAGACACTGCTATAATTCTGATAACAGCCACTAAAAGTGCAGCAAGTGAGAATCGCAGCATCAAGCATGTAAATGTTGGAAGTTGTGCATTCCAGAAAAAGAGCTGATCTGCGGAGGTCTTGATAGTTAGACTTTCCGATCTAAATTTGATGCATTTTCCTTACGATAGGCCATCATTTTTGTAAAAGTAGATAATCTTTTAATGTTCAGTTCTTGCAGAACTAAAACACAATGTAAACTTGTAGCAACCTTTAAACAGATGTTTTTAATACCACAATTGTGTGACAAACATTGGTACAAAATTTGAGTAAAGTGGACTCTCCATTGCAACTGTGCTACGTAAACAGCATATCCACACCGCATTAAGGCTGTGCACTCCTTGCAGATAAATATAATGTCTGCTATGTCTGTATATTAAAAAGGGTAATATCTTTCAAACTGTACTGTCTATAGATGGATGTCATGCTTCAAAGCATTTCAACAATGGAATATTAACTTACATAGTAGCCACCCACAGGTAGCACTAGACAGTTTTCATTAAATACTTGTATTTCCCTATTCTTGAAATTCTGCATTGTGTCATTCCTCTGTTATTACTCATGGGAGTGTATAGCTCCCTGCTACTATTCTTTAGGGTGTGTCATGCACAGTTTAAGGCTAGGTTTACACATCATGTGTGTACAGAGTTGAGGCAACATAGTGATCAGTGTAGTCAATAACTGCAACTAAAAGTGGTTAAAATTTAACGGCCTTGTGGTGAACTAAAATGTCACTACGTAACCATGTGGCCGTCAAAAATGAAAGTGCTCTTAGTTGCATTCATTTGCACGGATCTCCGTGTAGATACAACTTTAGGCCACATTCCAGGTGCACCTTAGCCGTAGTGTATCCTAAACTTGCGAAACTCACCTGGCAATGTCACACCATGCAGACAAACACTCACTCGACAAGGAGATTGTTAAGTCCCAGTTTTTAACTTATCCAAAGTATTCAAGTATTTACTAAAACAAACAAGACTGAACAGCCAGCTAGTGCTCTTGCAGATTTATTAACAACTTTAACAAATTCTTATTTATAGGGATCTTCAGAAAGAAGAGATACACTGTGCTGTGTACAAGGATTCTCTCCTTTCAAACAGTACCCGACTAAGATATTCCTTCATTGGATAAGGTAACAACACTATATACACAATAATTCCTCAAGCACCATAGTTCTTAGCCTCAGAAACCTCTTGCAAATATGTATTCCCTTTGTATATGGCTCTTTTCATGCCCCCACCCTGCTAAACTGACATTCACTCTAAAATCTCTGTTGAATTTCATTTTCCAAGAGCAAGATGGTCACAGAAGGGTCAGGTTACAACTCACAATAGAAGTCTATGGAGAGGGGAGAACATGGAGGTGTGAGCAGATTCTGAGCTGGAAAGAAGATACAGGCAAAGAGAGAAATTTCTGGAAATTAATTACAATTCTATCTCACCCCAAGTGCATCATTCAGATTAACAGTGCTCAGTACTTCTCTATCATACCTTATATGCACCTTTACATCTTTTGAGCTTGAGGGCAACTTTATTCTCTAATTCCCATGTCCTTTCTATAAGAAACAGCATTGCAGTCTCCACCCAACAGCTCAGGGAGAACTGACAATTAGAAGTAAAGCGGAAAACTGCTAAAAATGTAGAATACAAGCCATATAATGGTCAAAAATAGTGGTACTCCTCTCATACCTATACTTTACTATTGATTTATGCAAAGTTTGCTGAAAGGTTAAACTAACTGCACGGTATATCTCTGTCTTCAATGTAATCCCATTGAATTTTACAACCTGTCATCATAAAAAATATTATTTTTCAATTCAGTTTTTACTTTGTTATCTTGATTTATAAACAATCTAAAAAGCTGAAATCTTAGGTAAATGCATAATTGTTTGTTTTTAATCCAGAAATCTGTTCCCTGGTTGTCTGCCAAAAGGTTTGCGGAGCCAGTTATCACCACACTGATCCAGCCACACACTATTCAACAGATTTGTTCCTGCATTGATTTAAATACTTCCAAGCTAATTTTCTTGGCCAGCGACGCATCCTACATATTCACTTCATTACTTTATATATTAATTGTTATGTTCACAGAACGCACAGCAAAAGATGTTTTACACGAATGAAAAGCATCTCATCTACTGGAAATGACTGCCGATAATGTCCCATGTCCTCAGCTCCTAAGAGGAAAAAAGCCATTGTTCTTTGTCAGTACTAGTCGTGCCCTGTAGTGTCACATAGAAGCAGTTAACATTCATCTTAGAAACATGAACCAATTCATTCTACTGAGCAGTGAATAATTCATATATCACGTTTTTACCCAGGGCAAAATATACTGACATCAGGAGTCATTAAACTGCAGTCACTCACTGAACAAAATGTCTATTCATGATCTCAATGCGAACATTTAACTGTTGCCAGTTAAACCTAAGAATGAACCGACTTGATTCATTCGACATGGTGTCAGTTCATGAAAACATTGTTACACAATAATTTTACATTTTCATACAATTTCTCATTGCAGCCTTTTGTCATGCACCTGGACACAAAAATGGCAATTGTTACGAGCAAGGTAGAGCATGCTTTGTAATAGCAACATACAGGGAAAATCCTGAAAGCTGCCATTGTTTAAGAAAGAGTAATTCCTGTAAGTTACTGATATACAAGCAGATGATGGAAAATTGGAACGTTTTGCTTGTTAAAGGGCAGAATGGAGGAAAGTGAGGGAGAAAGTCTAGGAATGCTGCTGATACTAAAGACACTTAAGCTAATTTTACACAACAAGGGTGCGTTTTAGTGCCACCTCTTTGTTTTTGCTATGGGTATCACAGTGGTCAGATAATTGACAACCATAGATCAATATACCATTAAAAGGGTTTTCCCATCTCACTGTTTCAACATTTTACCTGTTGCCTCTTCTTGACACTTCCTGTAGTTCTACCCCCTTCCAGCCCCCTTGGCTGAATGGGACACTGAGGTATCACAATACTTATGCAGATCAGACAATATGCACATGCTTGTAGAGAATGGACTCTGTGTTATCTGTGAGTTTACAAAGAGAGATAACAGACTCGGCTTTATCAGCAAAGTGCAATTATCTGAACTGATTGTCCTGCCGGCAGAGCAGTTAGTGATGTCACTTGTCCTGTTTCACAGGTCTGTGGTTATAGCAATGCTGTTTAAACATTGGGAGGAATAAGTTCATGTAGCAGGCAAACAAAGCAGCATTTCTAAAGCAATATATTTAGGAAAAGTCTTCAATTTACATACGCTACCAGTATAGATAGGATCCTTGAGATGGAACAACCCCTTTAAGGTCTCCATCAAGCAACTGCTTTATATTTCTATCTCATGTAGGGTAAGACATCTGTAAGGTTTTCATGAGAAAATATTAGTCGATTATTAGAAGTTGGTTACTATAATTTTTTGGTGGAGATTTTAAGTGAAAAAAAGGAATTTTTAAGGTGGTTGTATCATATATAAAATGTATCCTTTATTCAGTGGATACAGAAAAAATGTCAGATTTTTGGGACCCCCATTGATCACGAGAACAAGCTCCCCATCCTGAATGAAACACTGATCACAAATGCACGATGCTCATCATTTCACCTCTATGGGGTTACTAAAGACAACAAAGTTATGTTTGCAGTCCTATAGAGATACATACAGGCATAACAGGTGATTTATGTAGATGAAGGGATTTACACTCATTACCATAGAGTCATGGCACTACCTCTTGTTTAAAGAGGTTGTCCCATCTCAAGGATCCTATCTATACTGGTAGCTTATGTAAATTTAAGTATTTTCCTAAATATATTGCTTTAGAAATGCTGCTTTGTTTGCCTGCTATGTGGCCTTATTCCTCCCATTGTTTAAACAGCGTTGCTATAACCACGGACCTATAGGGCAAGTGACATCACTCACTGCTCTTGCTGGCAGGACAATCAGTTCTGCTAATTGCAGTCTGCTGATAAAGCTAGTCTGTTATCGCTCTATGTAAACACATAGATAACACTGAGTCCATTCTATACAATCATGTGCATATTATCTGATCTGCCCCGGGTTGTATGTCTTCTTGAGATAACCCCTTTAATACTAACATAAGTTGTATTGCCCAAAATGTTGCTTCAAGAACATGTTACATAACATTTTCTTAGAAATGGTAGTTTTTTAGTATATTATGCTGCTGTTTACTATATATATAATTAAAATAAGTTCTAAAAATATCTTGAATGATCTCCAGATACAAATTGTGGTCAAGTGAAAATGATCAGGACGTATTCCTATGCCTGTAGTATTATCATATGCCATTCATATGTTGTTGCTTCCTTAGTCATTAGATATATTAATGGCACAATTTCCATCTGCCATAAACAAAAAACACTCTACATGCTTTTATGCCAACATCAAACAAGGGAACGGGCAGTGCATGATGTTCAAGAGTAAAAATACACTGTAATCTAAAGGTTGTATACAAGTCAAGTAGGTGAGTTTTTCACATAAAAGGAAACATATAATAAGGAAAGTTTTCTTGTTAAAATACTAAATGATTCTCCTTGAAATATAATCATAAGTAATTACTTGACTTCCTAATGGTCTTCAGTGTTTATTTTGTATTTTTTGAAACCTCCGCACAATATTGGTTCTCATTCACATTGGGTAACTGTCCTTTTCTATAATACCATCCAATGTAGTCATACAAAGCAACCATTATAAGCAATGAGTCCAGGCGGTCCCACCCATTTTAAAGGAATAAGCAGATACATAGATCTGTTTTGGTGTTACAGGGACCAAAGATAGTTCTCTGGGGTCTGACATAGTAACCTATCGGACATCAGGTATTAAAGGGATTGTTAGGTAAGGGATTGTTAGGTATCTCCGTATACTAGTTCCTGTCTGCAGTCGCCGCCTATGCCTACCAGAAAAACCATTCTGGCTTCATCTGCAAAGCCTGTCAGAACTTTAAGGCACAGGCCTGGTCAGAGATCTGCTCCATCATTCAATTAACTATAGCTGGGGTATTTACACCCTGCAGAACTTCAGTCTTTCCCGGTGATTGTTTAGTGTAAGTAGGGCTCTACTTTGCTAAGAGAAGGACGGATGGCTCTTTTTCCTAGTTTACCCCCCTTGGCTGCTGACTTGCAATTGGTGTTAACTTATTGGCAGTGACTTTTGGATTGGACTTTGACTTTACTCTGCTAACTTTTCTAGATTTTTCAGTTCTCCAGGTACAACCTTGGCTAGTTTGCTGCTCTCTTTGTCCCCCTATAGGTACCTGGTTTTATTCTTTATTTTGCTGTTGTCTGACACTCCTTGGTTTCATGACTTGGGTCTAGAGTGGGCAAGTTACATAGTATTGGGCAACTGGTAGCACTTTACTGGCAGAATTCTGACCTAATCTGTTCCTAGGGCAGTTCAGGGAATACCTCTCCTGGCAGCTGAAAGCTGGAACTCCTTTCATGGATTTTTCCAGCCACCCTGCTTCTGTAACTTCCACATGGGTATTCTCATCTCCCATTTTACGTTTTCTAATGGCTGTCAAAATTGCAATCAATTTGGCATTGTACCTCGATTACGATTAATGGTGATTATTTTGCGATTAATTGACCAGTCCTACTCTCTTCTGTGTGTCACTTTCAGGCTTTTGGCCTAATTCTGTGGGTGCTGCTGCCCCTTATAAGTGACAAGTCAATCCAGTGGCACTGTGGTGATGTTATCAAATGGTTGAGCTAAATGTACACTCTACCGATGATGTTATGTAAATATTCATAGTACCATTGGCATCATAAAAAGACAGCTCCAGAGCTACTGTGCATACTCTGAAGCTCTCCATCACAGATAACAGCACTGATGAGAGGTAACGTAGGAACAAAGCACATTCTCACAATCCTGGCCATCCATTCCATCTGGCAGAATGGAGAAGCACTGCACAAACACGACTACCTCTGCTATATAGTAGCAGTGGCCAGAACCCTAGGCAACAAGCAATAAACAAGAAAGAGCGACAAGAACGTTGTCAGGAACTGAGCTCCCTGGGTCTTGAACCCGTGACATCTTGACTATGTTCTGCAACCTGGACCATTATACCACTGAGAAGACTGTTTGTTCTGTTCCTTTCTTAGTCTTGTCTATTTCATTATAGTAATTGGCTTATGGATATCACCTGTTCTGTGGCCAATCACAGTTTACTTAGTCCCATATAAACCCACAGCATACTCCATCTTGTGTCTGATTATTCTGGCTGTTTATTCCTTGCTGACCCTCACTTTCACTACTGATCTACTATTACTGTGTACCGACCTCTGTAAACATCTGACTATGGCTGATCTACTGCTCCTGTGTACCGACCTCTGGATACATCTGACTATGGCTGATCTACTGCTCCTGTGTACCGACCTCTGGATACATCTGACTACGGCTGATCTACTGCTCCTGTGTACCGACCTCTGCATACATCTGACTACAACTGATCTACTGCTCCTGTGTACCAACCTCTGCATACATCTGAGTATGGCTGATCTACAACTCCTGTGTACAGACCTCTGCATACATCTGACTACGGCTGATCTACTGCTTCTGTGTACCGACCTCTGCATACGTCTGACTATGGCTGATCTTCTGCTCCTGTGTACCGACTTCTGCATACATCTGACTATGGCTGATCTACTGCTCCTGTGTACCGACCTCTGCATACATCTGACTATGGCTGATCTACTGCTCCTGTGTACCGACCTCTGCATACATCTGACTATGGCTGATCTACTGCTCCTGTGTACCGACCTCTGCATACATCTGACTACAGCTGATCTACTGCTTCTGTGTACCGACCTCTGCATACATCTGACTACAGCTGATCTACTGCTTCTGTGTACCGACCTCTGCATACGTCTGACTATGGCTGATCTACTGCTCCTGTGTACCGACCTCTGCATACATCTGACTATGGCTGATCTACTGCTCCTGTGTACCGACCTCTGCATACATCTGACTACAGCTGATCTACTGCTTCTGTGTACCGACCTCTGCATACATCTGACTACAGCTGATCTACTGCTTCTGTGTACCGACCTCTGCATACGTCTGACTATGGCTGATCTACTGCTCCTGTGTACCGACCTCTGCATACATCTGACTACAGCTGATCTACTGCTTCTGTGTACCGACCTCTGCATACATCTGACTACAGCTGATCTACTGCTTCTGTGTACCGACCTCTGCATACATCTGACTACAGCTGATCTACTGCTTCTGTGTACCGACCTCTGCATACATCTGACTACAGCTGATCTACTGCTTCTGTGTACCGACCTCTGCATACATCTGACTACAGCTGATCTACTGCTTCTGTGTACCGACCTCTGCATACGTCTGACTACGGCTGATCTACTGTTCCTGTGTACCGAACTCTGCAAATGACAGACCATGGTTTCTACTACTCCTTAGGTGCTATTCCTATATCTCTTACAGATCTGACAACTAGCATCGTTACAGACGTACATCTAAAGGATGGGACAACTAAGAAAAATGAATTTAAAATCAATTAACACTAACTGATAAGATGGGATCATTGAGATGGGTATACCCATTTAAATGAAGTTGTACACTTAGAACACTGTGGATGTGGCTGTTAACCCCTTTATTATCTTATTGATCAACCAATTTTCTAGCCAATAACTCTTTCACCCACATAGACCATAAGAGTAATATGAAATAATCTCAATTACATCCGGATCATTAGGGAAATTGTTATTAAACACCTTAGCTAGCTCAGATCACACTGATATTCAGTTCTAGGCCAGGGCCTCACGTGGCGTAAATGCCAACATTTACCCATGGTGGAAATGTCCCAGAAAAAATAGTAAAGTTTAAAAGTGAGAGCAAAGTGGATGGGATTATAGTGAATCCAATACTCACTTTGCGGTAAAATTCGTATGATGTCAATTACACCTATGGAAACACCAGCGTTTTTCCCATAGGTATAATTGAAACAGAAAGTCCGTAGAGGAAACCTCTATGAACTTTCTGTCTAAAGCAGTGCGGGGAGAACTGTGATGCGTTGCTGCTGCGTGCTTTTTTCTGCAGGACATCACGTGGGGCCTAAAGCGTTTCTATAACACTTAATATTGATGGTCTAATCTTAGAAGCAGTGGCGTAACTACCGCCATAGCAGCAGAGGCAGCTGCCACAGGGCCCGGGGCATTATGGGCCAGGTGACAGCCGCTACCGCTGCTATCATTATGCTCGGGGGTCTTTTTGGACCCCCGAGTATAATGATTGGCAGACCGGGAGAGATAAGAAACATAAAAAACACTGTTACTTACCTCTCCACGATCCTGGCCAGGCCTCCTTCCTAGTTGTCTGACATCTCTGACGTTACATGAACCCGACCTTCATCCCGGGTCATGTCACATCCAACATCATTGAAGAAGGATCGCAGCGGAGGCCGACAGCATAGGAGCCGGGGGACAGGTAAGAAACAGTAGTTTTTTATGTTTTTATTCCCCCGGGTCTCCGATTGTTATACTCTGGGGTCTGTAAAGACCATAGAGTATAATAATTGTTTATCGGTGTCCACAGGGGACATAGTACTGTGTGCAGGAGCCACTATTGGGGATAATACTGTGTGCAGAAGCCACGATCGGGGATAATACTGTGTGCCGGGGCCACTATGGGGGATAATACTGTGTGCAGGGGCCACTATGGTGCATAATACTGTGTGCAGGGGCCACTATCGGGGATAATACTGTGTGCAGAGGCCATTAAGGGACATAATACTGTGTGCAAGGGCCACTATGGGGGATAATACTGTGTGAAGGGGCCACTATGGGGCATAATAGAGCTCGCAGGAATGCGTAGGAGGGGGTCGGTCAAGGTCTTCGGCGTCGGTGTCGGTCAGGGGGGGTCATGTCAAAAGTTTGCCACGGGGCCCCGCCATTCCTAGTTACGCCACTGCTTAGAAGTTAACAATATTGGATCAGTGGGGGGGGGTCCAACATCTCCCCAATGAGCAGCTGTTTTTAGTACAGTGAAAAGAGTCAGAAGCAGATGGCTCCGTGTACTGTGCAGTGCCAGTTTTACACTTCTTTAATAGCAAGCCAGAAACAGCAGATTAATCGATATAATTTCTTGGAGAACCTCTTTAACCTTTAAGCCACCCCAGCTTCCATGAAACAAAAGGCAGAATTCCACAGCTACGTATTCTAGAGATTGTTGTCATAATATTGCATGGACGTATTCCATCTGTGGTCTCTTCTAGAGATGAGCAACGAATTGGGCTTGTTATGAATTTTTAAAAAAATTTCAGATTTCTCCAAACTCCAAAATTTTTAGGCTTCCCCCACCCATAATTATTATACTTGTGAGTCTCTTCAGGCCAAAGAATATAATAACCAAGGACTAGGGAGGGTGCAGTGAAATAAGACACTCATACTCACCATTCCTAGTTTCCACCTCAGGGACCAGTCAGCAAATTGGTAGAAACTGGTGATACCCAGGAAAAAGACAGGATTCTGCAGTAGAGCTCAGGAAAGGTAAGTATTAGAGATGAGCGAACACTAAAATGTTCGAGGTTCGAAATTCGATTCGAACAGCCGCTCAATGTTCGTGTGTTCGAACGGGTTTCGAACCCCATTATAGTCTATGGGGAACAGATACTCGTTAAGGGGGAAACCCAAATCCGTGTCTGGAGGGTCACCAAGTCCACTATGACACCCCAGGAAATGATGCCAACACCTCTGGAATGACACTGGGACAGCAGGGGAAGCATGTCTGGGGGCATCTAACACACCAAAGACCCTCTATTACCCCAACATCACAGCCTAACAACTACACACTTTACACACTCAATACCACCTCTCTGACAGTAGGAAAACACCTTGAAACATGTGTATTTGGCACTTGCAGTGAGGAGAGCTTGTCACCAGCAGTGAATTTGGCCCTTGTAGTAAGTTGAGGTTGGCACCAACATTTGTTTTGAAAATCAGGGTGGATTGAGCCTCTAACCAGCAGAGTTTGGGCAAATTCATGGTGGAGGGAGCCTCTAAAAACCCCAGTTTGGACCAATTCATGGTGGAGGGAGACTCTAAAAACCCCAGTTTGGACCAATTCATGGTGGAGGGAGACTCTAAAAACCCCAGTTTGGACCAATTCATGGTGGAGGGAGCCTCTAAAAACCCCAGTTTGGACCAATTCATGGTGGAGGGAGCCTCTAACCAGCCCAGTTTGGACCAATTAATGGTGGAGGGAGCCTCTAAACAGCCAAGTTTTGGGAAATTCATGGTGGAGGGAGCCTCTAACCAGCCCAGTTTGGACCAATTCATGGTGGAGGGAGCCTCTAAACAGCCCAGTTTGGGCAAATTCATGGTGGAGGGAGCCTCTAACCAGCCCAGTTTGGACCAATTAATGGTGGAGGGAGCCTCTAAACAGCCAAGTTTTGGGAAATTCATGGTGGAGGGAGCCTCTAACCAGCCCAGTTTGGGCAAATTCATGGTGGAGGGAGCCTCTAACCAGCCCAGTTTGGACCAATTAATGGTGGAGGGAGCCTCTAACCAGCCCAGTTTGGACCAATTAATGGTGGAGGGAGCCTCTAAACAGCCAAGTTTTGGGAAATTCATGGTGGAGGGAGCCTCTAACCAGCCCAGTTTGGACCAATTCATGGTGGAGGGAGCCTCTAAACAGCCCAGTTTGGGCAAATTCATGGTGGAGGGAGCCTCTAAAAAACCCAGTTTGGACCAATTCATGGTGGAGGGAGCCTCTAATTAGCCCAGTTTGGACCAATTAATTGTGGAGGGAGCCTCTAACCAGCCCAGTTTGGACCAATTAATGGTGGAGGGAGCCTCTAACCACCCCAGTTTGGACCAATTCATGGTGGAGGGAGCCTCTAACCAGCCCAGTTTGGACCAATTAATGGTGGAGGGAGCCTCTAAACAGCCAAGTTTTGGGAAATTCATGGTGGAAGGAGCCTCTAACCAGCCCAGTTTGGACCAATTCATGGTGGAGGGAGCCTCTAAACAGCCCAGTTTGGGCAAATTCATGGTGGAGGGAGCCTCTAACCAGCCCAGTTTGGACCAATTAATGGTGGAGGGAGCCTCTAAACAGCCAAGTTTTGGGAAATTCATGGTGGAGGGAGCCTCTAACCAGCCCAGTTTGGACCAATTCATGGTGGAGGGAGCCTCTAAACAGCCAAGTTTTGGGAAATTCATGGTGGAGGGAGCCTCTAAAAAACCCAGTTTGGACCAATTCATGGTGGAGGGAGCCTCTAATTAGCCCAGTTTGGACCAATTAATTGTGGAGGGAGCCTCTAACCAGCCCAGTTTGGACCAATTAATGGTGGAGGGAGCCTCTAACCACCCCAGTTTGGGCAAATTCATGGTGGAGGGAGCCTCTAACCAGCCCAGTTTGGACCAATTAATGGTGGAGGGAGCCTCTAAACAGCCAAGTTTTGGGAAATTCATGGTGGAGGGAGCCTCTAACCAGCCCAGTTTGGACCAATTCATGGTGGAGGGAGCCTCTAAACAGCCCAGTTTGGGCAAATTCATGGTGGAGGGAGCCTCTAAACAGCCCAGTTTGGGCAAATTCATGGTGGAGGGAGCCTCTAACCAGCCCAGTTTGGACCAATTAATGGTGGAGGGAGCCTCTAAACAGCCAAGTTTTGGGAAATTCATGGTGGAGGGAGCCTCTAACCAGCCCAGTTTGGACCAATTAATGGTGGAGGGAGCCTCTAACCAGCCCAGTTTGGACCAATTAATGGTGGAGGGAGCCTCTAACCAGCCCAGTTTGGACCAATTAATGGTGGAGGGAGCCTCTAAACAGCCAAGTTTTGGGAAATTCATGGTGGAGGGAGCCTCTAACCAGCCCAGTTTGGACCAATTCATGGTGGAGGGAGCCTCTAAACAGCCCAGTTTGGGCAAATTCATGGTGGAGGGAGCCTCTAAACAGCCCAGTTTGGGCAAATTCATGGTGGAGGGAGCCTCTAACCAGCCCAGTTTGGACCAATTAATGGTGGAGGGAGCCTCTAAACAGCCAAGTTTTGGGAAATTCATGGTGGAGGGAGCCTCTAACCAGCCCAGTTTGGACCAATTAATGGTGGAGGGAGCCTCTAACCACCCCAGTTTGGGCAAATTCATGGTGGAGGGAGCCTCTAACCAGCCCAGTTTGGACCAATTCATGGTGGAGGGAGCCTCTAAACAGCCCAGTTTGGGCAAATTCATGGTGGAGGGAGCCTCTAAAAAACCCAGTTTGGACCAATTCATGGTGGAGGGAGCCTCTAATTAGCCCAGTTTGGACCAATTAATTGTGGAGGGAGCCTCTAACCAGCCCAGTTTGGACCAATTAATGGTGGAGGGAGCCTCTAAAAAACCCAGTTTGGACCAATTCATGGTGGAGGGAGCCTCTAATTAGCCCAGTTTGGACCAATTAATTGTGGAGGGAGCCTCTAACCAGCCCAGTTTGGACCAATTAATGGTGGAGGGAGCCTCTAACCACCCCAGTTTGGACCAATTCATGGTGGAGGGAGCCTCTAACCACCCCAGTTTGGACCAATTCATGGTGGAGGGAGCCTCTAAACAGCCCAGTTTGGGCAAATTCATGGTGGAGGGAGCCTCTAACCAGCCCAGTTTGGACCAATTAATGGTGGAGGGAGCCTCTAAACAGCCAAGTTTTGGGAAATTCATGGTGGAGGGAGCCTCTAACCAGCCCAGTTTGGACCAATTCATGGTGGAGGGAGCCTCTAAACAGCCCAGTTTGGGCAAATTCATGGTGGAGGGAGCCTCTAAACAGCCCAGTTTGGGCAAATTCATGGTGGAGGGAGCCTCTAACCAGCCCAGTTTGGACCAATTAATGGTGGAGGGAGCCTCTAAACAGCCAAGTTTTGGGAAATTCATGGTGGAGGGAGCCTCTAAAAACCCCAGTTTGGACCAATTCATGGTGGAGGGAGCCTCTAATTAGCCCAGTTTGGACCAATTAATTGTGGAGGGAGCCTCTAACCAGCCCAGTTTGGACCAATTAATGGTGGAGGGAGCCTCTAACCACCCCAGTTTGGGCAAATTCATGGTGGAGGGAGCCTCTAACCAGCCCAGTTTGGACCAATTAATGGTGGAGGGAGCCTCTAAACAGCCAAGTTTTGGGAAATTCATGGTGGAGGGAGCCTCTAACCAGCCCAGTTTGGACCAATTCATGGTGGAGGGAGCCTCTAAACAGCCCAGTTTGGGCAAATTCATGGTGGAGGGAGCCTCTAAACAGCCCAGTTTGGGCAAATTCATGGTGGAGGGAGCCTCTAACCAGCCCAGTTTGGACCAATTAATGGTGGAGGGAGCCTCTAAACAGCCAAGTTTTGGGAAATTCATGGTGGAGGGAGCCTCTAACCAGCCCAGTTTGGACCAATTAATGGTGGAGGGAGCCTCTAACCACCCCAGTTTGGGCAAATTCATGGTGGAGGGAGCCTCTAACCAGCCCAGTTTGGACCAATTAATGGTGGAGGGAGCCTCTAAACAGCCAAGTTTTGGGAAATTCATGGTGGAGGGAGCCTCTAACCAGCCCAGTTTGGACCAATTCATGGTGGAGGGAGCCTCTAAACAGCCCAGTTTGGGCAAATTCATGGTGGAGGGAGCCTCTAAACAGCCAAGTTTTGGGAAATTCATGGTGGAGGGAGCCTCTAACCAGCCCAGTTTGGA
This sequence comes from Leptodactylus fuscus, assembly GCF_031893055.1. Lineage (NCBI taxonomy): Eukaryota > Metazoa > Chordata > Amphibia > Anura > Leptodactylidae > Leptodactylus > Leptodactylus fuscus. Next base: position 26,525,308 of record NC_134274.1, read on the forward strand.
CCAATTCATGGTGGAGGGAGCCTCTAAAAACCCCAGTTTGGACCAATTCATGGTGGAGGGAGCCTCTAAACAGCCCAGTTTGGGCAAATTCATGGTGGAGGGAGCCTCTAACCAGCAGAGTTGGTGGAAATCAGGGTGGAGGGAGCCTCTAACCAGCAGAGTTGGGGGAAATCAGGGTGGAGGGAGCCTAGTATTAGCAGAATTGTGCAACGCTTATGGTGGATGAGTATGAGGATGCGGAGGAATTGGAGAGGTTGAGTACAGACATGGAGTTTCATGTTGGGGTGCTTTACACAGGTGGGCACAAAAATGACGGCTCTACCCAGTGGTGGTTCATTTTTATCAAAGTGAGCCGGTCGGCACTCTCAGCTGACAGACGGGTGCGCTTGTCAGTGATGATGCCACCGGCTGCACTGAACACCCTCTCAGATAGGACGCTGGCGGCAGGACAGGACAGCACCTCCAAGGCATATAGGGCAAGTTCAAGCCACAGGTCCAACTTCGACACCCAATACGTGTAGGGCGCAGAGGGGTCGGAGAGGACAGGGCTGTGGTCGGAAAGGTATTCCCGCAACATGCGCCTATACTTCTCACGCCTGGTGACACTAGGACCCTCCGTGGCGGCACTTTGGCGAGGGGGTGCCATCAAGGTGTCCCAGACCTTAGACAGTGTGCCCCTCGTTTGTGTGGACCGGTGAGAACTTGGTTGCCTACTGGAGGAACTGCCCTCCCTGCCGCCAACGTCACATGCTGGAAACATCTCCATCATATTCTGCACCAATTGCCTGTGGCAAGCATTGATGCGATTGGCCCTCCCCTCTACCGGAATAAAAGACGAGATGTTGTTTTTATACCGGGGGTCAAGGATAGCAAAGATCCAGTACTGGTTGTCCTCCATGATTTTGACAATACGCTTGTCGGTTGTAAAGCACCCCAACATGAACTCAGCCATGTCTGCCACAGTGTTAGTTGGCATGACTCCTCTGGCCCCACCGGAAAGTTCAATCTCCATTTCCTCCTCATCCTCCATGTCTACCCATCCGCGCTGCAACAATGGGACGATTCGAAGTTGCCCGGAAGCCTCCTGTATCACCATCACATCATCGGACAACTCTTCTTCCTCCTCCTCCTCCTCCTCCTCCTCCTCCATTAAACGCAGTGAAGCGGACAGATGTGTGGACCTACTCTCCAGCTGTGACGGATCGGATGCTATCCCTAACTCCTCTGTGTGATCTGAGTTATCCCTGATGTCAATCAGGGATTCTCTCAGAACACACAAGAGCGGGATTGTAAGGCTCACCATCGCATCCTCAGAGCTCACCCTCCTTGTGGACTCCTCAAAGACCCGTAGGATGTCACAAAGGTCTCTCATCCATGGCCACTCATGGATGTGAAACTGAGGCAGCTGACTTTGTGGCACCCTAGGGTTTTGTAGCTGGTATTCCATCAAAGGTCTCTGCTGCTCAACCACTCTATTCAACATCTGAAACGTTGAGTTCCAGCGTGTGGGGACGTCGCACAAAAGCCGGTGTTGTGGCACATGCAGGCGTTGCTGGAGAGATTTTAAGCTAGCAGCGGCTACTGTCGACTTGCGAAAGTGGGCGCACATGCGCCGCACTTTCACCAGTAGCTCTGGAACATTGGGGTAGCTCTTTAGGAAACGTTGCACCACTAGGTTGAAGACGTGGGCCAGGCATGGAACATGTTGGAGTCCGGCAAGCTCCAGAGCTGCTACCAGGTTCCGGCCGTTATCACAAACGACCATGCCTGGGCCCAGGTGCAGCGGCTCAAACCATATTGCCGTCTCATCGAGGAGGGCATCCCTCACCTCGGAGGCAGTGTGCTGTCTGTCCCCCAAGCTGATCAGCTTCAGCACAGCCTGCTGACGTCTACCAACGCCAGTGCTGCAACGTTTCCAACTCGTAGCTGGGGTCAATCTAACAGCGGAGGAGGAGGCGGTGGCGGAGGAGGAGGCGGTGGCGGAGGAGGAGGCGGTAGAGGAGGAGGAGGAGGGGGGTGTTCTTCTCGTGTCCCTGCCAGGAATGTTAGGCGGGGAGACGAGGTACACCGGGCCAGTTTGGGAAGCAGTCCCAGCCTCAACTACATTCACCCAGTGTGCCGTCAGTGAAATGTAGCGTCCCTGTCCGCATGCACTTGTCCACGCGTCGGTGGTCAAGTGGACCTTTGTGCAAAGCGCGGAACTAAGGGCCCGCCTGATGTTGAGTGACACGTGCTGGTGCAAGGCGGGGACGGCACACCGGGAGAAGTAGTGACGGCTAGGGACGGCATAGCGAGGTGCCGCAGTTGCCATCAGGTCCAGGAAGGCGGGAGTTTCAACAAGCCGGAACGCCAACATCTCCTGGGCCAGCAGTTTAGCGATGTTGGCGTTCAAGGCTTGCGCGTGTGGGTGGTTAGCAGTGTATTTCTGCCGCCGCTCCAATGTCTGAGAGATGGTGGGTTGTTGTAAAGAAACGCCTGATGGTGCCTTTGATGGTGCAGGAGAAGGAGATAAGACAGGACCAGGGGAGGATGAGGTAGAAGTCAACAAAGTGGCGGAGGCAGATGAAGTGGTGTCCTGGCTCGTCCTCTGGAGTGCATCGCCAGCACAGTCAGCAGTGGCAGTGGCAGAGGCAGAGGCAGAGGCAGTGGCAGTGGCGTGAACGGCAGGCGGCCTTTGTCCTGCCGTTGCTGCCTGCCACTGATTCCAGTGCTTGGATTCCAAATGACGGCGCATTGAAGTGGTGGACAGGTTGCTCTTCTCAGAGCCCCTAATCAATTTCGAGAGGCAAATTGTGCAGACAACACTATATCTGTCCTCGGCGCATTCCTTGAAAAAACTCCACACCTTCGAGAAACGTGCCCTCGAGGTGGGAGTTTTTCGGGGCTGGGTACGAACTGGAACATCTTGGGAGATTCCGGGTGTGGCCTGGCTTCGCCTAAGCTGCTGACCTCTGCCTCTGCCTCTAGCTACCCTTTTTGGTGCTGCACCTGCCTCAACATCCACACTACTTTCCCCGCTTGACATCCCCCCTGTCCAGGTCGGGTCAGTGTCCTCATCATCCACCACTTCCTCTTCCAACTCCTGTCTCATCTCCTCCTCCCGCACAATGCGCCGGTCAACTGGATGCCCTGACGGCAACTGCGTCACATCATCGTCGATGAGGGTGGGTTGCTGGTCATCCACCACCAAATCGAACGGAGATGGAGGAGACTCTAGTGTTTGAGCATCTGGATACAGATGCTCCTCTGTTAGGTTCGTGGAATCGTGACGTGGAGAGGCAGGTTGAGGGACAATGAAAGGAGCGGAGAACAGCTCTGGGGAGCAGGGACAGTTTGGGTTATTGTTCTGTAAAGCTTCGGAATTTTGGGAGGAAGGAAGACAAGACTGTTGGGTAATAGGAGGAGAGGAGGCAGAGTCTGACTGGCTGCTGGACAATGTGCTGTAAGCGTTCTCTGACAGCCATTGCAAGACCTGTTCCTGGTTCTCGGGCCTACTAAGGTTTGTACCCTGCAGTTTAGTTAATGTGGCAAGCAACCCTGGCACTGTGGAGTGGCGCAATGCTTGCTGCCCCACAGGAGTAGGCACGGGACGCCCTGTGGCTTCACTGCTACCTTGCTCCCCAGAACCATTCCCCCGACCTCGCCCACGGCCTCGTCCACGTCCCTTTCCGGGAGCCTTGCGCATTTTGAATTCCTAGTTAGAAATTGGCACTGTATACCAGTAGTAAAAATTGTGGGCGCACGTAACCCCAATATATTCTTTGAATTACCAGTCAGAAACTGGCACTATATGGCAGTAGCAAGAAATGAGGGTATTTGTATTCCCAATATACTCTTTGAATTCCCAGTCAGACAATGGCACTGTATACCAGTAGTAAAAATTGTGGGTGCACGTAACCCCAATATATTCTTTGAATTACCAGTCAGAAACTGGCACTATATGGCAGTAGCAAGAAATGAGGGTATTTGTATTCCCAATATACTCTTTGAATTCCCAGTCAGACAATGGCACTGTATACCAGTAGTAAAAATTGTGGGTGCACGTAACCCCAATATATTCTTTGAATTCCCAGTCAGAAACTGGCACTATATGGCAGTAGCAAGAAATGAGGGTATTTGTATTCCCAATATACTCTTTGAATTCCCAGTCAGACAATGGCACTGTATACCAGTAGTAAAAATTGTGGGTGCACGTAACCCCAATATATTCTTTGAATTCCCAGTCAGAAACTGGCACTATATGGCAGTAGCAAGAAATGAGGGTATTTATAACCCCAATATATTCTTTGAATTCCCAGTCAGACAATGGCACTGTATACCAGTAGTAAAAATTGTGGGTGCACGTAACCCCAATATATTCTTTGAATTCCCAGTCAGAAACTGGCACTATATGGCAGTAGCAAGAAATGAGGGTATTTGTATTCCCAATATACTCTTTGAATTCCCAGTCAGACAATGGCACTGTATACCAGTAGTAAAAATTGTGGGTGCACGTAACCCCAATATATTCTTTGAATTCCCAGTCAGAAACTGGCACTATATGGCAGTAGCAAGAAATGAGGGTATTTGTATTCCCAATATACTCTTTGAATTCCCAGTCAGACAATGGCACTGTATACCAGTAGTAAAAATTGTGGGTGCACGTAACCCCAATATATTCTTTGAATTACCAGTCAGAAACTGGCACTATATGGCAGTAGCAAGAAATGAGGGTATTTATAACCCCAATATATTCTTTGAATTCCCAGTCAGACAATGGCACTGTATACCAGTAGTAAAAATTGTGGGTGCACGTAACCCCAATATATTCTTTGAATTCCCAGTCAGAAACTGGCACTATATGGCAGTAGCAAGAAATGAGGGTATTTGTATTCCCAATATACTCTTTGAATTCCCAGTCAGACAATGGCACTGTATACCAGTAGTAAAAATTGTGGGTGCACGTAACCCCAATATATTCTTTGAATTACCAGTCAGAAACTGGCACTATATGGCAGTAGCAAGAAATGAGGGTATTTATAACCCCAATATATTCTTTGAATTCCCAGTCAGACAATGGCACTGTATACCAGTAGTAAAAATTGTGGGTGCACGTAACCCCAATATATTCTTTGAATTACCAGTCAGAAACTGGCACTATATGGCAGTAGCAAGAAATGAGGGTATTTATAACCCCAATATATTCTTTGAATTCCCAGTCAGACAATGGCACTGTATACCAGTAGTAAAAATTGTGGGTGCACGTAACCCCAATATATTCTTTGAATTCCCAGTCAGAAACTGGCACTATATGGCAGTAGCAAGAAATGAGGGTATTTGTATTCCCAATATACTCTTTGAATTCCCAGTCAGACAATGGCACTGTATACCAGTAGTAAAAATTGTGGGTGCACGTAACCCCAATATATTCTTTGAATTACCAGTCAGAAACTGGCACTATATGGCAGTAGCAAGAAATGAGGGTATTTATAACCCCAATATATTCTTTGAATTCCCAGTCAGACAATGGCACTGTATACCAGTAGTAAAAATTGTGGGTGCACGTAACCCCAATATATTCTTTGAATTCCCAGTCAGAAACTGGCACTATATGGCAGTAGCAAGAAATGAGGGTATTTGTATTCCCAATATACTCTTTGAATTCCCAGTCAGACAATGGCACTGTATACCAGTAGTAAAAATTGTGGGTGCACGTAACCCCAATATATTCTTTGAATTCCCAGTCAGAAACTGGCACTATATGGCAGTAGCAAGAAATGAGGGTATTTGTATTCCCAATATACTCTTTGAATTCCCAGTCAGACAATGGCACTGTATACCAGTAGTAAAAATTGTGGGTGCACGTAACCCCAATATATTCTTTGAATTCCCAGTCAGAAACTGGCACTATATGGCAGTAGCAAGAAATGAGGGTATTTATAACCCCAATATATTCTTTGAATTCCCAGTCAGACAATGGCACTGTATACCAGTAGTAAAAATTGTGGGTGCACATAACCCCAATATATTCTTTGAATTCCCAGTCAGAAACTGGCACTATATGGCAGTAGCAAGAAATGAGGGTATTTGTATTCCCAATATACTCTTTGAATTCCCAGTCAGACAATGGCACTGTATACCAGTAGTAAAAATTGTGGGTGCACGTAACCCCAATATATTCTTTGAATTCCCAGTCAGAAACTGGCACTATATGGCAGTAGCAAGAAATGAGGGTATTTATAACCCCAATATATTCTTTGAATTCCCAGTCAGACAATGGCACTGTATACCAGTAGTAAAAATTGTGGGTGCACGTAACCCCAATATATTCTTTGAATTCCCAGTCAGAAACTGGCACTATATGGCAGTAGCAAGAAATGAGGGTATTTGTATTCCCAATATACTCTTTGAATTCCCAGTCAGACAATGGCACTGTATACCAGTAGTAAAAATTGTGGGTGCACGTAACCCCAATATATTCTTTGAATTCCCAGTCAGAAACTGGCACTATATGGCAGTAGCAAGAAATGAGGGTATTTGTATTCCCAATATACTCTTTGAATTCCCAGTCAGACAATGGCACTGTATACCAGTAGTAAAAATTGTGGGTGCACGTAACCCCAATATATTCTTTGAATTACCAGTCAGAAACTGGCACTATATGGCAGTAGCAAGAAATGAGGGTATTTATAACCCCAATATATTCTTTGAATTCCCAGTCAGACAATGGCACTGTATACCAGTAGTAAAAATTGTGGGTGCACGTAACCCCAATATATTCTTTGAATTCCCAGTCAGAAACTGGCACTATATGGCAGTAGCAAGAAATGAGGGTATTTGTATTCCCAATATACTCTTTGAATTCCCAGTCAGACAATGGCACTGTATACCAGTAGTAAAAATTGTGGGTGCACGTAACCCCAATATATTCTTTGAATTACCAGTCAGAAACTGGCACTATATGGCAGTAGCAAGAAATGAGGGTATTTATAACCCCAATATATTCTTTGAATTCCCAGTCAGACAATGGCACTGTATACCAGTAGTAAAAATTGTGGGTGCACGTAACCCCAATATATTCTTTGAATTACCAGTCAGAAACTGGCACTATATGGCAGTAGCAAGAAATGAGGGTATTTATAACCCCAATATATTCTTTGAATTCCCAGTCAGACAATGGCACTGTATACCAGTAGTAAAAATTGTGGGTGCACGTAACCCCAATATATTCTTTGAATTCCCAGTCAGAAACTGGCACTATATGGCAGTAGCAAGAAATGAGGGTATTTGTATTCCCAATATACTCTTTGAATTCCCAGTCAGACAATGGCACTGTATACCAGTAGTAAAAATTGTGGGTGCACGTAACCCCAATATATTCTTTGAATTCCCAGTCAGAAACTGGCACTATATGGCAGTAGCAAGAAATGAGGGTATTTGTATTCCCAATATACTCTTTGAATTCCCAGTCAGACAATGGCACTGTATACCAGTAGTAAAAATTGTGGGTGCACGCAACCCCAATATATTCTTTGAATTACCAGTCAGAAACTGGCACTATATGGCAGTAGCAAGAAATGAGGGTATTTATAACCCCAATATATTCTTTGAATTCCCAGTCAGACAATGGCACTGTATACCAGTAGTAAAAATTGTGGGTGCACGTAACCCCAATATATTCTTTGAATTACCAGTCAGAAACTGGCACTATATGGCAGTAGCAAGAAATGAGGGTATTTATAACCCCAATATATTCTTTGAATTCCCAGTCAGACAATGGCACTGTATACCAGTAGTAAAAATTGTGGGTGCACGTAACCCCAATATATTCTTTGAATTCCCAGTCAGAAACTGGCACTATATGGCAGTAGCAAGAAATGAGGGTATTTGTATTCCCAATATACTCTTTGAATTCCCAGTCAGACAATGGCACTGTATACCAGTAGTAAAAATTGTGGGTGCACGTAACCCCAATATATTCTTTGAATTACCAGTCAGAAACTGGCACTATATGGCAGTAGCAAGAAATGAGGGTATTTATAACCCCAATATATTCTTTGAATTCCCAGTCAGACAATGGCACTGTATACCAGTAGTAAAAATTGTGGGTGCACGTAACCCCAATATATTCTTTGAATTCCCAGTCAGAAACTGGCACTATATGGCAGTAGCAAGAAATGAGGGTATTTGTATTCCCAATATACTCTTTGAATTCCCAGTCAGACAATGGCACTGTATACCAGTAGTAAAAATTGTGGGTGCACGTAACCCCAATATATTCTTTGAATTCCCAGTCAGAAACTGGCACTATATGGCAGTAGCAAGAAATGAGGGTATTTATAACCCCAATATATTCTTTGAATTCCCAGTCAGACAATGGCACTGTATACCAGTAGTAAAAATTGTGGGTGCACGTAACCCCAATATATTCTTTGAATTCCCAGTCAGAAACTGGCACTATATGGCAGTAGCAAGAAATGAGGGTATTTGTATTCCCAATATATTCTTTGAATTCCCAGTCAGACAATGGCACTGTATACCAGTAGTAAAAATTGTGGGTGCACGTAACCCCAATATATTCTTTGAATTCCCAGTCAGAAACTGGCACTATATGGCAGTAGCAAGAAATGAGGGTATTTATAACCCCAATATATTCTTTGAATTCCCAGTCAGACAATGGCACTGTATACCAGTAGTAAAAATTGTGGGTGCACGTAACCCCAATATATTCTTTGAATTCCCAGTCAGAAACTGGCACTATATGGCAGTAGCAAGAAATGAGGGTATTTGTATTCCCAATATACTCTTTGAATTCCCAGTCAGACAATGGCACTGTATACCAGTAGTAAAAATTGTGGGTGCACGTAACCCCAATATATTCTTTGAATTCCCAGTCAGACACTGGCACTATATGGCAGTAGCAAGAAATGAGGGTATTTGTATTCCCAATATATTCTTTGAATTCCCAGTCAGACAATGACACTGTATACCAGTAGTAAAAATTGTGGGTGCACGTAACCCCAATATATTCTTTGAATTACCAGTCAGAAACTGGCACTATATGGCAGTAGCAAGAAATGAGGGTATTTGTATTCCCAATATATTCTTTGAATTCCCAGTCAGACAATGGCACTGTATACCAGTAGTAAAAATTGTGGGTGTATATAGCCCCAATTCTATTGCTAGGGGACTTGCAGGGTATTTCTGGGGTGAAGGTGGGGGGGCACACCGTTGGAACGGGTATCGGGGTATATATCGGGTATACGGGAATACACTGACAGTGTATTCCATTCAGGATCCTGGGAAAGCTGGGTTGCGGCGATTGAGCCCGTCAGTGCCACGTTACACTGACAAGCTTCTCCCTGGAATTTAGCTCTTACAAGAGCTGTTGGTTGTCTTCTCCTTCCTATCCTAGCCTGTCCCTGCCTACCCAGAATCTAAGCCCTAGCTAGCTGGACGGAAACCTCCGTCCTCGGTGAATTGCAAGCTCAGAATGACGCGAAGCTGGGCGTCGCTGTTCTTTTAAATTAGAGGTCACATGTTTTCGGCAGCCAATGGGTTTTGCCTACTTTTTTCAACGTCACCGGTGTCGTAGTTCCTGTCCCACCTACCCAGCGCTGTTATTGGAGCAAAAAAGGCGCCAGGGAAGGTGGGAGGGGAATCGAGTAATGGCGCACTTTACCACGCGGTGTTCGATTCGATTCGAACATGCCGAACAGCCTAATATCCGATCGAACATGAGTTCGATAGAACACTGTTCGCTCATCTCTAGTAAGTATGAATGATTTTTTGATTTTTCTACATCTTCCCTGGCCTGTGAACAGACCCCAGAGTATAATAGCACTTCAGCTTCAGATTCAACAAGTTTGGCCCAAAGGCAATGTTGCAAGAAAATGTTTTCAACAGGTAGCAGTACAGGCAAAACTTTCTCTTTTTTTGTAAATAGAGTTACTTGCATACAATTTTTTTTGTTGTTGTTGTTGAACAGCACTGCATGGTCTAGAAGATTCCTTAGACCCCATTCACACGGGGAGCGGAAAGGTGGATTTTGCCACCAAGAGTGATGTGGGGAGCCGTGTCACTCTCGGGCCAAAATCCACCTGCCACGACTGACTACAGCTTTTCCCTCCGTAGTAGGCTGAAATGAATGGGCCGACCACAGAGGTTGCTGCCGCGAGGCAGACATCACGGCTCAATGAGCCGCGGAATCCGCCTGAAGAAAGGGCAGCTCGCTTCTTTTTTCTGCTATTGGCAACATGCTGCTAGCGGAAATAAGATCGCGAGCGGTCTCTATAGACCACTATTGTGAGGGCGTGGATTATGATGTGAATTCCGCACCATAACCCGCCCCCTCTGTTCCCGTGTGAGCCCTTACACTTACATGTCACTCTACCCAAGTAGAGTGTAACTCTAACCTTAGATATTCTATAACTACTGCCATGAGGGAATAGTTGTCACCAACTATATGTATGACCAGCCTAAGTTTGCATTCATATCTGGGAATCTATAATCATAGAGGTGTCGTAAGAGAATGTCTGTCTGTACACAGAACAATTATTCTATTGATCTAGAATGGCAACCTAAGGCCAAGCAGTGACGTAAACAATTGTTACATCTGGCCAGTAACTAGAGGGTCCGAAGAAGAGAAACCAAGTGTTTAAGTCACTATTCTCAATCACTATCTATAGAGCGGCAGTGTTTAAAAAGTATCTTTAGTGTCAGTAGGAATGTAATATATAGTTTTACAGTGCCATCTAGTGGCTAAAAGGCTTAGACTCTGCATTACATGTCATTCACTCGCTTTAAAGGGGTTGTTGACTATATGCAAATAAACAGTATTGTTTATATAATAACAATTATGTCTAGCAATTCCAATACACTTTCTGTATCAATTCATCTCCTGTTTCTAGTTTTCTGCTTGCAGTCATTTATATATAGTTTACTTCCAGTGGATAAAAATCCATCTATGCGATATACAGTCAATAGTTGTGATATACAGTCAATGGCCATGTGATACACAGTCAATAGTCATCTTATATACAGTCCATGGTCTATGGTCACGGCTCATTTCAAGAGCAAGCTCTGACTACTGTGCTATGACTGTAACCTGTGTGTCCATCACATCACTGTTAGGGGTATAGACCCCCAGAGCTTATGTTGTTGTAGTTTCAAATTAAATAACAGGCCAAGATCGGCTACAGCCATCTTTGACCTGGAGAATCACGAAGACACAGATGGTGGTGTATCAAAATGGATTCTGATTTATTGTTACAGAGAGGTAGTATTTATACAGACAAAAGCAGGTTGGACTATTCCAATGACATGATTGGTGGAGAACTTTGTAACAATAGCCCTGATGCATATCTATTGGATAAGAAACTGGAGAGAGGTCACACCCCCCTGAGGGCTGAGTGGGGGTGTGAGTTGTAGAAGACACATGGCCTTAAAGTCTAAAATGGAGTCTGTGAGCTCATGGTATGGTGACCGCATGGTATCACAAAATGGCAGCCATCAGCACATGTCTCAAATACACATCCTAGATGTCTATCTCATGGTATTCTAAAGACAATAGACATCCTTGTTGGAGACAATTACAGTTACCATTCTATTTCCTTATCACCTTAACAAAGGGCTTCTCTTCTTTGATCTTTTATGTCCAACAATCCCATTCTCTTCCTGACTCTTTTTCTCTTTGTGTATTCAACAAATACACAACACATGGCCAGTTTAACCGGTTCCCAGTGGAAGAGACATCTCATCCCTGAGATGGATAATGAGATAGAGAGATATAACAGCTTAAGCCCCACCTTTTTATACTTAATTTTTCCAAAGATATCATTGTCCCCCCACATCACCATGACCTGATTTTTATACACTGGAAGTATACAATAAATGCAGAGATCTAGATAACTGTGAGGAATTGATATACCAAGTATATTAGAAAATCGTACAACTTTTCATTCTACAATAACATTTATTTACTGAAGCTGAACATCCCATTTAAAGACTTTAAAATGCCATAGACTTTTTTTTAGATCAGGCATAATTTCTGTAGGATATAGGTTGGCAGAGGCTATATGGTCTCATCAGAACAGACTTACCTTTTTTTGGACCCATTTACATGAAGATCAGATCATAAGCTTGCAGATCTGCAGAGGATTTTTAAAAAGGTGCAGTCTGAACTGCATGCAACACTGCCGCACCACCTTGCAAAATGTGCATGTGAACTAGTTTCTGTTTATTTCAGTATCCCAGTGAGATCACCTGGCATTGCTCATATCTATGTCTGTAATAAAGGTTTAAGTAAAGGAATATTTCCTGGAATATAGAATGTTCTTAGGACAGGCTATCAGTTTGTGATTGGTGAGGGTCTTCTATCAGTCATAAGAAGAAAAGGGCCACAGTGCTCAAGTCATTGTAGTGGCCCCTTCAATGCATATCTAGGAAAGCAGCTGGTCTGTACACAGTTAAGCCTTATGCTATAGCTCTGATTCATTCAATTTCAAGGCTGGCTCCCACAGAAAGCACACTCATAACTGTCTGAATATTGGGCCATGTATGAATATTCCTAGAAAACTTCTGTAGGCAAACCAGAGGCATAACTTGAAGCACCTGGGCTATTATTTAAGTAATGTTGGGAGGAGGCCCAGAGCCTCCATAGTGTTGTGCGGAGGCTGCTGGCCCTCACCCCGCTACGCTCCTAAGTCCCTGCTTCCCTGTCTCGGTAGACAGGCTAGATCCTCCGCAGCGTTGTGCAGGGGTTGCTGGTCTCCTCCTGAACTGGACTGGGGACGTCCAACTTCAGCCTAGCAGCAGGCCAGAGCCTATTTTTAGGAGGGTTCTGGCTCTGGTCTCTGCCTGTTCCCGTTAACAACCTCGGCTTGCTTCTAGATCTTTGCTCTCTGAACTCTGTTTTGTACTTTGCCACCACTCCTGTTACCAACTTGGTCTGCCTGACTTTCCATTTAAATTTCTCTCTGTACTGCATTGCCCTATTGCTGACGACCCGGACCATACGACTACGATTTACTCTCTGCCACCACCTGCTTCAGCCTTCTGGATCCCAGGACCAACATCACAACCCACTGGTAAGAGATCTCAGTGTCTGCTTTGCTGTGATGTGTGGTGCGCTGTGTGTTTGGAGTTTCCTGACCTGTACCACTCTGCCAAGTCCATCCCCACCATCTGGGACTCTGGTGAACACCATTGTGGGGTTGGAGTGGGTGCGCCTGGGGCATGTTAAAAACACAGCGTCGTGTTAATCATTTTAATTGGTATATCTAGTACTGGTCCTCACTTTGGCTCTGAACTGCATCTGCTATCCTAACAAGTAATAGGAGCTGCAGTCCCATCCACTCTGTAGCGGAGATTCCCAGAAACTACAGCTCCTCTCCTATTACTTAATAAGAAGAAGTAGAGCTGCTTCACTGGTGGCAACTTATCTGCTGCATGTACATCCAATGTGGACATACCCTTAGATAGACGAAAGCCTGATCACAGCTCATAGCAACTCACCTGGCTATAAATGACCATATATTGCACAGGAAATATACAAAAAGAGAAAAACATGGCCCGCACATCCCAATCTTATACATTGATCTAGTAGTGCTTCTCAGCAAATTCTACAATACTGAACATGAGGTTCTTAGTATACATATTGATCAAGGTGTATAAGCCCACTAGCCACTTCACGGCGACCTCTTTATAGTGGGTCCCTACTCTACTGGGTGTGGTGCCGCACAGCGACCGCCACAACCGCAACACGGCGCCCACAGGGCGAGCGACCCAGCGGTCCGGCAACACCCCTGCCACCAGACCAAGCCCCCAGGGCTCCGGGCCGCGCCGCCCCATGGGCACCGCACCACAGAAGCAGCAGACACCACGCAACACCACCTACTAGCTCTCAGTCCTCTGACTGGGGCAACATGGTAAGGTGAATTTTTGAGATCTGTTCACATGGTGTGGTGTTGCGTGGTGTCTGCTGCTTCTGTGGTGCGGTGCCCATGGGGCGGCGCGGCCCAGAGCCCTGGGGGCTTGGTCTGGTGGCAGGGGTGTTGCCGGACCGCTGGGTCGCTCGCCCTGTGGGCGCCGTGTTGCGGTTGTGGCGGTCGCTGTGCGGCACCACACCCAGTAGGGTAGGGACCCACTATAAAGAGGTCGCCGTGAAGTGGCTAGTGGGCTTATACACCTTGATCAATATGTATACTAAGAACCTCATGTTCAGTATTGTAGAATTTGCTGAGAAGCACTAGATCAATGTATAAGATTGGGATGTGCGGGCCATGTTTTTCTCTTTTTGTATATATTGCACAGGGCTACTGTATCATGTGGATTTGGTACGCACATGAACCTTATAATCATTACCTTCTTTGCTTCAACACACCACAGCTGCTAAACAGAAGGTTGGATGAAATTCCTGCTGTTATGAGATAATGCATGCAGATGGTACTGTATATGTGTGCTACAAATGACTATGTAATTAATAATAAAGGACCCTGACAAGCTGAATGTAAAAAAGAGGGTGAAAAATGGGGAAAAATAAGCGGTAATCTTCTTAAAGCAGTATTTTATGCACATAAAGCTTACTGTATTGCTTGTATAATAACCTCTTAGGCAACTGATATCATGATGATGAAAAATTGCTCCTCTGGGGGTCTTCTTTAATTTCCCATGATTAATCTAGACTTGATTCTAGTAGTTAGTAAAGTCTGACCCAGCAGGAATGGTGCGCCATATTAGGACCCTTGTATATAATTACTCACAATTCTGTCTCTCAATCACTGCATCATTCACACAACCTATAACCCACAATTAGATCTGCATTGTTTCTACTGTATTTGCTCGACTCTGAAATTATATTCTAAATGAGTTGCTAGAAGTGAACACAATCACCAGGGTTATTAGATGTCATTACAGATAAAATATCATTTATGCAGTTAAGTAAATGGTAACTAACTGTTCAGACAACTTACAGTAGTCTCATTTAGTAGAGCCTGTGATTCTAGACCAAAATGTAATGCACTTTATTTTAAAATGTTGCTGTTTTCTGCCTGACAAACCTCTCCAACATTCCTGACACTAGGCGTCTTCATTTTAGCTAATTAGCTGTTCACTCCCTGTTACTAGGGAAGATTTGACTTTAGATACCAACATACTCAAGACATGGAACACAGGAAGCAGGGGCGTAACTACCGTAGAGGCAGCGGAGGCAGCTGCCACAGGGCCCGGGCCATTAGGGAGCCCGGTGACAGCCGCTACCGCTGCGTTTTTTTGTTTTTTTTTAATAGGCCGTTACGGGCCCTATTTACTTGCCGATCTTGGCAGGGCCGGGATCGGCAGGTGACACCGCGGGCCCCACAAATACTATCATTATACTCGGGGGTCTTTGCAGACCACAAATACTATCATTATACTCGGGGGTCTTTGCAGACCCCCGAGTATAATGATCGGAGGCCCAAGAGAGGTAAGGGAACGTAACAAACACTGTTACTTACCTCTCCATGATCCTGCCAGGCCTCCTTCATACTTGTCTGACGTCTCTGACGTCACATGAACCCAGCCTGCTTCCCGGGTCATGTGACGTCCGACGTCATTAAAGAAGGACGAGAGCGGCGGACGACAGCATAGGAGCCGGGAGACAGGTAAGCAACTGTTTTTTTTTAATGTTTTTATTCTCCCGGGTCTCCGATTATTATACTCTGGGGCCACTAATGGACATAATACTGTGTTCAGGGCTTTCTAAGGGACATAATACTGTGTTCAGGGCTTTCTAAGGGACATAATACTGTGTGCAGAGGAGGGGGTCGGTCGAGGTCTTCGGCGTCTGTGTCGGTTGGGGGGGGGGGGCCATGTCAAAAGTTTGCCACGGGGCCCCGCCATTCCTAGTTATGCCACTGACAGGAAGCAAGGATCTTGAACACAATAAACTTTGTGGTGTTAAAACCTGAAGACTCATGATGTTTATAAAGGAGTGAGAAGATAGCTAGCCTAGGAAAAAGATTCAGTGAAGTGCCCTTCCGAGGGCCAATGCAGAGTAGCTTCTTGACTTCCTCCCTTGGCACCTGAGAAGCTTGGGCACATCCTTCACTAGTTCTCCCAAAGCTAAACCTGTAACAGCTTATCTGTTTTGCATAGAATTTCCATCAGTTATACAGTATTTCAGGTTTTTGACCATAAGGCTGGTGCTCACATTCTGGCTAATCCCATCCACACATTGTAGAAAAATATCTGCTGTGGTAAATGCTGCAATATAAAAAATGGAAGCTATAGCAAAGTATGCGGAACAAATAACCGCCAAAACGTAGGATCTGTGCAGGCTCCGGGTGTAGGAAGTGCACATTTTAGATACTGATGACTGTGGTTGCATTTGTAGGAATTGTCCCGATTATGAAAAAAAGAATGAATACTCTACTGTCTCATCCCCAGATTTGCCAACATTGGTTCTTCCAAACTGAATGTAAAGGCTGCAACCAATTTGTAACTGCAGCTGTCAGGTGCCATATTATTAGCATCATGGCCCCCATCATTGAGGTACAATGCCAGTCACAGGGGATGTGGTCAATACTGACTAGCTGCTGCAGTCACATGTAGTCTGCATTTACATTGAGACTGGAAGGACTGACAAAGAGACTGCACTGATGGACAGACAGGAGAGTACTTATTCTTTGCTTTGCTTTTAGGCTCTATTCAGCTGGTTTTAACATTTTATAATGCGAACAAATCCCATTAGAGAGAAGGCGGGAAAATGAACAAAATTGTGAGTGGACAGAGTAAGCACTAGGCAAACAATGGAGAAGAAAGCGCAGCCAAGGGAAAATCAATATCAGGACTAGAAGCACCGCAGAGCCAATATCCAACTGGTGTACAATAGAGTCGGAAAGTTGGGATCCATAGTCCAAGCCAGGTCAGATAAATTATCAAAAATTGTAGGTATTATAACAGAACCCACTTCCGTGAAAACCTTGACAAAATATTGGTTAAAACTTAACCTTTAAGTATTGTATTAATAAAATGTGCAGTATTTATCCCATACCTGTGGTCAGTAATATCATTTACTCTGTGGTTTCAGAATCTCAGTATGACTACGTTTCAGGTGCTTATAGATTTGTAGTATTATCAGTGTACAGGGAGATATAATCCTCAATATAGTGTCAGATTAAGGGGTACATTCAATCGTTGGTACTCCTTATGAAAAAATACACACGGATACATGAGTTCACCAACGTGTAACCCTATAATGCCTATACCTAAGTACCAGTCCCTAACACGATCCTATGCCTACACATTGCATACTCTCTTTGGATTCATCAGGGGTGTTGGAAGGATAATTTGTTTAGAATTTCGAGCATTATTATTTTGTACTTTCAGGCCACGTCTGCTGCCATCCTCTCTCTACCCTACTCTTTCGGGGTGTGGGCATTGTGCTCCCGGTTCTACCCATTGGATGTATTTGCTGGCATTTAAGAAGCTGCTAAATCCTGTGATCAGTTCCCTTGCATTTGTGGGTTGTTAAAGGCGCCTTCCTTCACTTGAAGGTGCTTGAGCAATGAGGTCCTTAGTTTGCTATTTCTATCAACTTTGCCTGCCCTAATCGTGGCTTGTCCACTGTCCTGTCTCTTGCCTGTCCCTTCGGAGACATGAATCATGGTCTCTCGACCAGCCTGCGTCAGCCAAAACTAGACTAAGACTACTCCTAGAGGTACTGACCTAGTGGTTCCCTGAAGCAAACACCAGATCCCCGGTCAGAGGTTAAAGGTCGTAAACCTGGGGACTACTTGGACAACACCTTCAGAAGTAGCTCTAAGCCAAACCAGTTTAGTGACATTATGGTTCCACACCCACTACATTAGGGCAAATAAAACATATTGAACATTTTTTATGGATGACCCCCTCTGGTGTAGACATCACTCTATTGTGTCATTCAGAGGTCACCAGTCTTATGAAGTTTGTTTTCTCTGTCACATGTGATGGAATAACTTGGATTGTAGATAATAGAAGAGTAATTTTGTTTCTTGACAAGGCACTGGGAAATAGTCTGAGACTACAATTACAGACATTGACCAGAGGTAATACTAGAGATAATGGCACTTGTTTTTCCTCCTTATAATGTGGCTATGCTTGTCGGGTCCTTGAAAATACTTGAGGCTTGGTCTTGCTGATTTGTCCGCATTTGGAACGTCATAAGATGTTTGCTGCTTTAGTTTTGCTCTTGCGTCAGCCTGATAGTGATTATTTCTGTCCATCCTGTCTGAAGTGCTTGAAGTACATCATTTCAATGATTTGTGAATGAAAAGCATTTTTTTTTATAAAAATCAAAAACCGATACCAGATGAAGTTTTACATTGCAAACTATAAAACACGGACTGCTATTAGGCACATTTAATGACCCTGCATTTGGGATCTTCAAAATCTGCAAATTAACTTGGGAAAGTTGCTTTAGTTATTATGCTGGATAACAGCTGAATATGGCAGGGACTTATTTGTGGCTCCTTTTATAGCATCACCCAATTGTATGTGCTGTGCAAAAAGTACATCACTTTGTATTCAGAGCTTTTTGATGGACTGTAGAACATGTTTGTTCCTAAGAGGAGTTTTTGTGTGGCAGTGAATCCTTAGTACTATGACTGGAATGATGCAAAGGTGTCTAGCCTGAGAGGGCCTTAAGCCAGGGGCGTACTTACTAGGGTAGCAGTGGTAGCGGACAGGGCCCAGGACATTAGGGGGCCCGGCGGCAGCCACTACCACTGCAGTTTTTTTTTTAACTAGAGTAACTTCAGCAGGGAACGGGCCTTATTTACTTACCGATTCTGGCTCCTGCTCACGGCCGCTGGAGCTTCCCCTTCTGTAGAGGCCGTAAGTGAGTCCACAGGCCCGCAAACCCCCAAACATTATCATTGTACTCGGAAGGGGGGGTGTCTTTATTGGGCAGGCACAAATATTGACAAATTCCTTCTCAAATTCAGCATCTAATTCCGTGTAAAATTTAAGGTATTGAAATGCTATATTTTCCCCCTCTCATTAATTTCAATGAATTTCTCAAGTTTTCTCATGTGGAATCCACCTGAAGAACAAAAAGTATTTAGGTACTGCTACATATTTTAAATGACAGAAAACTACAATTTGTGTAGTTTAAAACAGTAGAGTGTCAACCATTATTCTCTGAGTATACAAGGCACACACCATTTATACCAATATTAAGCACCAGATGGCAGTACATACGAATAATAAATACCTGTTCTGAGCCATTATAGACAAATCAACTGCAAAAAAAACAATAATAATAATAATAATAATAATAATAATAATAATGCACATGCACTGTTAGCATACCTGTAATTTAATGTATGAAGGATTTCTGTATGTCTGAAGTCTGACCAAATTCACAAGTTTTCATCCTATCATACTTGCCAGGTGGACAAATTTACCAGTGACTGATGCTGGTCATATACATTAGACACTTGTTTGGCTGACTGCTATTCTTTCCAACCTCTCAAACATTATACACGCTCAGTTTGGTGCATGTGGTTACAGTAATCTTTGGTCCCGTGATTGTGCCCCCCTAATTAAAATTGACATCAGACGCAGGCCAGTAGAGGTCTAAATAGGTTGCCAAGGAGAGGTGAGTATAAGTGTTTGTTGTTTTACTCACCGCACAAGTTTGGCCACTATCTATTAGATTATTCCAACAGGTAGAAGCTAAAATTTTACTCAGCACTCCTGTCAGGTCTGGCCTCTGCTTCTTCCCCAAGGTGTCGACACTGAAGAACACTGCAGCGCTCTCTGGAGGAAAAAAACTAACAAACCGGACAGGAGCAGGGACTGGTGAGTAAAATATCAACCACTACCTGTTAGAATAAGAAGTGGGATTCCTGTTTGTATTGTCTAGAAATTCAGTGTACCTAATAATTTGATTAACTTTGTTAATTTGTCAGTAATTTCTACAGTTAATTAAAACACTATTAATAATGTATGAATGTTTGCTGCTGTTTCTGTAAAATTTTACCCTGTACTCTTACATTTTTTTTCCAGTAACCCATAAAACCAGATACCGGTATGATATTTTTATGTCTTCTTTATTCAGGAAATATTACTCTTAAAAGATTTAAGAGTGTTCTCCTCCATGAACATCATGAATGTCTAAAATGCTATTTCATCAGCATAGTTTATATACATATATCTATACACACACACACACACACACACACGCACACAATAAAAACCACATACACAGTAGAAATGTAAAATCATTTATTTTTAATGACGGCAATTATTATTTCCATACAATTTTACTACATTTGCAAGAACTATGTGGCAAAAAGACGTTTAAAGTGTGATAAACATACCCACTTCTGTAATATAATAAATTGCAACCATTTAATGATTGATATACAAAAATATCTGTACAGAGAGGATCGGTCACACCGTACAACACAACGACAAGATCATTACAAAAAAGGAACCAAACGATCCAGATCATCTTTAAACATAGGTAGATAACTCCGCATTAGGGACAAAGGGATTCTATAGGAAGTGTGTCAATAGTTTAAAGCCTGTCACTGATCTTGAGGTACTTTGGCTAAAATATATTACTAGCTAAAATGCTCCTGTCAAACGTATAGAATAGACTGGTCTGCAAAACATCACCATAGGCTAAGGACTGTTACATGGTAGCCTGTAGACACCATTTATTTCTTTATTAATGGGGTTGTCCAGTTTCAAAAAAGGAAAATGATAAATGCCATACGATAATATAAACTGTGTTACTTGTCTATTAGATCTAGTGTCACTGCTCCAAATCTCCTGCTTTGCTTATTTGGTTACATTGATGACATCACGTGACCAGGGCTGTGGAGTTGTAATCGTAGTCTGGGACAACTTTGGATGGAGTCAGAGTTAGTCCCGGTTCACATCTGTGCTTGGGTTTCCCCAAGCGGACTACCCGAACGGAAATCTATACGCATAAAAAAGTGGTTACCTAAGGAAACCTGTGGACCCCATAGACTATAATGGTTTCCACTCTGTTTCCGCACAAAACACATGGAGAGAAAAGTGCTCCTTGAAACTATACAGACCCCATTATAGTCTATGGGGTCCACGGGGTTCTCAGGTAACCGCTTTTTTATGCGTATAGGTTTCCGTTCGAAACCCAAACGCAGATGTAAACCGGGCCTTACTTTCTAATTCTTAATTATATTCTACAACTATTGTTATTGTATAATTCAATAGATACATATTTACTTTTATAAGAGTTCAATCACAAATTTGTTTGTGAACTAGAGGCGCTTTAATGATTTTGTCTCACAATGGCTGCCAGCCATTTATGAAGTTGGAATAAGGCTTTGGAAAGACAGGAATTTGAGTCAGTAGTTTGGCCTACTGAGTTCACAGCCCTGCATGTGACTGCTGCAACCAATGACTGGCCTAAGATTTTTCTAGAAATGAGTAAGAATTCCATCGGTCAGACTCACACTGTGTGGAGCTATAATGCAAGATCCATAGACTTCTATAGGACCCTACCTCAGTAATGTCACGCTGTACTACAGAGCCATAGACACTCAGTGTGCAGGGTCACAGTGTACATCCATACAGACTTCCAAGCACATGTGGCGTGGGAGTGCAGCTGCAAGTATTCTAATCTCTCTTCTTAAATAGTTTTACTAACTTCAGTTCTTTGCATCTGTTATTAGGCGTCGCTCCACTGATTCTGGCACTGTTGGATTTTTGTTTTCCAACCACCAACAATCCTGAGCAATCAGTTCAGTTAGTTTTGGTGCCTAATATGCTATTTAGGCTCTTTAGTGTCAGACAGAAGCAGGCAAAGGGCGATGATTCAAAGCTCCAATCTGAGATGGATACTGTCAGTCAGAGAGCAGAATCACACCCCTTACCTGCCTAACACCACCCACAGCATTTAAATAGCATATCAGGTACCAAAATTAACTGCAATGATTGCTCAGGAATGGTGGGGACTAGAGAAGAAATTGCTGTGCCAGAATGAGTGGAGCATCACCTATTAAATGATGCAAAGGGCTGAAGTTGGTGGAAATGGTAAAAAGTCCTTTATATTTGTTCCTGCATGTAAAAGGCGTCCCTTTTTTGTAAGACATAGATTAAACAAACATCTATTAAATAGAAGAAATTATCAAATTCACCTGTACACAAGATCTCATCTAGTACATATCTGAAAATTGCTGAAGGTGATATGTCCCAATACGTCAACTGACTTCATTTTCTAAAGTGCATGTGAAAAATCACAGCTGTAATGTGACCATATAATATAGAAGCATAGATAAAGCCCCATCCAACTTCAGATCATAACGTAAAGCAATTTTACTGCTGTGTGTAGGTGTCTGCGAATCCATGGACAGAGCACGCAGCCCACAGTCATCCATCGATCTATAGTAACTGATCTGTAATGAGCTCTTGTGATAATGTGTACATAGTACAGATTACTGTAGGGACTGCGCAAGACTATCTACTGTATATGCTGGACACGTATGGTGTTCTTAGATATCTACCGGACAGTCTATACTATTGCATGACCACAATCCTTTTCATCACATGTATATCTCAGAACACAGCTCAACCTATTTTAATACTAAACACTTATCCCTAGTCTTAAATGTAGAAAACCCTGAACAACCATGATTATTTGTGCTGTCTGCATCCTCTTAGCTATGTTGCTTGGACCTAAAATACATCACCAGATCTCCAATTTACAGACTACTTTTGAACATGCAGATAGCAGGTGTGCAAATGGTAGTCACTAAGTGCCACAGCGTGAAAAATACATTGCATGAAATAAACATTGGCATATGTGTAAATATACATACAGTACTGTGCAAAAGTTTTAGACACAGAATGCTCCAAAGTAAAAACGATTTAAAAAATCGTATTGTTACGCTAGGTTCACACTAGCCTTCATCTCGCCACCGTTCGGGTCCGCACGGGAACCCAAAAGAAAGGGAGCCTGTCTGCTAAAAAAAGGCAGTTAATTGTGGACACCTACAGACCCCATAAACTAAAATGGGGTCAACCTGGTGTCCTTTGGGTTTCTACCAGTTTTATACTGAAATCGGTGGAGAGAAAAGTCCTCCATGCAGGATCTTTCTTTCCAATGAATCTGCAGAGACTCCAATGCAGAGATGAACAAAGCCTTAATGGTTTATTTGTGTTAATTCACAAAATTAAGTGAAGAAAAGAGAAATCTGAATCCCATCAATATTTGGCGTGACCTTTGCCCTTTGGAGGAGGAGTCCTGGAAGTGATGATACGGCCCACAGATATAGCCCTGATCTCAACATCATCATCCAAGTCTGTCTTGGATTACATAAAGAGAGAGAAGCATTGGACAAGCCTACATCCACAGAAGATCTGTGCTTAGTTCTTCAAGATGGTGGGAACAACCTCCTTGCCGAGTTCTTTCAAGAACTGTCTCCATGTGTACAGAGAAGACTTGATAGAAGACAAATGGCAGTCACACCAAATATTGATGGGATTTAGATCTCTGTTCTTCATTCACATGATTTAGTTAATTTATCAACATAAATAGTTCTAGATTGTTAAAATAAATTAATAAAAGTAAACTATTAATCCTTCGATTTCTGAAAATATTCTTACTTTGCGGCATTTTTTTCATAGTACTGTGTATATATTTCTCCTAGCTGGAAACTGAAGAAAACACACTAAGGGCTAGTTCACACGGGGTTAACGCGTGCGCATTCTGGCACGTATACACGTCAGAATGTTCGTTTTCATTTCAATGGGTCGTTACGGGTGTATAACGCGCGTAATTTTGCGCAAAATACGTATACGTGCCACAATGCCTGCGCGTTAACCCCGTGTGAACTGGCCCTAAGTATTGTACATGAGCCGCTGACACGCCCTGCCTTAAACACTATATATACTATGTATATGGTGATACTGCAGTGCTGTTTTGCATCAGAGTGAGTGATGGGATCTCTTTAAAGCTGAGCATACACTAAAGTTTTAGGCTATCCTAAAAAGATAATTTAAACCATTCTCTGCCAATTCCTGGAACTTTTTTGTAACATGAACAACCATGACAAATGAGGACAGAAAAGTTAATCTGATCAGGTCCAGTCAGGCGTTGTCATTTAAAGGTTGTTACATTGAAGCATAAACTGGGCCAGAGATCATGGCAGACCATTTATTTTTTAACATTTGATGTTGCCATCCAGGACACAACTTTACAGATCAATCATGAACAACAAGACAATAAGAAAACACCTAATGTATGGCCAGCTTAGAACATGGCATAGCTTTTAGGGTCTGTTCAGACGGAGGAATTTGCTGTGAAATTGGGTGCAGATTCTGCCCTTGAATCCATGGCAGATTCCGCCCAGATTGACTCCCATTGTTTTCAATGGAAGGCAAAGATTGCAGCAGGGCGCTGAAAAAAGAAGCGTCCTGCTTGATCTTGGTGCAGATTGAGACTCCCTACTGATTATGGCCATTCATCTGGCTCTAATAAGCAGCAGAAAGCCACGTCATAAAACAGCAGCGAAACGGAACGGCTCTACATTTTCCATCGTGTGTCCATAGTGGTCCAGCTAAGTGGCTTTCTAGTACAGTGGATGGGTTAAGAGTACAACTGTGCTAGAGAAACAAAAAGTAACCATGCTTCCTTTCCTCTCCAAACTCCCAAGTGTGAGACCCCCAACAATCATAGTGCTATGGAGTAACCCTGCAATATGCCATAATGTTCTATGATAGGATCACCCCTTTAAGTTAATACAGCAGCAGAATGTATATACTATGGATTCTGCTTTATGGATATCACAGAATGGAGCGTGTACTGTACATAGAATTGTATCCCATGTGAGACAGAGCAAAGCACCATGGCGTCTATCAATGACAATGTTTTCCAGGATGGTCATAGAATAACTAGAGAATAAAGTGATAAAGCGCAGTGATTCTAATAAGTGCAAGCGTGATTGTCTTAAGAATCAACTAAAGCAATGAAATGAGTAGCTATATACTGTATATATCAAACACATATTAAAAGTATTACAAATACACTTATCGCATACCTTCCTCTATATATACTTATTTTACAATTCATTTATAGAAAAATATTTTATTACAGTGTACGTCAAGGCTTTCCTTTACATTATGCTACTGAAACGTTCACACACATATGATGAGTGCGGCCATATTCCCCTGTTTAGCCAGATTACAGTACATTAAAGCGATTGTTAAGCTCAGGCACATATTAATATTTTTAGATTCGTGCCTCCTGAAAGCAGATCTGTCGCCTCTCCTGACATGTCTGTTTTGGCAAATACTTGCATACCCTATGTTAAAATAATTCTAGGGCATCCTAGAGCTGTGCTTTGTACCATTTTTATGTTATTCCTCCTAGACAGTCATGCACACATTGGCAACTGGGTGTTACCATTATAATTGTCAAAGGGGCGTGTCTCTATTACAGTCTGGCACTGTCAACACTAATTGGATAGTGTCAGTGTGCAGGGACAACCTCTAACTGGAAATACTTAGTTGTCAACTTATTCATTCATTTCTAGGAAGAATAACAGAGGTACGACACAAGGTGGACATCGAAGTAAAGAAGATCCAGAATTGTTATATTTTGAAGATTACAATTATTTATGAAAGTGGCCAAGTAAGGAGAGATGACAGGTCCTCTTAATATACTTAAAGAGGCATCCCAGTCACAGAAAGTTAACCCCCCATCTTAAGAATAGGGGCCAACTTGGTGATCGGTGTTAGTCTCATCACTGGGATTATCACTGGATCCTCAAAGAGAACTGGAGGGCTTTGCATGGAGTAGTAAAATGGACTACACACACTGCTCCATTCAATGCCCCATTGAAGTGAATAGAGTTGTGTGCCGTGTCCCTCCTGCTTTTCCATTTAAAACCCCAATTCCCATGATAGGTGTGGGTCCCAGCAATCAGACCCCAGCTGATCAGCAAGTCATCCCCTACCCTTAAAATAGAGGGCAACTTGCAGTAACTGAAATACCCTTACAAGTCATTATAAACCTATCATTAAATGGGGTCTTCTCACATACACATTGATATGTTCTACAGAGGGAGGAGGGGACAGGTTTCGAATCGCTGGGGGATATCCCATCATTGGAATCCCTACCAATCAGAAGATGAGGATCCCACATGCCCCTAACTGAATAAGGCGATGGTTGCGCAAATGGTAATGGGACCCAGATGGACATAAACCAGCTTAATAAAGCCCAATATATATCATTTCTTAAAAAAAACAAAAAAAAAAAAACAAAGCTCTATGTTCATTTGTACCTAAATTTGCAAGAAGAAGTGTCCTTTGTAGATAATGTAGCTCTTAGTGCAATAACTACCGTTAATTCTATAAAATCATAGAAAACAAGATAATTTTATATATATAAATAATGTGATATGTCAAGGCATAATTTCTAATAAATTGTTAGATTTTCAAAAACTTTATTTTGTACAAGGCAGTCTGGTAGTTGGATTAGTTCAATACTTCTAGATTGTTCTATTTGTGGACAGTTTTACATTAAGGTTCGATACTTCTGTGTGACCTGTACTGTAAACTATTTGAGTAGTTTTTTATTACTTTTTTTTGGCACACAGGGTTGTAAGTATTTCCCCAAATTGCTTTCCTTCGGGCACTTTTATTGCCAATTTTAAATGATGTTTTCTAGCGTTTGATGTGGATATATTACGTCAACTCAAGTCTATGGAGAAAAATATGTAGAGTTTTTTCCACTGACCATAAAAATGTAAGAAAAAAACATGACCCACATTAATAATTAATTAGAGATTTTGTGCAGATTAAAAAAGTTGCATCTAAAAGTGCACCAAATTTGTGCTAAAATTTGCAACAATTTTTATTCTATGCAAAAAGAAAGTGCTCTAAGTGTGGTCAAGGTGTAGATGTATGTTTAGGGTAAGGACACACAGGACTGAAACAGTAACCGGTAAGGTCTGTTTCACATCTGTGTTCGGTATTCTGTTTGGGAAGTCTGCTTGGGGACCCCCTGAACGGAATACCAAACGCATGAAAAAGCGGTGAGCAATGAAAGCACACGGACCCCATAGACTATAATGGGATCCATGTGTTTTCCATGCAGTGTACGCACGAATCATGCGAAGAGGAAAGTAGTTCTTGAAGAATCATGCGGAGACCACACGGAAAACGCACGGACCCCATTATAGTCTATGGGGTCCGTGTGCTTTCATTGCTCACCACTTTTTAAAGCGTTCTGTATTCCTTTCAGGGGGTGCCCAAACAGACTCCCCAAACGGAATACCGAACACAGATGTGAACCACGTGAAGCAGATCTAAGGCTGTTTCACACTCTGTATGACTCAGTCCATGTGTTCACTAGATTTACCGACTTGTACACTATGCTGGAAGTTGGACTGCTAACATTATAGGTCTCTAAGATGCTAGGAGTCCCCGCTACTCCTCTATATACTGTTCTATACTATGATACAGTGTGTAGCGGAGAGGATGGGACTCCTAGCATCAATGAAAAAATAATGTTAGGAGTCCATCTCCCGCCATAGTGTCAATCCGACACACATTGATCGAACTCTCTAGTGTGAAATCAATCTGCAGCAGCAAAAATGCAACATTTCTGCCCTATGTGTTCCCACCTTAGAACCATTTACTAAAGGCAAAGGTTAAAAAAAGATGCAATGTAGTAGAGCAGTGTTCAGATACTCATAAGAAGTATAAAAAGTATTTGAAAGTTAGAATTTCCAAATGCACAAAACTTATTGAGAGGCATGCACGCATTACCAATGTGGGTGCTGTGAACAAAAACAAGCTTGTATGCCCATATGTGCAAACATGCTTAGGCTACATTCACATCTGCATTTGGGGCTCTATTAGGATCATGCAGGACCTCTTTGTCCGGCAAGGCAAAATGATGGGAAACATAACGGACACAATATAGTCGATCCATTATTGTCATTCATTATTATAGTCATCCATTATTAGAAGAATCAGAAGAACAGAAAGAACAACGCCTACTACATGTGAACAATCACTTAGTAATATTCACTGAGGTTTGATCAACAAACTCGCTGCAACGTTTGTTACATTCGGCCTCATACCCATGACTGTGCAGGCCAGTTAGGTGCCAATTTTTTTAATGGAAGTTGCACGGATCAAGTGATTCATGTGTTTCGGTGAGGGTTCCCATTCTGATATCACGGAGCCGGATAGCTCTATTATAATCAGATCGGAACGACACATCAGGCTCGGATGGCACCCATGGTTGTGTGCATGGGGCCTAAATATGATTTGTATGTTGCAGAAAAAATATGGTTACTGAGGATGAAAAATTTGAGATCATAACTGTAGTAAGGTCAGGCAATTCTTTCCTAAAAATAAAGTCTCTAATTTTTTTTAAAGCTTATTCTTTATTTTAATCTCAGTTTTCAGGTTTTTGGAAATAGTCGGATATATTTGTTGCACGCTTCCATGTCCTACCACCAACTATTGACTACAACGCAGCACCGCACCTCCCATGAGGCAACCTAAAGCGACCGCTTCAGGCGGCGCTATGCCAGGGCCCCAGGGAGGGCAGCGTTTTTGCTTACCTAAGCCAGTCCAGGACAAGCTGTCCTGGACTGGCTTAGCGTCACCGTCACCGAGCGGTGGATTGGGGAGGCCCTGTGGATGCAGTGCTGCTCCAGCGGCCTCCCCTCACACTCAGGCAGAGAGCAGGTCCTCTCCCTGCCTGCTAACGCCGCTCCGCCATGCCCCCTTCGCTCCGCCCCGCCCCCCCCTTTGCTTTCTGTCATCTGCCTCGTGCAGCAAAAAAGGTAGGTTCACCCCTGACTACAAGGAGGAAACTGCTTGCAATAAGTAGGACAAAGCCTGCATGGAATATATATCAGACTCCATGGCAGGGGTAACTAATCATTTTTATGATTCTGATGAAAATCACGATTTCTTGAACTGGTGAATTAATCTACCGGTAATTATTTTTAATAATTTGCACAGCACTAAGTGTAGTGCACAAAAAAAATCTATCCATATGGTCAGTTTAAGGTACGAAACCTTTCTAATGGAGATTTCAACAACAAAAGAATAAATACATAAAAAATAAATAAATACATTTTCTTTAACTTTTTTACTTATAATTATTATTTTAACAAACATTTTTTATAAGATTGTTTTGTCGCTAAGATATTTTCTTATCTATAGCTATATAATCATATGTGATCGGTACTCTCTAAGCTCAACAGCCCAGAACACCTTATATAGCACATCTATAACTTCTGCAGTATGAAATTTATTTGTACCTGTTTGCTACATGTAGGTCTTTTATTCACTAAGGGTCAGTTCACACGTGAAAACCGCCTAGCTTATTTGTGCGAGGTAAAAAACCTCGGGGAGTTTTTTTGACGCTGTTTTTTGCATTCCACGCGGTTTTTGACGAGGTTTTTGACGCGGTTTTCGCTAGCGGTTTTCGCTAGGGTTTTTTTTCCTATATGTGCTATAGAAACTGCAGGCGAAAACCGCGCGGTTCGCCTCCCATTCACTTCTATGCAATTCTTCAGGCGTTTTCCGCCTGAAGAAAGGTCATGTCGCTTCTTCAGGCGGAAAACGCTAGGAGGAAAAAAAAAGCTAGTGGTTTACATAGACCACCATGTTAAAGGAGAGGTTTTTGAAGCGAATTCCGCTGTCAAAAACCTCCCCTTTGCCCACGTGTGAACTAGCCCTAACATGTATTAAAAGAAGGAAGGAAATACTTGGCTGTTTTTTGTACATTTTCATGTTCCTTTAAGGGGGATTCTTCATTCTAACCATCAGTGGAGGTCCCAGCAGTCAGAACCCAACAAACTGAACGTTTATCATGCACCCAGTGGGTATGTGACTAATACTATCCACTGAAATGCCCCTTTAAGAAGGTGTTGTCTACCATTGAAGCTATATATACACATTTATAATGGAATTGCATTTCAAAATGAGTGCTCTTAAAAGCATTGTCATCCTTAATCTATCAGTAAATAAATCATTCAGGTGGATGACATGACACACGAAAGGAGTTCAGTTTTCCATAAAGCATTTAACATCTCTCTGTATCCATATCTCAACATATATTTAAATATCAATATCTAAAATAATATCCAAAAATAAACTTTCCAGCAGTTGTGTTCATGTGCAAATCATCAACATAAGGAATAATCTAGTATGAACATACAGTAGCAATATTTCTAGCCAGACCCAGTAGATACTGGCAACAAGGGAGTAAAGATTTGCTGCTATTTCTCATATACAATTACACAGAGCAAAAAGTTCCCCCTCCGGACATAAAATACTCTTTTCCCTTTTTTTCTTACAAAATGTAAACAATATGTGATTCAGTACTGTTTATAGACATTATTACACATGCCTGTCTTTTTGCCTATTTTGGTCTTGCTGTGAACTTTTCGGCCAGAAGCGGTCGGGTCATTTTTTTTCTGCGGCTTCCATAGATCCCTTGGAGAGTCGCCTGACTCGTGCAATAATTTCATCGGCTGTATGCCTACGCGATTAATGTAAGTGCGGCCTTTCTGTGCAGACTGAGGCTTTACATCGTGAATGTGGTTAACAAGGTGGAAACTTCCTCGACTCCTATGAAAATAAAGAAAATAATGGACATTTACTGTTTACCTTGGCTTTAGAGCCTTGTGCTTAGATGATGTAAGGAAAAGATGGGTTTTTGTAGGTGGATGTAATGAGCAGACAGTGCTCTTAGATGGTGGTAGAGAGTAGATATGTCCTCTTATATAATGGTACAAAGATGGGTCTTCTAATACATGAAGATACTTCTTTATTTAATGAATTGCTGTCATGACTGGCATTACTAGTAGAACCCAATTCTATAAACCCTAAGACTTGAACAGAGCCATAAGTAATTTGGGGGAAATTATGAACCCCCGAAGGTCAGTTTTCTAGTGTGGGATGCAATTTGTTCCCCCATTTTTTATTTTTTTTTACACCAAAGATGTGCCCCGTAGTGTAACTACTAGCGTAATCTTTTGCCCAAGGCCCCCTGCCTCATCCCTACAATGAATTCTTGATAGTAATGGTTACAGTTCCTAAGCAATTTAATCACCCTTAGTGTGGTTCGGGTAATCTGTGGGTCTCCTTGGCTTATGGGCCAGATGGAAGCTGCAATCTCAATACTGATGCCAGT
Organism: Leptodactylus fuscus; assembly: GCF_031893055.1. NCBI lineage: Eukaryota > Metazoa > Chordata > Amphibia > Anura > Leptodactylidae > Leptodactylus > Leptodactylus fuscus. The sequence continues at coordinate 26,556,467 of NC_134274.1, forward strand.
GCTTCTGGGACCCCTAAGGCTCCTGGGCCACGGTGCGACTGCACCTTCCAAGTTACGCCCCTGGATGTGCCACATTGTTTGTTATCTGCCTTGCAAGCCACTTTTTGTGAAAGTAGGCAAAGTGGGACAGAGAGCAAGATGGACGAAGTGGAGATGTCTCAGCCTAACAAATTTATTAGAACTCGCATTAGAAAACCACTGTGAGTGATATAGGAAATTACACATTGGCACATGGGATTGAACCTGATTTATTAAACAGGTCGGAGCTTCTTAATAATTCAGACTCGTGTCATACTAGTTGGGGACTAAGACTGCAAGAAACGTCATTCTTAATAAATTCTCTCATTGTGTTTGGGACAAAGTGCAACTACAAATAATTGAAAGGAGTTAGTTGCTTTATAAATATTTTTCCCATATGTCCAATAGCATAACGACCTATATTCCAACTTCTGTTGTATGAGTATATATCTGTAAGAAAGGGGTGGTGTGTCTAGGAGGGGTTAGCATCTACAGGGTAATAGCTGATCATTTTTTGAGTAACGGTTTTTTCAGCACTGAAGTCTGCCATATAGGGACTGGAGATATTATCTTATAACTTGGCTCCCCCAAGAGATCCTCTTGCTGGCACATTGGCAGTACGTTTGGAGAATGGTATGCAACTTGTGGCAGAAATCTGGTGATGTACAGTGGGGAGATAGCCTTGATCTGCTACCCCAAGTCTTTGAGAGAAGGAGGTGAACCAGTGCCTTAGTGCGTACATTGCTTAGCTCATACGGACACTGTAACATGGGCACGGCGCTTTGGTCTTAGTAGCGCATGCGTGTGAGGCACGCTGACGTGTATGTAGCAGGCTCCGATGTAGTTTATGTAGCAGAGCTTTCGTTCACGCATGCGCGAGTGTCCCGCACGGAGTTAGTGTGAGGACGCACGAGATGGGTCTAGCGCGCATGCGTGACGTTGCGTCTGTGCCAGCCCTCGGATTGGAGGAGGGTGTGAGGAGGGGAGGAGTCGGGTGCCTTATATAGTGGTTCATTTGCAGCGGAGGTTACCGCCGACATCAGAGCGGTCACGCTGCGGTCACGCTACACAATTTATTTCCCAGCAATGGCATCAACTGTTGCAGAAAATACCCTGAGACAGCCCCTGATGATACTTTGAATAGTGGAAACGCGTTGGGCATGTGAATGGTGGCAGGGCTATTTAGCTACTTGTCATATATAGCTTCTCTGTGGGGAGTTTAGTGGATCCAAATTCAGCTTTTCATCTGGCATGAGTCCTGTTGGTGTGGCATTAGGCCAGTATCCTCAGGTGCAAGTGCTGTGTTGAAGGCTGTATCATTTATTTGGAATCCCATGCTATTTGATCACACTCCCACTGGATTAGCTATGACATGGTATTTACAGGGAGGAAAGGGCTAGAGGTCTGTACCTACTTTAGAGTATATATCTAACTCTAGACATTAATGACTATTGGTCAAAGCCCATATCCCTATCCCTGTGATTGAATTTTCATTCCCCTTAGTTGCTGCGAGTGCAGTGAGTGGGAGTGGTATGCCAAAGTCCATAGGCATTTGATCTGCTACGGCAATCATGTTGGTCTTGAGTGTGACAAAGAAAGATTGACCACTCTTTGTTCTGAACTACATTTTTAATTATTTATCTTATTAAAAGTTAAGTTTTATACTATTGCATCAGAGTCCTCCTAGGATTTCTCAGTGAGTATAGTTTTGATAGGTGGGCACAATATTTTTTGAATTCAGTGAGTTTTTTTATATTCCAACTTCTAGGCTTATCGGGACCCTGTTTAAAAAGCTTTTTTCAGTGTCCACACTAGTGGTGTGAACTTAGTACCGTGTCCATAGGGACCTCAGAGGGTGGCAGCATCAGGAGAGACAGTTGTGCCATCCTGAACCCCCATGGATGTCCAGTGGAATAGAACAAGAAATTCTAAGAAAAGATGTCCTAGAATTGTTAATAGGGAAAATTTATAATATGAATAAGTATTAACTGAATGTTGGAAAATATTCCGCAAAGAGAGAACATAAACCTGATGGAGCTGGATTAGTAAACCAAGGCTGACCCCAGGTTTCTTTCTTTATCCATGTTTATGATGGAAAGTACTTTGAGAAAATAAAGTTGAACGTAGGATGAAGAGTAACAGATAATGAGATGTTAGAAAAATACAGAGTAAATATACATACTGGCACTTGCTTTTCCGATTAGCTTGAAAATGTACAACCTGATGGATGAAAAGAAGGGTTATCTATACACAATAATATAATACAAACAATCCACATTCATATCAAGAATTTTTCATTACTGATAAGTACAGGCATAAGAAAAACGAATTTTATTATTTACGTATCACCTATAGAAGAGGATCCGTGCAGTGGGACCGAGCTATTGGGCATGTGTGACCACATCAGCACAGGACACATAATGTGGACGTTCTAATACGGAATCAAAAGAACAGAAGGGAGCGCCAAGTGTGCAACAGTAATATCTAGGTAATGGACAGGTTTGTAAAATTGGTAAGTTTTGCATGATATTTCTCAGAAATGTAAGAATAAATCATACACCAGCTTTTAAATGTTCAGTAATTTGATCTTATAGTGCTGGACAAGAAGCCTGCAACTAAAGCTAAGTAAGTTTGACCATGCCTGCCAAATTTGGTAAAACCAACAGTGATCTAGAAGGTACAGCAGAGCCCTCTAACTGTTTGGGATAAAGCAGGACGCCCAAACTTTTGTTCCCATACAAGATAAGATGATGCCCAGGTGGTATTTTTTTTAAGGCTGCAGCAAACAAAAGTGATGGAAAAACCTTCACCCCTATCTCCCAATGGCATCTCCATCATCACTAAAATCCACATACATCTGAATATTTCAATGAACACTTGACTTGTTCCTTCTTTCACCCAGTTAAATTTGCTGCAAGCTACATGGAAGAAGAGGAACGGTATGATGGTACTCATACATTTACTCCAAATTTTGTTAAAAAATAGTAACCCAGAGAAATGCTAATATCTTACCATGGCATCCTCAGGATTAGGCTGACTGTTTTTGATCTGTCGGTTTTGATAAAATTCCAGTTGTTTTTCTGCAAGTTCCACTCTTTGAAGCAGGTTTTCAATAAAGTGTTGAAGCCTCCTTTTCCCTCTGAACTCCTTCTCAGCAGCAGCTTCCAGATAGTGATTAATAGAAACCACTTCCCTGTAAGACAAACAAAAAAAAATCTTAAAAAGACATTGATTTAATTGGCTCATTGAGCACTACACATCTATCTGCACACAGTGATCGACAAATCTTCTTAGGGCTAGTTCACATGGAGTTTTTTGGCAGCAATTTTTAACTCGGAATCTGCCTCATAATCCTCTGCCAAAATCGGCTCCCACTGACTTCAATGGGAGCCACTCGCTTCTTTTTTCTGCTAGCTAGTAGCGGAATAGAAGCAACATGCCCCTTCTTCCCACAGATTCCGCGGCTCGCTCGTCCGCGGCACGAGACTCCCAGATTAGGACCATTCATTCAGGCCTAATCCGGAGAGGAATGAGCAATGGGATGGCGGTGCACTGCATCGGCATTCCATCGCGGCTAGCCGCGCGGTATGTTCACACACGGAATCCATTTTCCGCCGTGTGAACATACCCGTACAGTATTGTTACAGCTTTTACATTGGTGGGGACTGCTGATTTAAAGGCTGTGAAAACCTGTGCAGTGTAAAAACAATGTGTGAACTAAACCTAAATTTGTGATCCTGACTTAGTAGGGCAAAACTGTGAATACAGTTTTGTTTTTTTATTTCTCAGTGAGTTCTTCCTCTTCTGTGTTTCCTACAAGGTGTGTCTATGTGTGTGTGTCCGTTCATGTCACATATGTGGCAATTGCTATGTGTCACACAAGTGATCAACATATGTGATGTTGCAAAATCACAAATCATAGTTTACAAACTTGTTCAAGTCACTCATAAACTGCCATAGAAGTGAAATGTCTGCTGGTAGTTGTAGATCCAAACATTATGGCTACAATGTCATTGTGACTTGAATGTCCTTGTTTATACTGACCTCAGCAATGTAGTTGATGTTTTTCATGTCACTGTGACCTGAGCATCTATCACCGTCATCCACTCATCAAATTACTATCTGGTTTTAAGATAATTTTTTTTGTTTGTCTAATCCATAGTTTACAAATCCTTTCTGTCACATAAATCCTTTAGGCCGCCTCAGATTCCATACCAAAAAAAACGGTAGCTGCGACTGGATGCCGGTGCAACGCACTCCTTTCCAGATTAGGCCCAAATGAATGGGCCTAGTCGGGAGGGGGAGTGTCTTTAGACAGATGTTGCAAGGCAAATCCACCTGAAGAATGAGCAACTCGCTTCTTTTTCCGGGAGCAGAAACAGACCGCTCCCGGAAAAAAAGAACTGACTGGCTCCCATTGATTTCAATGGAAGCCGTTGTTTTGGTCAGGATTTTGAGACGGATTCCGCCTCAAAATCCTGACCAAAATACTCCATGTCAACTCAGCCTTAGCCTTTACCTTTCCGGCAGGGGCGTCAGGTATGTCGGGGCGGGGAGGGTTGCAGAAGAGAGGGGGAGGAGAAGAGGAGGTTGAGGAAGGAAGGGGGTGGGGATACAGCCCGTAACACTGCGTTTTGGAAGCAGTCACACAGATCATCACATGATCCTCTGCATATGTGCCTGGGGCGGTCACGTGACCGCTCTAGCAATAAAGGTAAATATGCATTTTGGGTAATAAAAGTAATTTATAAAGTAGGTGGTCGAAAGGTGTTTCGTCTCCTGTTAAAATGCTATATTATTTATGGTCTATTGTTAAGCTGTTCAGAGATGCCGATCTGTGTACTATACTGTACAGTGCATGGAGCTGGAAGCAGTTGGCTCCGTGTACTGTGTAGTGGTTGGGAACCAGTACTGCAACTCTGATTCAATTGAAGTCAATTCCATTCCAATTCCATTTTATTCTTCTGGTACACTATATGTACAGTACAGGACCCTAGCGAGCATCCTATCATCATCATAGAAAGTGATTTCCAGCTTCCAGCAGCCTTTCTGACTCTTACACATAGGCTTGCTTTATCTGTATTAGTTATCAGCTTCTTTTTAGTGCTCATTTTTTTGTTATTTGTGGTGACATTTTGGAAGGCTTGGAACCAATTACTTGTTTTTCACAGAGTTGAGGTCTCATGCTGCAATGTTTTCGAGTTACAGTACAGTACAGTATAGCAGAAAAAGATGAACAATTGTATGAAAGGTAATAAAATAAATACATTTTCTAAGAACCTGTGAGTCAATTGTACATGACAGCTGGATTAAACTTGCTTAATGCTGGCAGCAGATGGTGTTACACATTTCTCATATATTATAATTTCCACTTTTACCAATGTATTTTAGACATGCAGATTGACTTATATATGTTTAGGAGTGCTGGGTAACCCACTGGGGAATACAACAAAAAGAGTCCAGCTTCAGAAACAAGCAAGTGACTATGCTAAAAGGAAGTCTAAATACCCCGCCTCAACCCAGGATTGGATCTGTGTCTCAAAGTTCTGACAGGCTGAGCATCCCCAGGCAGAGCTTGGCTGGAGGGAATAGTAACCTTAAAAAGACAGCTGCAAGGTGGAAAAACAGGAACAGAAACACTGAGAATCTTAACAATGGCAGGTTGCCTGTCCTACTCAGGGTTCAGGGCCGAATCGATATACCTGTTCTTCCTGGTTCTATGAAACGGTGGTATTTTTAACAACCGTCTCAGCAGAAATTGAGGAGAGTGGGCTGCATCCTGCCCTTACTGATGGTTAATAATCTATTTTTAACCCTAAGGATGAGCAAAGTTATATGGTAGAAGCAGTAGAAGGCAATTGTGCTGCTTTATGCTGCTTCTTGACTACTTATTCAGTCACCTTTTAGAGGAACAATCTTGTATGATACAATTATATCTATATGTAATCCAAGAGGATATATGTTATGGATTTATTTGAGGAACTGCAATTCTATTGCACATTGTTAGCATGCACATATAGAAGAGAGAGAAGATGTTTTAATAGAGGCACAAGCTATTTTACTTGTGAAAAGTCTCTCACTTATATAGTCCCCAAGAGGCCATGTGTTAACTTGGAGGAATAGTTTAATCTGGGATTAAATGCTTAGAAGGAGAAAGGATGTGTAGGAAGAGATTAGATTAGCCTAGACATACTTTCTGTCTTCAGTGCATTAAAACCTATACACTAAACAAGTAAAGGCCTCAGCTCTACCCTCAGCATCATGAGGGCATCAGTGGGGTTTCAGGCACGACGTTGGTTTCATGTGATATTGGTCTTCGCCCCATACATAGGCCAATGAGCATTCCTACAATCTTGTTCGGGACCTTAAAGTGATTGCCTGAGCTGGAATAGCACAAAACAGCCAAAACACAGTGGGGGTATTCATCAACCCATCTACACCAGAAGATGCAGAGGGATGGTATTATGGCACGCATTTGACACAAGGCTCTTTCTTGTGCTAATGTACACCACAAGCCTTGAACTGTGTCTTGCTCTCCAAATTGTGCGAATGTGAGCAGAGCAGGGTGGGGATTCAATATGAGTTACACCAGTTTTCTGGCTTGAGCTAAAATGGAATCTATGCCAGTTGTTAACTGGCATAGCTTTCCATTCTGGGGCAGAGCCTCTTTACAAGTCTCACAGTCTCTTCATAAATCTCTAAACTCCCTGCACCAGTCAGGCCCTTTACTAAGCCTGGTGTATTATACATCTGCCCCAGTGTATTGAGCCATCTAGTGCTCTGTACACTGTGCTATCTGCTATCAGCTGATCACTTGGGGTACCAGTTCTTAACAATCCAATATTGACCTTTTCCAGGTTGTAAAACTTTTTGAAGTTGCCAAGCTATTTTCTACAGGACAGCATCAGATGGTCCCATGCTATGAAGTCCTTCCAGTGTGTGACCTTCAGGGAAACCCAATATAAGTTGCTGATGCATTGGTATCATACCCCAGCACTTCTACATACATTGAACCCTAAATCAGTGTGTTGGCACTGCCATAACATGGTGGGCACTCTATGAAATTTTTTGGCAATGCCCCTTGATCCTGGGCTTTTGGATGGAGGTCAAGGCATTGACGGATGCACTTTTCCTTCAGGGTGTCCCTTTGGACCCACTTACGTTCCTTCTAAACCTCCCTCCTAGACACCTATGTAAGAAGATATCCAGGCTTTTTCTGTACCTCTGCACAGCAGTGAAGACTCTAATTACCAAAAACTGGAGGAACACGACTCCCCCTACAGGCTCTGAGCTACTGGCCAGAATGAAGCATATTCATAGCCTCTAGTTGTTGTCTGTGAGTCTCAATAACAATCAAAATGCTTTTCAATCTATCTGGACCCCTGGGACACGTACTGTATCTTGTACGATTTCTGGTCTTATACTCCCTCCCCCTGCCCATTCTTGATTTTCCCCTCTCTTTCTTCCCTTCTTGTTCTTCCCTTTGTTTTCTAGATGTCCCCCTTCTTCTCTTTTTTTTTGACTATTGTATACACCATGCTGATTTAAGATCTGTTTGGGACACAAAGTGTTTAGCACCTCCCCGCTTGTTGTATACCACACCAAAATTTCCTCAAAAAAATTATAGTTTATAAAAAAACAAAACAAAAACCTTTATAGAGATATAACAATTGTATCACTGTCCTTTAAAGCAAATGCCAACTTACTCCTCCTTCCTTTGGAGCTCCTGCTCGGACTCTGTAAGTCGCTGACGAAGAATTGCAATCAGTTCCACGGCCACATCCACTTGCCGACTGAGCGCTCGTTCTCTCCGCTGCACTTCCTGCTTTTTCTGGGACAGCTGTAGAAAGGCCGCACGTACCTCCAAAAGTTCTGAAGTTTTTTGGCAAAGTTCCTTATTGAGATTATCAATTTTCTTTTCTATGTTCTTATCAACATTTTCAGTAAGTTGGTTAAGCACTGACTTCTCTTGTGGATCGAGCTGAAACTTAGTACTTGTCATGGGATATCCAATGATATAGTGATTTTTTGTCGAGTTGTCTTGTAAGGAGCTTTTACCAAGAGGGGAAGGCTTGTCTGATAGAATCTGTATAGGACTGCTGGCTTTCCTGCCCTCATTTTTTAAGTCACAATAAGTCGATGATGAGCTTTTTTGATTGATTGTATCATCGATAGATTCCATCTGCTTTTCATTGAGCGGTTCAGTTGAGTTCTCCAGATCAGCTTCTTTCAGTGAACAAAATACTCCTGATTTACCCCAAAAATATCTTTCATCATAAGTGTGCATATAGTCCAGGTGTGCCCTCAAAGAGGATAAGCTTCTGAAACGTGCGTTCTCACCACATTGTGGGCAGCGAAAAGGCTTATACAAGTTACCGTTTCTCACCGAGTCCTGCCATGGGGACCTGCCAGCTTCAGAGGTTTTCTGTTGCATTACACCAAACAAACTGTAATATATAAAATATGATATGTTAAAATATTTAAAACATGGTCTGCTAAAAAAAAATAATCCCTTAGGCTAAGGCCCCACAGGACATCCCGCAGCAAAAAGCACTGTGGGAAAAACCGCGGTGGCAACGCATCGCGATTCTTCCCGCAGCGTTATAGACAGAACAAATACCTATGGGGAAACTGCCGGCATTTCTGTTGATATAATTGACATGCTGCAGTATCCAAAACCGCGCTGGGCAAATTGTGGCGTTTCCGTCCCATGGGGCCCCAGTCTTAGGCCGGGTTCACACGGAGTAATTTGGTTCGTGATTTGGTACGTAGACGCCACGGGATCTTTTGCGGGCCGTATACACTCCCATTGTTTTCAATGGGAGCCGGTACTGTATACGCGGCGCTATTTTGCGGCCGTGATTTTGCGGTGGCCGCAAAATAGCGCCGTCTATATGGTACCGGCTCCCATTGAAAACAATGGGAGTGTATACGGCCCGCAAAAGCTCCCGCGGCATCTACGTACCAAATCACGAGCCAAAATACTCCGTGTGAACCCGGCCTTAAAGAGGACTTTTCACCACCTCCACCAACTCTTTGCATCCTTCAATAGCTGCTCCTCCACCGATTGTGACACAATTGGAACTTTTTCTTTAGCCCACACCATTCCTGAGTTAATTTAAGAATAATTATGCTTTCTGCTCTCACATGGGCGGTCCCAGATGGTCTGCTCCAGCCATGGACCGCCCACTTGACAGTAGGAAACATGATTGTGCTGAAATTAACAGAAAGGATTGCTTGGGAACAGTGGGGGCTAGAGAAAAAAAAATTCCAACTGTGCCAGAATCAGTAGAGCAGCCCCTATTTAAGGATGCAATGAGTTGGAGTTGGTGAAAGATCCTCATTTAAGGCCAATAATAAAACACTGATTAGATGGCCCATTCAGAGGGTAGCCAAAATTGGGTGTCCATAGGAGTAGATTAAAATTACAGTGATCTCAAAGTAGTTTAAGGCTATGATCATACTGCACAAATGGAAGAGGAATTCAAGGGTGACTTCCACCTCCAATTCCGCTCTGTGGCTTCCACTCAACGATTAGCCCGAGATAACCAGAGTGGCTCATACCACAGACTCTGTGGCTAAATCAGCTGTGTTATTTGTGGCAAACCTGAACAGAATGTTTATTTTTTCACCTTCCTGCTTCAATCTCAATGGAGGCAGAATTTAGCGAATTAAGGAGGAATCCGCCTAAAAATGAACAAGAAATTCCATTGTGTAATAGGCATTAATTGTGAAAATAGAATTTTGCAGCCAGTGAAATTTATATTCTCCTACCTTATGCTGAGATGACTCACTAAACTATAGTGTACTGAAGATAGTAGTAAGATCTAAAACTAAAACCAGATGTCTGATTGGTTTCATTCATGCCTCCTACGATTTTGTCTGTTGATATCTGTGAGACTTAGGCTGTCACCAGTTCCCAAAATTAATTTTTTGTATTTATTTTATTTCTTTTTATCTCTTTATGTCTTTGCAGGCTATGGGACTGAATATCAGTTCACTACTTGTGTAGTATGGAGAAGAGCCTGATTATTTGGGGGTCTAACCACTGGGGTCTCCAGCAATCATAAGGATGAGGGTCCCCCGGATCTCTGTGAACACAATATTACTGAGCATACGTGATGACTGCTCCATTCTCTCTTATTTCATTTAAAGGATCCCAAAGAAGTAAACGAAGCGTTGTTGATGCTTGTTCAATACCTCAACATTCACACAGAGGACTTGAAAACCCATAGTAATCTAACACATGCCTTAAAATATGGACAGGAAAGAAGTGCTGATTAAAGAGAATCCCCTTTATGCTGAGGCCCCACATTGTAGAAACGCAGCTGTTTTTGTTGCAGATTTTGATGAGGTTTTTTTGAGCCAAAGTTAGGGTTAAGGATTGAGCAGAAAGGCCGTATAAGTACTTGCTATATATTTCCCTTTCCTTTTGGGGTCACTCCTGCCTTTGGCTCAAAAAAAAAAAAAATGCAGCAAAATCTTCAACAAAAAAATCTGCGTTTCCGCAATGTGGGGCCTTAACCTTAGGGTAGAGCCTCTTGTAGCAAACACAGCTTCATTATTTGAAAATGCAGCTTTTCTGCAGCCTTTTTTTTTTTTTTTTACCTGCAACATGTAGATGAGAATAACCAAAATTACGTTACTGGCGCGTTTTTCCGCTGCATTTCCACAATGTGGGAACTTTGCCTTGAAGAGGGCCTTTCATGTCCTCAGGCACATGTGGTTTTATACACCACTAGAAAGCCGATCGTACTCTGAATGCAGCGCATTGTCGACTTTCCCGTTATGTGCCCCGGGTCTGGTGATATAACGTCACTGATCTCTGCCCACTGTCAGAAGGGCATTCCTGACAGTCTAGCTGGCCTGTGAACAATGCCTCCCTGACAGTACTCATCCATAGACTAGTACTGGGAGCGTTCTTTACAGCTTAGCGTCATCACTGGGCGGTAAGGAACACCCCCTCTGACAGTACAGGGCTATGGACGAGTATTGTCAGGGGGGACATTCCTCACAGCCCAGCTATACTGTAAGGAACGCCTTTCTGACAGTGGGCAGAAATCGGTGTCGAAACTAACGGCACCAATATCTCCAGCCCCATGAAACATAACGGGAAAGCCGACGGTGCGCGTGACTGAGGACATGAAAGGTCCTCTTTAAGCTCATTCATGGTACTGTATTTCACTATATCTCAGTATAAAGTCATTAAATGGAACATTCATTGTATATTTCCATAGGATTAGTATCTGTCCTGGTCATGTGATTCTCAGAGTTGCATGACTTATTACTAACGTAGAGGATATACTAGAATACGCCATCACATGGCCAGGATGGATTTTCCTGCTCTGACTGAACAATAGGTCTAAGCTGGGGTACTGACATTTAAAGGGGTATTCTGGATTCAGTATATAAATATTAGTCCTTGGAAAACGACATAGAACGCATAGAATTTTTTTTTTTTTAAATATTGTTAGTTTCTATCAATTTTTAAGGGTTTTCAAAATCTCTGCTTGCTGTCATTCATAAATATTCTCATTGTTTTAGCAGGAAACAAAACTCTGCCCTGGTCATGTGATGGCCATAGGTTTTACGGTATTATGAGATAGTCCTGTGACTGTAATAAATCCTGCACCTGCTTGATCATCACACGACTAGGACAGATTGTAATCCTCTGGAGCTTTCTATTAAATGTCTGCAGGCGAAGATCTTGAATACTGTAACAAAATGCAGAAAATATATTGTAAAATTGTATAACTCTGCAATGGACAAAGGATATTTATTTGTAAAGAAACAAACAAACAAAAACAGTAAATCTTGTTTACGTATAGCTAGTTATTAACCAAAATGTTACACAATATTTATTACAAAATAACATAACGTGTTGTGCAGGGCTGGTAGTGTAACACTGAATATACCCAGTATGGCTAACTTTGTAAATGCCTGTGTATTATTAACCTTTATTTAGGCAGCGCCATTATATTCGACATATACACACAAGAATACACATTGCAGAACATTCCCACTTGGAGATTTGTAACCATGCAACCACATCAGTAGGTAATGCGTCCTTCTTAGTCTCCAACACAAGATGGATTAACCCATGAAATCACGTAAGGTACAGAACGTCTAAAGCATTAAACGTACGGAATAATACACTATAGCATGATGAAGGCAGACTATTTTGCATTGAGCTGTCATGGCTGTCCTCTTCAGGGGTTAATCTACAGGAAGGCAGCCTCCTTCTATGCGATGCTTTGCATCTGTGCTGGATGCTGGCAGACCGGCAGGGGTTAATGGACGGTAAATCTCATCATCCTTACCCTGCCTGTATCTGCAATGACAGCAGAGCAATGCACACTTACCTGACTTGTTGCTGATGCTGTAGAAAATGCCTTCTTTTTCAGCAGAGCCGTAAGTCAGAGCATGGCTGACACTGGTACATGGCAGAGCTGGAGGAATGCTGGGCATCCAGCATCATACTATTCAGTTTCTAAAGTTGCCATGTAAGCTGTGCCCTAATTGGTCACTGAGCAATTCTAT